>NW_027256883.1:98887488-100087488 GCF_029215685.1 Pituophis catenifer annectens | reverse complement strand
CATCCAACTTCTATTGCAATCACCTTTTGAGGCTTTCCCTCCCTATGGAGGGTGTCAGTGATGTTTTTCTGCACAACTGTCAGGTCAGCAGTCTTTCCCATAATTGTGATTCCTACTGAACCAGACTGAGAGAACATTTAAAGGCTCAGGTGCCTTTAAAGGCTCAAAAACACCTTTGCAAGTTTTATGGCTTAATTAGCTGATTAGAGTGGGACACTTTGAGCCTAGAATATTGAACCTTTTCACAATATTCTAATTTTCTGAGATTGTGAATTTGGGGTTTTCATGAGCTGTAAGGCATAATCATCAAAATTATGACAAATCAAGGCTTGAACTATCCCGCTTTGCATGTAATGAGTCCATCTCATATAGTTTCACCTTTTAAGATGCATTACTGAAATAAATGAAGTTTTGCACGATATTCTAATTTTTCGAGTTTTACCTGTAAGCCCTACCCCAGTAGTGGGTTTCAAAAATTTTAACTACCGAACTTCCAGTGGCACCGCAGGCGTCGGCGGCAGCTCCCTTGGGAGCGCTAACCCCCGCAATCTCGTAAAGCTGCTAAAGCAGCGAAAATCAGCTGTTCTAGCGGCTCGGAACTTTCCCCTCGGGAGAAGAGGGGAAGGCGAGCAGGCAGGTGTGGGTAGAGCTCCCCAAGACCTCCAGGATTAATCCTGGGGTGCGGAGGGTGAGAGCTCCCCAAGCACCTGAAGAAGCTCCGGATCCGGGACCTTTCTGTTTCAAACAGAACAGGGCGCCGCGACCACCCCTGCGAACTAAATGATTTTACACCGATTGGACTTTAAAGCAGGCAGAGCAAAGACAGGAGAAATCACAACTGCAAGTACTAAACTTTAACTCTAATAAATTACCACTTCCTTCGGAGCTTGAGATGGGAGAAAGCTTAAAAAAGATGGCGCTGAGTTGCTTAAGGGCGTGAAAACGAAAGTTAAAAGAGAAAGTGCTTGTTAACGCTCATTAACGCTCGTTAACGGTGTCAGCACCTTTTAAAAGACTTTGTTGGGGAATTTTGAGGATTGGAAATTAAAGAATACAATATTGACTACAACAAGCTATAATAATTATTAAGGACTGAGATTAAGAAGACCTGTTGGTTCTGTTGAGTGGCTGGTGGGAAAGTGTAATTTGGAGATGGCTGCGAAGCAAATAAAAACTGTTGTGACTAAAAGTGCGGGGACTTATCCAGCTCAAACATCAAAAATGCAGTCTTTGTTAGCCCCACCAGATACACAAACACTGACACTAGAAGTTCTTCAAGGAGCTTTAAAGAAACTGTCTACTGATTTGGAAGAAAAAATCACACTCCGTTTTGAGGAAAAAATTAAAGAAGTGTCTGAGGAACTGCTTGAAATTAAAGAAACAATTCAAACCCAAAATGATGCAATAAGAGAAGATATTGTTGAAACATTTAAGGGACTGGTGGGTCATGTTACATCATTGGAAGAAAGGGTGGATGAAATTGACCAGTTTAACTTGAATGTGGAAGCTAAATTGGGAGAGGCTCAAAATAAGATCGAAAAGGCGGAAGCAGAACTCATAATGACACAATACAGAGCGATGGAATGGGCAGTGAGGATCAGACGCTTGAACAAAAATAACCAGGAAAACCTCAGAGAGATTTTTGTAGAAGCCCTTGCTCAGTTTACTGGAGAATCTAAAGCAGAGTGTGACTGGCAAATAGACAAAATTTATCGCGTTAATTCATGGATTGCCAGACAGAGACAACTACCAAGAGATATTGTGATCTACTTTGTTACAAGGAGAACAAGAAACAGAGTTCTACAAGTTTCTTATAAGAAGAAATTTCAAGTGGCAGGACAGGAGGTCTCAGTAATGAAGGAAATTCCCCCCAAAATGTTGAGATCTCGAAAGGACTATGCATTTTTAGTTGATGAACTTAGAAGGCGTCAGTTGCAGTACAGATGGGAAGCTCCAGCCGGATTAGTGGTGAATTATTTGGGTGAGAGACATCGTCTCAACTCAGTTGGGAAGGCAAGAGATTTTTTACACTACTATACTAAAGGCTGGAAACCAACCATCTCCAGAAGCCAGAAGAAGGAAAGAAGCAGGAGAGGCCAGAAAGGGGGAAAAGGAAATTATGCAAGCACAAGCTCAAGGAGGTGTTTTGACTACTCAACAAGAATTATTGCAACTTTCAGAGGATGTTCAACTTTTGGATTTATTTGAAAAAATGGAAGACCCCCAAGGATCAAAGACAAACTCGAGCAGCAACCAGACGTAAAGAACAAGAATTAAAGAAGCAACTAAGTCAGATAATAACCCAAGAAATTGCAATTGCAAATATGGAAGCCGTTGGAGGAGCTAGACTGAAGAGGAAATTCCAGGAGGACTTCCAGTCGGTGCTCCATAAGCTTTCAGGGGCCAAGGATGGCAAATAAATTTTTGACCTGGAATGTTAATGGCTTAAATTCACCACAAAAGAGGAAGAACATATTTCATTATTTGAAACAGTTTAAAAATGATGTAATTTGTTTGCAAGAAACACACGTTAGAACAAGTGATCAGAAATACCTAATAAATGCTAGACTGGGCAAACATTTTGTTGCATCAGCTCCTGAGAAGAAAAATGGCATAGTTATATACTTAAGAACAGATTTAATGGCTAAATTAATTGAAGCAGATCCACAAGGAAGATATATAATGATTGAATTAGTAATAGAAGGGAAGAAAATACTTTTAGAGAGAGTATATGCACCTAATCAACAACAAGAGAAATTTTATAAACTTTTGCATAAAAAATTAATACAAATGGATTACAAATCATGTATAATGATGGGTGATTGGAATGGTGTATTGGACACTAAAAAAGACAAAAAGACTCTTTTGCCAAATATTCAAACATGGGCTAAATTGCCTAAATCTTTTTTTGACATGATGGATGATATGGAGTTGAGAGATATATGGTGTGAACGAAATTTTAAAGAACAGGATTTTACTTTTTTTTCTGATAGGCACCAATCTTTTTCTAGAATTGATTTCATACTAACTACAAATGATTTTCTTTCCAGGGTAAAGAAGACGAAGATATGTCCAAGAACTTTAACAGACCATAATCCAGTGTGGATGGAATTAGAGTTTGGGGAGGGGTCTAGGAGATGTTGGAGGCTGAATGAAAACTTATTTCGATATGAGGCAAATGTGATAGAATGTAAAAAGTTAATGAAAGAATTTTTTGTTTTAAATATGCATAAAGGTACATCTGTGGAAATGGTATGGGATGCAAGTAAAGCATATATGAGAGGAGTCTTAATAAATTTGAATAATTCCTATAGATGTAGACAGGGGGAAAAATGGAGGGAATTGGAAGAGGAAATAAAAAAGAAGGAACAGGCGTTAGTGGAGAACCCAGATGACAAGAATATAAAAGAAGCCATTACAATATTGCGAGGACAGTTTAATATGTTGATGTCAGATCAAGTTGCAACGAACTTGCAATATGCCAAACATAATACTTTCTGCAATGCAAATAAACCAGGCAGGTGGTTAGCATATATGTTAAGGAAAAAACAAAAATCTCGTACAATAGAAAAAATAGAGTATAAAGGTAAAGAGGTATATCAACAGAATATGATTAAAAAAGCATTTTTAGATTTTTATACGAGGTTATATGCTGGTGATAATATACAAGATAATGATATAGAGAGATATTTGCAGAAGGAAAATATTCCTGTAATTACTGATGAACAAAGGGAAAGATTGAATGTATTAATAACCACTGAGGAAATTCTTCTGGCAATTAAGCAATTAAAAAGTGGAAAGGCTCCTGGTATAGATGGTTTGACAGCAGTGTATTATAAAAATTTTCAATTAGAAATGGTAGAACCTCTTAAGGAATTATTTGCTAAAATACAACGGGGAGGAGAGGTGCCACCATCCTGGAGAACAGCTTTTATTTCCCTGATTCCGAAAGAAGATCAAGATCATAGTCAACCCAAAAATTACAGACCCATATAATTGCTTAATACAGATTATAAAATCTTCGCAAAAATTTTGGCAAATAGACTAATGTCAGTTATGCGACAAGTGATTCATAAAGATCAAACTGGATTTATACAAGGGAGACAAATGAAAAGTAATGTAAGACAAATTGTTAATATACTGGAGTATTTGGGGAAGAACAACCAAGTCCATGCAGTGCTTATATTTTTGGATGCAGAGAAAGCGTTTGATCGATTGAATTGGCAGTTTTTAGTGAAAGTAGCACAAAAGATGCAGTTGGGAGAGCATTTCATACAATCTATTAAGGCAATATACCAGAAACAAACAGCACAAATAATAGTTAATGGTAATCTCACAGAAACTTTTAAAATTGAGAAAGGAACAAGACAGGGATGTCCCTTGTCTCCATTATTGTTTATTTTAACTTTGGAAGTATTGCTGAATAAAATACGGGACTCGGATAACATACAGGGTATTAAGATCAGGCAACATGATTATAGATTACGAGTATTTGCAGATGATTTGATTGTAACTTTAACCCAACCAGTAAATTCAGCTACAGGTTTGATGGATATAATTAGGCAATATAGTCAAGTGTCAGGGTTTAAAATAAATACAGGGAAAACAAAGATGATAGCTAAGAATATGAATATAAATCAAAAAGAAGAATTGGAAAGAGTAACAGGATGCGAGATAGTGAAAAAGGTTAAGTACTTAGGAATCTTTATTGCAACGTCAAATGGGAAATTATACAAGTATAATTATGAATTGTTATGGCATAAAATACAGATAGAGATGGATAAATGGAAAAAATTACAACTGTCTTTGTTGGGAAGAATAGCAGTAGTTAAAATGAATGTTTTCCCAAGTTTCTATTTCTCTTTCAAATGATACCAATACTTAAAAAGGATGCAAATTTGGAGGAATGGCAGAAAGGCATTAATAACTTTGTTTGGGTAGGGAAGAGACCGAGAGTCAAATTAAAAATAATGCAGGATATACGTGAAAGAGGAGGTTTGAAATTGCCCAATCTAAAATTGTACTCTGAAGCAGCTGCTTTGTCAGCAATTAGTGACTGGATTAATTTAACAGATGAAAGAATATTGAATATTGAAGGGTATGATTTGCTATATGGTTGGCATGCCTACTTAGTTTATGAGAAGAAGGTGGATAGGACTTTCAAAAGTCACATATTAAGGAATGCTCTCCTGCGTGTTTGGAAAAAATACCAATATAAATTGAATGGCAAGATACCCATGTGGGTAGTAGCCAGACATGCAATAGAAAATATAAGTATAGAACAAAGACAGGATGTAATTACTTATATAGAACTTCTGATTACAGAAAGAAATGTACTACAGTTAAAGTCTTTGAATGTATTAAGAGAGGAAAGGGCAATTCAAACCTGGTTTCAGTACGTACAGCTGCAGAATAGATGGGAAAAAGATCAGAAAATTGGTATTACACAAAGTGAAGAAAATTTGATAAAACAAATTAGGGACCAGAGTCAAATGCACATAAAAAGGTTGTATAATATATTGATAGAAATAGACTCGGAGACAGAGTTAGTTAAAGATTGTATGATAAAATGGGCACAAAATTTTGAGGAACCAATAATGATGGAAACATGGGAAAGGATCTGGGTAAGAAATGTAAAATTTACACAAGCCCAAAATTTGAGAGAAAATTTTTATAAAATGTTTTATAGATGGCATTTGGATCCCAGAAAGTTAGCTTGTATGTACCCAAACCTACAACCCAAATATTGGAGATGTGATTGTGTTGATGCTACTTATTTTCATGTTTGGTGGACTTGTAAAAAAGTTAAAGCATTTTGGATAAAAATATGGTGGATTATTCAAAATATTTTTTAAAAAAGGATAAAGTTTACTCCACAGTTGTTTTTGTTAGGTATAATTACAGATTGTACGGCTATAGAGACTAATTTGATTTTGAACCTAATAACTGCAGCAAGACTCTTGGTGGCGCAGTACTGGAAGAAAGAAGATTTACCTACTATTCAAGAATGGACACTAAAAGTAGTAAATTTAGCAGAAATTGTGAAAATTTCAGCATATCTAAAGGACCATTCAAATGAGAAATATATGTTAGAATGGAGAAGATTGATTGATTATATTCAAGGCAAATATTGGACTAAAAAATTTCAAATAGCTTATGAATGATCAAAGAGATTTTATAAAGTACTTAAATTTAGTTTAGTAAAAGGGGAGTTAAAAGTTCAAGAGGGGGATAGGAGGTTATAGATAATTAGCTTATGTTAGCTTATGATTGTCAAATGTTATACCCTGTATTTTGCTCTGGGAAGTGGGGGGGGGAGGGAGGGGAAGGGGAGGGGAGGGTTGGAAGGGGAGGAGGGAGGGGGAAGGGGAAACGTTTGTAAAACTTTTTAAAACTTTTCAATAAAAAAAAAATTAACTACCAATTCTGGGGGGTGGCTTGGTGGGCATGGCAGGGGAAGGATACTGTAAAATCTCCATTCCCTCCCCAATCCAGGGGAAGGTTAATGCAAAATCCTCCTGACCACCTCCTGTGGTTGCTGACCACAGCAGTAGGGAAGGAGGAAGGCAATCCTGCCCACCAGACTAGCCTGGCGGGGGTGGGGTGGGAAATCAAGCTGAAAGTGTGGCGTTCAAGCCCTGGAAGATTGTTTGAAAGGGACAGCATTTCCTGCAATTCTCATTACTAAAAGAGGCTGCACATTGCTTCTAAACACATGCTTCCCATAATCTTCCAGGGCTTGATTATACAAAGGCAATTTGCTCTGGAAGGGAAGCTGGGAAGAAGTTTCTGTTGGGAGAGGTCTTGCCCAGCAATCAAAACTTAAATGCCATACAGGTTGCACTGATGGGATGGGGGCGGGGTTAGGGCTAGGGTTAGGGATTGTGAGTTAGTGTTAGGGGTGTGTGGCCTGGCTGCGCGGAGCCTGAGGTAAGTCAGCATGCTCATGTGGCAGCTCCACCCCCTCCCCTACCTTTCCTTATCCTCCACCCCCCTCCCCGGCTTGCCTCGTGGCTGCAGCACCAGCGAGTATGGTGCTGGAAGAAGGGGGGCTGTGGTCACATGGGCTCTTGCTGCACATGTTTGTTGGTGCTGCCGCTGCAAGCCAGTTGTCGGGGCATGGAGCCACAGGGGCCCTCAGGTAAGCCGGTGTGTGCATCAGGCATCTCCACCTCCCCACCTCGTGGCAATGCCACTCAAAAGAAATAAGACAATCCCTGAAAATAAGCCCTAGTGTTTATTTCAGGGCCTAAAAGAAAATAAGACTGGGTCTTATTTTTGAGGAAACACGGTACATAGTTTTTTGAGTAGGAAGCTTTACTTCTGATTATCAGCACTAATATCTTTTTTTTTAATATCTGTTCTTGCCTTAGGCCTCAATATTTTAAATTAATCGATGAATGCATTTCACAGATAGTTCTGTTCAGGAATGGGGCTGACCCAGACTTTAAGCGCAAACACTTTGACTTTAATGTTGAGGCCTTAATAGGTGAGTCTGATGCCACTGATAGCTATATTTATTTTGCTAATTGTCCAGGAAAAATGTATTTTTCTGTTTGTTACTATTATATGAGCTGACAGAAAGTGAATATATTTGTATCATTTTTTGTCCCATTGTAAAAACTAAATCACTCAGCTTAAGTATATTAATTGATTAGATTTTTAATATATTAGTATATTAGATTTTTTTTAAAGAATAAAGATTGCAGAATACTTCTTACTGTTTGCTCAAAGTACCTACAATCTATTGAAAGCATTGCCACAATTGTACTTTTATTTCATGGTGAAAATCTCTCCAGCATGACATTTTTTGCTCTTTCAGTTATACTGAGACACAAGAAATGATCTATTTCTGATCTGTTACATGAGTGAAAAGTAAAAGACATGAGTGAAAGACAGATATGTACATATTCAGCTATGTCTGGTAAATCAAGGACGTGTTCTGCCCCAGCTACGGATCCCAAAGAATGTAGCACACAAACTCCGAACAAAACTCAGTTTACTTCAAAACACAGTCTTTTTGCAAATGCAGGCTATTAATAAAACATTCTTAACAACCTGCCAGAAATTCCACAGATAAGATAAGAGTCTTACTAGAGTTGCAGAAAGCCCAGAAGCCAGGTTTGCAGAGAAAATTCAAACTCAATGATCAGCGAACACACGTTGTTTCCTGCAGTTTTTTACAAGCTGTGTGCAAACTTAAATAGGCTAAGGGAGTGGCCAATTAGCCCCAAGCCTTACTCTCGAGGAGACCTCCTCCTGAGAAACCACTCCTGTCTTTTGGCAGCTCTGTGTGCTTGTGCATTGAGAAGAGGCTCCTCCACTTCATCCTCTTCACTTAAAGCAGCCTCTGGAGGTTCTGAAGGCCCTGGCTGAATCCCTGCCTCTGGCACCACATCTTCTTCAGCCTCCTCGCTGTCCGACTCGAGCGCCGGCTGCACAGGCTGCTGGCGCGACACCACACCAGCTTCCTCATAATCGGGATCAGCAACAATCCGTGTAGGCCGCTGGTGGGCCACAACAGGACGTAACAAAGCAATGCATAACCTTGAGTAAGGCTTTACAATAGAGCTGTGCTCCGAGCTATATTTGCCTCCTGAAAGCTTTGAGTGTGGCTTTCAAAGATTTCAGTAGTAAATTATAATTTTTAGTTTGGTAATTGCTATAGCATTTACACCTGCAGCTAAGTACAGTATAAATGTGATGCAATTAATAATTAAATAGGTGGCCAGAAATTAACTACATTCACTAAATTTAAATTAAATATAAATAAAATAAAATCCAGTTCAGTTTTTCCCCTACGTCTATACAATTGCACAACCTGAGGATGCCACTCAAATGAAAAAGCCCACTCCTTCCCCAAAAGTATGCACCTCTATTCTATAGGGTTGCTTAGTGTAAAGGGGAATTTTTCTCACAGTATTCTTACTTTGGTTTTTTTTTCCTGTAGATAATTTCATTGATCAAACTAAGGTGGCAAAAAGTGAAGCTAAAACCCTGGAATTGGAGAAGAAGGTTACAATCATATTTTTTTCTTTATCTTTCATTCTTCCTTTATTTTACTGGCTTTTTCCTTACTCAGAACAGTTTAAATTTACTTTTGTGTTTTTAAATATCTTCATTTTTTAAAAAAACTCCTTTATTCCATTTGTGGTGCTGATAGCTGTTTATTTCTGTTGAGTTCTTTTTTCTTGATGCCTCTGTTCTTTAGTACTCATAGACTACTATTTATAAGTATGCAAAGAGGAGAAGTATTTATAAGTATGCAAGAGGAGTATTCCCTTGGCTTTCTCCCAAACATTACAGGTCTGGATTGATACTGGTTTCATCTTCAGAAGTACATTCTTTTTTTAAAATTTTGCAGCAATAACAGCAATAACAGTTAGAACATTGCTGCAATACTGTTTTTTCATGGGGTGCCATAAAAGTCATTCCCCAAATAGGAAGTGGTATGCCAAAGTTTTCACTGAGTAGCATGCTATCATAAACTTTTATTTTCATTGTCCTTTATTTTTAACATTTCTGAACTAACTAACTATATATTTATAAACAGGTTTATTTTTTCTATTTCTCATCGTGGTGCATTTGAAAAGAAAAATATGTATAAGCTTAAACATTCTAAAGTAGGTTATATGTATAATTCATGTATTAATCTTAAATACACATCATCCTGTATATTTTTAATTTGCTAGAGGATTTTTACTATTGCTAGCAAACATTTAACAGTATATAGACCAAGTCCTACCAAATTTACTTGTATATTTAATGCCAGAAAAGGCAGGTGGCAGCAACAGTTCAGTACTTTTAATTCAGTGATCCCTAGCCTTTGCGGCTTGGTGGCCCAGCATGGGGGGGGATGGTTCCTTGTGAGTGGCAGGTGTGTATGCATGAGCACGTACAACTACAATAGCACGAGTGCAAGTGCTATTGGCACAAGTGGAGCTTCACGTGTGAAATCCCGCCACTTGTGCAAGTGGAGTTGCATTTGTGAGGGGCTGCGCACATGGGCGCAAGCACTCACCACTCGTGAGTGGAGTTTCTTGCATCATGACTGCCAGTTCGGAACCAGGCCGCCGCTTGTGTGGCCCTGTTCCGAACTGGCTGCGGTCCGGGAGTTGGGGACCCTTGTACTAATTGATAGAAGGAAACAACATTGTTCTTCATTGATAAAGTGGAAAACTATCATTAAATCTAGACTTTATAGACCAGGGGTAATTGTTCGCACATCATTCTGAATATCTTATAAGAAAATTGTATTAGGAATCAAGAAGAGATATTAATTTATTAAAGAAATTTTAAATGTATCAACTAAAAAGAAAAAACAAATCCTACAGCCAAGAGAGATTTGCAAAAGGTTCTGATTCAGTCCTTGTCACCTCAAGTAAAAGGACCTTGAATAGCAGAAGAGGGAAGGATTTCTGGTAAATCACGGCTGGCCAAGATAAAACCAAGCTACATAGAATAGTGACCTGATATATCAGCATCACTTAAGAATTTCATTTGCTTTCCTAGCATGTTGCACTTATACTAATACAAGTTACCTCATCTTCTTTTTGTCCAGGGTTTAGAACTGCCAGTGCTCTGAAAATGTCACTCATTCATTCATCCATCTATATTAAAAGCTATATTCTGCTGTTTTTTACAAAGACAGTATAAAATTGGCTTATCTTTAAAATGTTCACCAAAGTAAAATGTAACACAGAAAACACAAACATTGGAACATTTTTCTTTACTATTTTTCTTAAAAGATTACTGTATATTTCAGAATTTTATAATAATGGTTTTGTTATTACATGTAAAACTTCCTTTTATTTAATAATTTCATTTTTGACCTGGATTATGACAAACTAATTAACGCATACTCTGCTGAAATGTTTTCATATTTAGTAGTATTAAATTTTATCTCCTTGTCATCTAATCAGCATTGTCTGTTGTACTCCCCAAGAAGGAAAATATTATCTCACTTGAGATTTAACCAATATGGCATATGGAGTATATTGGCATGATTATTGTGCATAATTCTTTCTTTCAGCTGGAATCTGAGTTGACTGCACGTCATGAATTACAAGTTGAAATGAAGAAGAAGGAAAGTGATTTTGAGGAAAAAATTCAAAATTTACTTCAGGAGAAAGAAACAGTGGCAGCTGAGAAACAGCGTATTACCTCAGAGAAGCAAAACTTAGAAATTAATAGCTCTTTGTTGAATGATGAGGTAATGAGCAATGGTATAAATAAACTGATTACATTAGAGAAACATGCCATTTAATGTTTAAGTCCTAAGTCTCAAGAATCATAAAATGGAAGAAGAAATATTGCTATTTTCTTGGAGAAAGAATGGGTAATGGGACATCAAAAGCTGTACTGTAAAATTTTAGGATATTGGGATGTTAATGGATGCATGTAAATGTTGCTATTCCACACTATATGACATCCCTTTTATTATGATGTTCAAGAGAGGGAGTCAGGATAGTTGGTGGCATGATGTAAAACATTTGTTTTGTTCTTTGTGAATAAAATGAATTGGATATGAATTCTGGGATTGAAGCATATCATTTATTTATGGATTTATACCCCACCACATCCAATTATGTCTTGACAGTTTATAGCAAATATAACAAGTTGCTAGTTGAGAAATATGAGCGCCCTATAATAAACCCTGGGTTACTGGTGTGGTCCAATGCATTGCGGTATGTCTGACAGCATCTCCTATAGTGCCAGTCTGGCTGTGTTCAAAGCTTTTTTTTCTACCATAAGTTCTGCTGGCAACAATAATTTGGTCTCCCTGTGACCTCCAGAATTATTTTTAGAAAATAAAATGATAGTTGCCCACTACAGCATACTTTTTCTGGAAATTTGCACATCCTTAAAAAATTGGAAAGTAAGCTGACATGGTAAAAAGTTGAAGTAGTAGTAAAAAGCAATCTTTCCAATTTCTACTTTCATCATGGCAGCTGTTTTGTGAAAATACCTATAATTTACTCTGAAAATCCTAATTGTATCTCTTAGCGCAGAAACATTGAGAGCCCCACATACTAGCCATCTACAACTGGATTAGGTTGAAATGTTAAATCAGATGTGCAATGTGTTACAATCTGAAAAAAAGATTTTCTGAACCAAGCATGCTTTAGGAACATTAATAGAGTACTTTTTGAATCATATAATAGGTTTGTCTTTTTCCATTGTGGGCGCTAACCAGCTTACACAGTGTCTCCTCACACTTTGCTTGCACAGCCACTTTGTTCTGTATTGTGCATGCTTGGTTCAGAAAAACCATGATCAGCTTCCAGAGTAGCTTTGCAAGCCTGGAAAAAAGTCCTGCTTTGACCATTCAGAAAGCTGTGTTCCAAAGGATCTCTTGTGCAGGAATCACACAGCCCTAAATCAGAATAAGACTACCAATTCAGTGTGATCTGCCTATTCTTGTATCTGTTGCATTGGGTTACACAAAAAGCAATCTGAAAACCCCAAAGGAGTAAAGGAAATATCAACAGGGTAGTAGTAGTAGTAGTAGTAGTAGTAGTAGTAGTAGTAGTAGTAGTTGTTGTTGTTGTTGTTGTTGTTGTTGTTGTTGTTGTTGTTGTTGTTCTTCTTCTTCTTCTTCTTCTTCTTCTTCTTCTTCTTCTTCTTCTTCTTCTTCTTCTTATTATTATTATTATTATTATTATTATTATTATTATTATTATTATTATTTATTGAATTTGTATACCGCCCTACTCCCAAAGGACTCAGGGCAGTGAACAGTCAAATAAAATACATATACAAATGTTAAAAAACCCATTAAAATACAATTAAATAATTGGCCCGAAAAATGAAATTTAAAACACCCCAATTCATAGGACAAATTTAAAATTTAAAATTTTTTAAAAAAGTTTAAAAGAGAGGTTAGGCTAGGCCAGCCTGCTGGAAAAGAAATGTTTTGATGGCACAGCGGAAAGCGCACAGGTCCGGGATCCTCCGTATCTCCGGTGAGAGCTCGTTCCAGATGGCAGGTGCCCCCATAGAGAAGGCTCTCCCCCTGGGGGCCGCCAGTCGACATTGTTTGGCCGACGGCACCCTGAGGAGCCCCTCTCTATGGGAGCGTACTGGTCGGTGAGAGGCCACTGGTGGCAGAGGGCGGTCTCGTAGATACCCCGGTCCTGAGCCTAGTGAATAATAGTGAATAATGGCCTAGAGATGGGCAGTCTGTTTATTTTTGTGGTTTAGAAATGTGACTTTTCCAGTCTGATTTGTTCTACTTCTTTCTCTAAAGATTGCTCTTCTGACCAAAGAACTTGAAGAACTTAAGAAGAAAATGAAGCATGTCATTTCATCTACGGGTTTCCCATCACAGCAACCATTACCTACCGGGACAGAAAGTCACCAAATCCCTTCATCCCTTTCTTCACAAACTGTTTCCCCTCCACTTGCTCTACCTGAGATGTCAGGGCCTCCTCCTCCCCCACCTTTGCCTGGGATGCTGAGATTACCACCTCCCCCATCCCCTCCCCTACCTCTACCTGGGATTCCAGGGTTGCCACTTTCCCCACCACCTCTACCTGGGATACCGGGGTTGTCCCCTCCCCCACCACTTCTACCCGGTATGCCAGGATTGCCCCCTCCTCCACCACCTCTGCCCGGTGTGCCAGGGTTGCCCCCTCCCCCACCACCTCTGCCCGGTATGCCAGGGTTCCCCCCTCCCCCACCACCTCTGCCTGGTATGCCAGGATTACCCCCTCCCCCACCACCTCTGCCCGGTATGCCAGGGTTCCCCCCTCCCCCACCACCTCTGCCCAGTATGCCAGGGTTGCCCCCTCCCCCACCACCTCTGCCTGGTATGCCAGGATTACCCCCTCCCCCCACCACCTCTACCTGGGATGTCAGGGCTGCCCCCTCCACATCAGTTTAGGATACCAATGCCGCCACCACCTCCTACTCTATCTGGTTTTGGAATTATGGCAACCCCAATTCTTCCATTTGGATTGCCTCCCAAGAAGGTTTACAAACCAGAAGTTCAACTTAGGAGAACTAACTGGTCCAAGGTGATTTCTTGTAATTGATAATTAGATATATTTTACCCATTGTCAATGTTTCCTTTTCCTTTTTCAAGCTCCTCAGTCTACCAGTGCTTTTTCCCGTTAATTACTCTGTGTTCAAGATTTTGAATGCTGAGGACTAGAAAAGATTATTTACTGGTTGTTGCAGAACTATTTATTTTATTTTTATTTTTATTTTATTTTATTTTGAATTTGTATACCGCCCTTCTCCCTGAGGACTCAGGGCGGTGAACAGCCAAGTAAAAACATCAAGTACAAATATTAAAATACAGTTAAAATATACATATATAAATTTGGCCCCATTAATTAAAAACAATAAACAAAACACTTAAAAACACTTAAAAAATTAGGCCAGCCCGGCTTGCTGAAAAAGGAAGGTTTTAAGGGCACGGCGGAAGGCACCGAGGTCTTGGATTCTCCTTATCTCTGGAGGCAATTCATTTTGTAGAATTTTATGAGATATAAAGTTGGATGTATTCTTGATACTTAATAAATGTGTCAATTTACCTCTATGAATAATCTTTTAAAATGATGAAAAATTTCTTTTGATATTTAATACTGCTTTTAATTTTTTAGAAATAATTATAGCAATAATTTAAATAGAATGGATTACAGTGAAATTGTATATATGTATGAATTTTAAACAGCACAGTTATTGTGGTCTTAAGTTTTTTAAACTTTTAGATATTTTGTGAATATCCTTATCAGATTTCCTCAGTTGGAAAATGTAGTTGTACATATCCTAACCGTATATAATTTAGGACCAGAATATTTTAAGGCTTACAGTATCTGTTATTGAATGAAACCTTGCAGAAGGTTTCTGGTTTAAAAATCATTAGCTAGAATATTGGGTAATACATACACCCTGGAATTTTCTCCATTGGCTTCTCTGTTTAAAATCTTTTGATGCCTGCCAGTTTTTGAGATGCATTTCCTTGCATGTTTGTCTCTGCTAATTAGAACTATTTTATTTTCTGCAACATAAGAGCTGGCATTAAGCATGTAATTACATTATTCTTTTTTTATTTGTGCCCCACTTATCTGACCTCTTATGGGTAGAAAGGTAGCCAGCCACCTCTTACATTTCATGATGATATGAAAAATGCATAATAAATTAATCCCATAAATTGATAAATGTAATTCAGCAATATTATCTCCAGACAAACACTATTTACTTTTGATGAAATGGTTTTTGCTTCATAAAAGCTTATGAACAAATAAATAACAGGTTTTCTAACAGGCATATGGTCTTTATGCTTAAAATATGTACAGGACACTTAAACTGCAATAGGAATCTGCAATGGTATTTATAGGGATTATGCCATGTTATATGTAACCTTTACAGATTACAGTACAGGAATTATCTGAAGGCTGTTTCTGGGTGAAAGCTAAGGAGGATCGTTATGAGAGTGATGATCTTTTTGCCAAGCTAACACTTCGTTTCTCAACTGCACAGACCAAATGTAAGTATGCACTTTGAGCAACAATAAGTAAGGAATGTGAGCTGGGCAGCGATATAATTTACCAAATAAATAAAGTAATAACTTCATAGATGTACACTGAAGACAGAAATGTGTTAAGGATGGTTTATGCTTTTGTGGGGAAAATAAATTGAGTTCGCAGCAGGGCCAGTGGCAGCTGAAAATTAGGAGGGTCACACTTTTTTTAAAAAAATTATTTATTTATAATGCCGCCCTTCTCCGGAGACTCAGGGCGGTTTACAATGCTCATCCAACAAACTTCCTTAGACTTTTAGGCATAGACGGTTACCTTACACACACTTCTAAATGGTGCCCTCATTTGGCAGCAGGAAGGGACATGAGATCAAACTCACCACAACACTCACCCTATAAGGCGCCCTGTTGTCATCTGGTTGAAGCTTGAAGGTTGTGAATTTTCTGATGTCAGTTTCTGTAGAATCAAAACAGGACCCAAAGCAAATAATCAAGCTCACTGTAGTGTTTATTAGATAGTACTTACTGGAGAGGGTCTTCTTTAAAACAATAGTGAGAGACACACCCCTGCAGACAAAAAGATGCATTCTTTTATACATTTCAGAATGGAGGGGGAAATGAACATGCCTACATGTTCATGAGTGTTAGTATAATAGATCTCAGTTTACTTTCTGCCCTTCTGTTATCTACATAGGACAACAGTCTTAGAAGAAACATTTGCATCTTGAAATTCAGTGATTGGATAAAGATAAAACTTACCCATGGGGCCACTGTGAGTTGCAAGGCCACATTCCCTATGTCTCAATTTGCCTATTAAATACTCCCATTCCTCTGAAAGCGCATTTTGTAATCAGTGAAGTTACCACTCCATAATTTTAACAGTAAACCCATATCCATAAAGTCTCTACAGTATATTTACATCTCTTGGATGTGTAGGTGTTCTTGATATATAAGTGCTTGTTGTAAAGTAGGTTAGACTGAGAAAGAGTGACTAGGTCACAGTCACTTGGAGTTCTGTGACTAAAGATAGACTTGAATCCTGTGTTTCAATCTCATTTCCCTAGAGTAGAAGTTAGCTCAATTGTAGCAGAAGATGTGATGGAACAGTTTGACCTTCTTTAAGGAGCTGATGTCAGATAAAGCTAGGTTACTCTAAGCCAGTGCAGGAAATTGTCTGCTTGGCATCCCTGATAGCCATTTGTCACTATTAATAACCATCTTCCTCTAATAGATTCTGTGAAAAAAAAAAGATCCCTTGATGAGTTTTTGATGAGTTTCTTAAGCAAGCTAATGGAAGATAACAAGTAAATCAATTCCTTTTGGAACCAAAAGGAATATCAATTTAAAATGTATTGGTGAACTAGGGACAAGTCATAGAAAGATATATAAAATCATCATCTATTTAAATCATACTAAATGAGATAGCTCAATACAATTGATTAAAATGATTAAATTATGCAAATAGTAAACTATTCAATGGTATGTATTGACAGTGTAGATATTGGTAGCTTTTGGGATCAACCATTAATAGTAAATGAATCAGCAATCAAGAAATACACTACAGATTAGCACTTGACAGAAGAGCCATCAAAAAGGCACTAGTGAATGACTTTCATTGACAACCTTTTTCATTCTCAACTGCTTTCTTTGGATCATCTGTACTATCAGGAAATTTTCCTAGTATTTCATCTCTAAATTCTTTCTTGTAAACTTTTAAAATTAAACTGTATTTTCATTCTTCTCTTTGAAATAACAGAAAACAAAGTTGCTGTACTTCATAGCTACAGTATTTTCAGATATTTGAATGTTAATTTTACTGCAATTTTCTTCAAGCTGAACATAGCCAGTACCTTCATATAATTTGTATGTTCATATAATTTGGTCTTCAGTTCCTTCTTGTTTTGTATCAAGCTGAGTTTTAATCAATGCTTTATTACCTCGGCAGTATCTGTGGTAGACAGGTAAATCCCATTATCGTTTTAAAGAGACAAAGACCAAAATAATCCTGGAACAAAGTTTATTCTTTGCAAAGGGCCTTTCTCTCTAAAGTAGAGAAAGACGAAAACAAAACAATTTACACAAGTTTTTATAGTCTTCAGGAACATCAGGATACACGTCAATAAAGTACCTTGGGAATCAGTTTCAGATCTTACATAACATCTTATATAACATATGCAGTACATAATTCCACCCTGGAAATTCCCCAATTCCCAACAGAAATACCCCTCAAAAACATCAATTGCGTACTTCCTTTAATTAATGAGGGCAAGTTGACCCAAGAACATATTTCCTGCAAAACAAACATCCTCTAAAAAAACACAGGAATTACACACTTCTTTTCTCATGTTCTTAAATGTCAGCTAAATTATATAATCAGGTTAGACAAAATGATTTCAAAATGGCGTAACTCAGGTTATGCTTTTACAGGAATAATTCCTATTTTCTCACAATCCCCAATTCTCCTCTTCATTATCTTTTATTCCTGTAAACTATGAACATCCTGTAACAGTATAGAAACTCTTCTCCATACAATAGGTAATTTGGTCAATGCCATGTTACCACATAAAAACATTAACTTGTAAGGAACTTGTATCCTTAGACATAGAAAATGTAACCCTTCCTCCAAAATTCAAAACTTCTTGTATGAAGGTATATAATTACCAAATAGCTCAGTGCATTGCTTATATAAAAATTCCATTCTATTTGTAAGGCCAATGTATTGAGGAACTATCTCATATGTGCGTTTGCACTTGGCACACACCATCTTCAAAGGATGACTTAATACATTTCTCAGCTTCCTCAGTGGTGTCTATTAGGGTTAGTGGTGTTTCTATAAGAGAATAACGGTGCTCGAATTCAGTATGGAAACATAGCTGCTACCATGTTATAGGATAACTAGGCAACACAGCCAAAATCCCCATTCCTATCCACACCTGTAGAATAACAAACACTACCACAAAAAAAAACCCATTATTCCTAGTGAACTAGCTCCCCCAACATCAATCAATCAATCAATCAATCAATCAAGGAGAACTTACATCCACTGGATACCAAAACATAGATTTACACCAATCAATAATATCTTTCCTCAATACAATCAAAAACACAACAAGAATTATTACCACTCCTAGCCAAATACAAAATTCTTCTTAAAACTCTTCTTCCATCCATTGGTCCCCAATCGTCTAAGGTTTGTCATCAAAAAGTCAATTTAAAAGGGTTTGCAGGTTCCGTAGCAACTGTCCTTCCATAATGCAAAACCACCAGTCCCTTGACTCTGGAATAGCATACCCAACCTTGTTCCTTAGTCCTTACAGCCGATTCAGTAGTCAGCAAAACTTGGAACGGTCCTTTCCACACCAGCTGCAACTTCTTCTCAGTAATGGCTTTTATTGGACCCAGTCTCCACTTTTATATTCATGGATTTGGAAATCAAGCGGTGGATTCTGTCCTTTTTACCTTAAATGAGAAAAACACTGGGACAGTCTCTGTATATATATTTTCAGAAAAAACATCCTTCAATTCTATCCTAGGCATTCCAACGTTCCCCACATATGGCAATCCAAACATCATTTCATACATAGATATCCCCAAATCTTTCCTAGGACTAGTTCCTATTCTTAATAGAGCTAAAGGCAAACACTTCATTCAAGGTAGTTGAAACTCTAACATTAATTTTTATAACATAGATTTACTTATCTGATTAGCACATAAACAATAAATGTAATTGCTAATCAATTCCTAATTGTTCCATAAGCTTCATCACCTTGGACAATGAAATGTATACCCCTATCACTATCAATAAGATCAACCAATGCATATTTGCGTATTATTCACTCCAATATAATTTAACAATCTTCTGAACACCTATCTTTACACAAAGAAAGGCTTCAACCTATTCAGTAAAATAATCCACTATTATTATTACATATATCAATGGTCACACCACCAGCATTTCAATGTAATCTACTTAGATTCATTGAAAAGGCCAAATGGTCAAATCTCTACATATTTTTTTCTTTACATACACAATGTATTCATTTCCGTACCATTTATATAACTATTGTATACACACCCCTAGACACATATATGCATATACATTTAATAAAATCAATAAGTGCTTGCGTTCTCCAATAGGTTCCCTCATGCACTCATTCAATCACATTCCACATCACAACTTTAGTAAAAATTTGCACTCCATTCTTATTAATCCATTTCCCATTCACTTACACACCCCTTCATCCACTATTTATATAATATCAAGTTTAGAAGGATCCTCAGCTGCCTTTAAAACAGCTGTGATAAGTTCCACCTATAGCAATTCCTTTTACTAAATATCAACCCCCTTTCAATCCAGATTATCCCAAAAGTATGTAAGATACCATAAGCATAGTTTAAATCAGCATAAATATTCCCTACCTCATTAATTAATATGTGCAATGCTTACAATAAAGCAAAAACCTCACATATCTGCACTGACCATTCAAACGGTAACTTTCCCGCTTCCAATATCTCAATAGTGTCTCCATTCACAACTGCATCTCATCCAGTCTCAATTCATTTATTCATAACCACACAATTTCCCATCTCTCTCTCCTATTGGTCACGAGAACCAAACTCTCTTGAGACAATTTTAAAAAACCTAGCATTTGTGCACCACCTTTAGTTCCCAGTCCACATGCGAACCAACACTCCTATGGCACTCCATCTTCCATTACTACAGACAAGTGGAAATTTTTCCTTAAACTAGGCAAACATAACACTGGAGCAACACTACATTATTACTTTCTTCAACTCTTCAATCTTTCTTCCAAACAACTTAGTTTAGAATTAACTATCAATAAATCAATAGAGTCTCAATAAATACTCAACTCTCCCCACTTCTATCACAATTAGCTAAACTATTTCCACAAGCTTCAAAGAAATACAAAGCTTAATCTAAATTCACAAGTCTATACAGACTAATTTACAAGTAACTTCCTAGCTAACCAGACCAAAAGTCATCTTTACCTTCTACCAATAATTCTTCCCTCAAGGGAACATCCCTTATCTAGACAACACTAAGCTAAATAACATAGTCAACTATTCCCCAGACTATCCAGTATCTAAAAATCTCCTTCTCAGCATTCAAAATCATTCAAAATACACAGACACAAAAACATAAAAGAGGGTAATAAAAAACTTCAAAAAGCAAAAGAAAATTACCTAATAGAGGTACTCCGGATCTCTACTCCCAAAAACTTTTCAAACTTTCAATGTCACTTCTCTAAAGCAGAACAGGAAATACATCTGCATAGCTGCCAATGCAGTCAGAAACAATGCAGGATCAAATCACCCATTCGCCCCTCCTTTCTCTCAGACAAACTCAACAAAGGAAAAAAAATGTGTAAAAGGGAAAACAAACCGCACCTTCCCTCCCCCCTCTTATTCAGAACAAAAAGACGGAGGAAATATAGAGAAGAAAAATACTACTCCTGTCTCCAATTAACATCGCAAATACCTCTACCTAATCCTACTTCTCCATAGGATCTCTCTCATCTCTCACTTGCTCATTCAAACACTTGCTATTACAACATAACAACAACTACAACAACAAACTCTTGCCACTCACTATTTCAATATACAAAAGAAGATTTCTCAGGTTCAACACACAGGCATTCACAAATATCAGGATCACTTTACCACCCCCATTTAAGGGCTTACCACACTCACTCATATTTATTCTGCAATCAGACCTTTTAGTGTATTCCAACACACACATGCCTTTTCCCTACCAACTAGTCAGCATAAATACTTCAAGGAGCTTTATTATCATTCTCAGTATTATTATTTTACAAGACAATGAGCTCTATTGCCTAAACAACTCTCATTACACACACATATACCATTTAACAACATTTGCAAACCTGGAATAAAACCTGGAAAGGTTCCATCCCTTCAGATACCCATTTCATTTTTATCCTTGACATCTTGTAGCCTATTCCTCAAGCAGTGGAAAACTTCAGAATGCGGTTTTTAATCAAAAACTTGATTTCGGGCCCTAACCACACCTGTTCTCCACAGCTCCAGGCTTAAGCCAAGAAGGTCACTTAATTAGCCGGCACACACATATCACCATCACATCACATTAATCAAAGACAAAATATTCGCATTCAACCTCAGATAAGAAGAACAATAAACCTTCCTTACCACATTCCTACAGAGTTTTCTGCCTCATCCAAGAACAATAAAGATCTGTATACCAAGCTCACATCCCAGAAGAGACAATGCATCTCTCCCAAGCAAATTAAGAACAAATATCACATCCAAACATATAATACACTTTCCACAACTCAATTGCACATTCTTCAACAATGGCACATCAAAAAGGTATACCCTTGACACCCCTTATCTTAATAGTTACAACTGTGTGATGCACTCCTCTAGGCAATTTACAAATAGAGGTTCTAGTCACACCCGTATCTATTAGAAACACATGATCTTCCTTTTCTGGACCCACTAATCATCCTCTTCTCAGGACAAATTCTAGCAAAATGCCTCTCCTTTACACACACAAAGCACTTTTTGCTTTCCAATCCACCAACACTAGACTTTTTTCCACTGGAGTAATCCTCTCCCAATTCCAGGACACTGTCGCCACATTGCAACCAAAGTTTCACAAAACCTTTTCCTCTTCTACCTAACTCCTTTCCCTCTCCTGTCCATTTCAACACAGACACTATCATTCATCATTTCTTTCCTTCTTTTTCCCTTCTAGTCTTGGCCACGTCCCTATTCACATAGACCTTTTGAGCTTCTTTCAACAGAGTAGCAATATCAGTAGTAGCTTCTGTATGTCTGGCCATGATTTCGTCACAAATTTCATTTTCATTAAGGACTCATAAGCCGGCGTTTCAGGAGAAAGACCAGTGTGCTTATTCAAATTGTCCTTAATATTTTCCAGAAATACAGACGGTGTTTCTTCCCACAACTGTTCCACCTCCAAACCTTTTGTTTCTTCCTTGAGGTACAGCTGTCTTAACTCCCTCCATTTGCTCCCGATCAGCTAAATTATTATTATTCCAACCAGGATCAACTAATGGAGACTTAACATCTGCAGCAACGGGCTGAACAGCCCCCACTTGGGTTTTATCCCAACAAAAAAGCCATAGCTGCCTTTCAAATTTGTGACCTCTCCTCAGGGGAGAACAAATAACCCAATATATATACTGTAACTCTGCAAAAGTATACAGATTGGTTCTCAGGAATAAATCCAATGACTCAGACAACTTGATCAGATCCGCCTATAAAGACGGCATATTTCTTTTATAATCTTCCAGATCAGAAGATGTCAAAGACTCATTCACAAAAGCCGCAATACCATTCGGCATTCCTCTTAAAGGAAACATTCCTTTAGTTTGTGAACATTTAACATGAGGAGAAGTGGACGGATTCTGTTTCACGGTTACTAACAATTCACCCAACTCCTTCTCCAGCTACCTATATTACTGCCCTGCTGAAGTCTCTTCCTTTCTGCTCCCAGCAGCAACATCAATTTCACCCACAACTTCCATTATACGAAGGAGGGGGAGGTGGGCATGTAGCATAAGCTAAAGGATTCCAACCTTCCTCTTCTTCTTCCTTCCCATACAAGACTCTAGAACTTCTCGGGGAAGAGGGGTTAAACTACTGAACGTGGAACTGAGGTTCAACATATAACAATTGAGCTTTCAACTTCTTTGTTCACCAAAACGTTCTTCAAAACATTGATCCAATATGGGTCTGACTCCCCAAACTTACTCCACCTATAATTAGGCTGTATCAACACAAACGTCAACCAAACCTCCTTACAATAATTAATCATAATCTCCTTATCTAATACCTTCGTACAAGCTTTCAACCAATCCTCTAACCACTGTACTAACAATTTCCCTAATGGAGATATGGGGGATGGAGGATATTTCAGTCTCAGCAGCACTTTTCCCTAGTAAAGGCCCCATACTTTCTCCAACCTGTATTACACTAATTATACACACAAATCATACAGGCCATACACACACAAACATACACAAATCCAAACCACCAAAAAGAAAACATATACTCACTCCTGGTGCACCGAAGTTTTCAGGAACGTTCCTCTCTCTGTCCAGGCATTCAGGTCTCTGCCTCAAGGTTCATAGAAAAGCAATTCCGGCTGGAAAGGAAATAACCCCATCTCACTGAAATCAGTGGTTGTGCGCACGTATCAGGGAATTCCATTCCAGACAGAATGTTTTCAGTCCCTTCGGGCGCCAATTGTGGTAGACAGGTAAATCCCATTATCGTTTTAAAGAGACAAAGACCAAAATAATCCTGGAACAAAGTTTATTCTTTGCAAAGGGCCTTTCTCTCTAAAGTAGAGAAAGACGAAAATAAAACAATTTACACAAGTTTTTATAGTCTTCAGGAACATCAGGATACACGTCAATAAAGTACCTTGGGAATCAGTTTCAGATCTTACATAACATCTTATATAACATATGCAGTACATAATTCCACCCTGGAAATTCCCCAATTCCCAACAGAAATACCCCTCAAAAACATCAATTGCGTACTTCCTTTAATTAATGAGGGCAAGTTGACCCAAGAACATATTTCCTGCAAAACAAACATCCTCTAAAAAAACACAGGAATTACACACTTCTTTTCTCATGTTCTTAAATGTCAGCTAAATTATATAATCAGGTTAGACAAAATGATTTCAAAATGGCGTAACTCAGGTTATGCTTTTACAGGAATAATTCCTATTTTCTCACAGTATCTGTTTTGTAAAACGTGCAAAATATTTGTAAATAATAACTTCTATTCATATAAAACAAACCAGCATATAGTAGCTGCTTATAATATCACCTCATGCAAGTGTTTTCTTAATGTAGTTGTATATTTGTGTTGTATATATACTAGTTTATGTCTGGGAAAGTAAGGCCCTAATTTTTCATGTAGAAAATAACTTGAAAAATTATATTTACCCTCTAGTGGATACAACTGAATATTACAAAAATACGTTCTATAAGTTTCATACATTTCAAACAAATTCTATAAAACCTAATTTAATTAAAATTAGAATTCACATAAATTAGACCAGAGCATCTCAAACTCTTGAGTAAATTATCCAAAGTTGGGTGAAAGTGTTTTTTCTTTGGGTAACAACACACAAACTCATTACTCAGTCGAAACAGGGACATTTAAATAAGGACTTCTTTGATAAGCTGTAAAAAGAACATTCCAATAAGCAGTTTTGAATAATGAGGCAAAAGGTTTAGGAAGCACTAGTTTAGACTTAATTCTGACTTTCTTCAGTTATCCGCTTTTCTATTTTTTTATTCTGTTGCTTTCTAAAATATGTACTTCGCTTTCTAATTATCTCTTCATCCTAGAACCCTCTGAAATTCAATTACTGTTTTTTTCCTCTCTGATCTTTCTGTACATACTGTTTTGGGGTGCCCACTTTTAGTTTTAGCTTGTGATTGAACAGTTTTGTTTCTGTTATGATTTAAAATCAGTCACTTCTTTCAATCTCTCCCTTTTCTCATAATGAGGAAGAAGTTAATCATTACACATAGTCCTCAGTTTACAACCACAATGGAGCTCAAAATTTATGTTGCTTAGCAAGACAATTGTTAAATGAGTTTTGCCCCATTTTACAACTTTTCTTGTCACATTTGTTAAATGAATCACTGTAGTTGTTAAATTAGTAACATTGTTAAGTGAATCTGGCTTCCCCATTGACTTGGCTTGTCAGAAAGTTGCAAAAGGGGATCACATGACCCTAGGACACTTCAGCAATTATAAATATGAGTCCATTGCCAAGTGACTGAATTTTGATCACATGACCATGGGGATGCTGCAATGGTTGTAAGTGTGAAAAACGGTCATAAGTCACTTTGTTCAGTGCCAGTGCAACTTTAAACGGTCACTATATGAATTGTTGTAAATCGAGGACTACCTGTATGTAATTCTGGCAATGATGTTGATGATAGTTTAAAAGAGGAAGTGTTATAATATAAAGGTTAAAATTTGTATAGTTTTAAAACTACCAATGAAAAAAAGAAACTAAAGACAAATGGTTAATTTAGTAACAATTCAAAAGCATAATGTAGATGTTTCTTTTTTGCATAATATGGAATATTATGTTTATAATTGTGCTAAAATTTGCGCAAGCTTCCAAAATGCAGTTAATGAAATTTCTAGCAGTCCTAATCTGAGTAACAATCTTTCAAGTATGTGCTTTGGATGCCATCTGCTGGCGGGAAAATAATGCTTGTTTCCCTTCATTCTTTTAAAGACTTTTTCTTCCACCTAGTCCAGTGATGGCAAACCTTTTAGACAACGAGTGCCCAAACTGAAAGGTGTGCGCACTCGCAAATGCATGTGTGGACATGCATACATGCACAGACATACGTGCGTGAATGTGTGGACATGCACGCATGTGTAGCAGAGACCCGAAATCCAGGTGGGAGGCGGGACATCCCAACACAGGCAGCACAGCAAGAGTTAAAATCTTTTTCTTTCATGAGCTTCTGTTTCATTATTTGCAGGGAAACAGAAGCTCACGAAATAAACACCACAGAGATCTGACCTGGGACGACAGCACGCGTGCCAGCAGAGAGGGCTCTGTGTGCCACCTGTTCACCATCACGGACCTAGTCTTTCTCTTTGGCCTTGCAAAATAGAAAAAGATAGGAAGCTACTTTTTAATATGTATTGCTTTACAAAAGACAGAAAGAATATGCTGGCCTATATCTTTCTTTTGAAAGTTTCTTTAGATACTGAAACAGGAAAAGTAGCATGCCACCACAAACAAGAATAATTATTGTTTTGCTGCCCTGGGAAAATATTTTACTTTCCACTAATTTCATTAGAGTATTAAAACATTTCAGACTTTTGGCCAAAAGAATAATATATTTCTTCCATCATTTTCATACCATAATATATACTTTCTGGTCAGTTCCCTGGTCTCTAAAAATGTAAATTGGAAAATAGCTTTTGTAATATGTACAACATTGTCTACTTTGAAAGGTTTTTTCTTGTAACAAAATAGTATCAGAGGTGAAATGCAGTTCTATTAAAGAAAGTTTGTTTTGTTTTGTTTTGAGTTGGTTTGAAGAGAATTTCATCTCTGTAGTCTCCATTTGATACAACTATCCAGACTCCCAAAAAGGAGCTATAATTGGACAGGTTAGCATGATAACTTTTCTCACATACTGTTTATCAGTATGAATTTACAATTCATTCATGGCTTGGGACTGGATTACCTGAGGGAATGTCTTTTTCCAAGAGTTTCTACCTGTCCAATTAGATCCAACAGATTGGACATACTACAGCAGGGATGTCAAACTCAAGGGATCCAGCCCACGGAGTGCTTATCTGGCCCATGGAGCCGCCCTGGAAACAGCCAAGTACCGGCTCGCGGTGCCTGTGCCAACAAAAATGGAGCTCAGGAGGGCCGCATGCTCCCTTTTCTCTGGCAGAGAGTTGCAGGAGGCCATCCTAGCCAAAAACAGAGCTCAGGAAGGCCACATGCTCCCTTTTCGCTGGCAGAGAGTTGCAGGAGGTCATCCTAGCCAAAAACAGAGCTCAGGAAGGCCACATGCTCCCTTTTCGCTGGCAGAGGGTTGCAGGAGGCCATCCCATCCAAAAACTGAGCTTAGGAGCCCGTTTTTACTGGCAGAATGTTCAGGCCACCACAGGTGCCCCCGACATGAGTGACATCAAGCTGGTCACGCCCACCCTGGCCCTCTGAGGTCAAACACAACTCTGACGCGGCCCTCAATGAAATAAGTTTGACATCCCTGTACTACAGATTCGGTAAGCCAAAGAATGCCGACTGGTGGAACTAGGAGATGGGCTTTTTCTGTTGTAGCCTCTGCCTTATATCCTCCCCTCAGAGATTAGAATCACCCCAATCTTGTTAGCTTTTCACAAAGCTCTAAAAACTTGGCTATGTATCCTGGTCTAGGTGTAAGGATTGCCTCTCCTTCCAACTTAAGAAAGTAAAAACTCTTGAAACATGGTTATTCAAAAGGATCCTTTTATTAAGCAGAAGTGATAGCCACCCAGTTAAAGCAGAATCTGAATACCCTTAGGCAAGACAAGTAGGGTTAAAGCAGTAGAGACCCCTCCCTTTAAGTCAGAATGCAGATTTTAACCAATATACAAGTGTGAAGATGCTTTCTTTCCTAGTTTCCCTGAGAACCCGAACAACCATGCATTCACAGTTATCCTTTAAAGTGAAACGACCCACATAGCTATCATAAAAATTCCTCCAGGTAAAGAGGATCTCAGGGCTCTTTGGCGCCAGGATATAGGTTGTAAAATATCTGTTGACACAAGCAATGCTAGTAAATCGAATCCAAGTCTTCCCCTTCCTCCAATTGAATGGCAGTATCACTTTTAGGGATCTGACACTAGGGCTTGGAATGTGTGAAGGGCCGCATTACTTGTCTTTACTATTAGCTGATTAATCATCAAGACTGCTGTTTATTTTTATATTTACTTATTTTGTGGATGGTTTTATTATTTTAATGTCTTTTAAATTGTTTAAATTATTTTAAAATCTTATACTTGTAAACCACCCAGAGACACTTGGTTGAATTGGGCAGATATAGAAATTGAATAAATAAAATGAATTAGGTTTCTATATATATATTGCTTCCACGTGCTCCATCTGAAAAAGGGGCAGATATGATATAATGGATAGTACTAAAATATAGGACTGAGTATCATTTAAAGTTGTCTTCAAAATATAACAGCATGCATATTATGGTCTACCTTGTAAATAGGAAGGACATATGCCACCACAGTGCACTCCATGACTGTTGAAGGATTACTGTAATGCTGTGTGAAAGGTCAAATACTTTGTAAGATGTAGGATGTTACTGAAATATAATTTTAAAAAATTATCTGTTCTCTTATTATAAAACTTAACCATTCATTCCCATTTTGAATGGGATAAATTTAATTGCAGGTGCATTAATATCTATGATCATCTATAGCTTTCTGCTCCATTATTTGCACTAAGACATTCCTTGGTATGATTGTGTGTGTCTGTATGTCCAGGTCTCAGTTGTACCATTCTTTTCCCCTTGTATACTTGATGGGTAAAATATACAGAAGGATTCAGCCTAGGACTCTAGGCTACTGTGAATGTGTCCTTTCATTTTGTAGCTATTTCTTCTGGTGCAGTCATTCATACTTTCTTCCAAACATTAGTAGAAATATTTATTTCACATTTCCATAGTGCCCATCTCCCTCAAATATAATATAACTTGTTCAATGGGATAAAGCTTTGGTGAATTTCAAGACAAGACTTAGGAAGGATGCCTAATATCTCAGTGAGTAAATAAGTTAATACTATCACCGTATGTTATCTGGCTATTTTGATTAAAATTGGAAGCAATGGCATCTTATAGATAGTTTAATAATGTATTTATCCCAACAGCTTGCCTCATTTTGACAAGTATTTTCCTATATATGTGGAAACATAAATGTTTTCATAGTAACTTTTTTATGAAGGAAATCTACCACTGAAAGTGAGTATGCAAAGATTGGACAAAAGGTTTGAAAAAAGGTATTTTCCTATTTGCTTTAATATAGATGAAATATCTCTTTTGAAATCATTAAAATAGCCATATTCTTTGTAAGGCTCATGCAGCTGCTTCAGTTGGTTGGGCATATGTGTGCAATACAGTCACTTTGTTTCATTTCTGTTGTTGGTTCAGCACATGCAGACATAGGTAGTTTGAAACAGCTTTCTTGAAAGCTAGCAAAGATAGCTTTTATATTACGGGAAGAGGAGCATTGTTTGCACCTTTTCCAGATCCTTTGGACAGCCTCATGCAGAATTGTCAAGAAAGAAGATGAAGATAAAATTGTTCCTATGCCATTGTTGTATTTTTTTTGGAACATAAAATGTGAGATATTGAAATACAGAATTGCAGCAGAGACCCATATATTTATAATTAATTTCACTCCCCTATTTTCTTTCTAAAGAATTCTTATTGGTAACATTTAATTATGTTAATTAATTAAATTAGCTTTTAATTATGTGGCTATATATATATATATATATATATATCTCTTTTTAATTGTATTTTAATGTTTGTAGTTTATGTTTTTACTTTGGCTGTACACCGCCCTGAGTCCTTAGGGAGAAGGGCGGTATATAAATTTGATATAAAATAAAATAAAAATAAAAAAAATAAACAGGATCAAAACGATGCTGCATTGATACAGGAGTGCAAATCTATCAACAACTATATGATTGGTTCATACAATTCATTTAAATTGTTCACTTATAGAATTAGTTGCCCTATTTGCCCAATAAGTGAAGTTTCATTAATTTTGTTTGCAGTGTATAAATATCTTGTGTGAACCAACCTATTTCTGTAATTGAAAGTTTCAGTATGTTGCATATTATACATTTGTCCATCTGTGAATAATCAAGGCTATCCATTTTTGATAAGTGGTCTGTAATTAGCATCTAAGTTGTTTTAATATTTTAAATACAGCTTTAAAATGCTCAGAGATACCCCTAATAAACTCTTCCAAGTAGGCTATTATTTGTTTCCCAGTTCTGTGCCTCTCTTGCACTGATAAGGCATAATTCAAATCCAACTTTTCTTAAATTTCTTGCAGTGTTTTTTTCATCCACCAGATGTGCGCAGTTGAGTAATTTTGGCTCAGTTTCAGGGTGGTGATGTCAGAGCCACTGGATTGGAAGATGAGATCTCCTGACATTGTGTCATCAGGGTGGTGGCCATTTCCTCCCCTCCCTCCTCCCCCTTCTCCTGCCCCCTCCCTTTTTGCTGACCTCATTTCTCAGGAACAAAGAAAACAAAGGGGGGTGTTCCTTTTCCTCAGATAAAGGATTTTGCTTGGCTGCCAGAGCATCTTGTTATTCCCATCTGTTTCTTTCTTTTTATAGTACATTTCCCATACCAGGAAGCTTTAACAGCATCCAGACTGTATTTTAGAGAGTTAAGTGTAATCAAAGAGATTTATCAGCTTTATCTTTGGAGTGGTGGTGGTGGTGGAGAGTAGGGAGAAAGATCTAGTCAGAATTTAAAACTCTTATGTAGATTTTCCATCTGGTACCTGAACAGTTGTAAATTGTTTCACTTTTCCATATTCCATTATGGAATATATTGGGGATAATTAATTACAACATGTGCTAGGCTTTTTATTCTGATACTGTAATACTTCACTTTGAATTTTCTATTCAAAGGGAAGTTTGCTTTTTAGCCTTCCATATAGTTGTATTTTACTTAAACCCCACACGTCTATATAATGGCTTAGGTTTATGACATTCTCAAGTTCACACTGCAAAATGAAATGTGTAATTTTGCAATTTTCCTGGGTAATTCATGCAGGCTAAATTGGGAAAATAAATTTAAATTTATTTCTGCAAATCCTAAATCTGAAATTCAGTAGAGACATTTAATGCTGTCATGTGGCTCTTAAAAGTCTTAAGCATTTTCAGCTGGACCTACAGTTGTTAAGAATTTCCATGAGCTCGTATCACTTTCCAAACTGCTCTTGAAATATAATAATATCACAGAAAGCCAAAATTTGGAAGTTGAAATAATCATTTTCCTATTCAAATTCAAATTCACGGTACATAAATACTGCATTTATATAGCATATATAATAATAAGTCTCTACAATATTATGTGTAAATTTAATCTGGCAGAGTTTAAACATAGACCTTTATGGATTATAATTGTAGAAGAATTTGTGGCTCAAAAATAGAATAGATATAAATCAGAGTGATTTTACAGATTTCACATTTACTATCAGGTCTTCTTATTTCCATTGCAATTTATGCTTCTCAATTCTAAAGCATCTCAATGCCAAATCAGGTTTTTTTTAAAGCACCAGATGGTGCTGTTGCCTTATTTTACTATTCTCTATCTTCCTTTGCCGCATTCAGCCATTTTAGGGAGGATGTTTGCCTTCCCTTTAGACTCCATTTTGTATTGATGGCGCAGAAAAAAATAAAATTGAACAAGGGAGGAGTCTGCAGGAAGAAAACCATGCTGAGTCAAAGGCTGCTATTATTTGATGGCTCTGCTTCCTGCTTTTTTCATGCTCACTCAGCAGACACAGGCCAACAAGCAAGCTTTATTTCATGAAAAGTAGTATTTGTGATCAATAGCAGTTAAAAATTACATTTAGCCACCCTGAACAATTTTTTCTGTCTATTAAGTCAATGCTGACAAACCAAGCAAATGGTTGGTTTCTTTTCATTCATATCTTTCAGTTATTTTTCAGGAAAATGATTACATGTCAGACTAAATCTTTTGCTATATTTAGCTAATCAGGAAAGGTATGAATCATAGTGGGGGAAGGTTTAAGGAAGCAACAAACAGAAAGTAATAATTATCAGAAACAGACTATTGGTAATTTTTGAAAGTAAAAGATGCTTTCCCATGAATATGAATGACATATTAATACATTGTTTTATTTAGTTTTGATATGCAGCATGTGAGCTTCCCTCTCCGATTCATATTTCAGGTTTTGCTATCAGGTAGAGGATATAGGGGCTCTTAATCTCCTTTTATTGATGGAAAAACTGCATCAACACTGAGTCAAAATTCATTATTGCAATATTTGAGAGTGATCAGCTTATTGTAATAGCCAAAAACCCAGAGCTCAAACTATTGTTTCTTCATTATTGAGTTTAACTTCAGGAAGTTACTGTGACATGGACCTCAGACATTATTTTCAGAAGAGCTGAATATGCTTTCTCAGGTCTATTTCAGTCTCTAAATTCAGGTTTTGTGTTTTTTTTTAATCTGTTAATGAACCAAATTGTTTTCCTCTTGCTTTCATTAACTGATTTCAAAGGAGTAACTCTTTATCTTTTGGAGAGGAGAAAAATAGAAGGCAGAATATAATTATTTCCTTAGAGATGACTGAACATGAAGCACCAATTTATATGTGACACAGATATTATTACATTAACTAGCTGGTAAGCATAAGTAACATGATGAGAAAAAATAATCCTTATTTAATCCATGAGAAATTGTGTTACATCTAACGAATGCTTGAATTCCTAGTTACATAAATCTGTCAATTCCTTTTCTTGTTAATATAATAGAGCAGTGATGGCTAACGTTTTTGCCATCGCGTGCCAAAAGTGGGGGGAGCGCGGTGGAGTCACACGTATGCGTGCCCACATCCATAATTCTATGTGACCCGCCCCCCCGTGCTCCCCTCGCTTTTGGCACGTGATGGCCCGGTGGGCATGGTAGGCCCATTTCTTGCTCTCCCCATGCTCCAGAGCCTTTCTAGGAGCCTGGGGAGGGCAAAAACGGCCTTTCCCCCCGCCCCCCCCCCGAGGCCCTTTGGAGGCCGGAAACAGTGTGTTTCCTGAAGGCCCGAAAATCAGATGGCTGGCGCATGCATGCGTGCCGGAGATGAGCTCATGTGCCCACCGATATGGCTCCGTGTGCCACCTGTGGCACCCGTGCCATAGGTTCGCCATCACGGTAATAGAGTATATACTCACATCTAACTGCTAATATAGGATTTGTTACCTCTAAGGCAATTCTTTTTTTATTAACATTCCTCTTTTTCCTTCCTTTCCCCAACAAACAGCTGTGATAATATATCTAATAGGATTATATTCCATGCACTTGATGTGGTAGTTTGTGATTCATAAAATTTTATGTAATAATGTATTTTTTACTCTTCAGAGTATGACAAGGCAATTTCTAATAACTATGGTCATGACTGTGTCATTCTTAATGAGCTGGTGAATCTGTGGCCTATCTACCATTTCTCAGGGCAGGTCCAAACTCAGATAATAGATATCAATATGTTTTATCATGTACTGTATTTCCTGTACATAGAAAATTAAACTGGTTAAATGGTTCCCTCCCGTGTAGTTATCTTCCATGAAGGGAATATTTTTATCCATAGGGGCATTTCACTTTGTATCTTCCTGGCTTTGTACCATTATTGCAGGTCATCTTGGTAATTATTTGTGATTCTAATGCCCCAATTTGATATATCTTCCATTTGTACTTTAGGGCAAGATCCTATTTTCTAATTATGCTGTGCCTCTTTTTTTCTATAAGGTTTATATCCTATCTAAATTGCTTATCTAAATCTTATCCATATTTTTTAAAGTTTTTTTTTTTATTTTGATTTTTTGAATGTACATCAACATCAGTATCAATACACGAACAGTGCAGTATCTGGGTATCATTCATTTTGGGACAAATGGCACTAATAATATTAATAGTATTTGTTACATTAATCAAATTCATGAAATCCTAGTATTAATATACATATTTCTTTTAAAGTAGTTATTCAATATTTCAATGTTCCATTTTAATGCCAATCACAATATTATTTGAGTTTACATAGTACTGCCCTCTTTCAACCTCTAATCTTTCCCTCTAGTTATTGCTTTTATTCTATTGTATGAAAAATATGTGTGCTAATATTCCCCCTATTTCTTATTTCTGCCTCTATTCCAGTGGTGAAATCTAAAATTTGTTACTACCGGTTCTGTGGGCGTGGCTTGGTGGGGGTGGGGGTAATGTGACTGGGTGGGCGTGGCCAATTTTTTTTTTTTACTTTTAAAACCATTTTTTCTACAACCTCTTCGGCGAAGAGTTTGTAAAAAAAATGCTTTCAAAAGGCTCTGACAATCCCAGCTGAGTTGCCTGATCATCAGAGGGTTTTTTAAAAACCCTCTGCCGATCAGGCAACTCAGCTGGGATTGTCAGAGCTTGGATCGTCAGAGGCATTTAAAAGAAAAAAACTTTTTTTCTTTTAAATGGCTCTGGCGATCCAAGCTGAGTTGCCTTGATCGGCAGAGGGTTTTTAAAATACCCTCTGACGATCAGGCAACTCAGCTTGGATCGTCAGAGCCATTTAAAAGAAAAAAAAGCCTCTGATGATCGCGCGGCTCAGCTGGGCATGGGAGGGGGGCAGGGATTTTTGCTACCGGTTCTCCGAACCACCCGCCTCCATCGCTACCGGATCGGGCGGTCCGAACCGGGAGCATTTCACCCCTGCTCTATTCTGGCTTCTAGTCAGGCCACCATTAGTAATCCTAGTGTTAATACACTTGTTTATATTAAGATATAGTCCTTTATTATTATTCAACGTTTCAATGTGCCATTCTAGTGTTGTAGCATAGTCCTTTATGTATGAGCACATAAATGGATCAGTTGCTGCTTTCAAATAATAAATGGGAGAATAACAGTGTAGTTTTGTGAGGGGAAGTTTGAAAGATACCTCCTGATATTAGACACACCTATCATAGCAGGCATACCTTATCTTTTTACCCCTCTTAAAATCCTTTCAGTGATTAAGAGATGCTCTGAATTTCTTTGAGAAATTGGTAACTATGGACAGTTCTGTTGAAATTATCTGGGTCGCTATGATCTTTAATTCTTCACAGCAAAAAAGCAACCTGAGAGTGGAGAGGAAAAGAACCAACCTAAGAAGAAAGTCAAGGAGCTGAGAGTGCTAGATTCAAAAAATGCTCAGAACCTTTGTGAGTATGATTTGATATGGTTAAGGAGAAATTTCTTTTTTTTAAATTTTTTATTTTTATTTCTCCTAAACACATTTGCATGTACAGTCATTTCCATCGTTTTTCATTCATCTTTTCTTTTTCTTTTAATTTTTACTTTTTTGTGGCTGCTCTTTTACCCTTTACCTTTACTCCAACCTTTCTTCTTCTCCTCCCCTTCTCTTCCTTCCTGTTTCTCCTCCTACTTCCTTTGTTCTTCCTCTCGTTCTCTTTCCTACTTCCCCTTCTCTTCTCCCACTCCTCTCATCTTCCCCCCTTCTAACCTTCTCCTCTGCTCCTGTATCCCCTCCTTTTCTTCCTCTCCTTTTCCCTTTCTTCTTTCTCCTCTCCTCTCCTCTCCTCTCTTCTCCTCTCCTCTCTCTACACCTTCCTCTCCTGTTGTTTCCCTTTTCAGTTCAATCTAAAGTGGTATTCAAGGAGCCCCGATTTTCTAATTATCTTTATTCTCATTTCAATTTCTTATTCAATTATTATTTAATTTTATTACATCATTTGCATACATTTTATGATATCTCACTTTTTTCCCTTTTACCCCCCCCCCTCCTTTCTCCTTTTACTTGACATCATCTGGGTATCTATTTTTCTAATTGTTTTCTCCCATCTATTCTCTATCTAATTTATCTCTATAGCCTTATTCATATTTCTTTTCTAACCAATCATAAAATTTATCCCATGTCATGAAATACATCGACTCCTCTTTATCTTTTATTCTCAATGTTAATCTATTCATTTCTGCACATTCTAAAAAATTTTTTATAATTCTCCTTCCAATGGGATTTTATCTGCTTTCCAGTTTTGTGCAAATACAATTCTAGCCACTGTTATTATATGAATAATCAAATATGTATCTTCTTTACTATAATTCTCTGGTAAGATTTCCAATAAGAATATCTCTGGTTTTAACTTGCTGCAACATTCCCTCTAACCATGTTTGTATTTTCACCCAATATTGTTTTGTTTCTTTACACAACCACCACATATGATAGTATGATCCCGGCAACTGGTGACATTTCCAAGACTTAGTTGATTTATCTTTAAACATCTTAGCTAATCTTTCTGGTGGCATATGCCATCTATAAAACATCTTATACAGGTTTTCTTTATAGGCTGTTGCCATTGTTAATTTCTTTCCCAAATGTGTTGCCATTTCTCCAATTCTATAGTGTATCCAAAATTCTTTGCCCATGCTATCATTGTTTCTTTTACTTCTTCATCCTCTACTCTATTACACAATAAATAATTATATAATTTCTTAATCATTTATGCTCAAATACTACAATGTATTGTATCAACAAGAAATAATAGAAGAAGATGAGATAGAAAAATATTTGAAGAAAATGGAACGCTCTAGAATCCCGGAAAAGTTCAAAAAATCATTAGAAGAAAGAGTATCTATGATGGAATTGATGGAGGGAATTAAAAGACAGAAAAATAAGAAGACACCAGGCCCATGGATTATCGGCAGAGGTATATAAAACCCTACAAGATGTACTAAGCAACGTGATGCTGCAAGTATTCAATGAACTATTACTTAAAGCTAAAATTCCGGACTCATGGATGGAGGCATATATAACTTTAATACCAAAAGAAGAGGCAGATCTGCAACAGATAAAGAATTATAGACCGATATTTTTATTAAATGTGGATTATAAGATTTTTGCATCGATCATGGCTGAAAGATTAAAAAAATTAATAAACGAGTTTATACATTTGGACCAAAATGACTTTTTACCAAAAAGACAAATTAGAGACAATATGCGAACTAAATTAAATATGCTAGAATATTATGGATTACACTCAGAGAAACAAATAATGTTGTTATTTTTAGATGCACAAAAGGCTTTCGACAATGTGAATTGGCAATTTATGATGAAACAGTTGAAAATTATGGATTTTGGAGACAGATTTATAAATATGATCCAAACTATATATAGAGACCAAGCGGCAAAGGTGATGGTAAATGGTGAAATGACAGAGAAAATAGATATTAGAAAAGGAACAAGACAAGGATGCCCTTTATCTCCATTATTATTTATATTGACATTAGAGATTTTAAATAGAAAAGTGAGGCAGGAAAAGGAAATACACTGGGACCTCTGCCGCCCTTTCTCCCGGACCTCTGTTGCTATGGCTGCATGGATTAGGAGTTTTCATCGATCGCCTTGGACTCCTCCTGCAGCCTGAAATGGCCATTGCCCCGAGATGTCAACATCCACTGCCGTGAGAGGGCGGCTGTGGGGTCTTTTTCAGCTGACCCGGCCCACGCTGCTGTGACAGAGCACCGAGGACTGGGATCGCCGGCCCTGGGGTCCACCCAGCATTTTACATCGACCTTGTCTTGGTGACAGGGAGGCAAGGGTTGTGAACATTGTATGCCCTGGATGTTGTGAGAGAGCACCGGGAGTGGCTGTTCCAGAAAGCTGGGTTGTGTTTTGGCCTTATACCTATTGTGACATTCACTGTTCCCCATTTGCCGTTGCCATATCCGTTCCATGGCTGATGAAGGCATCTCGAACTTATGCAACCGCTGAACTGCATGCCCTCAGGAATGCCCCCCATTCCTGGGTTTGGCCGACCGGCCTCGCTAAGAACTGCCTTAAGGACAGGTCCTGGGATCCCGAGAGGTGGCACAAGAGCCTTAAGGGTTTTACTAAAGAGGCTTTATATAATTTTTTATGTAAATTTTTAAGGAGACTGGGGAGGGGGGAGGGTTGTGATTTCCGGCAGGTAGTTGGGGGGCTCCTCTGGATCAATGTCAGTCCAGGCCAAGGGAGGAGAGCGGTGGGGCTGGAGCGGGGATGGGGGCCGATGGCGCCCCAAGGGAAAGGATGGGTACTTCGATTCCGGTTGCGATTGGGAATGGAGGCAGGTGGATGAACAGAGGGCCATATCGGTATTTGGGAGTGCGCCCCGGCTATCTTCGAGCGATGGCGTGCTCCAACCCTTCTGGTTCTGTCCAACCGCCCGGGGGTTTGAGAGAGAAGGTCCCTAGCCTTAGGCTGGTTTATTTTAATGCCAGGTCTGTGGTTAACAAAGCTCCCCTCATCCGTGAGTTGATTGAGGAGGAGAACACAGACCTGGCCTGCATTACGGAAACCTGGTTGGGCTTGGAGGGAGGAGTCCCTCTGACAACTCTGCCCACCAGGTTTTTGGGTGCTACACCAGCCGAGGGCCCAGGGCAGGGGTGGGGGAGTGGGAGTTGTTATTAGGGAGTCCCTTGGTCCGCGGGAGGTCACTTTTCCTCAGATAGACAGGTGTGAGTCCCTCCTTATGAGATGGGGTCCGCAAGGGCAGTTGGGCCTGTTGATTACGTACCTATCTCCCAGCTGCGTATCAACGGCCCTGCCCGGGCTGATTGATGCTCTCTTGGGGCTGGTGGTTGAGTTCCCTAAACTTATTGTTCTGGGGGACTTTAATCTGCCGTCCCTGGGTGGAGCTTCGGGGGCGGCCCGGGAGTTCATGGCAGCCATGGACCTGACCCAGATAATTCAGGGCCCGACTCATGAGGGGGGCACACCCCCGATCTTGTTTTTATCTCGGAACAGTGGCGTGATGATCTCGGTGGGGGAGTACCAGTTATTCATCCCCTGTCATGGATCGATCATTATCTCCTGCGGCTGGGCTTCCAGAATGCCACCCCCCCGCTGAAATGCGGGACCGACCATCTGGTTCCGCCCCAGACACCTGATGGATCTGGAGACGTTCCAGACGGAGCTTGAAACAACACCTCTCTCTCTCTCTCTCTCGCCCCGGTCGAGTCTCTGGTGGATGCCTGGGAAAAGGCGCTCTCCGGGGCACTCGACCGTGTCGTGCCTTTGCGGCCTCTGACTGACACAGATCCCAGTTGGCTCCTTGATTCACGGAGGAGCTCCAGGACATGAAACGCCGTAGGAGAGGCCTAGAGAGCGGTTGGAGAGCCGAATCTGACCGTTCCCAGTTGAGATCGTTCACATGATCTTATCTGGTAGTGATGGAGGCGGCGAAGCGGGCATACTTCGCCCTCATCGCGTCCGCAGATAATCGCCCGGCCGCCCTGTTCAGGGTGTCCCGCTCCCTCCTGAATCGGAGGGCGGGGGAGGATCCTTTGCGGGGACGTGCCGAGGAGTTTAGTCAGCATCTGCTGGATAAGATCGCTCAGATTCGGGACGGTCTGGACTCTGACTGGGCAGGGTCTGATGGTGAGGAGGCAGCTGGTCTGGGGATTTGGGAGGAGTTCGATCCTGTCACCCCTGAGGAAGTGGACAGGATTATGGGAAGGCTGAGTGCCACCACGTGTGTACTGGACCCGTGTCCCTCCTGGCTTGCTTATGCGGCCTGAGAGGTGACATGGGATTGGATCCAGGCAGTAATAATGGCATCCTTGGAGGAGGGGATCTTCCCTGCCGCCTTGAAGGAGGCAGTGGTGAGACCCCTCCTCAAGAAACCTGCCTTGGATCCAACCATACTGAATAACTTTCGTCCGGTCTCCAACCTTCACTTTGTCGTGAAGGTTATTGAGAGCGTGATGGCACGACAGCTCCCATTGGCCTTGGAGGATACAGACTATCTCGATCCGTACCAATCGGGTTTCAGGCCGGGATACAGCACGGAGATGGCATTGGTCGTGCTGGTGGATGATCTTTGGAGGGCTCGGGACAGGGGATACTCCTCTGTTCTGGTCCTCTTGGATCTTTCGGCGGCTTTTGATACCATCGACCATGGTATCTTGCTGCGACGGCTCGAGAGGTTGGGAGTGGGAGGCACTGTTCTACGGTGGTTCTCCTATCTCTCGGGCCGTACGCAAGCGGTGTTGGCAGGGGACAGAGGTCGGCTATGAGGCCCCCTCACTTGGGGGGTGCCCCAGGGGTCGGTCCTCTCGCCTCTACTGTTCAACATCTATATGAAGCCACTTGGGAAGATCATCCGTGGTTATGGGGTGCGGTATCATCAGTACGCTGATGATACCCAGCTTTTTATATTCACCCCAAACCAGCCCAGTGATGCCCTCGATGTGATGTCCTGCTGCCTGGAAGCGGTATGGACTTGGATGAGGAGGAACAGGCTCCGACTCAACCCCGCCAAGACCAAGTGGCTGTGGGTACCAGCATCTTGATCCGATCGAGATCTTCCATCGCGGGTGAGGTGTTACCCCCTGTGGATAGGGCTCGTAACTTGGGTGTCCTCCTGGATTCACGGTTGTCTCTGGAAGATCATGTGATGACCGTGACCAGGGGAGCATTTGCCCAGGTTCGCCTTGTGCGCCAGTTGCGCCCTTAACTTGGACCAAGATGCCCTACACACTGTTACTCATGCGCTGGTCACCTCCCGTCTTGACTACTGCAACGCTCTCTACCTAGGGCTGCCCTTGAAAACCACTCGAAGGCTTCAGCTGGTGCAGAATGCGGCCACGCGGGTTGTGATGGGAGCGTCCCGACACTCCCATGTTACACCCCTCCTGCGCGACTTGTATTGGTTACCGGTTGCCCTTCGGGTGAGGTTCAAGGTGCTGGTTATTACCTACAAAGCCCTTCATGGCCTAGGCCCGGGATATTTGTCGGACCCCCTGCAGCCAGCGACAATTCCCAATCGCCTGGTGCGTTCCCACAGACAGGGCCTCCTCACGGTGCCGTCGGCCAGACAGTGTCGGCTGGCAACCTCCAGGGGGAGTGCTTTCTCTGTGGGCGCACCTACCCTCTGGAACCAGCTTCCTTTGGGGCTCTGGATGGCCCCTGACCTTCGTTCGTTCCGCCGCGATTTGGAGACCTGGTTGTTCCGTAACCTGGACTGATGGGGGGTTTCTTAATAAATTTTAAATTGTTTTAAATTGGAATTTTAATTTTATATTGGCTTTTATGAGGAACTATGCATTTTACCGTTGTGAGCCGCCCTGAGTCTTAGAGATAGGGCGGCATATAAATTGCAATAAATAAATATAAATAAATAAAAATAAATAAATAAATGAAATGGAATGAATGAATGAATGAATGAATGAATGAATGAGAATTAAAAAAGAAGAATACAAACTACAAGCATTTGTGGATGATTTGGTGTTTATCATGGAAGACCCAATAGAGACAATGCCAAAACTATTAGAACAAATAGAAGAATATGGGAAAGTAGCAGGTCTGAAAATTAATAAAGATAAGACAAAAATATTAGTTAAAAATATGAGAGAAAAGCAAAAAAAGGAGATGATGGAGAAACTGGACATCCAAATTGTGAAGAAAGTGAAATATTTGGGCATTTATCTGATATCAAGATGTGCAACGCTCAAGGAAGACAATTACTGTATCATAAACTGAAAAAAACAAATTGAAATAGACCTGGAGAAATGGAGAAACTCGCAATTATCACTAATGGGGAAGAATAGCATTAATAAAAATGAATGTATTACCAAAAATATTATTTTTATTTCAAACTATACCAATAAAGCTGGAGAAAAAATATTTTGAAGAGTTGAAGAAAATAACGTGGACATATGTGTGGCAAGGAAAGAGAGCAAGGATCAACATAGAAATGCTACAAGATGCAAGAAGTAGCGGTGGGTTTGGCTTTCCGAATTGGGAATTGTATTATCAAGTGGCGGCGTTAACATGGATTAAAGAATGGATTTTATTAAGGAATACAAGACTATTGATATTAGAGGGTCATGATTTACAACTGGGTTGGCATGCCTTTTTATGGTACGGGAAACAAAGGATACATGGATACTTCCAAACACATTATGTAAGAAATGGTTTGTTATCAGTGTGGGAGAGAGTGAAAGAAAAACAATATTTGAATTACCAATGTGGCTTTCTACAATAGAAGCGGTGACATACCCAAATATTGTGAACATGGGGAATATTGTTAGATATAAAGACATTTTGACAGATTGGGGAGAACTGAAACAAAAACAAGAACTAGAGAGTCAAGGGATTGAGATAGATTGGTATACAAGACTGCAAATATAATCAAGATATGAAGCAGATCGTAGACAATATGGCTTCAACTTGGAGAAATCTGAACTGGATGAAATATTGACAAGAACGGATGAGAAAAAAGGAGAAATTTCTATCAATGAAAAAGCAGTGGAAGAGCTTGCTTCCAGAAGTTGTAAGTGCTCCATTAACTGGAGGTTTTAAGAAGAGACTGGAGTTGTTTGGATTAGTATAGATTCTTCTGCTCAAATGGGTTGGATTAGAAGACTTCCAAGGTCACATCCACTGTTATTCTGTAATTCTGGTGGGAAAGTTTGCCTAAGTTACCTGTAAAAACTTTCAGAAATATTTGAATGCTTATTTGAAAGAAGAAAGGAAAAGTCAGGAAAGGTACATTTCTCTGATTTTAATATTTGGATATGCCAATAATTTGGTTAATTGTGCTTCTCTTTAAATGTGGCAGCAATTTTTTTGGGCTCCTTTCGTTTGCCTTATGAGGAAATCAAGAATGCCATCTTGGAGGTGAATGAAGCTGTGTTGACTGAATCCATGGTGCAGGTGAGAAAGACTAGAATGTGTGATCATATTTTCTCTCTAGAGTGTAAGTCTTCACAGCCAGTATCCATTAAGCTGAACTCAATCTTCAGTAATTCTGGCAACTAACAAGTGCTTATTTTGCTATCCAGGATTGTAAGAACAGAGAGAGATTGTCAAGTACTGGCAGCCCCAAGGTTTCTGTTTGATAGATCATAAATTATTCAGGTTTGGGTATATAATAATCAAGAGATTTTATGATGTCATTGGATCCCTTGTATTTGAATATTTGCTATTTAGAGGCATATCAAATTATGTCAAAATTAAAAAACTCATCCTTAGATTAGTTTTTCCTAGGTCAATATTATCATATTAAAAGCTATTCCAAGCAACTGTATCCTTTTAACTTTTTTCTCAGAATCTGATTAAGTTAATGCCTGAACCAGACAAATTAAAGATGATCGCAGGACTAAAAGAAGAATATAATGAACTAGCTGAGTCTGAGCAATTTGGAATTGTGGTAAGTGATTATCCATTGCAGAAGAGGAATCATATCTCTTTCAGAAAAGAAATTGATAACAAACCCACAATAATACAATGTAAGTTTCTCCCTCTTATTTATCAGTGTGTCACATCATTTGCTAGGACGTCCCACTGTTATGTCTACTATTTTATTCTAAGTGCTTCATTTTTTTCCCTTAGCTTTAAGTATAGTCCTTATGTTCTAACTATATGTCTCATGAGCTATTTGAAATTCTAAAATTTTATTTTGTGCTCTAGACAGAAAAAAAATGAAATTCTGATTTTAGGATTTGCTGATTAGATTTATTTGTTGCTATAAAAATGGCTAGTATATATTCAGTATGCTGCGCTGAAGAGTTGGAAACTAATGTTTTTTTCTTCTTTTTTCTCTTTATCCCACACTTTTCTCTTCTCCTTTTTTCCTTCCCCCACTTTATTTTTCTTTATTTTCACTTATATTTTATAGAAATATACATTTTGTCTTTCACACTTCTGAAGCTTAAACAATAAGGTGATGAGTATACTGCTATTCAAGGGGAAACTTTAACAGTTGGGTCCAACACACTGGTCAAGAGAAGACCCTATACCTGTGATGGCGAACCTATGGCACGTGTGCCACAGGTGGCACGTGGAGCCATATTAGTGGGCACGCCAGCTCAGCTCTGGGGTGGATGCGCGCGCCGGCCAGCTGATTTTCGGGCCTTCTGGGCCCACCAGAAGTAGGGAAACAGGCTGTTTCCTGCCTCTGGAGGGCCTGGGGGCGGGGTGGGGAAGGCCCATTTTTCTTTCTTACCTGGTTCCAGATCCTCTCTGTGTATCTGGGAAGGGTGAAAACAGCCTTTCCCACTCCCTTGGAGGCCCTACGGAGGCTGAAAGGGCCCATTTCCTGACTCCCGGTGGGACAGGAAGTGACGTTTTTTCCTGTCCCCAGCCTCCAGAGACTCCTAGAGAGGTTCCTAGAGACTCCTAGAGAGGCTCCTATAGACTCCTAGAGAGGTTCTGGAGGCTGGGGACAGCAAAAAATGTTACTTCCTGTCCCACCGAGAGTTGGGAAATGGGCCCTTTCAGCCTCCGTAGGGCCTCCAAGGGAGTGGGAAAGGCTGTTTTCGCCCTTCCCAGATACACAGAGAGGATCTGGAACCAGGTAAGAAAGAAAAACGGGCCTACCAGGCCATCATGTGCCAGGAGCGGGGGGGAGGGGGGAGAGGGTTGCGCACGCATGCGCGTGGGCACGTGCGTGCGTGACCTTCCCCCGCCCCCCCCCTCTTGGCACGCCATGGCAAAAACGTTAGCCATCACTGCCCTATACCATTCCAAACAAAAATGGTTAAAAACCTTCAATAATGGAGCACCCACAACTTCTGGAGGCAAACCATTCCATTGATTAATTATTCTCACTGTCAGGAAATTTTTCCTTAGTTTAGGTTGCAACTTTCTTTAATCTTCCACTTGTTACTTCTAGCTCTGACCTCAAAAGCTTTGGAGAATAGATTGACTGCCTCCTCTGTTGTCAGCTCTTCAAACATTGGAAAATTGTTATCAAGTCACTCCTAGTTCTTCTCTTCGTTAGACTAGACATACCCAATTCCTTCAACCATTCATCATATATTTATCTTCCTAGTTGTCTTTGTTGCTGTTTTCTACACTCTTTCAAGAATCTCAACATCTTTTTTGTATTGTGACTAAAACTGGATGCAGCATTCCAAGTATGGTCTTACGACTGAAGTACAAAGCGGTACAATTCACATGATCTTGATACCTTGACCCATCTATTGAGGCAGCCTAGTACAGTGTTGGCTTTTTTTTTGGCAACTGTAGTATAATGCTGGCTCATACCTAAGTGTTTGTCCACTAGGACACCTAGATCCCTCTCACAGTTACAGCTGTTGAACCAAGTACCACCTATTCTATACCTGTGCATTTGGGTCTGATCTGTCCCCGTACCCACACACACACCAACACAGCCAGTCGAGGGTTAAGGAAACACTTTGGAACGCACCCAGGTCTTATCTCCCACTTGGCAGCGATAGACACACCGTCTGCCAAGTGACTTTATTTTCAAAGTAAAACAGAAAGATAAATACTCAAGTCCAAATGTCCAACACTTTAAATCTTTCTGTCAGCAATTCTGGACGAGGCTTTAGTGACTATCCAAGGTTTGCTTTGTTCGTCACAAAGATCCTTGACCACCACCCTCTATTATATAGTCTCTGGGGTGTGGTCCAGTGACTCAGTTCTAATCCCTAGCACGCCTCCTAAGCTGCTGCAAACGTTTATCACGCCTTCGGAGGCGTGCGTCCAGGAATGATGTTTCCTCATCACTCTGATCCAAATCAGCTGTCTCCTCTCCCTCGGCCGGCACTTGAGACAATGCCAGAGGGGAGGGGCCTGGAGAGGGAGGCCTGGCTGACTCCTCTTCCTCATGTTCGGAGCTTTCTTCCTCCGATGGGACAGGCTCAGAGGGCGGGGCCACAACAGGGTCTTCCTAAGTGTAAAATCTTATTTTTTTAGCCACTGAATTGCATTTTGTTAGATAGAGCCTAGTGTTCAAGTCTGTGGATATCCTTCCAGATCAGGGGTGTCAAACTCGATTTCATTGTGGGACGCATCAGGGTTGTGGTTGACCGGGGGGAGGGCAAGGGGGCATGGCCAGCTCGACATCACTCGTGTTGGTGGGTGCCTGTGGTGGCCCGGATGGGGCTGGGGGGATCCATTGTCTTCAGCAGAGGTAGGTGAGACCAGGGCAAGCACCAAACCCTTGCCTATCAGAGGAGCCTCACCGTCCCTCTCAGGCCACGTGGAGGACCCCCGGAAGGCAGTGCAGGCTGCTTTGAGCCCTGGGCAGTGGAGGGCAAGCGCCCAGCCCAGCCCTTGAGTTCCCAGGGCACCGGGACCCCACAGCCCAGCCCATCCCTGCTTCCCCTAGGGGGCGCTTGGTTGCGCTTACCTCCTCTTCAAGGCTGCTGCTGCTGTGCTCGCTCTTCTTGGGCAGGTTGCTCATGGTGTGTGGAGGAAGGCAAATTATGTGGGTCAGAGGGAGGCCCACTCCCTCTCCTTGCAATCTGGCTTTGTAACCAAAGCATCCTCAGCTATAGGATAGGAGACCACTAGAAGAGGAGGGGGCAAGGGGATGGCAAAAGGGCAGCAGGACTGCTGGTGGCCAAGTGCCAAGGCAGGTCTTTCCTGAGATTCTCTCTCCCTCTCATAATCTTCCTTCCTTCCTTCCTTCCTTCCTTCCTTCCTTCCTTCCTTCCTTCCTTCCTTCCTTCCTTCCTTCCCCTTTTCTTCCTTTTCCTTCCCTCTTAATTCTCCTTCCTTCCTTCCCCTCTTTCCTTCTTTTTCCTTCCTTGCTGTCTTCCCCTCTTTTCTTCTTTTTCTTTGTCTTTCCTCTTTCCCTTTCTCTTTTCCTGCCCATTCTTGGATACTCAAATGCAAAAGGAGAAACATTTCTCAATGCCTCCTTGCCTTGTGATCAAATGCCACTTTTGCTAGTTGTTTGTGGCCAGTTAAAAGACTGAGAACAAACTAGACTCAGTTTATCCCATGCTTGCATTTAGTGGGGGTGTCCACAGACAACAGTACAGCAAAACTGTCAAAATGGTGGCTGTGATAGTTGATCAGAGCTCTCCTGTTTTTTAGCATTTAGCTTTAGCATTTAGGAATACAGGTAAGTTAGTTGCTTTTCTATTAGTACATAATCTTTAAAAGGGTTCTCCTGTAGGGACCCTGCATGGTCTAATTCAGACTGGAAATATAACAAAGGAAAATATTTTCCCCACTCTGCTTTGTCCTGTTTTCCCCAATGGAAATGGCTGTTTGTAACACACAAGGAGGGGATACTTTCATGAGAGCTCACAATTCAAGAATACCAATGTTAACTTGGATTGCCAACAAAGTCCCATCTGTGACAAAACAGAAAACAAAATTGCTTTCTCCTTTGAACCCAAGTCTCAATGGATCCAAGACTGATATAGAACTGCATAAACTGGGGCATCTCCAACCAAGTTGCCTCTCCTTCCTTCCTTCCTTCCTTCCTCTTTCTTTCTCTCCTTCCCTGCCTCCCTGCTTCTCATTCCCATCTTCTTCCTTCTCTGCACTCAGGAAGGGATGAGGGGAAGGGGAGAGATTGGCAGTGCTGCCAGTGGAAAGGGAATCCTTGCATGCTGCAGGGCCAGATCTGCAAGCAGGGCATGGAGGCTTGTGGTGGTCATCCAGGCCGGAATGCAATCAGCCTTATATCTGACCCGTGCAGACCTTGGAGCCAGCGAGGGGCCGCCCACTGCCTTGGCGAAAGGGAAGCCTCACGGGCTGTGAGGCCAGACTGGCGAGCGGGGCATGGAGGAGCTGATGCAGATGCAGCACTGATCTACAACTTGTGGAGGCCATCCAGGCTGGAATGCAGTCACCCTTAGTGTCAGTCGTGGAAACCATCTTTTACTTTGGATCTTCAGGACTGCCACATTTAGTGCTGTGGGAAACTGGGAGGGGGGATTGTATGGAGTGAAGTGATATCTAACATAATAACATTCATTTCTTTGAGAGTCAAGGATATCTTGCCCTGCACCTGGGGTGGTATGACTGGGAGCCATGTCCAGTTGGGACAGTACATTGATTGGACCATGTGATGGACATGTGGGTGTTGGGGCAAGGACTTGAACTTTCTTTTGGGTGAGGAAAACCTGGAACCTTTCAGATTTGGGTTATCTCAAATGTGCCAATATGACATCTGTCGAGCCCCGGATGGGTCTCGCCATTGTTGGGGAGGAAGATGAGAAGGGGCCGATGAGCGGTTGGGTGGACAAGCCGAGAACATCTCTAATAAAATGGGACTTTGAGGAACTTCTGGCCTCAGAGTTTTCTTTCGTTGGGGGTGTTACTTGGAACCCTGACATTTAGATCTGACCCATGAGGCTGTCCTGGAGCCAGCAAGGGGCCGCCCCACCACCTCAGCCCTGCCCCCTGGGTGTGTGCACAGGAGGCAGCAAGCGCTGGCGTCCTGGGTGAAAGGGAAGCATTCAGAACATGGTCAACCTGAAAATGTGACTTCCAGTTGACTTCATGGTGAGAACGGCTGGAAAATAGCAGAGCTCCCAGGGCTCCCTGAAATGCAGCCAGCAACTGCTTGCTGGGAGACCCTATAGGGTTAAGCCTCCCTGGAGGGGAGGTGAAGAAAGGAGAGGTGCTTTGTCGATCGCAAGGAAAATACAATTTCCTCGCTGATCCAAAGAAAGCTCTTCGGAACAGCAGCAGGGACGACGGCCATTTTTGGTCAATCACAAGCTGGGACAACCGTGTTGTGGTCCGCCAGCAGCCTGCGGAGCTGGCAGCGGAGTTTGGACAGTAAAGAGGCTGGGGAGGAACATGGGCCAATCCTGGAGTCTGGGGAAGGCCAGGATGAGGGCTCTGTGTCGGAGGCAGAGATGGGGCCAGGTTCATCTGGGAGTGATGCGCAGACTCCGGAGCCCCGAGAGTCAGATATCAGAGAGGCAGAGGAACAGGAGGAGCCTGTTCCTAGTGCATGCATACGCAGAGCTGCTAGAAGGCAAGAGCAGCTAAAGCAAAAGGGACGACTCGGGAGTAAGGCCAGGAGGTGATAAGGCTTAAAAGAGGCTTAAAAGAGAAAGGCACTTGGGCCTTTTTGCAGGAAAGCAACGTTGCTAACTCTATTTCCAGTCAGCATCTCTTGTTTGTTTTTGAACTTTGTGGGGCTTTGCCAAGTAAGGCCTTTGGCAGGGTGTCAAAGAAGATAAAGGTTGGTGATTATCCCAAAGGACTTCTTCCTAAGGACTTGTTTTGCAACTAATTGGGACTCAGCTGGGAATGAACATAATTCTCAGTTGTTACAACAAAATAGGTTTGTTTGGGACTAATTGTTTCTTGTAATGACTCAGTAAGCCTAGATCACAACAAAACGGGACACTAAGATTTTTTGCTGGAGCGGTGTGTGGACAGAGCAGTGACACTGGGTGAGAAAATTTCCAACTCTTACTTTAGAGCTAAACTTCCAAAATTATGGAGAAAAACTAAAGACTAAAAACTATGGAGGAAGATTAAAGATGAAAGATTTAGAAGTAAAAGAAAAACCTAAAGGATGATTCAAAACATAGAAAGCCTGGAAAAGCCAAACAACATTGTGAAAAGTGACTGTTGGGAGAAATTGCTTTTCTAAACTTTATCTCCAACTCCCCTGACTGGATGACAGTCAGCTGTTTCTGGTTTTTTATATTCTGTGGAACACTGGAATTGGGAGCAGGGGAGCCATCTACTGGAGGAAGAAGATTACTGCATTGTACAAAAGGAAATGAAGAGAAAGTACCATATTTTTCGGACTATAAGACACACCGGACTATAAGACGCACCTTAATTTTTGGGGAGGAAAACAAGAAAAAAAGAATTCTGCCTCTGCCTACCAGCATCAGGATCAGCTGCGTCTTCACTTTCACTCGGATTTTGATAACGAGTAGCACAATCTTTTTATCCATTTAAAACAAACCTAGGCACATTTAACTGGGGTGGGTGGGGTGGGGTGGGGTATGATTTTCATGGGGGCAGAAGAGGGACTTGGCACCAAAGGATCCACTCTCAGGATGCCCCCATCTTCCTACCTATAGCTGTAGGTGTTGAAAGCCTGGCTTTCTTGCAGCAAGGCCCGATAGAGACATAACACTTCAGTCCTCCTGGATGCTGCCATCTCGTAAACACGGTGCCGCGCTTCCTGGCAAGTCCTTGCACCTTTGCTGCTTCGGTCGGAGCATGATTCCGGAAACAGCCCGGGGAAGTGGGGAGATCGATACTCAATTGGCAAAGCGGGCACTGTGCAAGGGGCGTAAAGCAAGGTACTGCCACCCAAAAACACTGTTGCCGCGATCTCCGCTGCCTGGAACTGGCAGCGCAAGCCAGGTCCCATGCGCGCGTCACCTCCTGTACATGTGCCTGTTGGCCGGGGTGGATCTAAGCCACCAAGTTGTAGATCAGCACCCAGTTGGCCTGAGCTCAGCCGAGCTGCTTCGGGCCAGTCCTTCGCTGTTTCCAGGGCAGTCCCTTGCACCAAGCATAACCACATTGCAGGCTGGATCTTGCCCATGGGACTTGTGTTTGACATGTCTGTTCTAGATCTTGAGCCTATCAAATTTGATGAGTTCCCCTTATATCCCTTCATCTAAATTGTTATGAAGATATTGAAGAATACTGTGCCTAAGGTAGAACCTTGGGTTACTCCACTGTTTCTGTAAGGATTGTCTCTCCTTCCAACTTAAGAAAGTAAAAACTCTTGAAACGTAGTATCTCAAAAGGAACCTTTTATTAAGCAGAATGGATTCAAAGCAACATCTGAATACCCTTAGGCAAAACAAGTAGGATTAAAACAGTAGAGACCCCTCCCTTAAACCAGATTTTAGCCAATACACAAATGTGAAGATGTTTTCTTTACCAGTTGCCCTGAGAACCGGATAAGTATGTATTCACATTGTTTCTCTTTTGTCCTTTAAAGTGGAACAGCCCACATAGCTGTCATAAACATTCCTCAGCGTTAAGGGGATCTCAGGGCTCTTTGGGGCCAGGATATAGGCTGTAAAATATCTGTTGACACAGGCAATGCTAATAAATTGAATCCAAGTCTCCCCCTTTTCCCAATTGAATGACAGTATCACTTTAGGGATCTGACATGCTACCTTACTTAGAAAATGAAAGGGTCCACCTGTGAAAAAATATAAACAAATATTTCATGATAGTATATTAACAAGATTTGTTAGGGTATTGGGAGTGAAATTTTCTCAGTAAGGTTGGAGCCCTAACATGGTGTTTAGCGACCCATTCGTTTTGGGATGCGGGTAAATGGCTAAACATTTAGCAGTTGGGATCTTTTGGCAAGGCATAAAATGTGCCTGTTTTGAAAACAGGTCTGTCACGACCCAAATAACAGTATTTCCCGCACTGTCTGACAATTCTACAATGAAATCCATAGCAATCTCTCTCCATGGTGCTGAAGGCTCGGCTACTTTCTGCAAGAGACCTGGGGTTTTCCCCTGACATCATTTTTTTATTATTATTTATTTATTTATATGCCGCCCTTCTCCGGAGACTCAGGGCGGCTTACAATGTGTTAAGCAATAGCCTTCATACTTTTTGTATATTTATACAAAGTCAGCTTATTGCCCCCACAACTGGGTCCTCAATTTACCTACCTTAGAAAGGATGGATGGCTGAGTCAACCTTGAGCCTGGTGAGATTCGAACTTACAGTAATTGCAGACAGCTGGTGTTAATCACAATGCTATCAGTCTGCTGAGCCACCAGGCCCCTTTTTGCTGCTGCGCAAATGGGGCAGCTAGCTACATAGCTTTTTATGTCCTTTTTCAGTGATGGCCACCAAAATTGTCTTTTAATTAGGTGTGAAGTTTTCACAAAACCAAAATATCCAGCTAATTTTGAGTCGTGGCACCTTTCCATTAAGCATAGTCTTTGGCTGGCTGGAACATACACTTTCCCTCCCACCCAGGCCAAGTCCTCTTTCATCAGACAGCTGGATTTGTGGTTCAAAAACCATTCATCGGTGACCAATGCTTGTTTAAAAGTTTGAGTGGTGTCATTGTCTGTCAATATTTCTTGTTTTGCCTGGGATCTGGTGATTACTTTAGCGGCCAGTTGATTGTTGATACTATGGATTTGATTACGTCTGACTTCGCACTACTGTATTGCAGTTTTCTGGAGAGCACATCTACAAGAAAGTTTTTTCCCCCCAGGGAGGTATTTTAGAGTAAAGAGCCCATCGTACTTGTTTTGGGGAGGGTTTTCTAAATTTTTATGATCAGTCCAGACTTCAAAAGGGGTCTTACTCCTCTCTAGGAAGTGCCTCAAAAGTACCCAATGAACTGCATAAGCCTCTTTCTCCCAAATGGCCACCTTTGCTCAGTCTCATTCAACTTTTTGGATGTGTAAGCGCATGGTTGTAGCTGGTCTTGCTCATTTTTCTGAAGCAGGATCGCTCCTATTGCCACATTGCTGGCATCTGCTTGTATGACAAATGGTTCCTCCATGTCCTGGTGTTTTAGAGTTGGTTCTGCTGAGAACAGCCGTTTAAGTTTTTCAAATGCCGCTTGGCATTCCATAGTCCAGTTCAAAGGGTGCTTCGGTTTAGGGTTGTCCTCCCCCTTTGTTTTTAAGAGCTTGGTGATGGGGAGAGCAATCTGAGCGAATGCAGGGATAAACTGGCGGTAAAAGTTAGCAAACCCCAGGAAGCTCTGTAACTGTTTACGTGTGCGTGGAGGGTCCCAATCAAGTACAGCCTGCACTTTTAGAGGGTCCATTTCTACACCCTGGTGTGAAATGTGGTACCCCAAATAGTCAATCTTCTCTTGGTGGAATTCACATTTAGAAAGTTTACCATAAAGTTTGGCAGAGCAGAGTTTGTTTGAAATAGCCCTGACTACATGTTCCGCTTTGGTCTCGGTATATATTAAAATGTCGTCCAAGTAGACCAGGACCCCCTTATACAAATGCTGATGTAGCACTTTATTAATTGCATAAACACTGCGGGGCTCCTTGTAACCCAAAAGGGAGCACCTTGAATTGGTAGCATCCAAGGGGGATGTTAAATGCAGTTTTCCACTTGTCCGCCTCTTTAATTCTGACTTAAGCTGACTTAAGTCCAGTTTAAGTCATTAAGTCCAGCCTTTAGTGAGGTATGCTAGCATATCTTTCATAAGGGGGAGGGGGTACATGTTCTCCACACTGATTATATTCAAATTTCTAAAATCAACACACAGACATTTTGAACCATCTTATTTTTCTCTAAATAACACTGGAGCTGCGATTTTTGGTCGGGCTGGCTCGATGAAACCCCTTGCTCAGTTCTTCCAAGTCTCTTGGAGACATGCTGTACATCTTGGGTTTAGGGAGTTTAGCGCCAGGTAAGATTTCTATTGCACAGTCGGTGGCGTGGTGGGGAGGGAGCTCGTTTGAGGCTTTGTCACTAAAAACTTCAGCCAAATCCTTGTATGCTTTTGGTTGGCGTGGTGTGACCAGGCATGGCTGTTCTTGGTGCTCTTCCCCCTCAGTTTCCTTATGTGGATTCTCGGCATCTGAAATTTTATGATGCCTTGTTTCCAATTAATATTGGGGTTCCATTTTTTCAGCTATGCAAGGCCCAAGACTAATGGCCATTCCATGCCAGATGCCACTATACATGTAAGTATTTCCTCATGGCTTCTGATGTCTATATGTAGAGGCTCGGTGGCAAAAGAAGCTGGCTCTCCCCCTGCTATTGACCCATCTAGTTGGCAGAAAGCGATGGGGGTTTTCAGCTTTCTTATGTTAATCCCCAGTTTGGTTACATTAATTAACCAAATGTTAATTGGTTTGCTCTACTAGTGGTTCATCTGGATCGCTTCCAAATGTGTGTGATTTCTCCTGCTGAGATGACAAGGTTTCCTCCCCAAAGAGCGGGGGGGGGGGGGGATGGAAATTCTAAGGGTATTCAGACTTTGCTTTCTGTAAGGATTGCCTCTGCTTCCAACTTAAGAAAGTAAAAACTCTTGAAACGTAGTATCTCAAAAGGAACCTTTTATTAAGCAGAAGTGACAGCAATGGATTCAAAGCTACATCTGAATACCCTTAGGTAAGACAAGTAGGATTAAAGCAGTAGAGACCCCTCCCTTAAGCCAGAATGCATATTTTAGCCAATACACAAGTGTGAAGATGTTTTCTTTACCAGCTGCCCTGAGAACCGGATAAGTATGTATTCACATCGTTTCTCCTTTATCCTTTAAAGTGGAACAGCCCACATGGCTGTCATAAACATTCCTCAACGTTAAGGAGACCTCAAGGTGCTTTGGCGCCAGGATATAGGTTGTAAAATATCTGTTGAAACAGGCAATGCTAGTAAATCGATTCCAAGTCTCCCCCTTCTCCCAATTGAGTGGCAGTATCACTTTAGGGGTCTGACAGTTTCGTCCCTTCCATGTAGATGTACTTCCATTGAGGATTATGTTAACTCGGGTTGGTCAGTCAGCTACGAATCCATCCATACAAAGCTGTAGATTTGTATCCCACATTTTCTGTATTAGTAGCTTTAGTCTACTTTAGTCTACTTTGTCAGATGCCTTACTGAAGTCCACTTATACAATGTCTACAGCATTTTGCTGCTTCACTAAATTACTTTGTCAAATGACATTAAGGTTTGTTTGGCATGATCTGTTTTTGATAAACCCATGTTGGCTTCTAGTAATAGCTTAATTCATTTCTAGGTGTTTGCAGATCTGTTGCTTGATTATCTTCTTCAGGATTTTCCTAGATATTGATGTGAGATTGATTGCTCTGTACTTTCCTGGATCATTCTCCTCCCCCCTCTTTTCTTTTTTTTTAAAGATGGGAGCCATCTTCAAAATCTCTGATCTTCAAGAACTTTGCCAGGAGTGGCAAAGTTTATGTGTGAATATTAAACTTCAGAAGTATTATCTTATCAATAGTGGAGTTAAGGTTTTGGGTGGGATTTGGTAGTTTAAGAATAGTTAGGTTAATTTAGCATATGATTGTTAAACAGAAATACCCTGTATTTTGTTCTGGGAAGTCTGGGGGGGTGAGTGGGATGGGAGGGGGGGAAGGGGTTTGGGGGTGGAGGGGAGGGAACTGGGGGGGGATTTTTCTTTGTAAAACTTTTCAATAAAAAAAAAAAGAACTTTGCCAGGAAACAACTCTTGGTTTGAAGTGGAGTTAGACTTGAATGGAACTGTTTCGCCAATCTATTTGCCTTCACCTCTCAACTTTTCACCCAGGAGGTCTCAGAGAGAGGGTATCCTTTCCAGTACACTAAATGCTGCAACTGCCCTCTATGTACTCTAGAATCTAAGTGTCTTTATTTCATAATGTGTTTTCCCTTCAACTACAAGTGGTTTGGGACTTCCGGTTTGGCGTCACGGGGATGCAGTCAGGAAAATGGCGGGGCTCCAATGAGCCCCTCCAAAACCCCGACTGGCTAACTGCCGCTGACAGGTCTGTGGACCTACCCTGTCCTGAAGGGACAGGGGAAAAGAGAGGGACCCCTTGGGCGGCCGAGAGGAACGGGCAAGTTTCTCGGAGGCCAGAGGCAATCCTCTAAGCGGCGGGGGATGGCAGCCATGGCGGCTGCCTCGAGACTGCGACAGATCGGGACAAGCAAAGTGCAGGAGGAAGGAAGAAAGGACGAAGTGCTTCGGAGCCGGGTGAGTGACACCAGCCCAGGCGAGAACAACGCATTAATGAGGACATTTATAAATAAGACCCCCAGCCTTACTAGCGTCTGAAGATCTGAGGGGCTTGAAGATTTTTTTTGGGGGGGGGAAAGGGAAAGAAGTTTCAAACCCTTTAAGAATTTTATTTCACCACTGATCGATTGGAGGGAATTGCTTATTAACTAATTAGAGCTAGATACTTGAACTTTTTTGCTAAAACTGAAATGAACTTGAAAAGAGAAAAGCGAAATTAAGGATTTGCCAGCTTTAAAAGTCAAACAAAGAGATCAAACGGATTGCTACATAAATGCTTTAAAATGGTGATTGAAGCTGTGACTAAGTGACTAAGTTTTTTTTTTTTTCTGAAAAGAACCTACTTGACTTGTTACATATTGTGGATTACCTTGAAAAGAACTATGGCTTTTTGAACTTTGGAGATTCCTATTCTGTCGTTTGATGGCTTTACAAAGAAAGAAGAAATAGAATGTTTAATAAACTTTTAATTAGCGCAGCCACAGAAGTCTTGGCGCAGGACCAGAATTTGAGAAGCTCATGTTTTACTGGAAACAGACTTTATAATAGAATCAAAAGGATATGCAGAGTTTTAAGCGTGGAAGTATTGACTTTGAATTGAAATGTATATGGACAGATAAGGAGAAGAAAAAGAAAAATAGATAAATTGAATAGCAATGTTTGAATGTTTAATTGTTTAAATGCTTCAAAATTTAAATGAGCTTTAAATAAAAACAAGAAGTGTTTATGGTAAACAAAGATAGAAATATTATAAAAATAGAAATGGGAAGCTAAGGTGACTAAAAGTGATATGTTCCTAAAACCATAACTTGTTGTAACATGCTTAGTTTTAATTTGATAACAAAGTGGTGGATGATAATTATGATTAATTGTTAATGATTTTTGATGATGTATTAAGGTACACAGATGGAAGTTATAATTTTTTTTTTAATTTGATTTATATGCCGCCCTTCTCCGGAGACTCAGGGCGGCTTACAATGTGCTCAGCAATAGCCTTCATCCTTTTGTATATTTATACAAAGTCAGCTTATTGCCCCCACAACTGGGTCCTGGTAATTGTGATTGCATTTAATATATGTTGGGAACGATTAATATTAAGAAATAAATGGGGAAACACCCTGAAAGAGTACAGTTGGAAATAGTGGATTAATAGATAACATATGGAAAAAGAAATTTTTAATAAGTTAGTAGAATAGAAGTTGGAGTTAATGGAGGAGAATATGCTGAGATATCAGCCAAAAAATGAAATGCTGGAAATCAGCCAAATAATAGGTGGAATTGAGGAGGAGAATGCTGTTAATCAGCCAAATAATAGGTGGAGTTAAGGAGGAGAATGCTGTTAATCAGCCAAAACAAAATATGCTGGAAATCAGCCAAAATAATGGAAAATGCTGGTAATCAGCCAAATAAAAGGGGGAGTTAAGGAGGATAATATGCTGAAAACTCAGCCAAAATATGCTATGCTGGAAATCAGCCAAATAATAGGTGGAGTAATGGAGGAGAATGAGGATAATATATTGAAGAATAATTATTAATAAGGGGTGAAAAAGAAAATTTTGGGTGATAATTAAAATAAAATGGTAAATTTTCAGATTTCTGTGTAAAAGTTTAAGAACATGATAGGATAGATTGGGTTTAGAAAACGAGAAAAATAGAAATTTTGATTAAAATTGAAATAAGAATTGAGTTGTATACACTTGGAAATTAAGATTGGTAATAAAATTGTAAGGTAAATATATAGATTAATAGAATTGATTGTCTTTGTGTTTAATGCTGATGCTAAAAAGAGCAAGGGATAAAAAATTTAGACAAAGTGGTATTGAATTTTGATTTATAATTGAATTTATAATTGAATATAAAAAGGAGTTTTGCTTTAGTAGGAGATTAGGATGTATGATGAGATAATAGAAAAATTTATTAAGATGTTGGAATTTATGTTAAAATTGTTTGTTTTTTATTTGTTAAATTAGTGTACCCATTTGTGACCAGACCAAGACTTCGTTCTTGAAAAAAAATTATTTTTTATATTTATGTTGGGAAAAAAATAAATAATTTACAAAAAAAGAACAAAAAACTACAAGTGGCTTGGGAGCTGCCCATCTATCAACCTGATCTGAAAGCTTACTGCTGATTTCAGAAGGCTACAATGGAAGACAGTGGATGCACTTTCCCCAACAGCCGGGGAAGCCTTAATTGTACCGTAACAGGGTTAATCATTTTCACTATGGGGAAAGGTCCTACGAACTTCGGGCCCAGTTTCTTAGAGGCCAGCTTTAATTTTAGATATTTTTTTTTATTTAAAAAGTTTTAACAATCATTACAAAATTTTTCCCCCTCCATCCCCCCCCTCTCCCTCCAACCCCCCACCCACCCACCCCGGACTTCCCAGAGCAAAAACAGGGTATAGCATAACAAACATAAGCTAAAAAAAGCTAACTTTCTGTGGTCTCCAAACAGATATTTTGTAGACAGGTAAACTCTATCTCCTACTCGGAACTGTGGCTAAAGAAACTGGTGCTTGTCTGCCTGCTTTTTATATGTTTTTGCCGCCTCTCTCAAAGCACACTTGGTATTTTCCCACGATTCTTTTAGGAATTCCATCCATTTAATGACATGGATGAGGGGGGTTCTTTGGGTAATTCTGGCATAGGGATAAACTCCATTCCAACAGACCTGGAAAGATCACAATCCTGTGCTACTATGCATCGCATTGTTGTATGCCACCTCTGCGAACGGCAGTAATTCTGCCCAGTCGGACTGTTGATAGTCTACATAGCATCTCAAGTATTGTTGAATCATTGCATTGGTCCATTCCGCTGCCCCATTCGTACTTAGATGGAAAGCCAAATTATATCCCTGCTGTTGTGACTCCGACCCCCGAGCCCGTCTTATCAGAGGGAGAAGACTCCGAAAGTGAAGGAGAGGAGTTGGCAAGGCCTCCCTCTCCTGGACCCTCCTCTCTGGCAGTGCCTCAGGTGTCCTCCGAAGGCCAAGAGATGGGCCAGGAGCCAGGCACTTCCGAGCAGCCGCAGTTAGACAGCGACGGAGATGAATCTTGGCTGGATCCCCGATAGCGTCGGAAAGACAAGCGTTTGCAGCAGAGAAGGAGGCATGCCAGAGATTAAACTGAGTCACTGGACCACACCCCACAGGGGATAAAAGGGGGTGTGGTGGCCATTCAGGCCTTGTGACAAACAAAACTGAAAAGCTAGCAAGTCATACTGCGTTTCTGGAACTTCGTTATATGCCCTCCTTGTATTATTTATGGACTGGACTTGACAATTCTTTGGCTTTGTGGACTTATTTTGGTTTATCGGACGGAGGAGAAAAACCTCCCTTTGTGAGTAAAGTTTTTGGCAGGCAGCTACTGGGTTGCTGCCAATTCTGTTATCTCAAAGGAATTCCTGACTGCTGGTTTTATTAACTCCTGGCTGACTGTGTGCGTGTGTGAGATGGGGAGAGAACACCTGCGATAATCCAATGGACTTCTAAAACTCCCTCCAAACTTCTGCTGTAAATTGAACCCCCCTGTCTGATATGATTCTACGGGGGACTCCATATAGCCTATAGATCTGTTTAATAAAGCTTTTTTGCTGATGGGAGACCTGGGCAGGCAGTGAAATTGGCTTGTTTTGAAAACAAATATACTACGGTCCATATGACCGTGTTCCCTCTGCTGTTAGGAAGTTCCACAATAAAGTCCATGGCAATTTCCTCCCAAGGTTGGGACTGATCTGTCACTTGTTGGAGGAGACCTGGGGTCTTCCCTGGTCTCTTTTTCATGGTTGCACAAGCAGCACAGCTTTTCACATAATCCTCAACATCTTTCTTCATTTTTGGCCACCAAAATTGCTTCCTGGTGAGATACATGTCCAACTGGTTTAACATTGTAGCTTTTTTGAAGCACTTCAAGCCATAGGCTCTGCGGCACATAGATTTTGGATCCCTTTCATGGCAGCCCATCCTTGAGGGTTAGTGTGTAAGGATCGCCTCTCCTTCCAACTTAAGAAAGTATGAACTCTTGAAACGTAGTTGTTCAAAAGGATTCTTTTATTAAGCAGAAGTGAAAACCATCCAGTTAAAGCACAATCTGAATGCCCTTAGGCAAAGCAGTAGGATTAAAGTGGTAGAGACCCCTCCCTTTAGGTCAGAATGCGGATTTCAGCCAATACACAAGTGTGAAGATGTTTTCTTTACTATTTCCTTTGAGAACCCGAACACACATGCATTCCCACCACTTCCCTTTAAAGTGAGACAACCCACATGGCTATCATATAAACTCCTGCAGGTAAAGGGAATCTCAGGCTTCCTTGGCGCCAGGATATAGGTTGTAAAATATCTGATGACACAGGCCATCCAAGTCCCCCCTTCCTTCACTTGAATGGCAGTATCACTTTTAGGGATCTGACATGCTACCCTCCTTAGAAAACAAAAGGGTCCACCTGTAAAAAAAAACAAAAACAAATATACACAAGATTTCAAGATTTCATGATGGTAGATCAACAAGGTTTGTTAGGGTATTGGGAGTGAAATTTTCTCAGTAAGATTGGAGCCCTAACGTGGTGGTTAGCGACCCATTCATTGTGTGCTGATGGTAAATGTTTCCAAGCAACTAAGTATTGGACTTTCCCTCTGTGGATCCTAGAATCAAGGATTTCCTTGATTTCAAAGTGTTGTTCACCTTCAATCATGATGGGAACAGATGGTGTAGATGCAGGTAGTCTGAGGGATGAGGTTACTTCTCGTTTGAGTAAACTGATATGGAATACTGGGTGGATCTGCCTGAGTGTCTTTGGAAGAAGTAGTTCAACTGCTACTGGATTTATGATTCTAGTGATGGGGAAAGGTCCAACGAACTTTGGCCCTAGTTTCTTTGATGGTTGTAATGATTTCAAGAATTTTGTAGATAAGTATACTCTGTCTCCAATATGAAAAGGTTTGGGTTCCATCCTTTTCTTGTCAGCTTGAATCTTAAAAGCTTCTCTAGCTTCCTGTAAGGCTAATCTAACCACTGGCCACGTGTTTCGCAAATTATCCATCCACTCCTTAAGTGAGGGGATGGTGGGTTCTTCTGTGGGTAGTTCAGGCATGGGGCTGAAATCCTGGCCTGTTGCTACTCTAAAAGGGGTAAAACCAGTGCTTGAATGTACAGCATTATTAAACGCAACTTCAGCAAAAGGCAAAAGTTCGGTCCAGTTATCCTGTTGAAAATTAATGAAACATCTTAAATATTGTTCTAGTACCGAGTTCAAAATTTCAGAATTGCCATTAGTACACGGATGAAAAGAGGTGCTCAACCCCTGGCCAGTACCAAGTAAGCCCAAAAACGCCCTCCAAAAGTTGGAGGTGAATTGAGCCCTTCTGTCGGAGATGATCCTTTGTGGAGCACCATGAAGTCAATAAATGTGTATTAGGAATAATTTGGCTAAACTTTTAGCAGTTGGGATCTTTTGGCAGGGTATAAAATGTGCCTGTTTTGAAAATAGGTCTGTCACAACCCAAATAACAGTATTTCCCTCACTGTTTGGCAATTCCACGATGAAATCCATAGCAATCTCTCTCCAAGGCGCTGCAGGTTCAGCTACCTTCTGCAATAGACCTGGGGATTTCCCCTGGCGTCTTTTTGCTGCTGCACAAATGGGGCAGCTAGCTACATAGCTTTCTATGTCCTTTTTTAGTGATGGCCACCAAAATTGTCTTTTAATCAGGTGTAAAGTTTTCACAAACCCAAAATGTCCAGCTAATTTGGAGTCATGGCACCGTACCATTAAGCATAGTCTTTGGCTTGCAGGGACATACAACTTCCCCCCCACCCAAGCCAAGTCTTCTTTCATCAGACAGCTGGATTTGTTGTTCAAAAACCATTCATCAGTGGCCAATGCTTGTTTAAAATTTTGGGTGGTGTCATTGTCTGTCACTGTTCCTTGTTTTTCCTGGGATCTGGTGACTACTTTAGCGGCTAGTTGACTGTTTTGTACTATAGGTTTGATTACATCTGACCTTGCACGAATGTATTGCGGTTTTCTGGATAGCGCATCCGCCAGAAAGTTTTTCCCCCCCGGGAGGTATTTTAGAGTAAAATCAAACCGTTTAAAGTACTGAGCCCATCGTACTTGTTTTGGGGAGAGTTTCCTTGGGGTCTTTAGGGCTTCTAGATTTTTATGATCAGTCCAGACTTCAAAAGGGGTCTTACTGCCTTCTAGGAAGTGCCGCCAGGTTAACAATGCCCAACGAACTGCATAAGCCTCTTTCTCCCAAATAGCCCACCTTTGCTGAGTCTCATTCAACTTTTTGGATGTGTAAGCGCAGGGTTGTAGTTGGTCTTGCTCATTCTTCTGAAGCAGGACCGCTCCTATTGCCACATCGCTGGCATCTGCTTGTATGACAAATGGTTTCTCCGTGTCCGGGTGTTTTAGAATTGGTTCTGCTGAGAACAGCCGTTTAAGTTTTTCAAATGCTGCCTGGCATTCCATAGTCCAGTTCAATGGTTGCTTTGGTTTAGGGTTGTCCTCCCCCTTTGTTTTTAAGAGCTTGGTGATGGGGAGAGCAATCTGAGCGAATGCAGGGATAAACTGGCGGTAAAAGTTAGCAAACCCCAGGAAGCTCTGTAACTGTTTACGTGTGCGTGGAGGGTCCCAATCAAGTACAGCCTGCACTTTTAGAGGATCCATCTCAACCCCCTGGTGTGAAATGCGGTATCCCAAATAGTCAATCTTCTCTTGATGGAATTCACATTTGGAAAGTTTGGCATAAAGTTTGGCAGCACGGAGTTTGTTTAAAACTGCCCTGACTAGTTTTACATGTTCTGCTTTGGTCTCGGTATAGATTAAAATGTCGTCCAAATAGACCAGAACCCCCTTATATAAATGCTGATGCAGCACTTCATTTATTAACTGCATAAACACTGCAGGAGCTCCTTGTAACCCAAAGGGGAGCACCTTGAATTGGTAGCAGCCGAGGGGGGTGTTAAATGCCGTTTTCCACTCATCCCCTTCCTTAATTCTGACACGGTAGTAAGCCTCCCTTAAGTCCAGCTTTGAAAAATTTTTCCCTTTAGCGAGGTGTGCTAACATATCTTTCATAAGGGGGAGAGGATACACGTTCTGCACACTGATAGTATTAATGTTCCGGTAGTCAACGCATAAGCGTTTTGAACCATCTTTTTTCTCTCTAAACAACACTGGGGCTGCAATTTTTGGTCGGGCTGGCTCGATGAAACCCCTTGCTAGGTTTTTCTCAATGAATGTTCTCAGCTCTTCCAACTCCCTCGGTGACATGCTGTACATCTTGGGTTTAGGGAGTTTCACACCGGGTAAGATTTCTATTGCACAGTCAGTGGCACGGTGGGGGGGGGGAGCTCATCTGAGGCTTTTTCGCTAAAAACCTCAGCTAAATCCTTGTATTCTATGGGTATGCCCTCAGTTGGTGTGGCGTGACCAGGCATGGCTGTTTCTCGATTCTCTGCCCCCTCAAGTCCTTTATGTGGATACTCAGCAAAAGTCACCTTCCTCTGAAATTTTATGATGCCTTGTTTCCAGTTGATTTGTGGGTTCCATCTTTTTAGCCACGCAAGGCCCAGAACCAATGGCCATTCCATGCCAGGTGCCACTATAAAGGTAAGCCTTTCCTTGTGGCTTCCAATGCCTATATGTAGAGGCACGGTGGCCAGAGAAGCTGGCTCCCCTCCTGCTATTGACCCATCTAGTTGGCAGAAAGCAATGGGGGTTTTCAGCTTTCTTACGTTAATCCCTAACTTCCCTACTAAGGTTGGGCTGATCAAACAACGGGTGCACCCCGAATCCACTAGGGTCGGGATACTTATCTCCCTGTCCTGGTTTGGGATAAATAGTCTTAAGGGGAGGGTAAGCAGTTTAATTGGTTTGCTTACCAGTGGCTCATCATCTGGATCGCTTCCGAACGAGAGTGATTCCTCCTGTTCAGATGCCAGGGTTTCTTCCCCAAAGAGGGGAGAGGATGGGACTTCTATGGTCTCCCTGCTCCTCAGGGCAGTCTCCTTCCCACGCCGACCCGGTTTTCCAGGACCCTCCTCCGGTGGGTGGTTCCGGGCGGGTGTTTGCGAACGACACTCTGCAGCTCGGTGCCCTTCTTTTCCACACTTGAAACAGGCTGAAGATCTCGGGGAGAATGCGGTTTGTGGTTTGTGGGGCTCTTGCTTCCATTGGGGTGAGGATTTCTTCCATGCTCGCTCCGCTCGATACTGGTTTCTGGCCATATCGATCTCAGCTTCTTCGGCGGTGACATACCATTCATGTAGGTCATTCGGTGCCCCTCGGGCCACGCAGGCATTGTATAGATCATCACTCAGTCCATCCTTGAAGCAGCTCACCAAAATATCTTCCGGCCAGTGCACACGACACGCGAGGTCCCGGAATTCTTCAGTATACTCTGCTACTGGCCGTCGCCCTGCCTCACCACCTTAATGCGGTCACGTGCTTTACGATCTGCCAGTGGGTCCTCGAACCGACGTCGCAGGGCCATCATGAAATGGTCGAAATTCCGCAGTTCTGGTGCGTTGGCATTATGTAGGGTCACCATCCATCTGGCTGCAGCACCCTCTAGGGCTAGGGTCACAACTCGCACTCGGGAGCCTTGGGTTTGGAAATCACGCCCATACTCTTGCATGTCCACAAAGAATCCTAATTGTTGCGGATTCCCATCAAACTTCACCCCAAGAGGGGGAGTTTCTCTTTCCAGCTGAGGAGCCCGGGGTTGGTTGGGAATGGGCGCCCATGTGCGTGCTGCCTGGGGGGGAGGGTTTGCTGGGTCTTCTCCCGTAGCTGCTGCACCATCTGCTCGATAGGCGGTCTCCAGGAGGGGGGTGCCTCCCCTGGCATCATCCATGACTGCTGCCCTTTCAGTGCTCTTTGGTTGTTGTCCTGGCTCCCTTCGGATGTTAAGATTTTCCAAAGTCTCCATCACCAATTGGGTTATATGCCTCTTCAGATAGTCCTCCCTCAGGGGTGCTTCGGTCAGCCCCCCCTGGTCAGTAAGGGCTTCTAGTTCCAGTTTCCACCCCGGTTTTCGGTTGCCACGGTTGAGGGTGACTCCTCTGGTTCTCTCATCCCAGCCATCTTTCTTCCCAATGCCAATTGACCAGCGGGGCTTTTCAGGATTCTCCAGGGTTACCTCATCCTCTCCGATGGGTCGCACGAGGCAGGCATCCGACTGGGTGGCGGTTGCTGTCTCTCCCCAGCAATCGTTTTCTCCCAGCTCTCTGCTTTGTTCAGACATGGTTTGCAAGGTCCCCTCAGTAGAGCAAAGATTGCTTCTCTGGGTTGACCGTTTTGCAGATTGTGCTTTCTGTAAGGATCGCCTCTCCTTCCAACTTAAGAAAGTACGAACTCTTGAAACGTAGTTGTTCAAAAGGATTCTTTTATTAAGCAGAAGTGAAAACCATCCAGTTATAGCACAATCTGAATGCCCTTAGGCAAAGCAGTAGGATTAAAGTGGTAGAGACCCCTCCCTTTAGGTCAGAATGCGGATTTCAGCCAATACACAAGTGTGAAGATGTTTTCTTTACTATTTCCTTTTAGAACCCGAACACACATGCATTCCCACCACTTCCCTTTAAAGTGAGACAACCCACATGGCTATCATATAAACTCCTGCAGGTAAAGGGAATCTCAGGCTTCCTTGGCGCCAGGATATAGGTTGTAAAATATCTGATGACACAGGCCATCCAAGCCCCCCCTTCCTTCACTTGAATGGCAGTATCACTTAGTGCTCCTTTATTCTCTTTGTACCAGAGGTCTGTTAGCAAGTCATTCTTGAGGTTTTGGCTCATGTCCCCCCCCTCCCCTAGTCCATGGGGTTTTGATACCTGGCTTATGACCGAGTGGTGGCTTGTGCTGCTGGTTGGGAGGGGGGAATCATTGCATGAATTACTTCTTCCCGCTTGCTATTAAATTATGGTTTTTTAGGCAAGGCATCAGCGAGCAGGTTCTTTCCCCCGGGATGTACTTTAGTTCAAAGTTAAAGCATTTGAAGTATTGCGCCCAGCGAACCTGATTTGGGGAATGTTTCTTGGGGAGATACCTCTATTTTCCATACTGCCCACCTCCTTTCAGTGTCAGTCAGTTTTGGAAGTGTAAGCACATGGTTGCAGGTCCCCATTTGCATTTCTTTGGAGTAGGATAGCGGCAACTGCGATGTTGCTGGTGTCTGCTTGCACTACAAATGGCTATTTGGGGTCGGGGTGTTTAAGGGTGGGTTCCTCAGCAAACTTTTGAGTGATTCAAATGCCCACTGACATTCCAACGTCCATTTTAAGGGTTGGCCGGTCTGGGGTTTCTGGTCACCCCCCACCTCCCCGGGTTTTAATAGTTCTATGATGGGCAAAGCTATTTTGGCAAAGAAGGGGATGAATTGCCTGTAGAAGTTGTCAAACCCTAGAAAACTTTGGAGTTGTCTGTGAGTGCGAGGGAGCTGCCAGTCTAGTACTGCTTGCCAAGTCTATTTCCACCCCCTCGTTTGACGGTAGCCCAGGTAGTCTAGAGCAGTCTTGTGGAACTCGCATTTTGACAGCTTGACATATAGTTTTGCCGCAAGTAGTTTTTTCAGCCCTTGGTGCACCAACTTCACATGTTATTCTATGGTTTCACTAAAGATAAGAATATTGTCCAAATAGACGAGGACCCCTTTATATAGGCTCATTTAGCACCTTGTTAAGTTGCATGAAGACAGCAGGGGCCCCTTGTAATCCAAACAGCATTGCTTTGAATTGCAAGCTGCCTAGTGGGCAGTTAAAAGCGGTTTTCCATTCGTCTCCTCTGATCAGCACCTGCTAGTATGCCTTCCGCAAGTCTAGCTTGGTGAATACCTTCCCTTTGGCCAGGTGGGACAGCATGTCCTTCATTAGTGGCAGTGGGTAGGTGTTTTCCATGCATACTGTGTTTTTCCTCTAAAATCAACGCAGAGCCTCATCAACCCATCTTTCTTCTCTTTAAACAGGATGGGGGCAGCTACCTTAGCTTTTGCTGGTTGTATGAACCTCTGGGCTAGGTTGGCTTCAATATATTCCCTTAACTCTTTCATCTCTTTAGGAATCATGGAATACAGCTTTGGTTGTATGGCATGAACTCAATTGCACAGTCTGTGTGGAGGGGGGTGGAAAGAGCATTGCATTCCTCTTGACCAAACACCTCTGCTAAGTCTTGGTGTTCTCTTGGGATCTGGAGAGTCCCTGGGAGTGGCTCTAATGTTGCGGCAGCTTTCTCTTTTCTGTTAGTGTCATTCAGCCGCTGAAGGGCTTCTCTTTCTGTTAAGATTGGGGGAGGGTTTGGACCAGTGGTGAAATTCAATTTTTTTTTTTATTTAAAAAGTTTTAACAATCATTACAACAATTTCCCCCCCAACAACCCCCCATCCCCCCTCTCCCTCCAACCCCCCTCCCCCCCACCACTCACCCCCCCGGACTTCCCAGAGCAAAAACAGGGTATAACAAACATAAGCTAAAAAAAACTAACTTTCTGTGGTCTCCAAACTCCCTCTTGCTCTTTAACTCCCCTTTTAACTAACTAAACATATTCCAAAAAAAAAAAAAAAAAAGGTTTCATTCATAAGCTATTTGAAACTTTTTAGTCCGATACTTGTTTTGAATATATTCAATCCCTCTTCTCCATTTCAATATACAGTCAGGTCCAGAAGTATTGGGACATCGATACAATTCTAACATCTTTGGCTCTATAAACCACCACAATGGAGTTGGAATGAAACAAACACAATGTGCTTTAACTGCAGACTGTCAGCTTTAATTTGAGGGTATGTACATCCAACTCAGGTGAACAGTATAGGACTTACAGCAGTTTGCATATGTGCCTCCCACTTGTTAAGGGACCAAAGGTAATGGGACAGAATAATAATCATAAATCAAACTTTCCCTTCATAATACTTGGTTGCAAATCCTTTGCAGTCAATCACAGCCTGAAGTCTGGAACGCATAGACATCACCAGACGCTGGGTTTCATCCCTGGTGATGCTCTGCCAGGCCTCTATTGCAACTGTCTTCAGTTCCTGCTTGTTCTTGAGGCATTTTCCCTTCAGTTTTGTCTTCAGCAAGTGAAATGCATGCTCAATGGGATTCAGGTCAGGTGATTGACTTGGCCATTGCATAACATCCCACTTCTGTCCCTTCAAAAACTCTTTGGTTGCTTTTGCAGTATGCTTTGGGTCATTGTCCATCTGCACTGTGAAGCGCCATCCAATGAGTTCTGCAGCATTTGGCTGAATGTGAGCAGGTAATATTGCCCGAAACACTTCAGAATTCATCCTGCTGCTTTTGTCAGCAGTCACATCATCAATAAATACAGGAGAACCAGTTCTATTGGCAGCCATACATGCCCACGCCATGACACTACCACCACCATGCTTCACTGATGAGGTGGTATGCTTAAGATCATGAGCAGTTCCTTTCCTTCTCCATACTCTTTTCTTCCCGTCACTCTGGTACAAGTTGATCTTGGTCTCATCTGTCCATAAGATCTTGTTCCAGAACTGTGAAGGCTTCGTTAGATGTTGTTTGGCAAACTCTAATCTGGCCTTCCTGTTTTTGAGGCTCACCAATGGTTTACATCTTGTGGTGAACCCTCTGTATTCACTTTGGTGAAGTCTTTTCTTGATTGTTGACTTTGACACACATACACCTACCTCCTGGAGAGTGTTCTTGATCTGGCCAACTGTTGTGAAGGGTGTTTTCTTCACCAGGGAAAGAATTCTTTGGTCATCCACCACACTTGTTTTCTGTGGTCTCCTGGGTCTTTTGGTGTTGCTGAGCTCACCAGTGCATTCCTTCTTTTTGAGAATGTTCCAAACAGTTGTTTTGGCCGCGCCTAATGTTCTTGCTATCTGTCTGATGGGTTTGTTTTGTTTCTTCAGCCTAATGATGGCTTGCTTCACTGATAGTGACAGCTCTTTGGATCTCATCTTGAGAGTTGACAGCAACAGATTCCAAATGCAAATAGCACACTTGAAATGAACTCTGGGCCTTTTATCTGCACATTGTAATTGGGGTAATGAGGGAATATCACACACCTGGCCATGGAACAGCTGAGAAGCCAATTGTCCCATTACCTTTGGTCCCTTAACAAGTGGGAGGCACATATGCAAACTGCTGTAAATCCTACACCGTTCACCTGAGTTGGATGTACATACCCTCAAATTAAAGCTGACAGTCTGCAGTTAAAGCACATTGTGTTTGTTTCATTCCAACTCCATTGTGGTGGTGTATAGAGCCAAAGATGTTAGAATTGTATCGATGTCCCAATATTTCTGGACCTGACTGTATATCTTTCATTTGAATGGTCCTTCAAATACGCTGAAATTTTGGCCATCTCTGCTAAATTCACTACTTTTAGTGTCCATTCTTCAATAGTAGGCAGTCTTCGTTCTTCCAATACTGTGCCACCAAGAGTCTGGCTGCTGTTATTAAATTTAAAATCAACTTAGTCTCTATAACAGTACAATCTGTAATTATGCCTAACAAAAAGAACCGTGGAGCAAATTTTATCTTCTTTTTGAGAATATTTTGAATAATCCATATTTTTATCCAAAATGCCTTAATTTTTTTACATGTCCACCATATATGATAATACGTCGCATCATCACATTCACATCTCCAACACTTAGGTTGCACACTTGGATACATACAAGCGAACTTTTTAGGATCCAGTGTCATCTATAAAACATTTTATAAAAATTCTCTCTTAAATTTTGGGCTTGCGTGAACTTCACATTTCTAACCCATATTTTTTCCCATGCTTCCATCATTATTGGTTCTTCAATATTTTGTGCCCACTTTATCATACAGTCCTTAACTAACTCCGTTTCTGAATCTATTTCTACCAACGCATTATACAACCTTTTTATGTGCATTTGACTTTGATCTCTAATCTGTTTTACCAGATTCTCCTCATTTTGCAGAAAACCAATTTTCTGATCTTCTCTCCATCTAGCTTGCAACTGTACATATTGAAACCATGTTCGAATTGTCCTTTCTTCTCTTAATTGATTCAAAGATTTTAATTGTAGTATACCTCTTTCCTTGTTAAGAAGCTCTTTATATGTAATCACATCCTGCCTTTGCTCTACACTTATATTCTTTATTGCGTGTTTGGGTATTGCCCACAATGGTAACTTCTCGTTTAGTTTATACTTATACTTTTTCCAGACACGCAATAGAGCATTCCTTAATATATGACTTTTAAAAGTCTTGTCCACTTTCTTATCATATAATAAATAAGCATACCACCCATAAACCAAATCATATCCCTCAATATTCAATATTCTTTCTTCTGTTGAGTTCATCCAGTCACTCATTGCTGATAGGGCAGCTGCCTCATAATATAGTCTTAAATTGGACATTTTGAGACCTCCTCTTTCACGTATATCCTGCATTATTTTTTGTTTTATTCTCGGTCTCTTCCCTGCCCAGACAAAATTATTAATACCCTTCTGCCATGTCTTCAAATTCTCATCTTTTTTAAGTATTGGTATCATTTGAAAAAGAAACAAAAACTTAGGCAAAACATTCATTTTTTACTGCTGCTATTCTTCCTAACAAGGATAATTGTAATTTTTTCCAGTTTTCCATCTCTCTCTGTATTTTTTGCCATAACGGATCATAATTATACTTAAATAATTTCGCATTTGATGTCATAATATAGACCCCTAAATACTTAACTTTTTTTACAATTTCAAATCCTGTTAGTCTTTCTAATTCTTCTTTTTGATTTATAGTCATATTTTTAGTTATTATCTTCGTTTTCCCTGCATTTATTTTAAACCCAGATACTTGTCCATATTGATTAATTATATCCATTAGACCTACAACCGACTATAATGGTTGGGTTAAAGTAACAACCAAGTTGTCTGCGAATGCTCGTAATCTATAGTCATACTGCCTAATCTTAATTCCACTTATTTTGTCCAACCCACGTATCTTACTTAACAAAAATTCCAAAGTCAAGAGAAACAATAATGGAGACAAAGGGCATCCTTGTCTTGTTCCTTTTTCTATATTAAAAGTATATGTTAAACTACCATTAATTATTATTTGCGCTGTTTGTTTCTGATATATTGCCTTAATAGATTTTGTGAAATGTTCTCCAAACTGCATCTTTTCTATTATTTTCAATAAAAGTTGCCAATTCAATCAATCAAATGCTTTTTCCGTATCAAGAAATATTAGCACCGCAGGGATTTGGTTGTTCTTCCCCAAATACTCCAATAGGTTAACAAATTGCCTTACATTACTCTTCATTTGTCTACCATTTATAAAACCAGTTTGATCATTATGAATCATTTGTTGCATGACTGTCATTAACCTATTTGCTAATATTTTAGCAAAAATCTTGTAATCTGTATTTAAGAGTGATATGGGCCTATAATTTTTTGGCTGGGTGTGGTCTTGCTCCTCCTTTGGAATCAGAGAAATATAAGCTGTCCTCCAAGATGGGGGTACATCTCCTCCAGATTGTATATTAGTAAATAATTCTTTAAGTGGTCCCACCATTTTTAACTGCAAATGTTTATAATAAGCGGCTGTCAAGGCATCCATCCCAGGAGCTTTACCCACTTTCAACTGCTTAATTGCAAACATAATCTCCTCAGTGGTTATTGGTTGATTTAAACCCTCCCTTTGCTCTTTTGTAATTGTAGGAATATTCTCTTTCTGTAAATATCTATCTATATCTATACCTTGAATTTTATCACTAGCATACAACCTCGTATAAAATTCTAAAAATGCTTTTTTAATCATATTTTGCTGATAAACCTCTTTACCTTTATATTCTATTTTCTCTATGGTCCGTGACTTTTGTTTTTTCCTTAACAAATATGCTAACCACCTCCCTGGTTTATTAGCATTACAAAAAATATTATGTTTAGCATATTGCAAATTAATTGCGACCTGATCTGCCATTGACATATTAAATTGCCCTCGCAATAAATTAATTGCCTCTTTTATTTTCTTATCTGCTGGATTCAATATCAAAGCTTGTTCTTTTTTTTCTAATTTCCTCTTCTAAATCCTTCCTTTTTTTTCCTGTTTGCGTCTATATTTATTATTCAAATGTATCAAAATGCCTCTCATATATGCTTTACTTGCATCCCAAACCATTTCCATAGATGTACCCTTATGCATATTTATGGTAAAGAATTCTTTCATAAATTTTTTACATTCTTTTACATTTTCCTCATATCTAAACAGATTTTCATTTAACCTCCAAGACCTCTTAGATCCCCTTCCATACTCTAATTCCATCCAAACTGGACTATGATCCGTTAAAACTCTTGGACAAATCTTCATCTTCTTCACCCTGGAAAAAAGATCATTTGTAATTAATATAAAATCAATCCTAGAGAAAGATTGATGTCTATCAGAGAAAAAGGTAAAGTCTTTTTCTTCAGGGTTTCTCTCTCGCCAGATATCTCTCAGCTCCATATCCTCCATCATTTCAAAAAACGAATTTGGCAATCTGGCACGCGTTGAAATTTTCTGCAAGAGCCCCTTATCTTTTTTAGTGTCCAAAACTCCATTCCAATCACCCAATAAAATACATGATTTATAATCCCATTGTAGTAACTTGGAATGTAAAAGCTTATAAAATTTTTTCCTGTTGTTGGTTCGGTGCGTAGACTCCAATTAAAAGTATTTTTTCTCCTTTTATTAAAAGTCCAGTTGCTATAAATCTTCCTTGATCATCTGCTTCAATTAATTTGGCAATTGTCTTTTTTTAGGTATATAACTATACCATTCTTCTTCTCAGGAGCAGATGCAACAAAATGTATACCTAACCTTGCATTTATTAAGTACTTTTGATTTTTACTTCTAATATGAGTCTCCTGTAAACAAATTACATCATTTTTAAACTGTTTCAAATAATGAAATATGTTTCTCCTCTTTTGTGGTGAATTTAGGCCATTAATATTCCAGGTCAGAAATCTAGTTGCCATTCTTGGCCCCCTGAAGCATTTGGAGCATCTGCTGGAAATCTCCATGCATTTTACTTTTTGGCCTTGCTCCTCCCACTGCTTCTGTTTTTGTAGTATCTTGAATCATTTGAAGTTGCTGCACTCTTAATTCTTCTTGACGCTTGGCTGCCGCTCGTGTCTGTCTTTGATCCTTAGGTTCTTCTATCTCCAAAGCTTGAACAGTAGTTGAAAATTGTATTAATTCTTCTTGAATAATCAAATCACCCTTTAGGGCCTGTGTCAACAATTCTTCTTTCTCCCCCTTTCTTGCCCCCTCTATTTCCGTCTTCCTTCTAGCTTCCTGGGGTTGTGGGCATCCAGCCTTTAATACATTGGTATAGAAATCTCTTGCCTTCCACTCTGAATTGAGACAGTATCTTTCTCCTGAATAATTCACCACTAGACCAGCTGGAACTTCCCATCTATACTGTATCTGACGGTTTCTCAGTTCTTCCACCAGAAAGGCATAATCCTTTCTGGCTCTCAACATTTTGGGGGGAATTTCTTTTGATGTTAAAACCTCCTACCCCTGCACTTGAAGTTTGTTTTTAAAAGTGACTTGTAGGATTTCATTACGTAGTCTCCTTGTTGTAAAATAAACTACAATGTCTCTTGGTAGATGTTTCTGTCTGGCCACCCATGAATTGACACAATAAATTTTGTCAATTTGCCATTCAAAATTTGCTTTTTGATCTCCCATTATCTGTGCAAATGCTTCTGAAAAGATCTCTCTCAAATTCTCTTGCTTATTTTCCTTGAGGCCTCTTATTCTCAGAGCAAATTCCATGTCTCTATATTGTATCATTATCACATCAGCCTCTGCTCTTTCCATCTTGTCCTGGACCTCCCCCATTTTATTTTCCAAGTTCTCATTAGACTGCTTAATTTCTTCCACTTTTTCATCTATTGCTTCAATATGTCCTGCCAATCCTTGTACTGCCGTGATAATATCTTCTCTAATTTCTTGGTTTCGTTTTTGAATAGTCTCTTTGACTTGAGCTATCTCTTCAGCAACCTCTCGAGTTTGCTCCTGAAACATTGAAGCAGGTTTTTTTTCTGTAACAGAGGCTTGTGTTTTGAGGGCTTCCTGCAGCAGTTCAAATGTTAATATTGTTGGTTCTGTTGGAACAGAGACAGATTGCAATCTGGACGTTTGAGCTGGCGAAGTCCCAGCACTTTTGGGAACAATAGCCTTAATTTGTTTTGAAGCCATTTTTAGTTTCCAATTTAAATTTAATCAGCTGCCAGAACAATAAATCCACCAAATCCAGAAATCAGTCTTTAAATAATATCAATCCTTTTTAAAAAAATCACTGCTGTAATCTTTGATCTTCTCCTTTTTTTAAAGCACAAATCTCTAATTTTGAACGGGCTCCCAACACTAAAGAAACTTCCTTTTTAACTTTTGCTTTCACGCCCCATTAAAGCTCAATCGCCATCTTGGTTTCACTTTCTCCCCTTAATAAGTCAGAAGGAAGTAATACACATTTGGAGTTAAAGTTCAGTACTTGCAGATCTAATCTCTCCTGAGTTTGCTCAGCCTGCTTCCAAATGATGTTTATTCCAAGCGTTGTTTGCAGGAGTGGTTGCGGCGTCTTCTGCTTAAAGCAGAAACGTCCCAGATCCGGAGCTCTGTCGGGCTTCCAAATTTTTTTACTACCAGTTCTGTGGGCGTGTGGCTTGGTGGGCATGGCAGAGGAAGGATACAGCAAAATCTCCATTCCCTCACCATTCCTGGGGGAAGGATATTGCAAAATCTCCATTCCCACCCCACTCTGGGACCAGGCAAAGGTGGTATTTGCTGGTTCTCCAAACTACTCAAAATTTACGCTACCGGTTCTCCAAACTACTCAAAATTTCTGCTACTGGTTGTCCTGAACCTGTCAGAACCTGCTGGATTTCACCCCTGGTTTGGACCCACCGCTAGCCTTAATTTTCGGTAGCCCCTGTCGAAGTGGATAAGGTTCTCTGGCCAGGCTACCGTAAGCCTTAGGATGGAAGCTCAGCTGGCAAACACTTAACGCAGTGACAGCCCCCTTCCCAGGTAATCATTGGGTTCCATTTGTCTAACCGAGGCAATCCCAGTATGATGGACTCTGTCATTTTTGGCACCACTATGAACCGAATCAGCTCCCAGTGGCATCCCATCTCTAGTTTGACGGATTCGGTGACAAGCGTAGCTGGGCTCCCCCCTACTAGTGACCCATCGACCTGCTCGAATCGTAAAGGGCTTGCTAGGGGATTTGTCTTGATGGCCAGCTTAGCGACTGTGAAGGGGCTTACCGGCAATGGGTGCAGCCCATGTCTATGATGGTCTCCACTTCCCCTTGGCCTCCTGTCTCTGGCTCCATTATTTTTGACTTAATAGTGATGGCTTCACTTACCATTGGGTCATCCTCACTGTCGTCGCTGCTATCACCACTCATAAGTGGTGCAACCTTAGGGGCCGTAGTTCCCTCTTCCCCTTTTTGGGGAGGGGAGACCTCAATGACTTGTTGGGCGAATTTCCCTTTCTCCGTGGTCTTTCCCAATGGTCTCTTTGGCTTTGCGGCAGTTTGATATCTCGCTTGTTGCACTGGGGTTGGGGCCAAGCACTTAGACACTTGGTAACCCTGTTGTCCACACCAGAAGCATTTAATGGGCATTGTGGAGTTCCTCTTAGTGGCATGGGCTATATCACCGTTCCAATTGCCTCTTAGGTTTCCGCTCCGGGATCTCCTTTTGGTGTCACCGTAATTCGAGGTCCATTGCTACAGCCATCTGGTACCAGTCATGGATGCGATCTGGAACTCTCCGGCAAAGGCAGATTTGGAGCAGTTCTTTGTCCAGGCCCTCTTTAAAGTAAATGGACCAGCAGCAGTTCAGGCCACCGCCTCAGCTTCTGGCGATTCTCCAAAATTCCTAGACGTATTCCTTGCATAGGTGGCATCTCTGTTTGATTTTCTTGATTTCTGCCTTTCCTTCTTGCCCGTGGGATACGTCCTTGAATTGGCTCCTTAATTCTTGTAGGAAATCATTGACAGTCCCCAGCTCAGGAGCCCCCTTGTTGTCAGTGAGGGTGGAAACTATTTCTCAGTTGTCTTGGTAGTTGTCTCCATAGCAGTTGATGTGAGCCCATGCTCGGTTTAAAAAGAAAGCCAATTTATCCGGGCTCCCATCAAACACCACTCGAAAGTGCAGTGGAGCCTCCCCTCTGGGCCGAAGTGGCTGTGGCGGTGCCAGCGGGGCTGGAATCTACTGTGCCTGGACCTGGACCCAGCCTTGTCCAGGGTAGTAGGCCCATCCAGGGGGCACCTCCCCAGATGCTGGCAGCGGGGTTTGGCCTGGGGGCTGGCTGGTCTTCTGTGCCTGGGTGGGCTTCAATAAGAACTGGGACTCAACCAAGCTGATGGCGGTGGCGGAGGGCTAGTAGTTCGGGTCATCCAAAGAGTTGATCGGTTCCTCCCGGGCAGTCTTGGCTACGTCCCATGTTGCACTGAATGCAGGGCTTGAGGCATTGCACCTTGGGTAGACTGGTCCTGCTTCAGGGGAAATGTAAAAGTCAGCTGGTCAAGGACTGCCATCACATGGCCGGTTTGCTGCAATTGTCCAATGCTGCTGGGATACATCTGTTTGAATCTTTTGGGTAATCCCTCCAGGGTTTGGCTGTGAGTCTGGAATTTCCATTCTCCCGACTTGTTTAAATCCAGGGGTCCTGTCGACCCCCACTCCAGGGTCACCATTCTCGCTTCCCTCATGGATGTGACCGGTCTCTCCCTTATTTGGCCCTGGGAAGCTAGTTTGGATTCCAGATCCTCCTCCACCCAGTAAAGTTACTTGGAAGCCAGCCATTTGATGTCCACCTTGGGCCGGGTCCCCAGCTGGCACTCGACTTCGGCTTCAGCCACTGCTACTCACTAGGGCGTCAAGGGGAATGGTGGGCTCTCCACTCCCCCACAGGCTTCGCCGGCACTTGTCGTCTCTCCGGTTTCTTTCTCCATCTTCCCTGAGTCTTTTATGCTACCTGGGTAGACCGGATAAGCGACCAGAGTTCAGGACCCTTGACAGCAACTCCGATTTAGAGCCTTAGAGTTTGGTCAAGGTTCCAAGTAATACATCACCAACTATGAGAACTCCTAGGCAAGCATATTCCTCGAAGAACATTTATTGGGACATATCACATTGGCACAAACTTGGTGGAAAACAAGCTCTAAGTTCCCACCGGTTTTACACCCAATTAAAAGTAAAACTTTGTCACTTCCCCCCAAAGTCACCAGTCACATGGTCCAATCAGCACATAGTCCAGTTGCTAGGTGACTTCTGTCTCTACCTTCCAACACCTGCATGAATGCCCTTAATTCCCAGGAGAAAAAATTTTATTTTGGCTACAACACCCCTTAGCTCCAGGCTGTGTCAGCCCTGAAGTAATGCGAAGAGAAACCTCCTTAGAGGAAAGTTACAGAAAAGAAAATGGCTACAGTTAGGCCAGCTTCAGAGTTGACAGGTAGACTACTGCAGAGCAAAATGAAATGATTTAGAAACTAAGTTTCTACTGATGCAGCCAAAAATTTCTTTTTTGGTTTTTGAAACTATTGTCATACAGCTGCATAATTCAGTGTATAACCAAAGAACTTTTTCACAAGTAATAAATCAAATCTCAAATTCCAAACCAAATTTGCATTATTCAAATAATGCACACAATAGTCCATTTGAATTTTTTCTATATGTTTAATATTGTTTTCCTCTCTCTTAAATTGCATTCCTTTACCTTACTTACTTTAAGTATTATTTCTATCTTTTAGGGTGTTAGCTATCCCATCCAATTTTGTGCCAAGTGCAAATTGTTACAATAAAAATGGTGAAGAGTGCAGAGCCCAGGACTGAATCTTGTGGTGTCCCATTCGATACGTACTCCAGCTTGAGGAAGAAGCATTGATGAGCATTCTTTGAGTACAGTTTTCAGATCAGCTCTATTTCTGCTTAATTGTCATGATATCCAGCTCATCAAATATAAGATAAGGTTAGTCTAGTAAACCTTGTTCTTGATGAATACACACACAGACTTCTAGTGATAGTAATATTGTTTTCAAGATGGTTACAGATTACTTCATGACCTGCTCTACAAACCTCCCAGCTATTGATGTCAGACTGAATGGTGTGGATTTCTTTAGATTCTCTTTTTATCTCTATATAGTAATATTTGCCTTTATCCTGTCATCTGGCACTTCATCGGTTATCCTGGATTTCTCAAATAATATACAAAGATGAAGCTGGTCCGTAAGCAACTTCTTTCAGTGCTCTAGATTAAAACATTAAAAGTGAATAATTACTCCCTGACAAAAATTTTTTATCAATGTCAGGCTTTAATCCTGCCTCTTAATTCTGCTTTGAGGAACACATCCTCTTATTGGAAAAAAGTAAAGCAAATGTTCTTTCACAAATGAAGGCAAATGTTCTTTATTTCCTATTAGCATTTTGCCATTCCTTGAAAGCTTATGTATAAATTATTATTTTTTTTATTTTAAACCTATGCGGAAGCATTTTATTATCTATTGCATGCTTTGGCAAACTCAAATCATTCTAAATTTTATTTTGTCTGATTGCATGTCTACAATTCCAAACTACCTGTGTTTCTTCTTTAGTAACCTATCTTGATTTTTACTCTTTATAAATGCCATTTTTATTTTAGATTTTCACTTAACTGTTTTGTGCTTCCATATTGGCACCCTCTGCTTCCTCCTCCTCCTCCTCTAGGTTGTTTGCTGTTGTGGTTTTATTGTATTTTCCTGAATTCCTACCACGTAGAATCCAGCTTTAAATTCTACTTATAATTTATCTCCAGTGGTTAAAGTCCACTTTCTTGGTACCTGGATTTAATTTCCCTTCAAATCAATATCTCCAGTATTACATGGTCACTTTCAGCCAGCATTCATTCGCCTTCCATTTTCTTAATTAAGTCATCTAGGTTGGTTAACATTGATTTAAGGATAGCTGATCACTTGTATCAGGGGTGGGTTTCAAAACCCGTCACTACCGGTTTCCTAGTGGATGCACTTGCATGTGCACGCAACACTTCTGCCCATGTGCAGAAACGTCCGGGCAGGTAGGCAGAGCCTCCCGCCGCTACTGGTTAGCCCGATCTGGGGTGAACCGGTAGCAACCCACCACTGACTTTTTTTTTTTTTTGAAAAGTTTTTCAGTTTTATTTCTTATACACATAATATAAAATGTACATTTTCTTATACATAATTAATCATACATATACATGTTTTCCTTAAAGAAAGCATTAAAATAAGGAATTTTAATTACATTCAGAGTTGGTCTTCTACTCTTTCTTCCCTCATTTCGCAACAAACCTTCAACCCACCACTGACTTGTATGTTGCTTCACTCTTTGAAGAAGCAAATTATCAGCAAGACAAGTCAGGAATTTCCTAGAAGGATCACATGTGACATTTCTGGAAGCATCATCATCTTTTTTTGGATGGCAGTATCTGATGACAATAATAGTGTATCTTTTATTTATGCCTCCTCTTATTTTAACTCTGATTTCCTCAATAATCTTGCTAAGTTTATTTATTTTAGGATTCTGAATCAGCAGTAGATAATTCTAATAGTGCAAATTCTCTTCCTCTTGTATTATTTGTGTGCATTGTTCAGTTCTCTTTTTTTTTTAGCCATCTCAATCCTTTTTATTATTAGTTTATAATATAAAATACAAAAATACAAGACAAAATAATAGGAAAAATAGGAGAGGGAAAAAGAGAAAAAGGAAAAAAGAAAAAAGGCATTGACTTCTGACTCCCTTTGGTGCAGTAGAATAAGAAGTAACATCGAATCTCGACTTTTTACTTTTGCATAGCAGTATAAACTAGCCATTTCTATAACAACAGATCTATCTAATCAATAAAACCCAAAATCAAATTTTCATTTTTTTCAACCTCAAGCACAAAGTCCAGAAGCGGTCTCCAAGTAAAAACAGAAGTACTTGTGTGAACATTGTTCAGTTCTTATATTCCATTTTTGTTAATAATTTTATTGAAGTTTTTAATAAACAGAGAAAAAAAATAAAAACTAAACTAGAAAAAAAATCCAGAAGGTGCAGGGGGAAATAGTTGAAAAAAAGAAAGAAAAAGGCAATATAGACAATAAGGAAGAAGTGGCATCCAGCCTTTACCATACCAAGCATAAGCTAATATATTTTCACCCTTTTGTAAAGTTACAAATAAGAAAACTCTTCTCCCCAGAGCCTAATTTTTCCCCAGTACCTGGATGAAGCTGTCTATCTGGATCCGCTCCAGTCCGGCTTCAGACCTGGGTACAGCACGGAAACGGCATTGGTCGCGTTGGTGGATGATCTCTGGAGGGCCCGGGATAGGGGTTCTTCCTCTATCCTGGTCCTATTAGACCTCTCAGCGGCTTTTGATACCATCGACCATGGTATCATGTTGCGCCGGCTGGAGGGACTGGGAGTGGGGGGCACCGTTTTGCGGTGGTTCTCCTCCTATCTCTCCGACCGGTCGCAATCCGTGTTGACAGGGGGGCAGCGGTCGACCCCAAGGCGCCTTGTTTGTGGGGTGCCGCAAGGGTCGGTCCTCTCGCCCCTCCTGTTCAACATTTATGTGAAGCCGCTGGGTGAGATCATCCGTGGTTTTGGGGTGGAGTTCCATCAGTACGCTGATGATACTCAGCTGTACATTTCCACCCCAGACCATCCCAATGATGCCTTGGAAGTGATGTCCCAGTGCCTGGAGGCCGTGCGGGTCTGGATGGGGAGAAACAGGCTTCGACTCAACCCTTCCAAGACCGAGTGGCTGTGGCTGCCGGCGTCCCGGTATAGCCAGCTGACGCCATCGCTGGTTATTGGGGGCGAATCATTGGCCCCCACGGAGAGGGCCCGCAACTTGGGTGTCCTCCTGGATGCGCGGCTGTCTTTAGAAGGGCATATGACAGCCGTGGCCAGGGGGGCTTTTTGTCAGGTTCGCCTGATACGCCAGTTGCGCCCCTTTCTGGACCGGGACTCCCTACGCACGGTCACTCAAGCACTCGTCACTTCTCGTCTGGACTATTGTAACGCTCTCTACATGGGGCTCCCCTTGGGGTACACCCGGAGGCTCCAACTGGTGCAGAATGCGGCTGCGCGGGGGATTATGGGAGCGACGGGGCGCTCCCATGTGACTCCTCTCCTGCGCGAGCTGCATTGGCTTCCGGTGGACTTCCGGGTGCGCTTCAAGGTGTTGGTGATCACCTTTAAAGCGCTCCATGGCTTAGGGCCAGGGTACTTACGGGACCGCCTTCTGCCACCAATAGCCTCCCACCGGCCGGTTCGCTCCCACAGAGAGGGCCTCCTCAGGGTGCCGTCGGCCAGACAATGCCGGCTGACGACCCCCAGGAGGAGAGCCTTCTCTGTGGTGGCACCTACCCTATGGAACAATCTACCCCCAGAGATACGAGTGATCTCCGACCTTCGGACTTTTCGTCGGGCCCTAAAAACTCATTTTTTCCAGTTAGCCGGTCTGTCTTGATTTTAGGGTTAGTTTTTAAAATTTTAATATTGATTTTAATTGACAAGTTTTAAATTATGGGCCAAATTATAAATTATTTTAACTTTATTTTTAAACTGTGATGTTTTGTATAGATGTTTTTATCTTGGCTGTTCACCGCCCTGAGTCCGAAAGGAGAAGGGCGGTATAGAAATTTGAATAAATAAATAAATAAATAAATAAATAATTTTTATGGATACACAATTCAGAAATCATCTTTTCAATCCTAGTTTAGCAAAAGGTCCATTAGGAATTACCTGATCAACAGTTTTGACCTTTAAATCATTATGGTATCACAGGATTTGATCTTTCATCACTTTTTGGCATTTGAAAGGAGTCCTCAGAGCTTTCACCAGCCAACTAGTAAATCCCATAAAGAAGTATCATCCAGAATTTCTTTCTGCATGTCCTGTTTTTCCCATAGTAGCATTGTCTAGAATTTCTTGTTGCAGCTGTTCCATGTTCAAATCCTTTTTTTATTTGTCTTTTGTATTTCCATTTTGGTAATCACAATTATGTTTTCCATGTCTTCAAATTATAATGTCCAAGATGAATGTATTTAGTTTTTCTCATCTTCTAAAGGTTTGTCTATTGAAATTTGTATCCTTTCTATTATTAATATTTCAGTTTTAAGATAAAAAAAGTTATAGCTGGCTTAACCATTTTAACTCATTTCTGCCTGGTCCTTTAGTTCCTTCTAGTATCCATTTGCAACCTTCATCAAGCCTCAGTTATTAATTATGGAATTACAAGTAGTCCTCGACTTACAGCTGCAATTGAACCCAAAATTTCTGTTGCTAAGTGAGACATTTGTTAAGTGAATTTTGCCCCATTTTACAACCTTTCTTGCCAGAGTTGTTAAGTGAATCACTGAAGTTAAGTAATGATATACTTGTTAAGTGAATTTGGCTTCCCCATTGACTGCTTGTCAGAAGGTTGCAAAAGCTGATCACATGACTCCAGGACATTGCAACCATCATAAATATGAGTCGGTTGCCAAGTGTCTAAATTTTGATCACTTGACTATGGAGATGCTGCAATGGTCGTAAGTGTGAAAAATGATCATAAGACATTTTTTTCAGTGCTGTTGTAACTTTGAATGGTCAGTAAATGAACTGCTGTGAGTCAAGGACTACCTGTAGTTGCATTTCAGTTGCTTCCCATAAATACATTATTTAATTATATATTTGGTTTTCAAATCTTACAGCAAAAATAATACACCAAACCATTTAAAATGTTCTTAAATCAAAATATTTTATTTTATTTGGTTTTTGCCAGTTGTGTATTACTTTAAATTTTTGTTCAAAATTTCTTAAATTCAAAATAGGTAAAACTCCCCAGATGTCAATTTAAGCTTGCAATTTTGAAGATCTCTACTATCAATAAAGTGATTAAATTGAATATTTCTGAATGTGATTAGAAAGTGGGTTTGGATGGTTTACTATCCTTATGAAAGGCTTTGAGAGCAAAGAGCAAAGATTTTACTGAAGAGCAAAGATGTCTCTTTTGGCTCCTTGTGCTTCATGAAATTTTTATTATCTTTTCATGAGCTGCCATTCAGAGCAGTTGTGGATGATCTCCCATTCTCTCCTTCACTGGAGTTATTTGAAAGACCAGCTACTCGCAGATCTTTTATTTTTTACAGCAATTATCATCTATGTTCATTCTTATATTCCAGTCATGGGAGCTATCCCACAATATTTCTCTAATGTCCATTTTTGTTTATACCTGCTAAGAGTTCAATTCCTCTTATTCCTTTTCCCATACTCTAAAGGCCAGTATAAAACACAATAAGTTTTTATCTGAGAAGAGAGCACTACCATCATTGTTGAACTCAGTCAAGGTCTTTCCGATCATCCATATACTATTTTTTCCTAATATTCAACATATTATTTTATATCAAATTCATTGAGTAAATACTGCAAATTTTCTCAGATTAGATTCTTAGACTTTTAGTTGCTGTGGATTTGGGAGAGGAAACAATAGAGTGTTTTTGTCTATCTTCTACACTCTCTTTCCAAATATATCAACAAATTGATGCTTCCCATTCTTACCCATTCTGTTCTCTTGTAATTACAACTGGAAAAAGATATGTATTTGTTTCTATATATAGGTTTTACCAGGGCTGTTAGATCTCAGTTGCAAAATCAGGACAATGACTAGATGGCAAAAAAAGTTTTCTCTAGATTTTGCTGCTATCTAGCCATTTTTGTACCTCTGAATTTTTGTACCTCCAGGATTTGCAAATTCCTTTAAGCCATCTAATATTTCTTGGGAATGTTTTTCAACTTCATGTTGCTACATTATATTCAATGAATTCATCTTTGGTAAACTATACTTATGTGGGTCTTCTCTTGCTCAGATCTCCTGTGTTCCTTCCTTTAAGCTAATATCCTTATTCCTTTCTCTTTGTGTAACTGTGTCTCTTTTTCTTCACAGATTAGTTCAGTTTCCCGTCTGCTATCAAGACTCAATGCTATACTCTTCAAGCTACAGTTTAATGAGCAGGTAGAAAACATAAAGCCAGATATTGTTGCTGTTACAGCAGCCTGTGAGGAACTTCGCAATAGTGAGAACTTTGGTAGTCTTCTCTCCATTATCCTCCTTGTGGGCAACTACATGAATTCTGGCTCTATGAATGCTGGTGCCTTTGGATTCAACATTAGTTTTGTTTGCAAGGTAAACATGAGGAGAAAAGCCTGGGGAGGAATAAAAAAATAATAAACATCTGCTTCTGCATTGTTCACCAGTAGTCTTGTTCATATCTTCTAGCTTCGTGACACAAAGTCAACTGATCAGAAGATGACCTTACTTCACTTCTTGGCAGAAACATGTGAACTGCAATATCCAGATATCCTGAATTTTCCTGATGAACTCATCCATGTGGAGAAAGCTTGTCAAGGTACTGTTAGGCATGTGTATGTGTTTTAAGATTGCAACCTTTTCTTTGTTGTCACCATATAGGCATTTTGTTTGGAATTCTGTTCAGAATACTATTTGAAACTCTGTCACATGCTCTTAATGATGAATCAAAGTATTTTCAACTCTCCCCAATTCTTGTTTCTTCCTTAGTTTCTCATAAACATTTGAAAAAAATATGCCAAATTAAATTGAAAATAACAGAATAACAGAGTTGGAATATCAGCAGATTGCTGATATTATGTATTGCCTACTGCCTCGGCTTGTGATTTTTTATAATGCATACAAGTAGTGTAGCTGGGATTTATTTATTTAATTAATTTAATTTATATGCTGTGTATCTCACTATTCAAAGTGACTCATTTAAAGATCTCTTGTCATTTCAAAAAGGAACTTTTCACTTCCTACACTTATCACCCTGCCATTTATTTTTGTTTATTATTAAATTTGTATGTTGCTTAACTTCCAATTACTTTAAAGTTGGCCCTTGGAAATCCATGAATTCAATACTACTAATTCCTAACCAAGTAGTTGAGGAGCAGTTTTGAGCCAAAAAAGATTTTTAAAAATCTTAAATTTTGACTGCAGCACAATATCCTGCCCATTCCATTGTATGCTGGAGCTGCAGTCCATATATTATAGGCAGAGTTCTAAAATAATTTTTGAATTGGAAATAAGACAAGTTAGAAATACATACTTTCTATTATCCTATTTTACATCAGATTTGAGTTTTATACCAAGTAGGGAGCATAACCCTACTTTTTTCTTACTACTGTAAGTTTTTTTTTTTACCTTTCCTAAGTTTTCTTTCCTGTTCAACTTGAACACAAATAGAAACTGTCCCATGAAGTAATATTAATCAGACTAACCCTTCTCATTTAAGGGAAGCGGGTAGTCCAAAGAATATACTTGCATGGCTTCCTAGAGAATGTGACTACAATAAATAAAACTTATTATTTTAGTTGATGTTAATTGTTTCTGCAATTCTGCTACATTGTCTCTTTCCCCCCCCCCCCAAGTTTCTGCTGAAATTTTGCGGAAAAATCTGGATCAGATGAACAAACAGATTTCAGATCTACAGCATGATGTTAACAATTTTCCCAGTAGAACAGAAGAGAAGGACAAATTTGTGGAGAAAATGACCATATCCTTCAAAAATATGCACTGAGAAATGTTGAAAATAACCTATGAAAGAAAGAATCTTATATATGATACTGAGGGATAAAATCACTGGTTTCAGAATGAGAAAAACACTGAGCAGAGTGCTCAGCAGTGGGATGGTTGCAAAGATCAGCTGTTAGAAAAAGCAAGTTCTCTACAGCTATCAATATAGGTACTTACTGATGCAAGTATTACCAGACTTTGAATAATGAATTCCCATTCTTGTATTATTTTTTCTGAGAATCCTCATTTTCATTATAAAGCAAATTTTATATTTTAAGGTTCTTAAAGTGGCATTTATATATCACTGTTTATTGACATACTTTAATAGTATTAGAAAGATACACTGTATCAAAAGAGGAATTGTCTCATTTTTCACAAGGTAATGACAGTAATAGGAACCCTTAGCAAGTAACATATACCGTTTCCCCAAAAATAAAACATATCCTGAAAATAAGCCCTAGCATGTTTTTCCGCATTTGCGTAATATAAGCCCTACCCCAAAATAAGGCCTACTTAAGAGCCTGCGCAGCTGACCACCTGCCCATCCTGTCTGGTTGCTTGCGATGTCATGTCCACAAGGAGAACCAGGGTGGTGGTGGAGCTGCCCCATGCACCCTGCACTGGCTTACCTCAGGGCACCCGCAGCCAGGCTATCCATGCCCCGACACCTGCCTCACATGTACAACACCAGCAACCATGTGCAGCAGGAGCCCATGTGGCCACCGACCCACTTCTGCTTGCTTGTGGAGGAGGTTGAGTGGTGTGCCGCAAGGCGAGGCAGGTATCTGGCCTGTGAGGCGAGGCAGGTATCAGGGCATGGATGGCCTGGCTGTGGGGGCCTTGAGGTAAGCTGGTGCAGGGCACGTGGGGCAGGTCTCCCCTGCCTTGCAGCAGGGGCACTGGCGCATCATGCAGCCTCCTGCCCCACCACAAGCAAGCAGAAGTGAGCCCTCCCATATGTGGAAAAAAAATAAGACCCCCCCCCAAATAAGCCTTATTTTGGGGGCCAAATGAAAATAAGAGTCTTGCTTTGAGTAGACTCCCATTCAAACAGTTGAAAGCACAAAGTGTAAACTCCTTCCTGGTGTCTCTTTGGGTGATTTGCAGGCAGTAGAACTAGGTATGAATAAATAAAGCTTATTTGTCATAGTCTATACATCTGGGGTTGCACCTGCGTAACCTATTCTTCCAAAATATTCCATAGCTGAACTCACAGAAATCCTGGATACATCAATGTAGCATGGACATTTAGTTTATCATCCTGTGGTTAATTGATACTAGGCAAAATGGCACTATTTATTTATTTATTTATTTATTTATTTATTTATTTATTTATTTATTTTGATTTGTATACCGCCCTTCTGCAGCAGGACTCAGGGCGGTGAACAGCCGAGATAAAACAAAGCATACAAAATTTTAAAAATAGTTTAAAAGGTAATTAAATAATTTCGGCCACAATTTAAAACAACCCAATTAAAACCAATTTCAAATTAAAACCGAAACGGATGGGATCAAGCCAACCCGGCTAGGTGAAATAAATGAGTTTTCAGGGCCCGATGAAAAGTCCAGAGATCTGGTATCGTGCGTATCTCTAGGGGGAGGTCGTTCCAGAGGGCGGGTGCTGCCACAGAGAAGGCTCTCCCCCTGGAGGTTGCCAGCCGACATTGTCTGGCGGACAGCACTCTGGGGAGGCCCTCTCTGTGCGAGCGTACTGGCCGGTGGGAGGCTATTTGTGGCAGAAGGCGGTCTCGTAGATACCCTGGCCATGGAGCGCTTTAAAGGTGTTCACCAACACCTTGAAGCACATCCGGAAGACCACCGGGAGCCAGTGCAGCTCGCGCAGGAGAGGTGTCACATGGGAGCACCCCGTCGCTCCCATAATCCCCCGCGCGGCCGCATTCTGGACCAGCTGGAGCCTCCGGGTGCACCCCAAGGGGAGCCCCATGTAGAGAGCATTGCAGTAGTCCAGGCGGGAAGTGACGAGTGCCTGAGTGACCGTGCGTAGGGAGTGCCTGAGTGACCGTGCGTAGGGAGTCCCGATCCAGAAAGACACACAACAGGCGTATCAGGCGGACCTGATAAAAAGCCCCCCTGGCCACAGCCGTCATGTGCTCTTCTAAAGACAGCCGTGCATCCAGGAAGACGCCCAAATTGCGAGCCCTCTCCGTGGGGACCAGTGATTTGCCCCCAATAACCAGCGATGGCACCAGCTGGCTATATCAGGACGCCGGAAACCACAGCCACTCGGTCTTGGAAGGGTTGAGTCGGAGCCTGTTTCTCCCCATCCAGGCCCGCCCGGCCTCCAGGCCAAATTATATCCTGAAATACCATAATTAAATCCTCACTTGAGATTTTGAGTAATTTTAACATAATATATAAATCACTTGATCTCTGGCTACCATTTCTCTTTGGTTGTTTACAAAAATTTGTTTTTGATAGTGGTCTTGGAGTGGCAAACATCTTTCCCTCTAGATTTAGGTATCTTAGTAATCATGGAACAAAATGATACTGTGATTAGAAATTACTCTCATATAGAAGGTTAATATCTGTTAATATCTGTTTCTCATTTCAGCAGGGCATTGTTTTCTACCATTCTCCCAATAGTGAAAGAGAAAGAGAATTTGCTCACTTGCTTAATGAATTTAGAGGTAATTTCTTATAAAGGAACAAAACTGGCATGGCAACATTTTTTTAGAAAGCTAATATTTTCTTGCCTCTCATATGTGCCTGCCATCTAAGTCATTTTCACAAGAACAACTTCTACAAAACTTGCTGAAAGATGCTTATTACATTTCTAAGATGTAACTTTAGACAGCCCTAGAAAGGGTTGGAACATCTTTTATTGAGGACTTCTTGGCCCACCTCCTAGGTAATTTTGCTATACTCCAATGTGAGTGATACATAGAGATGAATGAAGTTGATGAATAACAATAGATTGCTTACCTGTAACTGGCTTATTTGTTTATTTTGAATGGTTATTGGATTTTACACGATGTGCCCATCTTTCTTTGCTGCAGGATGGAGTGGGGATGGAATTCCTACCAAAAATTCAATTACTGAATGTTGTAATATAATGGTTTGGAGAGCCACAGGCCTACACATTAATACATAGATAATTATTTTTTTGAATGAATAAATGCTGAGAGGAGGATAACTAGAAACATTCACTTGTAATAGAGAATGCTAAGTCCCATTCCCCACCCCCCAAGCATTTTTCACTTTGGAATGCCATTTCTTCCTGAATGCTTCCCTAGCAATTAATGTGGTAGACCTCTTGAATATGGTTTTAGAAAATGCTTTGGACATCACAGGAGCACACCATCTTCATTTATATATTACAGCCTTTGCAAGGGAGATTCAAAAAGGACTCTGGGAAAAAAATAGTAGCCATTAAAACCAATAGAAAGGATTCTCTTTATTGTAATCTTGAACATATGAATTAAGGGTATTATTATCACCAGAAGTGTAAGGAGTCATACCTCTAGAAATAAACTTCTTTTGGTGTTCAAGAGAGCCCAATGAACTGGAGAATGTGCAGGTATCCCTCACATTTGATGCTATTCCAACAGATGATTATTGATAAGATAAGGCAGCAAGTACCCAGATGATCTTGTGTAATGAAAGGCTGCTTATTCATGTACTGAATTTTACTTTGCTCTTTAAAATTACGAATTATTTCATATAAATTATGGATTAATAACCTGCAGTATATTTAAAATAGATTTAATAATAAATTAACACTTGATTGATACAATCATTTCAGTAAATTGAAATTTTAAAATAACTGATTGCTTAAAGCCCCCCTAGGTAAAGCAGCTGTAGCTGAGTCCTCCCTTTGTGCCCTATGAAGAGTTGCAGTCAGGGAAGTAAATTATTTACAGTCAGCGATGGTATTTCCAATGGCTAGAAGTCAATGGAATATAAAAATGAGGTGAATCACAATGACCCAATCAGAATTTATTTTTGCAAAAAAGAGCTTTGTTACATTAGTACTGTGTTTAATTCCTCATAGTTAATTATATGGTGTTATTTTGTCAAACTGCTTTTTGCATAAAAAGATGGGATAAGAATCTGAAACTAAAAATACAAAAGCCAAACTCTTAGCAACTTCAAAGCAATTGACTTATTGTCATAAAGTATGTTTACAATTTGTTAGAAGTCTTTAACTCTTAGTCTTACAGCTTTGTTAAGGAAGCCCAAGAACAGTATGAGAAGTTACGAATGATGCATGCAAATATGGAAAATCTTTATATGGAATTAGGACAATACTTCCTCTTTGACACCAATAAGATATCTATTGAGGAGTTCTTCACAAATCTGCGCAATTTCAAAAATATGTTTGTGGTGAGCATCCATCTGTTTTAATTACAATATGTAATTTCATATTACGTATTTAATTACAATATCAGCCACTATTTATTTGAAGTGCTTTTTACATCAAACAAAGCAACAGGTAAAATACTTTGAAACAAACTCAAATTGTATGACATAAGAAGGTGGCTATTTTCTGTTGCATATGTTGCATATTTTGCTCCTATTGTGTTTTTATATGTTCTTGGACCTCCAGCATTTGGTTCTCAGGGATACATTACCTATATATTTTGTGATTCCATTAATTTTTATGGATAAAAGTAGTAAATAAATCTATCATTCATAAACCCATCACTGTTTACTTTGTTTTGCATGGTAGCCAGCACTGCAGTCTTTTATTCTGCTAAATGAAAAATATGATCTACATATCATAACACAGCAAATTCGTTGTTATGATTCTCCATTTGTGTATCTTATCACCTTTGTCTTATTTTTAGCAAGCTGTGAAGGAGAATCAGAAAAGGCGTGAGATGGAGGAGAAGATGCGCAGAGCTAAATTAGCAAAAGAAAAAGCAGAGAAAGAACGTCAGGAAAAGCAAAAGAAGAGAGAACAACTGATTGATATGAATGCAGGTACTGTACCATGAATATTGCAGTTTGTGTAAATTTCTTATCTCAGTGGAAAACAGATGGGAAGAAGAGACTTCTCTTACTTGGTAATATCATAAGGGTACTATTTGATTGTGGCTCAGGGTCCATCCAGTCTTCACTATGGGCTTTGACCCAAAGTCTATAGGGATTTCCCATCTGGTCTACAAGTTCTTTTTAAGGTCTCCCAGTCCTTGTCCACTTGCCTTTTACTCCCTATCCAAATTCTTCCCAGCAGAAAAGGGATAATTTCTGGTCAGCAGCTATAGTACTTGACCGTGATAACTACTGACTGTGCTTAATAGATTTAAAATAGACTGCATTGGCCTCATTAGAGGGCATTTACTTTAGGGATCATCTGTCTCCATAGTATTTGCCTGGCCAATTTGATCTTGCAAGATTGGCATGCTCTTGGTTCTTTCAGTTAAATAATGTCTATTAGGCCCCTGGAAGTGTGTTATCTCTGTATTTAATGCTTTCCCTCTGCAATGAGGTTCCTCCCTCCCATATCTAGATTCTGCTATTGTTCAGAATAGCCATGAAGACCTGGGTCATCATCCACGTCTTTGGTGAGAGAGAATGAGACTCTTTGCTTTTTTCCATCTAGTCTGAATCAATTTCCTTGATTCTTGTGAGCTGCTCCAAATTGCTGGGAATCAGGCAGTATTCAAGTTTAATACATTATTATTAAAGGTTCTCCTTGATTAATAACCATAACTGAGCCTGCAATTTGGTTGTCCATTATAAGGGTTGTAAAGTAGGTCACCACGTGACTATGCCCAATTTTATTACCTTTTTTGTGGTGGTGGTTAAGCAAATGCTGCATTTGTTAAATGAACCCATTGTTTGACATTGGGTGTTTTTTGCCAGAAACTGGAAATAAAATAAGATTTCTGACAAAAATATCATAAATCACAGTCATGTGACTGTTGGACGCTGCAAACAGCCATAAATAAGGACCAGTTGCTGAGCACCCAAAATACTGTCACATGACGTTTGGGGAAGGAGGGATGTCAGAACATTGAATTTGGGTTATAAGTCCCTTTTTTGGAATCTCATAATTTCAAATGATAAATTTCAAATTTCAAACAGCTCGTGATAAGTTTAGGACTACTGGTATTTTTAAAGTCTGCATTAATTAGAGAAAAAGGATGCCTGAATATGGCATATGTAAATATAATGTGAACAAAATTGTGAACCATATAGCTTCAGAGCCCAAAATAAATCCTGTACAATTGTAGTCAGACTGCTCCAGAAAGCACTCAAAAGGGATATGGAGACCATAGCAGTTTCTAGATTCTTTGTCACCTAGCAGTTGGTATTCAAAGGTGGAGTAATTCTGTACATATACATGAATACATATATTCATCTCTCAGACTGACAGCTGTACATCTGTATATTTTTATCTCACTTTCAAATTCCATAATCTCTCAATGGTATGTAATGTTTAAAGATGCTTCCAGATGGACAAATATTTTAATTAAAATATTTTTGTGATATGCAGACATTCACTAATTCATGTTTGAAAATCCAAAAGGATACAAGTTGGAAAGTTGGAAAATGCATAGCAAAACCTCCTCTTGAAGCATACTTAATACGTGCTATGTATTATACTGTTCTATTTCTATATAATTCTATACATGATATATAATAGAAATTTAAGGCAGAAATTAGTATTAGTATAGGAATAAGCTATTTGAATGCAGCTTTTTGGTACATGATTACCATGTTCATATGCAGCAAAAGTTTTTATCTGTGAAATATAGTTAATTCTTGTATTTAATGTAATTATTAGGAAATTGCCCCTGTTCATTTTTTAGAATATGACTGTTAGTACATTTTATGAGTACATTGTGTAGTATAAATGCAAGCACATTGCACAATGTTTGTCTAATTGATAAAAAACAGGTGAAAGATTTCTCAGGATCTTATTTTCATATTGCAATGAACATTCCCTTGCTCTTATTTTTGGAAGTCATTAATGAAGACTATGTTCTGTGGATCCATTGGCTTATATTAACATTTCCAGTTGAAATTTTTCATACTAATCCTTGACTTTATAACCACAACCAAGCTCCAAATTATAGTTGTAAGTTGACATGACTGCTTCCCTCAATGACTGCAATTCTGGCACTCCTAGGTTTTGATTGTGCAGGTCATTAAGTAGAGTACTGGGTGCCTTGGGGTGGGGCAGTAAAGGCTCAGGGGCATTAGTAACCTCAACCAGTTGCCACATCAGCCGTGCTGCCACTGCTGCCATTCACAAATGTCACATCATACCAGTCACCTAGCACTCTTGAGGATCTGCTGCACACCACTTATCTTCAGGCATTTCTTTCCTGCTGTCAAGGAGTTCTTGCGGCCCACAAGAAACAGCTGCTGGTTCCACACAGGCCTTGTTTCCCGGAGCATGTTTGTGTGGAGATTCCAAATTCTTTGGAATTCTTTTATGGAAGCTCCAGCTTCCTAAATTGTGCAAGGCTTCCAAAATCTCCAGAAACCACAACTTTGGAAGGCCCTGGAGACTCCATGACACTTCACACAAAATCTCTGAAAGCTTCTTAAGGATCTGGAAGCCCAGCACAACTTCAGAAGGCTTCAACTTGTGCCTTTTGAAAGCTCTGTGTAAACTCCAAAACGTTCTGAAGTTGTGTGAAAGTTCAGAAAGCTCTGAAACCCTGGCAGAACTTCAGAGGCTCTGGAACCCTGGCATGACTTTGAAAGGCTACAGAGGCTCCACAAGAGTTTGCATGCAACCACCAAAGGCTTCCCAAATCATGTGAGGCTTCCAAAGCCTGTTGAAGTTGCACTGGGATTCTAAAGTTTTCAGAGACTGCATGCAAACTCTGTGGAATTTCTAAAGGCTTCAGAAGCACAAACAGTTTCTGGGAAAGAAGGCCTGGTAGAGAGCCTTTGCTTTCTTGGCCTGTTTTGGTGCTTCAGGCCTTCGGTGAGTATGCAGAGAAAGGAGGCATCAAGTACTGCAAGATCACACTAGATCAGTAGCGCGAGAACTCACACTATTGATCACGGTACTTTAGGTCTCTGTTCTCTGCAAACTGAGGCTTGGATAAGAGCTGCAGCAAAAGGCTTTGCAAATGGCGGGAAGGCCTGGAACATCGAAGCTTTCCCGCCATTTGCAAAGACTTTTGCCATCTTTGCAAAAAGCCTTTGCTGCTGAGAATGGCGACCTCGGAGGGAGCGTGCGTCACTCTGGAGCTCCATTTTTGCCAGGAAGGGCTTTTTCTCAAGGCCTCTGCTGAAGAGAAGCTCCATTTTCAAGCACCCCATTTCCATGCAGACTACGTTTGCAGTCTCCATCAGGGTAACAAGTGTTTGAGCAACCCTAGGGCAATTGGAAATGGAGCAATACACTCCATTTCCAACCCTCCCAGGGCCACTCAAACATTTGTCGCCCTGATGGAGACTGCAAACGTAGTCTGCATGGAAAGGGGGTGCTTTTTGCTCCATTTTCAAGTGCCCCATTTCCATGCAGATGAAGTTTCTGGTCTCTGTCAGGGCGACAAGTTTTTGAGCAGCCCCGAGATATGTGTGTTGGAAACGGAGTGAATTGCTTGAAAACAGAGCTTTTTGCTCTGTTTCCAAAATCCTCCCACCCACCCCACGGTTGCTCAAACACTTTTCACTCAGACAAACATAGGAAACTTCTGGGATGCATGGTCTTGTGCGAGTTCAGGCACCCATCCGCTTTTGCAGTGAATGGGTGCCTGACGTCCCACGGAATCAGGGCACCCAGAAGGTTTCACTCTCCACGGGAAAAGTGGTTGCATGCTAATGAGGGGCTTGGAGCAATGCGAGTTCGCTGCCCCAAAGCCTCACTTTGTGCAAACGCTTTTCCGCACAGAGCCTGGAAGCCTTTGGAGGAGACTCACCGAGACTGCCCGCCGCTCCAGAAGTGGCAGGCAGGCTTGGTGATCAGAGAATCAGAGCCGGGCGCACTCGTCCTGTTCCCTCTACTCTCTCCGGGAGCAGACAAAGAAACAGATGCTGGAGAGGAGACAGATCTTCACAAGGTAAGTGACCCAGCGCAGCAGGTTGGGATGGGGAGAACCAATTGTGGGAAGCATGAGATATTTCAGTGGGTTGGGGAGATGCCTTGGGTAGTCTGAAGCAGGTGGCCTGTTCCACATCCATGGCCTTCCCCACTCCGAGATACCTCATGTGCACTTAACAAGCTGTGCATTTGATTATTGAATGTGTGGGTGAAAGGAGGGAGTGATCACGTTCAAGGTATGAGATTCACTCCCACAAATCCTTGGGTTACAAATGGAATGGGCAGGCTCCATTACATTCATAACTCGAGGCCTACCTGTATTCCACTTTATGCTATTTTTTGTACAAAAGAATAATTTTTTTTGCTGCGAAATACATTCCTTTACTTAGATTTAATGGACTTTGGGTTGATAAAAATCTGCCAATTTTGCTGCAAAAATCTGACAGGTGGAAAGAAAAGTCTGTTCTATTTTTACTGTTATTCATTATTAACATCTAAAATGCCTTTTTCCTTGTCTCCCATCTTTTGAAACAATCCTGCCTTTTCTCTCCTTCCCCCTACTCGTCCCCTCCTCTGCCCTAAAAATTAATTCTGCATACATAGGCAATCCCTCTCTCAAGATCTTTCTTCGTGCATCTGATGAATTGGCCTAGAAGCACAAAAAGCTTGTGATGATACATTTATTAGTGTTTCAGATGCCATATGATTCTTGGTTATTGTTTTTTTACTGCAACAAAAAAACTGGCTACCACTTTCTTGGAACACACTGACTCAATTACCATCCCTCTCTATTTCCTGACTCCCACAATTTCCTGCCAGTTCTGTCTCCTTTTGAGTTGCTTGAAGTTGTGCTAAATGACATGCCATTTGGTTTTCTTCACATTCTTTTCCCCTTCCCCCACAACCTTGTCTTGAGTTACTGTGGTGAAACATTGCAATGTTTAATATTTCTGCAAAGTATCTGCACTTGGCAGAATGAAGGAAAGACTCCATAAGTTTCAGGGAACCATTCCCATTCTAGCATAATTATTTCTTTCTGCTTGTAGTGACACGTCTTTATTTCTCTTGGGAGGGGCTCTTCCTCTGCTTCTGCTTTTCCTTCTTTTAACTTTAGGGACAGAGCTTTAAAATCCTTGCCCTGTGTTGTAATAATAATTTTCTGTGGTTTTTTTTACTCTTATCCATAAGAACCAAATTAATTCTTTAATGTCTCTTTTATCAGAAAACATTCCTGTCTGAAATTCTGCACATTTCTTAGCACTACTATTCTTTTTTTTTCTTTTTGTACTTTTTTGAGAGACCCAAAATATAATGCAGGTTAGATAATCAAGATGGAAGAGCAAGAGTGAAAAATACGAGAGCATTTAAATTTTGCCTTTGATAACTGACTTTTCCTCAAATGTGTCAGCAAGCAGATGGAATGCCTGTTTAGCTGCCTCTGTCACTTGTGGTTTTTTCCATCATCATGTGGCCCTTTTTGATTGCCAGATGATTCCAAACTCCTTTGTATCCATTTCTTTCAGGAGATGCCTAAGCACAATATATTGCTAAAGGCAGTGTCAACATGAGATAAGATTGGGGGATGTGAATGTACACAAATACATTGACAACTTGTCACCTTGTCATTTTTATTAAAAAGACAGTAATTGAAATTACAAATCAAAAGCTTAATCCATCATTTCTTGTACAATTACATCATTTATGTGATGTTCCATATGAGGTTGCATCAGCAAAAATACTGAGTGTGAGTATGCACACATGTAAATGTAAGGCTAAACATAGCTTTCAAAATATCTACCCTACATATACTACTTCCTTTGCTTAAATAATGGGAAATGAGCAACTGCATTGTAAATGCCTTTTAATTCCAGTGCTGTAAAACTGTACTTCATAATCACTATTTGAATCATTTGTAATTGGAGCCTATCTCTTTTTACTAACCATGCCATAGACTTTCTGATGGAATTGGAAAAATGAAGGTTTCTGTGGCAATTTCTCTCCATTTTTGTTTTCTGTTCTTGAAGGCATTAATGAAGGCTTCCAGAATATATTGGTAACATTTGGCCATTTATTTTGGCCAGCAGGTGGCAGTACAAACAATGGATTCAGTCTACCTAAAACCAGAGCAGATGTTCTAATGTGATTTTATAGGTTTATGTTTTGTCAGGAACTGTTACTATGGAAACCAGATTTTGCAAGCTCCTCATGAAGTTGCAGTTAACACATTCAGTGCCAGGTTGATGAGAGTTGGGGGAGGCAAACATTCAAATGGAATAGAAAATATTGTAGTCTTCAGGGACTTTTCTTTTAAATGTATACTTGTAGAGTCTGTGTTGAAGAGTTTGTACAATTTTATTTTCAAATGTTTTACACACAAACACACAAATAGTTCTTCTCACATGTACTTCTCTGCCCTCTAAGACAGTGCTGGCTTTGTTGCTCCTGTTGAAAGAGATGCCAAGTTATGGTTTATACCCATTTGTTCTTTTTCTAATGCCTGCAATTAAGTAAATACTTGGTTGTATGGTATTGTTGTCTCCAAAGAGGCTCAGCTTCTTGTCTAGCAGAAAGCAGCATTGGCAAAACATAGTCTTCATCACAGGAGCAATGTAGGTGCTCTTCCTCTTCCTGTTTTTGAGACGAGAAATATGCTTGTTGCTAAGGAAACAGCATTAACTGGCCTGTTTCAGCCAGTTTTCTTAATACTCTGACTGTTGTATAAAATGAAAAGTAGATCAGTGGAAAATGCATAACTCTAAACCCCTCAGGATACTAATGATTTCAAGGCATCAGAGTAATACCATAGCTGTACTATTAAACCAGAATGTCTGTGACATATAAAGGAAGAGATGAAATGTTATAAGGAATTTCTCTTTGTTTTATATCCAAATTGGAAATTGTGTGTTTATAAAACAGCTACGTTGAGAGAAGGAAAAATGCCTCAGAAACTTCCAGGAAGTATTTTTTTAAAAAAATCCTTCTTTAAGCCCTCCATTGTGCAATTTTGTATAAGGTTTCTCCCGATTTAAGACAAAGGAAGATTTTTGTGTATTGTTGTCTTCACATAGTAAATTTTCACACATGACCAGCTCTTCTTTGTTTTTATCAAGAAATATTTTAATGACAATGTTATTCGCTTTTCTACAGTACACATTCCAAAACACACATAGTCTTGAGTCTATAATGCTACTTCTTAGATGGAGGTGCCAATGAAAATAACAAGAAATCTCTATTTTGTGTTCTTGCAGAAGGAGATGAGACAGGAGTTATGGACAGCCTACTAGAAGCCTTACAGTCAGGTGCAGCCTTCCGTAGAAAAAGAGGACCACGCCAAGGTATGGTTTTGCTTAAATGTCTTCAAAGCAAGTGTGAAATAATCATTTTTCTTAGCACCATTATGAACCAACTCTAGGTTTTGAACTATGAAGACAGAATTGAATAGAAAAAAAAATTCCACTTGCCTTTTGAAGATAACAAAGCTTTGATGTCTCTGCCATGTACTTCATACATATAATATATTATATAATATAATGTAGAATATAGTTATTCGATCAATTAGTTAAATCTTGTTTATCCATAAAATTCAATATCAATCATTGGCTCAAAATAGCGGCTGTAGGGATAAAATAGAGAAAGCCCGACTAGCGGTCAACGGTCCGACTAGCGAACCCAAAAAAAATACACTCAGGAACATTTAAATACCAAAAGCATAACACCATTTCAGCACTGAAGAATCAAAACCAACTCTGTTTTTTCCTGTGCAATGCACAGATTGGTCACATTGTCCAATTATGAATTGTCCGATTCTTTTGAGAACAGTTCACTTCTCTGTCGGACACCTGCATCAGTGTCCTTGGTGGGATATTGGCTCTCATGGTCTGTCTCTAGAGTGTCTGCATTCTTTCACTCTTTCCTCTCCTCAGTTTTTTGGCAAGTTGAAGAGCGATAAGACCTAAACATTTCAAAAGTAGTTCAACCTTGACATGCCAACCCCCTGGGAAAAAGAGGAGACCTGGAAAAATATCAAACATAGATATCAAACATCCTTATTCATGTTTCTTGAGCCTTCAGTCCCCTGGTTTTCATGGTTGCTTAGCATGGAATCTTCTCACTAACCTATGAGCGTTAACATCCTGTTCTTTCACCCATTCTGCTTCTGACATCGGGTACCCTTTCTGTCAACCCTGAAGCTGACCTGACTGGCATGGGCACAAATTCTATTCCTGTAGCCAGTTTGAATGGGGTAAGCCCAGTGCTGCTATGAACTGAGTTGTTATAGGCTATCTCTGCAAATGGTAAAAGTTCCATCTAGTTCATTTGCTGATATTTCATATAGCAATGTAACTATTGTTTGACTATTTCATTGGTCGGTTCTGCCACCCCGTTAGTATTCAGCTGGAACCCTGAACTAAAGTTGATAGGGAGGAACCTATCAACTTTAAAAACTTGCACCAGAACGTTGCAGTGAACTGTACCCCCCGGTCTGAGATGATGCATTTCGGAACTCCATGTTGCCGGTATATGTGTTGTATAAACAGTATGGCTAGCTTCTGGGCTGATGGAAGCTTGGGGCACACAATGAAATAGGTTTGCTTTGAAAACAAGTCGAATACAGTCCAAATCACCATGCTTCCCCCGCTCTCCGACAATTCCACAATAAAATTCATAGTGATCTCTTCCCATGATTGGCTAGGATCAGCCAACTGCTGCTGCAGCCCAGGGGTTTTTCCTTGCATTTATTTCATAAATGCACACACTGGGCAACTCATCACATAGCTCTCTATGTCCTTGTTCTCTTTGGGCCACCCAAACTGTCTCCTGACCAGGTGGAGGGTCTTTACAAAGCCAAAGTGGCCAGCTGATTTTGCATCATGGCTTCGGTGTAAGAACTGGGTTCTTAGACTTGCCAGGATGTAGTTTGTCTTCTTTCCAAGCCAGGTCTTCCCTCATTGTCATCTCATCCCAATGGGCCACTCATCGTTTTGTAGGGCTTCTCTCAGTTGACGAGTCAACCCTTTGTCAGGCACCTGAGGAGTGCTCAGTGGCTGCCACCTGTCAGAGGTTTTGACTGCCAGTTGCTTGGCAGGGATGATAGAGTTAACTATTTCCTTCTGGGTGTTTTTATACAGATGTTTTTATACATCTGGGAGAATGCGTCTGCCAGAAAGTTCTTTCCTCCAGGCAAGTACTTAAGTATAATCAGTTAAAATATTGAGCCCATCATACTTGCTTCAGAGAAAGCTTCTTCGGTATTATCAGGGACTCTAGGTTCTTGTAGCCCGTCCATACTTCAAATGGGATCTTACTGCCTTCTAGGAACTGCCTCCAGGTCAGTAGTGCCCATCAGACCACGTAAGTCTCCTACTCCCACACTGCCCAACACCTCTCAGTGTCCATGAGTTTACGGGATGTGTAGGCACATAGTTGCAGCTTTCCTTCAGCATTCTTTTGAAGTAGGGCAGCCCTCATCACCACATCGCTGGCGTTGGCTTGTATGACGAACAGTTCATCTGGGTTCAGGTGTTTAAGGACTGGCTCTGCCACAAACAGATGCTTGAGCTTCTCAAAAGCCGCTTGGCATTCCATGGTCCAGTTCAGCAACTGACTGAGCTTGAGCTTCACTCCCCCGTCCACCCATCTTTAGTAGCTTGGTTGGGCAGAACAATTTGGGCAAATGACAGAATAAACTGTCTATAAAAGTTGGCAAAGTCCAAGAAACTTTGCAGCTGTTTTCTGGTTTGGGGGGCTTCCCACTCCAGTATGGCCTTCACTTTCCCAGGGTTCATTTCTACTTGCTTACTTGACACCTGGTAACCGAAATAGTCCATGCTAGTTTTATGGAAGTCACATTTTGATAGTTTGGCATAGAGTTTAGCATCTAGGACTTTCCTTAGCACCTCACACACTTTTCGAAGTAGATGAGGATGTAAGACACCCTTTTTTTGATGCTTATATGAGCACCTCATTTATTAATTGCATGAATATGGCTGGGGGCCCCTGTACCCCGAACAGCATCACTCGGAACTGGTAGCATTCCAGAGGGCAATTAAAAGCTGTCTTCCACTCCTGCACATTCTAATATTTTTTAAATCACATTTTCATCTGTAGGGATCTCTTCACTTTTCCATTGTTGTGCAAATACAATTCTGGCTGCAGTTAATACATGTAGGATCAAATATGTATTCCCCTTATTATAATTATCCGGAAGAATACCCAACAAAAATATTTCTGGTTTTAAATCAGTATGTTGCTTTATCATTTTTTCCAACCATGTATGTATTTTTGTCCAATTTTTGTTGCTTTTGGGCATGTCCACCACATATGACAGTACAAACCAGGTATCTGTTGGCATTTCCAGCATTTAACCAACTTATCCTTAAAACATCTTTGCCAACCTCGAGGACAAGAAGTGCCATCTATAAAACATAAGTTTATATAAGTTTTCTTTATATGTAGTTGACATCGTTAATTTATAATGCCTATCCCATAATTTCTGCCACTTATCTAATTCTATTGTATATCCAAAGTTTTTAGCCCATACTATCATTGTCTCCTTTACTTGTTCATCTTCCATTTTAATATTAATAGATAACTAAACATTTTCTTTATTAGTTTTTCATCTGGCCCTGTTAGTATCTGATCTAGTTCTGTTAATTTTTTTTTTAAAAAAACATACATTTTAACATCTTTCTCATATCTAGATAGTATCTGCACTTGTGGCCACCATGCTATCAATCCCTTGACCATTCAGTTCCTGTTTACTTTTGAGCTCCCCCTTTTCATTCAAAATATATTTGTATCTAATAATATTTCCCAGATTGATAACGTTTGGATAGATCAGTGCCTCCATTGTGGAGAGCCAGACTGGTATTTTCAAATAATGTTGTTCTTTGATTTTCTCCCATACTAGTAATAATGCATTTCTAATATAATGTCTTTGAAAATAACCATGTATTTTGTTTTTCCAATACCATAAAAATGCATGCCAATCCAGTTAAAGATCATGTCCCTGCAAAGTTTTATGCCTCAAACCAAGCCATTCTTTCACCCAAGTAAATACCGAGGCCTGATAATACAACTCCCAATCTGGCAACCCAAAACCACCTCTATTTTTCGAGTCTTGCAACATTTTCAAGCTTATTCTTGCTTTTTTCCCTTGCCAAATATATCTTAATATTATTTTATTTAGTTCTTTAAAATATCTTTTTTCCAGCTTTATTGGAATTGTTTGAAATAGATATAGTAGTCTCAGCAGGATATTCATTTTTATAGTAGCTATTCTTCCTGTCAGCAACAGTTGCAGGTTTTTCCACTTCTTCAAGTCTATTTTAATTTGTTGCATCACTTTATAGTAATTATCTTCTTTAATAGTTACACATATTACCATTAACTGAATTCCTAAATATTTTACTTTCTTAACTATCTGAATATCTATTCTCTTCATTAACTCTTTTTTCTGTATATCTGTAAGGTTTTTGACCAAAATCTTAGGTTTTTCTTTGTTTATTTTCAGTCCTGCAACTTCACCATATTCTTCTAATTTTTTAATTAATTTGGGTCCTGTTTGTTGTGGATCTTCCAAAATAAAAATCAAATCATCTGCAAACGCCTGTAGCTTATATATTTTTTTTATTATTTCCATGCCTTTTAATTCTATATCTTGTCTAATATTTCTGTTTAACACTTCCAATGTCAATATAAATATTAGAGGGGATAGTGGAAATCCTTGTCTTGTGCCTTTTTTTTTAATATTAAAGTTCTCTGTCATATCTCCATTTACCATCACCTTTGCCGTTTGCTTGTGATATATTGCCTTAATCATATTGATAAATCTCTCCCCAAAATCCATAGTTTTTAATTATAATAACATAAACTGCCAGTTTATATTATCAAATGCTTTCTGTGCGTCTAGGAAAATCAACATTTGTTTTCCAGGGTGTGCTTCATAATACTCCAGTGTGTTTAAGATCATTCTCATATTGTTTTTAATCTGTCTTTTAGGCAGAAATCCATTCTGATCTGAATGTACAATATAAATTCATTCAAAACCCTTTTTAATCTCTCTGCTATTATTGAGGCATATATTTTGTAATCAGCATTCAGTAAGGATATAGGCCTATAGCTTTTTATCTGCATTAAATCTGAGTCTTCTTTTGGTATAATAGTAATATATATGCTTCCATCCACAAATTTGGTACCTTCGCATCTAACAGTACTTCATTATGAACTTCCAACATTGACGGGCCTAAAATATTTTGTAGATCTTTATAAAGTTCTGCCAGTAGTCCATCTAGTCCTGGTGCTTTATTACTCTTTTGCCTCTTGATCGCTTCTGTTAATTCCATCATTGTTATACATTCATTTAACATGGATTTCACTGTCTCAGGTATTTTAGGTAATTCAGCTTTTTCCAAATATTGTTTTATTTTGTCTTCTGAAATTTTCTCCTGATCATACAGCTTTTCATAGCAATCTTGAATTATTATTTTTTTATCATCATTTTGATAATGGAGAGTTCCTTTCTCATCTACTAATTGATGTATCAGTTTCTTTTCTTCCTCCTTTTTCAATTTATATGCCAACTATCTTATGGTTTATTTGCATTTTCAAAAAATTTCTGTTTAGCACTGTCAGCCTCCGCCTTTTTATTGCTTGATTGCTCGACTGCCATTGTAATGGGGGGAGCTGTTTGAATGTCTGGGAGGGGGGAAGTGAGCTGGTGGAGAAAAGGGAAGAAAGTTTTCCTCAGTGTTTTCTATGCAGCTGGGAAGAACGCTGATAACCACTCAAGGTCAACCGTCATGGCATACCAGGAGGATGGCACCATTGGAAGCTGCACCCCACATGACCCTTGGGGGGGATGTGGATTGGATAATCCTGACTGGACGATTGGGAGAAGGATTTTAAGGATGCTTTCTATATGTGATTTTCGCGCCTATTGCCTCAGACCTTGCTTTTCTTTGATTGCATTCAGTTCATACTCAGTAAAAGTACCTTTCTCTATGAAAATGGAGTTGGGGTTTTTCTTTCTTGAGTACTGAAAGGAGGCACACCTGACATTAAGCAAGGTCTGCAATTAGCAACCATCCTGGAAAACTACTGTGGGGGCTGAGCAAACAATGTCTGACCAAGACAGCGACCAGGAACAGATGGGAGCTGCTGGCTCCGCAACCTCCCCATCATACCCCAGTTGGGAGGCTTCGGAGTGAATGGCTGATTTACAGCTGGAGGAAAAGCCAGAGAGAGCCAAATGGTCGCTGGGCGTGGGGAGATTACCGGAGCTGGAAAAGACCCTCCAAGATGTAACAACTACTAGAAGCCAAGGCGGAGATGCTGCCTGGCAGCTGTCAGCGTTCCAGAAAACCCCCGACACCCAGTAAAGACACGGAAGCAGGCATTTTCCAAAGTTCTCTTTACTAGAAATAGGTAAACTGGCACATCTGGGAAATCCCGAATCTGAAAAGCCTGGGCTTTCCTTCAGTAATTCAAAGCTCCCAAAACCACCCCCTTTCTCCTCAGTCGATCACATGCTCCAATCATCGTCCGTTCCACCTCAAGCCAGCCCCTGACCACTCCTCCAGATGCTGGCTCACCCTGACCTTGACCGATAGGAAGAATGCTATTATGTCTACTAACTCCCCTCTCCTAAATCCCCCCTCCTACTTTCCCACACATGAGGAGGTGGCAGCATTGAAGCTTCCGGCCTAATATGGCTTCCAAGGCTGACAGCAGCAAGAGCAGAAAGAAAATCTTCTGATCACCCATGCTTTGAAACTACTGAGAGAGGCTGCTGAGAGTCATAAAGCCTGTGAAAGGTATGGATTGCCTGCCAGGCGGGAGGATGAACGCCCCGGGGGTGAAACGGAGGCTGCTGCTTGTGTGGAAGAGAGCCCAAGCCTGGGAAGAGACCGCTCAGGCCTCCGGAACTCAAGCGGCTGCTGTGGCCCAGGGCCCTCCTGCTGGACAGGCCCTAAGGGAGGCGAAGCAAGCCCAAAATTCCCTTACTATCAGTAAGTTACGGGGGAGATCCGAAAGGACTGGGATTCTTTTTAACCCAAGTGTGGAACCACATGCAGAACTGGGGGGAGAATTTCCCCAGATGCCACACGCATGAGGTGTGTTACCAGGGCCCTGGAGGGGGTGGCAGCTGAGTAGATGGTGGGACTCCATAATGAAGATTCCCCCCTGATGAGGAATTATGACCAATTCATGGCAGCCCTCAGAACGCGTTTTGAGGACCCTTAGCTGAGCGAAAGGTGAGAATTAGAATGAAGTCCTCGCCTCAAAATCTCTGGGATACTCTAAAAGCTTACATCAGAGGGGTCTTGATTGCATATATTGCAAAGAAAAGGAGAGAGAAAAGTCAACAACAAAATAAACTACAGGAAGAACTCCAAAAATTAGAAGAAAAATTATATAAAGATCCCCAAAACAAGAAAATTAAAGAGGAAAGAAGGATAATTAAACATAAATTAAATTTGATTACACAGGAAGAATTAGCCTGGAAAATAAAGACAGCGAAGCAAAACTATTTTGAGCATGCAAATAAAATAAGTAGGTGGTTAGCCTACAAATTGAAAAAAGAAAAGGACAAAAGAAGGATACAATGCCTGAAAGATGAAGAAGGGGCAATTCGATACAGAAAAGAAGATAAAAAACGAATAATCTATAATTTTTTCTATAAATTATGTACACAAGAAAAAAAAGAAGAATCAGAAATTAAAAAATACTTGGAGGAAATAAATGTTTGTAAATTGACAGACGAACAAAAAAAAATACTGAACAGACCAATTTCTGAAACTGAATTTGGGATGGCTATAAAAAGACAAAAAGATAATAAGACCCCAGGCCCTGATGGATTACCGATTGAACTATATAAGAATACAATAAATCAGATAGGAGGGCTAATGTTAGAAATATTTAATGATGTATTGCAGGAGACAAATATTCCGAAATCATGGTCAGAGGCATTAATTACACTTATACACAAGGAAGATTCGGACCAACAACTAATACAAAACTACAGGCCTATCTCTCTATTGAATTCTGATTATAAAACACTTATGTTAATAATTGCGGAAAGACTAAAAATGATCCTGAATAAGCATATTCATCCGGACCAAAGCGGATTTTTACCAGGACGCCAAATTAAAAATAATACACGTACGATAGTTGACATATTAGAGTATTACGAAATACACTCGGAGAAGCAAAGTTCACTGGTTTTCCTTGATGCACAAAAAGCTTTCGACAATCTGAACTGGAAATTCATGACAAAACTGATAAGGAAAATGGAATTTGGACAAAAATTTGGAAAAATGGTTGAAAAAATATATTCAAAACAAACAGCAAAAGTAGTATTTAATTAAGACACGACAGAGGGATTTGAGATAACAAAGGGAGTAAGACAAGGTTGCCCACTCTCCCCACTTCTTTTTATCCTATCACTAGAACCACTCTTAAATAGAATTAGGGAAGATCAAGAGATTAAAGGATTGAGAATTAAGAATGAGGAGTATAAAATTCAAGCCTATGCAGAGGATATGGTTTTTATAATTGAAGACCCGCTAAAATCAGACCCTAAATTGATGAGAAAAATAGAGGAATTTGGTACAGTGGCGGGTTTAAAAATAAATAAAAATAAATAAAAATTATTAACTAAAAACTTTACAAAAGAACAGGAGATAGAATTAGAAAAGACTATGGATATACAAACTACTAGACTGAAGTCCATACATCAGGGGCGGAGATCGGTGGTGGAGTACATCCAGGAGTTCTGCGATTTGACACCCTACATGAGAGGGTGGTCAGAAGTAGCCCTGCTGGACAGGGCTAAATGAGGATGTCTACAAGGATTGCTGCTCCCGAGGGGCCTCTAGGGATCTGCAGAGTTGGTACGTGCTGGCTATGGACGTAGAGATCGACTTGGCCAGAGTGTAAGGATCGCCTCTCCTTCCAACTTAAGAAAGTACGAACTCTTGAAACGTAGTTGTTCAAAAGGATTCTTTTATTAAGCAGAAGTGAAAACCATCCAGCTAAAGCACAATCTGAATGCCCTTAGGCAAAGCAGTAGGATTAAAGTGGTAGAGACCCCTCCCTTTAGGTCAGAATGCAGATTTCAGCCAATACACAAGTGTGAAGATGTTTTCTTTACTATTTCCTTTGAGAACCTGAACAAACATGCATTCCCACCACTTCCCTTTAAAGTGAGACAACCCACATGGCTATCATATAAATTCCTGCAGGTAAAAGGAATCTCAGGCTTGCTTGGCGCCAGGATATAGGTTGTAAAATATCTGATGACACAGGCCATGCTAGTAAATCGAATCCACGTCCCCCCTTCCTTCACTTGAATGGCAGTATCACTTTTAGGGATCTGACATGCTACCCTCCTTAGAAAACAAAAGGGTCCACCTGTAAAAAAAAACAAATACACACAAGATTTCAAGATTTCATGATAGTATATCAACAAGGTTTGTTAGGGTATTGGGAGTGAAATTTTCTCAGTAAGATTGGAGCCCTAACGTGGTGTTTGGCAACCCATTCATTGTGTGCTGATGGTAAATGTTTCCAAGCAACTAAGTATTGGACTTTCCCTCTGTGGATCCTAGAATCAAGGTTTTCCTTGATTTCAAAGTGTTGTTCACCTTCAATCATGATGGGAACAGGTGGTGTAGATGCAGGTGGTCTGAGGGATGAGATTACTTCTCGTTTGAGTAAACTGATATGGAATACTGGGTGGATCTGCCTGAGTGTCTTTGGAAGAAGTAGTTCAACTGCTACTGGATTGATGATCTAGTGATGGGGAAAGGTCCAATGAACTTTGGCCCTAGTTTCTTTGATGGTTGTAATGATTTCAAGAATTTTTTAGATAAGTATACTCTGTCTCCGATATGAAAAGGTTTGGGTTCCATCCTTTTCTTGTCAGCTTGAATCTTAAAAGCTTCTCTAGCTTCCTGTAAGGCTAATCTAACCACTGGCCACGTGTTTTGCAAATTGTCCATCCACTCCTTAAGTGAGGGGATGGTGGGTTCTTCTGTGGGTAGTTCAGGCATGGGGCTGAAATCCTGGCCTGTTGCTACTCTAAAAGGGGTAAAACCAGTGCTTGAATGGACAGCATTATTAAACGCAACTTCAGCAAAAGGCAAAAGTTCGGTCCAGTTATCCTGTTGAAAATTAATGAAACATCTTAAATATTGTTCTAGTACCGAGTTCAAAATTTCAGAATTGCCATTAGTACACGGATGAAAAGAGGTGCTCAACCCCTGGCCAGTACCAAGTAAGCCCAAAAACGCCCTCCAAAAGTTGGAGGTGAATTGAGCCCTTCTGTCGGAGATGATCCTTTGTGGAGCACCATGAAGTCGATAAATGTGTATTAGGAATAATTTGGCTAAACTTTTAGCAGTTGGGATCTTTTGGCAGGGTATAAAATGTGCCTGTTTTGAAAATAGGTCTGTCACAACCCAAATAACAGTATTTCCCTCACTGTTTGGCAATTCCACAATGAAATCTATAGCAATCTCTCTCCAAGGCGCTGAAGGTTCAGCTACCTTCTGCAATAGACCTGGGGATTTCCCCTGGCGTCTTTTAGCTGCTGCACAAATGGGGCAGCTAGCTACATAGCTTTCTATGTCCTTTTTTAGTGATGGCCACCAAAATTGTCTTTTAATCAGGTGTAAAGTTTTCACAAACTCAAAATGTCCAGCTAATTTGGAGTCATGGCACCGTACCATTAAGCATAGTCTTTGGCTTGCAGGGACATACAACTTCCCCCCCACCCAAGCCAAGTCTTCTTTCATCAGACAGCTGGATTTGTTGTTCAAAAACCATTCATCAGTGGCCAATGCTTGTTTAAAATTTTGGGTGATGTCATTGTCTGTCACTGTTCCTTGTTTTTCCTGGGATCTGGTGACTACTTTAGTGGCTAGTTGACTGTTTTGTACTATAGGTTTGATTACGTCTGACCTTGCACGAATGTATTGCGGTTTTCTGGATAGCGCATCCGCCAGGAAGTTTTTCCCCCCCGGGAGGTATTTTAGAGTAAAATCAAACCATTTAAAGTACTGAGCCCATCGTACTTGTTTTGGGGAGAGTTTCCTTGGGGTCTTTAGGGCTTCTAGATTTTTATGATCAGTCCAGACTTCAAAAGGGGTCTTACTGCCTTCTAGGAAGTGCCGCCAGGTTAACAATGCCCAACGAACTGCATACGCCTCTTTCTCCCAAATAGCCCACCTTTGCTCAGTCTCATTCAACTTTTTGGATGTGTAAGCGCAGGGTTGTAGTTGGTCTTGCTCATTCTTCTGAAGCAGGACCGCTCCTATTGCCACATCGCTGGCATCTGCTTGTATGACAAATGGTTTCTCCGTGTCCGGGTGTTGTAGAATTGGTTCTGCTGAGAACAGCCGTTTAAGTTTTTCAAATGCTGCCTGGCATTCCATAGTCCAGTTCAATGGTTGCTTTGGTTTAGGGTTGTCCTCCCCCTTTGTTTTTAAGAGCTTGGTGATGGGGAGGGCAATCTGAGCGAATGCAGGGATAAACTGGCGGTAAAAGTTGGCAAACCCCAGGAAGCTCTGTAACTGTTTACGTGTGCGTGGAGGGTCCCAATCAAGTACAGCCTGCACTTTTAGAGGATCCATCTCAACCCCCCGGTGTGAAATGCGGTATCCCAAATAGTCAATCTTCTCTTGATGGAATTCACATTTGGAAAGTTTGGCATAAAGTTTGGCAGCACGGAGTTTGTTTAAAACTGCCCTGACTAGTTTTACATGTTCTGCTTTGGTCTCGGTATAGATTAAAATGTCGTCCAAATAGACCAGAACCCCCTTATATAAATGCTGATGCAGCACTTCATTTATTAACTGCATAAACACTGCAGGAGCTCCTTGCAACCCAAAGGGGAGCACCTTGAATTGGTAGCAGCCGAGGGGGGTGTTAAATGCCGTTTTCCACTCATCCCCTTCCTTAATTCTGACACGGTAGTAAGCCTCCCTTAAGTCCAGCTTTGAAAAAATTTTCCCTTTAGCGAGGTGTGCTAACATATCTTTTATAAGGGGGAGAGGATACACGTTCTGCACACTGATAGTATTAATGTTCCGGTAGTCAACGCATAAGCGTTTTGAACCATCTTTTTTCTCTCTAAACAACACTGGGGCTGCAATTTTTGGTCGGGCTGGCTCGATGAAACCCCTTGCTAGGTTTTTCTCAATGAATGTTCTCAGCTCTTCCAACTCCCTCGGTGACATGCTGTACATCTTGGGTTTAGGGAGTTTCGCGCCGGGTAAGATTTCTATTGCACAGTCAGTGGCGCGGTGGGGGGGAGCTCATCTGAGGCTTTTTCGCTAAAAACCTCAGCTAAATCCTTGTATTCTATGGGTATGCCCTCAGTTGGTGTGGCGTGACCAGGCATGGCCGTTTCTCGATTCTCTGCCCCCTCAAGTCCTTTATGTGGATACTCAGCGAAAGTCACCTTCCGCTGAAATTTTATGATGCCTTGTTTCCAATTGATTTGTGGGTTCCATCTTTTTAGCCACGCAAGGCCCAGAACCAACGGCCATTCCATGCCAGGTGCCACTATAAAGGTAAGCCTTTCCTCGTGGCTTCCAATGCCTATATGTAGAGGCACGGTGGCCAGAGAAGCTGGCTCCCCTCCTGCTATTGACCCATCTAGTTGGCAGAAAGCAATGGGGGTTTTCAGCTTTCTTACGTTAATCCCTAACTTTCCTACTAAGGTTGGGCTGATCAAACAACGGGTGCACCCCGAATCCACTAGGGTGGGGATACTTATCTCCCTGTTCTGGTTTGGGATAAATAGTCTTAAGGGGAGGGTAAGCGGTTTAATTGGTTTGCTTACCAGTGGCTCATCATCTGGATCGCTTCCAAACGAGTGTGATTCCTCCTGTTCAGATGCCAGGGTTTCTTCCCCAAAGAGGGGAGGGGATGGGACTTCTACGGCCTCCCTGCTCCTCAGGGCAGTCTCCTTCCCACGCCGACCCAGTTTTCCAGGACCCTCCCCCGGTGGGTGGTTCTGGGCGGGTGTTTGCGAACGACACTCTGCAGCTCGGTGCCCTTCTTTTCCACACTTGAAACAGGCTGAAGATCTCGGGGAGAATGCGGTTTGTGGTTTGTGGGGCTCTTGCTTCCATTGGGGTGAGGATTTCTTCCATGCTCGCCCCGCTCGATACTGGTTTCTGGCCATATCGATCTCAGCTTCTTCGGCGGTGACATACCATTCATGTAGGTCATTCGGTGCCCCTCGGGCCACGCAGGCATTGTATAGATCATCACTCAGTCCGTCCTTAAAACAGCTCACCAAAATATCTTCCGGCCAGTGCACACGACACGCGAGGTCCCGGAATTCTTCAGTATACTCTGCTACTGGCCGTCACCCCTGCCTCACCACCTTAATGCGGTCACGTGCTTTGCGATCTGCCAGTGGGTCCTCGAACCGACGTCGCAGGGCCATCATGAAATGGTCGAAATTCCGCAGTTCTGGTGCGTTGGCATTATGTAGGGTCACCATCCATCTGGCTGCGGCACCCTCTAGGGCTAGGGTCACAACTCGCACTCGGGAGCCTTGGGTTTGGAAATCACGCCCATACTCTTGCATGTAGGTGAGCACATGTGCCATAAAGAATCCTAATTGTTGCGGATTCCCATCAAACTTCACCCCAAGAGGGGGAGTTTCTCTTTCCAGCTGAGGAGCCCGGGGTTGATTGGGAATGGGCGCCGGTGTGCATGCTGCCTGGGGGGGAGGGTTTGCTGGGTCTTCTCCCGTAGCTGCTGCACCATCTGCTCGATAGGCGGCCTCCAGGAGGGGGGTGCCTCCCCTGGCATCATCCATGACTGCTGCCCTTTCAGTGCTCTTTGGTTGTTGTCCTGGTTCCCTTCGGATGTTAAGATTTTCCAAAGTCTCCATCACCAATTGGGTTATATGCCTCTTCAGATAGTCCTCCCTCAGGGGTGCTTCGGTCAACCCCCCCTGGTCAGTAAGGGCTTCTAGTTCCAGTTTCCACCCCGGTTTTCGGTTGCCACGGTTGAGGGTGACTCCTCTGGTTCTCTCATCCCAGCCATCTTTCTTCCCGATGTCAATCGACCAGCGGGGCTTTTCAGGATTCTCCAGGGTTACCTCATCCTCTCCGATGGGTTGCACGAGACAGGCATCCGACTGGGTGGCGGTTACTGTCTCTCCCCAGCAATCGGTTTCTCCCAGCTCTCTGCTTTGTTCAGACATGGTTTGCAAGGTCCCCTCAGTAGAGCAAAGATTGCTTCTCTGGGTTGACCGTTTTGCAGATTGTGCTTTCTGTAAGGATCGCCTCTCCTTCCAACTTAAGAAAGTACGAACTCTTGAAACGTAGTTGTTCAAAAGGATTCTTTTATTAAGCAGAAGTGAAAACCATCCAGCTAAAGCACAATCTGAATGCCCTTAGGCAAATCAGTAGGAATAAAGTGGTAGAGACCCCTCCCTTTAGGTCAGAATGCAGATTTCAGCCAATACACAAGCGTGAAGATGTTTTCTTTACTATTTCCTTTGAGAACCTGAACAAACATGCATTCCCACCACTTCCCTTTAAAGTGAGACAACCCACATGGCTATCATATAAATTCCTGCAGGTAAAAGGAATCTCAGGCTTGCTTGGCGCCAGGATATAGGTTGTAAAATATCTGATGACACAGGCCATGCTAGTAAATCGAATCCACGTCCCCCCTTCCTTCACTTGAATGGCAGTATCACTTTTAGGGATCTGACACAGAGATAGTTTCCGTGGTGGGCGCACCTGGAGCCAACCACCCTCCTCATCCCACAAGAGGCCTCCAAAGGCCGCAGTGGGGCCGGCAGACTCCAAGCCGAAGTCCTCCGCAAGTTTCAGATGTGGGAAGGAGGGGCACCAAGCAGCTGAGTGTTTCTCTAAGCCTGTACACAAGGCGACCCCTAGTGGAGGGAAGAGAGCTGACAAAGCGCCCGCAAAATCCCGCAAAGCCACCCTAAAAGGGGTAGACGTCGTTGAGTTCACTCCCCTGAACCAGGGTGAGTTGGGAACTCTGACCATCGCCGATGACAGCGAAACCAAAACCAATTCTGACAAGGACCTCCTGGTAAGTCAGAATGGGGGCCCCATGACCATACCACTAGAACTAAAGGTACCATCCACTGGGGCCCACAGGAAGATGCTAGCCCTTCTAGATTCGGGATGCACTAGGTGTGTCATCAGCCCGGACATTGTGGAACAGATGGGTCTAAGACTAAAAACGATGAAAAGGCCCATCGCATTCTGTCAGCTAGACGGATCGGTAGCTGGGGGGGGGGCAGCCCATTTTGTAACCGAACCAATTGAGATGAGGATGGGGGATCACCTAAAGACTCTGAGTTTTATTGTGGCCCCTGGCATGGAACGGCCCCCCCTACTTGGGTTGCCCTGGCTCTGAAAATGGAACCCACGTATAAATTGGAAAACGAGCATGTTGCGCATCTGCTCTAATCAACAAGGGAAGAGACGGGAGAACCCCTATTGCGTGGCCAAAGTGGTGAGCGACGGGACGGCGACTGCAACAGACCACATTGTGGAGAAGAAAAGATCCCAAAAGAATACTGGGACCTCCGGGAAGTGTTCAGTGAAAAGGCATCAGTTGTGCTGCCCCTCCCCCCCCCCCACCGGCCTACAGACTGTAGCATAGAAATCCTTCCTGGGGTAAAACTCGCTAAACCAAAAATCTACCCCATGACCCCCAGGGAGTTGGGGGAACTACAAGACTTTATTGATAAAAACCTGTTCTGTCCCCAACCCCACGCACACACACCAACAGACATTCAGGAGTTAAAGACCAAACCAGCCAGCAAAATCCTTTTCCTTATGATAACGGAACTTGGCAACAACCTAGTGGCTGCCTGCCAAGAGTTTATTATTTACAAAGAGGAGAGATAACTTCTCCCCACTTCTGATACATCAAAGGAAAGCAGCTCAATAATTACAATCAAGTCCAGAGATAATCCCGTCAAGTCTTAAAGCAAAAGTCCGGCAATGCAGAATGGCATGGAAGCTTTCAGCTTTGTTCGTCACAAGGTTTGACTGGCCACCATGCTCCCTTTTATATCCTGTGGGGTGTGGTCCAGTGACTCAGCCTAATCTCGGGCACGCCCTTTCTTCTGTTGCGCGTGCTTATCTCTGCGACACTGGCGTGGGTCCAGCCAAGACTCATTACCCTCACCACTGTCCATCTGTGTCTGCGTGGACGTGCTTGGCCCTGGCCCTATCTCTTGCCCTTCGGCGGACACCGAAGGCATTGCCAGAGAGGAGGGTCCTGGAGAGGGAGGCCTTGCCAACTCCTCCCCTTCACTCTCGGAGTCCTCTCCTGACGATGACACAGGCTCCGGTAACCGAGCCACAACACTATCCCCCACCGCAGGGCCCTTCCCCCGTTGCTGACGGTCGGGATGCGGTCGGGACGGGAACTGGTCATGGAAGGCCCGTACCAGGTCAGGGGCATGGACGGAGGAAGCGTCCTCCCAAGTGAAATCCGCGGGCCCGTACCCCTTCCAGGCAATCAGGTACTGAAAACACCCCTTTAGCCAACGGGAGTCTCAGATGCTGCCTACCTCGTATGTTGAGGAGTCGTCCTCGTCGACTGGGGCTGAGGGGGCAGGAGTCGTCGGACGCCGGAGGTGGCACGCTGGGGCTTCAGGGACCAAAAGGGACCGATGGAAAACAGGGTGGAGTCACATGGAGCGTGGCAGAGTCAACCGGTAGGCCACCGGGTTGATGACCGAATGCGGCTTTGGCCTGTCAGCACGTCACACAGGACGTCACGTACACGCGGGGCCAACTTCCGCTCTCTGCTGCTGCGACCAGTAATCCCGGCGCTGCGCTTCCAGCACCTGAGCCCGCAAGTCCGTAAGTTCCTGGACTGTGGCCAAGGATTCCACTGGCAGCACCGTCCGTGGGGGAAGGGAGTCCTTAAGGCAAAAGTAGTCAGGCTTGCGGGGTAGAGCATCTGCTCTCTTGTTGTGGCTGCTTGGGATATAAGTCACGTGGAAGTTGAACCGGGCGAAAAACAAAGACCACCGGATCTGCCGCTGGTTCAACTTCCTGGCTGTCTTGAGGTGCTCCAGGTTCTGATGGTCCGTCCACACCTCCACCTGGTGTCGGGCCCCTTCGAGGTGATACTGCCAAGCCTTGAACGCGGCCTTGATAGCCAGCAACTCCTTTTCCCAGATGGTGTAGTTGCGCTCGGAAGGATTGAGTTTTTGTGAGTGGTACATGCAGGGAAAAAGAGAGCCGCCATCCACCGGGGCCTGTAGCAGCACCGCCTCAATCACCACATTGGACGCATCCGTCTCTACCACGAACGGACGATGTGGATTGGGGTGCCTCAGGACAGGCTCCGTGACGAAGGCTTGCTTCAGAATCTCGAATGCCTGCTGCTGCGGGGGCCCCCACTGGAGCGGGACCTTCCTGCGAAGGAGTTGGGTCAGCGGCAAGGTCAGGGTGGCGAAGCCCGGGATGAAGGTTCGGTAGTAGTTGGCGAACCCCAGCAGACGCTGGATGTCCTTCACCCGACGAGGGGGTTCCCAACTACACAAGGCCTCTACCTTGTGCGGATCCATAGCGATGCCTTCGGGGGAGATGATGTGCCCAAGGAACTCTATGGAAGTCTGGAAGAAGAAACATTTCTCCAACTTCGCATAGAGTTGGTGCTCCTGGAAAATGTCGTTCATTAGGTGCTGGAAGACTGCGGGGGCTTTGGTCAGCCCGAACGGCATGACGGTGTACTCGAAGTGGCCGTATCGGGTGCCAAACGCCGTCTTCCACTCGTCCCCCTCTCGCACACGGACCAGATTGTAGGCCCCTCAGAGATCGAGCTTAGTGAAGATCGAGGCCTCCCGCAACCTCTCCATCAGCTCCGGGATGAGCGGCAGGTGGTAGCGATTCCACACCGTGATGGCATTCAAGCGCCGGTAATCGCAGCACAGGCGTAAGTCCCCCGTCTTCTTCTTCACAAAGAGGACCGGGGCCGAGAGAGGGGAAGACGAAGGCCAGATGAACCCTCGGGCCAAGTTTTTGTCTAGAAAGTCCCGTAGGGCGGCCAACTCGGGCTCCGGCATGGAATACAGGTGTTCCGCAGGCAGTGGAACGTTGGGGATCAGGTCCACCGGGCAGTCATAGAGTCGATGCGGGGGTAAGCGGTCCGCCTCCTTTTCGCTGAACACGTCGGCGAAGGGCGTCAGCTCAGGAGACAAGGAGACGGCAGGGGTGGAGACGTCCTGGCCGGCACAGGTGTGGCGGATGTGGTCGACGCAATGTAGGCTCGGGAAGGAGATGGCGTTCCTCGACCAGGCCACCTGTGTATCGTGGGCCCGAAGCCAGGCCATTCCCAAGACCAGCGGGAAATGCAGGTCCGCCGTTACATAAAATTGGATCGCTTCCTTGTGGGCCCCAATGGCGAAGCGCAAAGGCTGAGTGGCGAACTTAATGGGCCCCGCTACAAGTTCCCGCCCGTCAATAGTCTCGACTCTCAATGGAGGGTCCACCGGAACTAAGGGAACCTTAAAATGGGCCACAAAGGCCTGGTCCATGAAGTTTGTCATGGCCCCTGAGTCCATCAGCGCATGCGCTTGAAGCCTCTCTGACCGGTTGGCCAACAATACCCGGGTGTCCAGAATCAGGTGCCAAGGGGGCTCACAGTCCACATCCGCTAAGTCCGACGGGGCGTTGACACGCACCTGGCCTAGGGTTTCCCCTAGGCCGGGCCTGCCCGGTTTCCCGGCTGGTCACGCCGAGATTCCGGAATAGGCATGAGCGCCCCACTTCGCTTCCTGGGACACGACATGGCAAAATGTCCAGCCTCTCCACAATAGAGGCACAATCCCCCTTGGCATCTTCGCATACGCTCCTGGGCCATCAGGTGCGGTCTGGCTGCTCCAAGCTCCATGGGCTCCTCAGCCGTCGCCACGAAATGCGGGGTGACCCGGGACGCTGTTACGGTGCAATTAGAGTTGCCTAAAACCTTGCGAAGGATTCATCCGGTGTTTCATGTCAGTTTGCTGAAACCAGAGCGTTTGGCCCCTTTGCGTCCAGACCAAGAACCTCCTCCTGTCCCCATACTCATTGAAGGGGAACAGCATTTTGAAGTCAAAGAAATATTGGATTTGAGGAAACATCATGGTAAGGTGCAGTACTCGGCCTGGAAACATTTCTCTTTAGCTTAGTCTGAAAGGGTAAATAAGCGAGATGTTAGGGCTCCGAAGCAGCTGCAATTATTTTATTCCAAATATCCTGATAAACCTTAATCTTGTACATATTCCTGCTTATGTAATTATCTATTTTCCTTTATTCTGTTTTTCTTGTAGGAATAATGTCTCTTCTGCAGGAGGGCCGAATGTCAGCCTCCACCTTTTTATTGCTTGATTGCTTGGCTGCCATTGTAATGGGGGGAGCTGTTTGAATGTCTGGGAGGGGGGAAGTGAGCTGGTGAAGAAGAGGGGAGAAAGTTTTCCTCAGCATTTTCTATGCAGCTGGGAAGAACGCTGATAACCACTCAAGGTCAACCGTCGTGGCATACCAGGAGAATGGCACCATTGGAAGCTGCACCCCACATGACCCTTGGGGGGGATATGGATTGGATAATCCTGACTGGACAATTGGGGGGAGGGTTTTAAGGATGCTTTCTATATGTGATTTTCGCACCTATTGCCTCAGACCTTGCTTTTCTTTGGTTGCATTCAGTTCATACTCAGTAAAAGTACCTTTCTCTATGAAAATGGAGTCGGAGTTTTTCTTTCTTGAGTACTGAAAGGAGGCACACCTGACAAGCACTTTTAATTTTTTTGTGTCAATTCTTCTTTATCTAGTAAGTTCAGTTTATGTTTTGTTAATTCCACTTGATTTTTAGATCCTTTGTGGTTCTTTTTGTAATTCTATTTCTAGTCTTTTATACTCTTCTTCTAATATTTTTTGGTTTTGTTTCTTACTATTGTTCATTCCCATCTAGGTTATGACTAATCCTCTAATATACGCCTTAGCAGTATCCCATACATTTTGCAGTGAAGTCTCTTCTTTCCTATTCTCTTTAAAAAAAAGATATTAGTTCTTTTTCCATAGTTTGAATAAATTCCTTATCGTTTAATATTGATTGGTTCAGCATCCATCTCAATTTTCTCTTTCGTCCTTTCCATTTAACTTTTATTGGGTTAAGGTCTGCCCAAATGCTTGTTTCTATTTCTATTTCCTGCAAACTTGATTTTAATGTCAGCCCTGGAGGCATATCTTCAGGGCTGCCACACTTAGTGCTGTAGGAAACTGGGAGGGGGAATTGCATGGAGTTGTAGAGATATCTAGCCATAATAACGTTCTTTTCTCTCAGAGTCAAGGACATTCTGCCTGCACCTGGAGTGTGTGACTGGGAGGCATCTCCAATTGGTACAGTGCATTGATTGGACCATGTGATGGACATGTGGGTGCAGGGGAAGGGACTTGGACTTCCTTTTGGGTGGGGAAAATCTGGAAGCTTTCAGATTTGGGTTTTCTCAGAGATGCCAATATGACATCTCTAATAAAATGGAACGTTGATGAACTTCTAGCCTCGGAGTCTTCTTTCGTTGGGGATGTTACTTGGAACCCTGACATTTAACTCAGGTGACATCCATATCTTATCTATTCTTGACCAAGATGTATGTCTATTTGAATAAAATGAATACTGGTTTTTCTTAGGGTATATCTCTCTCCATACATCTTGAATGCCTAATTCTTCTGCCATTTTGAAAAATATCTTTGGAAGTGTTTTCCTAGCTTTTTTGCTTACTTTACTACTTTTATAATCCAGTTCTGCATCTACAATTGCATTAAAATCTCCTACCACACATATATTTTCATATTCCAATTCTATTATTTTCTTATGGAGTTTTCCATAAAAGTTTGTTTGTTTGTTGTTTGGTGCATATATTGCTACCAAAAGTATATTTTTATAGGAAAAAATTCTTTTTCTTTTTTTCTTTCACTGCCTAGTTTTTCTTTTTCTTTTCTTTTTTCTTTTTTTTTTTTTTCTTATTTCAGTTTCCCTTTAGGGGGAACATTAGTGTTTGGTTTTGTTAATATTTTTTAAACTTATGGATTAAGGTATCAAGAACCTGAAGATCTGTGGTGACCAGGACAATAAATGTGGATTATAAATATTGATTTACGAAATTTGGATTATAAATTGGGCGATTTGAAAGTAAAGATTAAAATGAAGAAGCAACCACAACATTTATCATCACCATCAATAACAGCAGCACCAAGCTCCGCAGCACAAAAAGCAGCAGAAACAACAAGACAACAAGACAAAACCAACATGGAATTAAAAAGCATGATACAAGCAATGCATGATGACCTTAAGTAAATGAAAGAAATGACGGGCAGAAATGAACAAAGATTGATAACAGTGGAAGATAAAGCAGAAACGACAGAGAAAAAGGTGGAATTGATGGACTATAAACTCACAACTACAGATAAAAGCCAGGAAAAGACAATTATACAGCTCAAGATGGACAGAGCAGATTTTTACTTAAGATTCCAAAATATAGAAGAAGAAAAAGGTGAGAATTTACTAGAAAAAATTGCTGGAATATTAGTGGAAGTTATGAAAGAAAGCCCAGAAAAGATAATTAACTAGATAGATAAAATTTACAGAGTATATACAAGATATGTGATGAGGAATAATCTACCCAGAGAAATATATGTTAGATTTACCAAAAAAAACACTGAGAACAGAGATTTTGCAATTTATGAGGAACACAACAATACAATATAAAGGTAGAGAGATAGTGGCATTGAAACAAGTTCCAAGAAGAGTGAGAGATTTAAGAAAAGAATACCAATTTTTGACGAAACATTTGATTAAAAAAGGAGTGAGTTTTAGATACTAGAAGGAATCTTGGTGAACTTACAAGAACAAAGGCACAGATTGGATACAGTAGAAAAGGCAGAGCTATTTTATCAGCAATATATAGAACAACAAGAAGAAGCAAAAGTGAGAGAAGAAGAAGGGGCAAGCTGCCAGGAAGAGAAAAGAGAACAACTAACTGAGACTGATCTGTCCCCGTCCACACCACACACAAACACAGCCAGCCGAGGGTTAAGGAAACACTTTGGCACACACCCAGGTCTTTATCTCCAACTTGGCAGCGATTTACACACCGTCTGCCAAGTGCGTTTATTTCCACAAAACAGAAAGATAAGATACTTAGTGTACAAAAAGTCCAATCAGAATAATATTTCTCTCAGCAGTTCCGGACGAGGCTTTAGTGACTATCCAAGGTTTACTTTTGTTCGTCACAAGGATCACTGGCCACCACCCTCTATTATATAGTCTCTGGGATGTGGTCCAGTGACTCAGTTCTAATCCCTAGCACGTCTCCTGAGCTGCTGCAATCGTTTATCACGCCTTCGGAGGCGTGTGTCCAGGAATGATGTTTCTCCTTCGCTCTCATCGGAGCCACCTGTCTCCCTGCTAATCTCCTCTCCCTCGGCCGGCACCTGAGACAGTGCCAGAGGGGAGGGGCCTGGAGAGGGAGGCCTGGCTGACTCCTCTTCCTCATGCTCGGAGCTTTCTTCCTCCGATGGGACAGGCTCAGAGGGCGGGGCCACACAGAGACAACCAAGGAACAAGAGGAAAGAGCATTGAGAGAGGGGGCAAAGGCAAAAGAGATAAAAGAACAAAGAGAAACAAGAGTGACTAGATCTACTAAACAAATAAACAAGTAACAATGGAAGAAGAAATAAAAGTAATATCAGTGAATATAAATGAACTAAATTCAGTAATAAAAAGAAGAAGAATATTCAATAAATTAGAAAAATTAAAATTAGAGATTATATGTCTACAAGAAGTTCATATTAAGAAACAACATAAGTATCTATTGGAGCAAAAGAAATTGGGAATATTATATACAACACTTGCCAGTCAAAGTAAGAGGGGTAGCATTATATATTAAAAAAACAATTCAATCCAAACAGTTTTTGAAGATGAGGAAGGAAGGATATTAATGGTCCAAATAACTATGAATAAAAAAAAAACATTGTTAGTGGCAATATATGCTCCAAATGATAATCAAGAAGAATATTATGGGAAATTACATAAAAAAATAATAGAATATGAATATGAAGAGATATGTATATTAGGGGATTTCAATGCAATAATAGACAATGAGTTGGACTATAAACCTACAAAATTAAATAGGAAGATAAGAAAAACATTGCCAAAAACTTTTTTTACAATGATAGATGAATTAAAAATACAAGATGCTTGGAGGCGAAGCCATCCAAAAGAAAAGCAGTACACATTTTACTCAAATAGACATCTATCATGGTCAAGAATAGACATGATGTGGATGTCAACAGAATTAATAGCTAAAATACAAGAAATTGATATTGGAATAAATGTATGGGCAGACCACAATCCAATAATAATGACATGGAAAGGGGGAAAAAGAAAAATGAGATGGACATTAAATCAAAAATTACTAAATGAAAAAAAATTTCAACAATATATGGAAAAAGAATTGACTTTTTTTTTAAAAGAGAAAAAGAAAGAAGATACATCTTTACAAAACGTGTGGGATACCAGTAAAGCATACATTAGAGGATTGGCAATGACATATTTAGGAAAACGAAATAAACAAAACAGACAAATGCAAAAGAATTTAGAGGAAGAATATAAGAGATTAGAGATGGAACTACAAAAAAACCCACACGACAAAAAGATTAAAAATTTGTTGGATTTGCAAAAAACATAAGATGAATTTAATGGAAAATGAAGAATTGGTGAATAGAATAAAAGCTACAAAGCAAAACCTTTTTTGAAAATGCAAATAAACCAGGACGATGGTTAGCATATAAAATGAAAAAAGAGAAAGAAAAGAAATTAATAAATCAATTAATAGATCAAGATGGAAAGATATGTTATAGAAGTGAGGAAAAGAAGAGGATAATTAAGAAATACTACAATGGATTGTATCAACAAGAAATACTAGAAGAAGATGAGATAGAAAAATATTTGAAGAAAATGGAACTGCCTACAATCCCGGAAAAGTTCAAAAAATTATTAGAAGAAAGAATATCTATGATGGAATTAATGGAGGGAATTAAAAGACAGGAAAAAAAGTATATTTTTATAGTTCATTGTTACCTCCACCATCAAAATTCTCCCATCTTCATCTGCAAAAATTTGCCTAGCGTTTATTGTTTCTTTTATGTATAAAGCTACTCCTTTTGCTGCGCTAAAGAGGAATATAATTTCCCAATTTTCGGATACTCCAGTAATTTATTGTTTTGTTTTTTAATATGGACTTCTTGAAGACAAATTAAATCTAACTTTAATTTTCCATATTTATTGAAAGTCCTTTTCATGGGAGAATTTAGTCCATTTATGTTAATTGACAATAGTTTCATTTCTTCTTCCATACTTTTACTTGTAGATAGGTCTTGTTGTTCTAGTCATTCTTGTTTTTCTCTGTTCTTTTATCCTTGTGCCTTCTTGTCTTGTTCTTTCCTCTAGTTTTGTTTCATCTTCTTTTTGTTGTATGTTTCCCCCTCCTGTAGCTTCCTCTTGTTTTCTTTCTTCTATTTCCTCTCTTGATCTTTTTTCTTCGTATGGCCCAAAATGTTCCGCTTTTTCTATAGAGTCCAGAATTGTTCCGCTTTTTCTATGGAGTCCAGTCTATGTCTTTGTTCCATACAAGTCACCAGTATTCCCTCTAGTATCAGCCATCTGAAGTTTACTCCATGCTTAATTAGTTGTCTTGTCAAGAATTGGTATTGTTTCCTTGTATCCCTTACACTTCTAGGGATCTGTTTTAGGACTACTACGTATTTCTTTCCCTTTATATTTCAGTGGGTCATCTCTTACTCTTTGTAATATTTCCACCCTTATTGCTTTCTTGGTGAATCTCACATGTACCTCTCTAGGAAGTTTCACCTCTAAAGTCTCCACCAACAGTTCTGCCATTATCTCTGCAAGGTTTTCCCCTTTTTCTTCCTCAATATTCTGGAACCTCAAGAAATATTCAGCCGTAGCCATCTCCAATGTGATTTATTATTTTCTCTTGATTTTTGTCTGTCTATGTGAGTCTATAGTCCCGTGATGGCGAACCTATGGCACATGTAGCCATATCGGTGGTCATGCAAGCTCAGCTCTGGCGCGCATGTGAGCGTCGGTCAGCTGTTTTTCGGGCCTTCTGGGCCCACCAGAAGTAGGGAAACAGGCAGTTTCCTGCCTCCGGAGGACCTTGGTGGGAGTGTGCGGAAGGCCCATTTTTCTCTCTCCCCAGCCTCCAGAGCCTTTCTAGGAGTCTGGGGAGAGTGAAAATGGCCTCCCCCCCGAGACCCTCTGGAGGCCAGAAATGGCCCATTTCCCAACTTCCGGTGGACCAGAAGTCCCATTTTTTGCTCTCCAGAGCCTTTCTAGGAGTCTGGGGAGGGTAAAAAACGGCCTTCCCCGCCTCTCCCCCCCCCCCTCGGAGGCCAGAAATGCCAACAACGGGCTGTTTTCAGCCTCCAGAGGACCTCTGGGAGGGTGGGGAAGGCCGTTTTCGCCCTCCCCAGACTCCTAGAAAGGCTCTGGAAGCTGGGGAGAGCAAAGAATAGGCCTACCATGCCATCCTGTGCCGGGAGAGGGGGGTCGCAGGGGCAGGGCACATAGAATTATGGGTGTGGGCATGTGCACACGCGACCACACACACACACACACGCTCCTGGCACGCAATGGCAAAAAGGTTAGCCATCACTACTATAGTCCATCTCCATTTTTTCTCTGTTTGTTCTGCTTTCTCTTCTACTTTCTGCATCTGTTGTTCATTTTTATTATTTGTTGAATATTCTCCATTTTATCATTCCATCTTTTCCATTCTTACCTTCATGTCTTCATGCAGTAATTGAATCATTGATTTCATTTCTGCCTGCATCGTATTCATTTTTTCTTGCTACAACATAGTGTCCAAAGTTCTTTGACCTACTGGGCTAGATGCTACCAATACTTGTGCTGATGATGACCCAGATGCATTTTCCCCTCTAATTTACTTAAGTTTGAAGTGCTTGTCATTTTGGGCAGCCTTAGAGGATTTAAGTAAGTTAAAGGAGGTAATTAATACTAACCCAGATGTTATAACACAAATTTCACAATCACCTACCAACTTTCCTCTTTTAAAAAGTCTTTTCAACAATCAAAATACCACAAAACCCCTTTTCTTTTCCCCCCTCTTCTTATTTTCAATCTGCAAACAATTTCACTTTGTTATTGTAATCCAAAAAAAGTTGTTCGTTAGTCCGAGTTTTTCAAAAAATATTCTCTTCGTCTCTTGATAAATTTGTACATTTGGTGGGCCTAATCCACATAGGCCCACCAAGCCCCAAAGCTTAGTCACCAAGGCTTATAAATCACCAAAAGGAGAGTTCAAAAAGGAGACGTTCCTTGCTATTCCCAACTTCTGCTCACTTTATCTGTTTAGCTTCCACATAAGTTCAAAGAGCTCCACTGTTTAAAAAGTCATGTTTCACTTTCTGTCTCAGCTATCCAGTACAAACAATTTGCTGGTGCAGGTGTTGTTTATAACAGCCAAGCTTATCTTCAGCAGACCTTCAAGGTCATATTTTTTCTCACTTTCACTTCTTCCTTTCACTTCTCTTGTGTTTTTCTCCACCAGTAGATGTCGCTGCTGCTCTATTTCTCTCCCTTTTCTCTCTCTTTAATTTATTTGATACTATTCAGTCCAAGCTTTTTTTTTCCAAAAAAGTTCTCTGGGTCAGAATTCCATAATCTAAAAAGTTTTCAACTTAGTCAATATTATAGTTAAGTTCCCCAGTTCAGCTTCCTAGCTTCAAATTTCTTTCTCTCTTCTGAAAAGTTCTCTTTTCTCTGTTTCCAGATCTATAGATAGCTTGCTCACCGCTTTTCTTGAGGGGTGGAAAACAAACAATTCCACCTCATCCTCTTTTCACCAAGGCTAGCTTTAAGGGGGCTCTTTCCTCAGCAGAAGTTGAAAAATCTCACCCAGATTGACCACACTGTTCCTCAATCTTTTATGCTTTCTATGTCGGTCGGCTGTCACAGCTTCATGCAATGGCCATCTTTTTCTTCCCACCAGATTGAGAGTTTAGTCTGGATCAATCAAAGAAGTTGCTTGTCTCCTTGTGATCTACGGAGAGTCCTCTCTATCTTCATCACCCCTCCAAGATGATTTGGGTCCCTCAGAACCTCCTAGCAAGTCAAATTTGGTGCAATTCCATGGAGCCCCTTGGAGATGTGCCATTTTGCTGTGATGTCAGCCCCGCCTCTCTTAGATGAATAGATTAACACTTGCAATTAAGAAAAAGGAACAAACTGAATATTTTATGATATGGGATTTATTTTATCAATGGTTAGATAACAAAAACAGAAGTTAGAAACATGGAAATATAAAGAAAAGATTAATAAAATAAGGGAAATTTGTTAAAATAGAAAAGTAAATATTATGATTATTATTTTTATTACAGAATTAATATCAATGTAATGAATATTGTTGTAAACATTATGATTACTATCTTTCAAACTATTTATACCCAGACAACACACTGATTGAATGAAAGACTTCCACTCATCTCCCTTCTTAATCCGTATTCGGTAATATGCTTTCCTCAAGTCCAGCTTAGTGAGTACCTTCCTTTTGGATAGGTATCCTAGAATGTCCTTCATGAGGGGGAGGGGATACATGTTCTTGACACACACACACACACACACACACACACACACACACACACCATTAATTCCACGCAAATCCACACACAGTCTCATGGATCCATCCTTCTTGTTGAACAGTACAGGGGCTGGCACCTGGGATTTTTCTGGCTGAATGAATCCTTTCACCGGGTTCTTGTCCACAAAATTCCTCAACTCCTCCATCTCCCTGGGGGTCATTGCATACATCTTGGGCTTAGGCAGTTTCATCTCAATTGCACAGTCTGTAGGACGATGGGGAGAGAGCATGTTGGACTTCTCACTGAACACTTCCACCAGGTCCCTGTACTCACTTGGGATGTGTGTGCGCGAAGCGAACTGGTAGTAACACCGGTTGAAACCCACCATTGGAACAAGTATAAACTAAAGTATTTGAGAGAAAATGGCTAGTATATTAGGCATTGTACTAATACACTAAGACAGTGTACACTTCATTTCTTGTTTTTTAATATTTTAGCTTTTGTTTGTTTTTGTGTCATTCCAGGAAACAAAAATGTTGGCTGTGCAGTCACATCATTACTTGCTTCAGAGTTGATCAAGGAAGATGCTCTTGGTGCAAAAAAACCACGCAGAGGACTTAAAAAGGATGATGATGTAGAGGTCACTGAAGAAACTCTTGATGAAACCACTATGGGGGCAAGCAGTCGTCAAAACTAGAGCTGGGTGACACCTAGGACCAATGTCTTTGGCATGAAACCTGTTTTACAAAGGAGTTGAAACAACACTAAGTCACTTTGCAGTTTTCCCTTTCACACTTATATACATGGGATAGAGAGGCAAATAATTTAATCACTTCAGCCTGTGTCATTCTAGAGCTGTTTTGCAAGATCTTTAAATTTGTGATCATATTCTTTGAATCTTAAATTTGCTTTCTTCCTTCTTGTCTCAGTATCAGAAATGCAAAGGTTTTTGCTGATTTAGTAACATGCTTGGAACAAATGTGAGAGTTTATGCCTGTAGGGTTTTTTTTGTTTTTGTTTTTTTGTTTTTTTGATTTATATGCCGCCCTTCTCTGGAGACTCAGGGCGGCTTACAATGCGTTAAGCAATAGCCTTCATTCTTTTGTATATTTTATACAAAGTCAGCTTATTGCCCCCACAAACTGGGTCCTCATTTCACCTACCTTAGAAAGGATGGAAGGCTGAGTCAACCTTGAGCCTTGGAGAGATTCGAACCAGCAGAAATTGCAGGCAGCTGTGTTAATAACAGGGTGCACTAAACCACTGTACTATCAAGGCTCTACTTCCCTGCAGGCAGGATTGGGAACACATTCCCAAGAAGAAAAATATGGCACAGAAGAGAGGCTAAAGATCAGAACCTAATCTGCCCATGTATCTCACTGTATTGATGTTGCCAAAGCAGGAATGCAGCAAGCTGCCTTAATTATGACTTTTTAAATGTTTTGATTGGGCATCTGCATCCCAAGATTTTTTTTTTCTCAAAAGCCTTTTCTTCATTAGTGATAATGAATGAACTGATCCCTTCAAATATAGGAGGGAGGATTGTTGGATATCTTAGCTAGATTTGTCTTTTTCCCTTGCACTGTGTATTTTCTTTTCTCACTTGCTTATCATATACTGGGAAAGAAAGTGACTCAGAGATTTTATCACTGTGGTGACAGGGTTCTCTGCAAGCGTTGTGGAGAATTTTTTCTTTGAATTGAAATACTTTTACTGTTCTGCTCAGCTGCTCTTCCCCTTTTTAACACAAACTTACTAGTGAAATGGTAATATCAATGACCTATTGAGAAAGAAAGTATGGATAGTTTGCTGTTGCTGCACTTGCATGCTTTTGAAGTAAGATTAATAAAGTGATTTACTCAGTCTCAGAAAGGGATTTTAAGCCCTCTTTAGTTTGAGTGAAAATGCTCACTGCAACTGCAAAGGAATGAAGCTGAGATTGTGTTTCTTCACTGAGAATCAGTCATGGAAGACTGATTAGTAAAATTATGCATACATTTAATCTTTTGTGGCAAAGTCCTTTGTATAGTATAGCACATGGTTCCAAATATGCCATGTAAGTTTCACATAAATTAAAGCTTGCTTACTTGCTTGCTTTAATGGGTAATATGTAAATCAATGTATGTTAATTGCTATATGGTGGTGGAGGTGGACTGGAGCCCCCTCCCCCCCCGCCTGCCCCCCAATCCCATAAGGCCACTTTGACAGTAGAACTAATTTTTAATGAAATTTGTTTAACAAGGAACTTCAGTGAAGATAAAAGAAAAATAACAAATATATACATACAATTAAAATTATGTATTCTCTGGTATTTCAGGGCAACCAACCACTATCTGCCAATAGACTTTCTCCCATAGCATGTAGCCAGCATGTATGCGTGGCAGAAAGAGAAATTTATAACATTGGCTGAATATGATGGGTCTCAGATATATGTTATGAACATCTGAAAACTTCCAGGGCAAATCATTGGATGCAGCCAATGTACAATTTTTAATGAAATTGATGCTATTCACTACATAAAAAAATTAAGAAATATATTTTCACACAACTTATCTGGAATTGCCAATAGTCACGTGAATCTACTCTACTCATTTTTACTTCCCCCCCCACAGATATAATACATAATTTCCCATCTTTTTTTATAAATTTGAAATGTGCATTGAATGTATTTTCTAAAAACTATTCCTTAGTATTTTTACATTCCATTTAAGACTAGTGGGAGTTTGCATGGAAGGTTCAATATAGAGGAATGTGCCATATGGGTACTAAATAGCATACAGTATCTGAAAAATTCTGCAACAAGAAAAAGCAAATGTACACATAGAAGTCATAGAATCATAGTGCTAGAAGGTACGTTGGAGGTCTTCTACTGTAGTCCAATCCCCTGCCCAAGGCAGAAGTCCTTTTACCACCCCAAATAAATGAACGTCCAATCTTTTCTTGCAAACCTCCAGCTTCCAGAACTCCAGAAGGTAAGTGGTTCCATTGGCTAGTTGTTCTCACTATCAGGAAATTTCTTGTTAGTTCCAGGTCAGATCTTTCTATAACAAGTTTCCCCCTAATGCTTTTCGTCCTGCCCTCAGGTGTTTTGGAGAATAAATCAACCCTCTCATCTCTGTGATTGCCCCTCAAATCCTGGAAGACAATGTTGTCAGCCCTAATCCTTCTCTTTATTAGGCTAGACAGACCTACTTCCCTTAATTGTTCATCATATGGTTTAGTCTCCAGACCCCTTATTGTCTTTGTTGCTTTTCTCTACACTCTTTCTAGGATCGCCAACAGCTTTTTTGTAGCATGAGATAGTACTGGACATAGTATTCTAAGTGTGATCATAGAGTGCCGTATAACATGCTACTATCACTTCCCATGATCTTGATGCTATCCCTCTGTTGATGCAACCTAGGACTGCATTGGGTATTTTTTGGGGGGTGGGGGTGGTAGCTGAAGCACGCTGCTGGTTCATACTTAAGTGGTAGTCCATTAGGAGTCCTAGATCTCTGTCACAGTTATTATTTAGCCCAGAACTGCTTATTCTATAACTCTGCAATTGATTTTTCGTGCCTGAGTGTAGGATCTTAGTTTTCTCACAACTGAACTGCATCTTGTTGGATAATGCCAGTTTCTCTAATCTGTCAAGATCCTTCTGAATCTTAAGTCTGTCTTTCAAATTGTTAACATGATGAGTTCTCCTTCTATCCCTTCTTCTAGATCATGGGTGTTAGACTCAAGGCCTGTGGACCAGATCTGGCCCGTGGGGTGCTTAGATCTGGCCAACAGGGCTGCCCTGGAAACAGTGAGGGACCAGCCCACAGTGCCTCTGCCAGCGAAAACTGAGCTCACGAGGGCTGTGGGTTACCTTCCTGAGCTCCGTTTTCACTGGCAGAGGTTTGCAGGAGGCCGTCCCAGCCAAAAACAGCACTCAGGAACCTGTTTTCACTAGCAGAGTGCTCGGACCACCATAAGCATCCCCTGACACGAGTAACGTCAAGCTGGCCACGCCCACCCTGGCCCCCCAAGGTCAAACAACCCTGATGCGGCCCTCAATTAAATCGAGTTTGACACTCCTGTTCTAGATCATCTATGAAGATGTTGAAAAGTACTGGGCCCAAGACAACCTTGAGGTACCCGTCCTCATCTTCCTTCCTTGTAGATGTAGGACCATTGAGGATTATATACTTGGTGTATGTGGTCAGCCAATTGTGAATTCATCTGGTGGTGGTACTGTCTAACCCACATTTTTCTGCCTTACGAAGAAATAGGCTGTGCTCCACTTTGTCAAATGCCTTACTGAAGTCCAGTCATACTATATCCACATCATTTCCCGAATCAACTAATTTACCATTTTATTAAAGAAGGCAATAAGGTTTGTTTGTCATGATCTGTTTTTAACAAATTCATGCTGGCTTCTATTAATCTTCTTGTTCATTTCTAGGTGCTCACAAATACACTGCTTAATGATCTTTTCTAGGATTTTCCTGGGTATTGATGATAAGGTGATTGGTCTGTAGTTTCCTGGTTCCACTTTTTTTCCTTTTTTTGAAAATTGTAATAGTGATAGAGTTGGAAGGGATCTTGAAGGTCATCTAGTCCAACCACCTGCTCTCACATGAGATCTATACTATTTTTGATAGATGGCTGTCCAATCTTTTCCTAAAAGCATCCAGTGTTGGGGAACCCACAATTTCTGGAAGACTGCTATCATGTCACCCCTGATCCTTCTTTTCACTAGAATAGGTATACCCAAATTCCTAAAATCATTCTTCATGTTTTAGTTTCTAGGCCCCTAACTTTGTTGTTCTTTTCTGAACTCTTTTCAAAGTCTCAACATCTTTTTTTGTATTGGAGTGACTAAAACCGGATGCAGTATTCTAAGTGTGGTCTTGCCAAGGCTTTGTAGAGCAGTACTGGTAGTTCACGTGATCTTGATTCTATTCCTCTATTAATGCAACCTAGGATCAGACCCACATCAGCTCTTTTCCAGTCCTCTAGTAGGTCCCCTGTGCTCCAGGACCTTTGAAAGATTTTATTCAGTAGTTCTGCGATCCTGTCTGCCAGTTCCTTCAGAATCCTAGCATGTAATCCATCTGGTCTGGGTAATCTCATCTTATCTAGAGTTGATAGCAGGGGTGAATTGCTCCTGATTCAGACCAGATCGCCCGATCCGGTAGCGATGGAGGCGGGTGGTTCGGAGAACTGGTAGCAAAAATCCCTGCCCCCCCCCCCCCATGCCCAGCTGAGCCATCAGAGGCTTTTTCTTTTTTTTTTTTTTTTTACTTTTAAAAGCATTTTTTCTGCAACCTCTTCGGCGGAAAAAATGCTTTTAAAAGTAAAAAAAAACCCTCTGATGATCACGCGGCTCAGCTGGGATCATCAAAGGCTTTTAAAAGAAAAAAAGGGTTTTTTTCTTTTAAATGCCTCTGCCGATCCCAGCTGAGTTGCCTGATTGGCAGAGACTTTTTTTCTTTTAAATGCCTCTAACGATCAGGCAACTCAGCTTGAATTGTCAGAGGCATTTAAAAGAAAAAAAGTCTCTGCCAATCAGGCAACTCAGCTGGGATCGTCAGAGCCTTTTGAAAGCATTTTTTACATGGTTTTTACTTTTAAATGGTTTTAAAAGAAAAAAAAATAATTGGCCACGCCCACCCAGTCACATTACCCCCCCCACCAAGCCACGCCCACAGAACCGGTAGTAACAAATTTTAGATTTCATCCCTGGTTGATAGGTCTTCTCTTACCAATTCCTTGCCTACCTTGACCTATATTCCTGTTCTGTCTCCTATGGTGCTTCTTTTGATAGGTTGGACTATTTTTGATAGGTTGGATTATTTATTATTTACCATCTCCCATCAGTGGACCTATCATTTCCTTGCCTTGCTTCTTATTCCTTACATATTGAAAGAAACTTTTTTTGGCATTTTTGGCATTTTTTTGCATGTCTTAGTTCCTTGGTTCACCTTCCTATCACTTCATCAAGAAATATCACTCAAGTATTACCTTTTCTGCCTCACATTTTCAAGAATATGCTGTTTATTTTAGAATGGCCATGAATCACATACATATATTTCTTTTTCATAAATACCCAGCTCCCTGTTCAACCACAGCAGGTTTAATGGCATTTTCAAGTTACTTTTGGTTTGGAGAGTAAGAATGGTAGTAATGTCATTTCCTCCCACCCCCCAAATTAATATGCTGCCTCATGAAAGAAAATAAATGACTGCATTTAGGGAAATGACTATGGAACAAAATACTTCTGCTGAACTCTCTTTGGCAAATACCAAACTTGTTCTCTATTTCTCAAATGCAGTCTTCATGTTCTTCCCTAAATAATTGTTAGGGAATTGTCAGTCCTATAAAATGGATAACAAGCAATGGGTGGAAGCTTGTCAGAGGGAGATCCAGCCTGGAAATGAGGAATTTCCTGATTGTAAAAACAATGAATTAGACAGCTTCACTCTCAGAGGTGGGGGTGCTCCATCCCTGGAGGTTTCCAAGAAAAGATTGGACTGTCATCTGTCCAGGATAGACTCATAGGGGTGGAAAGGAAGGCATAAATGCTCTTGCCTTGGGTAGGGGTTGGACGAGAATATCCCTTCCAGCCCTATGATTCTATGATTTTGTGAAAAAAATGTGTACTATATTTGAGGATCCTTGCTGAGTAAAATTGGACTACTGCATATGACAACTGGCAGAAAGTCAGAGCTTTTTCTTCCATAGCAATAGTAATAGCTCTTAGACTTTTATACCACTTCACAGTGCTTTACATTTCTCTCTGAGCGGTTTACAGAGCCAGCATATTGTCCCCAACAATCTGGGTCCTCATTTTACCCACCTCGGAAGGGTGGCAGGCTGAGTCAACCTTGAGCCAGTGAGTATGGAACTGCCAAACTGCAGGCAGTCAGCAGAAGTAGCTTGCAGTACAACATTCTAACTACTGCGTCACCATGGCTCATAGAAATGAATAGCTTTAACTGTTACTCAGGCACACATAATAGCTGATTTAAAAGCCCATGACTGAATCAGGCTACAGATTGCTTCCATTCCCCTCCCATTACTAACAAACTTGTTATTTATATGTCAAAAATAACCAGTGGTGAAAGTCAAAGTTTTTCCCAGAAGTTGTGAATGCTCCAACACCGGAAATTTTAAGAAGATGGCTTCACATGGTGTGTTTCCATGCTGCCATTCATTGTCTTCTTGAAGAATAAAAGGATACATTCACTTCTATGGAAGAAAATGCTTTGTAGTATTGGGGATCACATTTTGAGCAATCAAAATTCCTTCATGGCCTATACATAAATGTTTTATCACATTTGAGGCAAGTCTGATCTTTCTACGTATAACCTTATTTTTCTGGCCTAAGAATTCATTTTTTTATTTCAGAAGATGGTTTTTGTTGTTAGTTGCGAAGTCGTGTCTGACTCTTTGCGACCCCATGGACAACGTTCCTCCAGGCCTTCCTGTCCTCTACTATCCTCTGGAGTCCATTTAAGCTCACGCCGACTGCTTCAGTGACTCCATCCAGCCAGTTCTCTGTCGTCCCCTTCTTCTTTTGCCCTCAATCTTTCCCAGCATTAGGCTCTTCTCCAGTGAGTCCTTCCTTCTCATTAGGTGGCCAAAATATTTGAATTTCATCTTCAGAATCTGGCCTTCTAAAGAGCAGTCAGGATTGATCTCTAGGACTGACTGGTTTGATCGCATTGCAGTCCAAGGGACTCACAGGAGTCTTCTCCAGCACCATAGTTCAAAGGCCTCAATTCTTTGGTGCTCAGCCTTTCTTATGGTCCAACTTTCACAGCCATACATTGCAACTGGGAAAACCATAGCCTTGACTATACGCACTTTTGTTGGCAGGGTGATTTCTCTGCTTTTTAGTATGCTGTCTAGATTTGCCATAGCTTTCCTCCTAAGGAGCAAGCATCTTTTTATTTCTTGGCTACACTCTCCATCTGCGGTGATCTTGGGGCCTAGGAAAATAAAATCTGTCACTACCTCCATTTTTTCCCCATCTATTTACCAGGATCAGAAGGTGGTACATCGTGTTAAAAAAACAACCCTCCCCCCTCCCAATCCTCACACTGAAATGCAAGCATTTGACCATGGCATTTCACCCTGAGTTGGTACAGCAAGGGCCTTTCACCCACAATAAGATGATACTAAATGGGTGGGATTCAAGCAGTTTGGTTGAAAAAGCTTTATCATCAGTCTGCATGATGTTCTGCTCCCTGGAGTTAATCTTCTAACTGTTCTGCTCCCTGGAGTTAATCTTCTAAATACTGAATATCAGTGACTGGGGGAGGGGGGATTTGTCTGTTAACCACTTTGTTACGTTTCCGCATGTATTTAATTCCCCACTCTCTTCATGGGTCAAGATTTAGCTTTCTGATAGTTCTCAGGGAAAAGCAAAGCAATAAGATAATTTCTAGTGTGTAAAAATAATTTGTTGCAAATTGCCAGTCAGAAAAAAGATTTAATAGAATATTTTCTGCTACAGATTGGAAAATAGATTTAAGCTCTTTAAATAGTTTCACCATGTTTGGGGGAAGTGTTATACATCTTACTTCCAAAGCTTATGATGTGCCACTGGGAAGTTTGCAAATCTTTTTTATTTTAGTTTATTATTTTTCATAAAATAAAAATAAGTCTTATTTCACTGTTCTTTTCCCTTAGAGTGAGTTTGTGACACTGGAATCTTATGTTTTGTTGTTATATTTCAAAAGAGTAAAACATATAATAGATAATAGTGGTTGTGGGAGGAATAGTCTTTACTAACTATTCAAAATTGTTAATAAAAATATTTTCTTCCCATATTATTTTAATTTCATTTAGTAACTTGATAGGGTTAGATATCCATATAATTCTAGATAAGATTTTTTTTTTGCATATAAACTTATACTAGATATGGAGCTGAACTACTTTAAATTCTCACTGATTGCCAGAGAAGACCATAGGCCAGCACTCTTGTCAAAATGCAAAGAGGTCACAGCTCCACTTTTTCACATTTGCTATTTTGTGAGAAGGGGCTAGTACATATGTGCATTCCTAGAATACAAGGAGTTTTCAGTTTAGAATTCACCTGAAAAGTATTCTGGGTTAAATATCACACAAGTGCCACAAGGTTCCATTTTAGGCCCAGTACTCTTCAGTATCTTCATAAACAATTTAGGTGAGGGAATAGAAGGGGAACTTACAAAATTTGCAGATGATACTAAGCTGGCAGGAATAGCTAACACCCTAGAAGATAGGCTCAAGATCAGATGGAGCTTAACAGACTTGAAGACTGGGCCCTATCTAACAAAATGAAATTCAATGTACACTTAGGCAAGAAAAGCCAAAAGTACACACATAGATTGGGTGAAACCAGGATTAATAACAGTAACTGTGAGAGGGATCTTGGAGTCTTAGTGGACAACCAGCTATAAAGCTATTCTATAAATGGATGGAAACTGACAAAGGAGAGATTCAACCTAGAAATAAAAAATTTTCTGACAGAACAATCAACCAATGGAACAGCTTGCCTTCGAAAGTTGTGGGAGCTCCATCACTGGAGGCTTTCAAGAAGAGATTGGACTGCCATTTGTCAGAAATAGTATAGGGTCTCTTGCTTGGGCGGGGGGTTGGACTAGATGACCTACAAGGTCCCTTCCAACTCTGTTTATCTTCTAGAAGATTTCTGCCAATGTGTCCCACAAATGCCTGAGAGTGCCACAAAACTCTTGACTAGGGATACAGTTGTTCCCGCAATCATTGTGTTTCAGAGTTTTATTTTGCTACATCTTTCTACTACTAGATTTATAGTTTATTATGTGTTTTCTCGTTTAATTGGTAAACTCTGTTATTTCTAATCCTGATTCTAAACATTAAACTATTGGATGTAGACAAGTAAAAGTTCAAAAAAGCCTTTAAAGGGAATCCATTTATAAATGTTTTGACCTCACACCCCAAAATATCATCTGTTTGATTATATTTATATAAAAGCTTGTCCAAGTTAATGTACCATCAACACAGCTCCACAAATCTACTTCAATAATACTTAGAAGAGGAAAGGCTCTTTGAAGTCTCTTATATCAATGCTTTTCATATATTTGATAGAATCTCAGTAAACAGTAAGACTGCACACTTGCTAAAGTATTAAAAACCATACCATTAAAAACAATTATCAAACAATATACACAATCCATGGCAAGCAGATATCTTCATCACAACAGAAGAAAGGGGGAATTGTACTGTATGTAAAAGAGAGTATTTTGGCCAAACAAATGTATAAAGATGAAGAGGGCAGAATATTGATAATAGAATTAACTGTGGATGGGACAAAACTTATGTTAGTTGGAATATATGCGCCAAATGAGGGCCAAAAACTATTTTATAAGAAACTATAACATGATTAGAGACCTAGAATGCGATAATTTGTGTATAATTGGTGATTTCAGTGTGATTGTAGATAGAGAATTAGTCTATAGAAATGACAAACAAAAGAAAAGTGTTAGAAGGATATTACCTAATTGATTTTTCAAGATGGTGGAAGAATTAAGCATAAAGGATTGTTGGAGGGAAAAAAATGGGGATAAGAAACAATATACTTATTCAGGTAGACATCAATCTTGGTCTCAAATTGATATGGTTTGGGCATCGACAGATTTGAATCTAGGAATTGAGGAAGTTAATATTGACATAAATTCATGGGCAGATCACAATCCCATTAAAATTAAATGGAAAGGGGCAAAAAAAGACAAGGAGGTGGACCCTTAAAAAAGCAATCTTGAATCAAAATGAATTTAAATTAAAGATGGTTGATCAAATGAGTTTGTTTTTTCAAAGTAATAAAGAGGATACGAACAATCAGAACCTGTGGGACATGGCAAAAGCTTCTTATGAGGGGTATCGCAATATCATACATGGCCAAAGACAACAAACAAAAAAGACAACGGCAAAAAAAATTAGAGGAAGGTCTTAGCAAACTGGAAAAAGAGCTGCAGAAAGAACCCATAAAACGGGAATTGAAACAACAAATAAACACAAACACAAATATCATTGAAAAGGAAAATATGGCACAACAAATTAGAAGCATTAAACAATTTTTTTTTTGAGAATGCAAATAAGCTGGGAAGATGGCTGGTTTATAGATTAAGAAAACAGAAAGAAAAGAACCAGATTAGTAAATTACATAATAAAGAAGGAGAGTTAATTTATCAAAATGACGTGAACAGGAAGGTAGCGTATGAGTTTTTAAAAAACCTATATGAGGATAAGGAGAAGATAGAAGAAGGTTAAGATAGGGCAACAGAATTGCCCAGAATCTTGGAGGAAGGTAAAAATTTATTAAATAATGAGATAACAGCATGGGAGATAATCCCTTTTTCTTTTCTGTTTTGTTTGAAAAGGCCTTTGGGCTATTCAATAAACAAATACAATACAATACAATCTGAGGCAATCAAGAAACAAAAAAGTAACAAAGCACCAGGCCCAGATGGTCTACCTTCAGAAATTTATAAAAATCACCAGGAATTATTAAGCCCACTGTTATTAGAGGTGTATAATGATGTACTTAATGAAGCTAAGATACCTGAATCGTGGAAAGAAGCAACAATCACATTGATATCTAATTATTTTAATACTGTTTTTTAAATTTTGTATGCTTTGTTTTTACTTAGGCTGTGCACCGCCCTGAGTCCTATTTGGAGAAGGGCGGTATAGAAATTTAAACAAATAAATAAATAAAATTCCCAAGGAAAATTCCGATTTGACTTATATTAAAAATTAGGCTGATATCCCTACTAAATTCGGATTATAAAATCTTTATGACAATTATGGCAGACAGACTAAAGAAAATTTTAGAGAATTTCATTCATACTGATCAAAACGGTTTTCTTCCCAGACGGCATATAAGGAACATCATCAGGATTATCTTGGATATGATAGAATACTATGAAGTCCACAATGAAAAACAGATGGCGTTGATATTTATCGATGCGCAAAAAGCATTCGATAATGTTAAATGGGACTTCATATTAGAATGATTAAAATGTATGGATTTCAGGGGGAAATTTATAAAGATGTTTTAAAACAATCTACTCCAGACAAGAAGCCAGAGTGGTGATAAACGGGGAAACGACAAAGAACTTTTTAATCCAAAAAGGTACAAGGCAACATCCACTATCACCACTGCTTTTTATTTTATCACTAGAGGCTTTAATTAGAACAATTCAAGAAGACAAACAAATCAAAGGTTTAAAAGTAAGAAAAGAAAGTTTTAAGGTACAGGCATTTGTGGACGACCTTGTATTTATTACTGAAGAGCCTGTACAATCTGGTTTTAGGCTGATGGAAATGCTGGAGGACTATGGGGAAGTAGCAGGCCTGAAAATAAACAAGGATAAAACAAAAATAATAGTTAAAAATATGACTGAAGAACAAAAAAAAAAAGTGGAGGGAAAGATAAATATTCAGACTATGAGAAAAATAAGATATTTGGGAATTCAATTAACAGTGAGATGAATCACACTTAAAGAAGATAACTATGACAATGGCATAAATTAAGTCTGATTTGGAAAAAGGGGAAAATTACAGCTATCTCTAATGGGCAGGATAGCCACCTTCAAAATGAATGTTCTTCCGCAAATGTTTTTTTTATTCCAATGCATACCAATTCGGCGCAAAAAAGATTTTTTTACAAATTTGGACAGACTCATTTCAAAATTCATATGGCAAGGGAAAAGACCGAGAATCAGATTCAAATTATTACAAGATGCTAGAGAAAGAGGAGGATTTAGCCTACCAGACTGGACAAAGTATTATCAGGCAGCGGCGTTGGTTTGGCTAAGTGAGTGGATGCATCTTAAAAACACAAGACTATTGGCACTAGAAAGTCATGACTTAAAGACGCTGGCACACTATTCTATGGGAGGAAAAACATTTAGTCCATCAGTACTTCCGGAGGCATTATATTAGGAGAGCACTATTGGATATTTGGAAAAAACCAACAAGAAATAATTATATGGAAATTCCTAATTGGGTGTCAACATTAGAAATGTACACACATCCAAATTTGACAAAACGGGGAGCTGTCACCTATAAAGATATTTTGAATGAGAAAGGAGAATTAAAAGCAAGAAATACTTTAAAGAAAGAAGGAATCGAATTGGAATGGTGGGCGTATCTCCAAATTCAATCTAAATGTAGCAAAGATAAAAAGGAATGGGGCATAAAGCAAGAATCATCAGAATTAGATAAAATTTTATTTAGCAGGGAAGGCAAAACATAAGTAAACTATATCGATATTTATTAGAACAAGATCTGATTGAGGAACAGGTGAAAGAAACGATGATAATTTGGTGTAAATATTTTGGGCACAATATCGATTTGGACAATTGGCAAAGTTTATGGGGAAAAAATTTAAAAATCACACTAGCAACTTCCTACAAGGAAAACCTACAAAGAAAACCCCCGAACAAGATTAGCACGAATGGTGCTCGCTTCGGCAGCACATATACTAAAATTGGAACGATACAGAGAAGATTAGCATGGCCCCTGCGCAAGGATGACACGCAAATTCGTGAAGCGTTCCATATTTTTCAACTATTAAAGAAATTTAAAAAAAATGTCTCTATGAAAAAAAAAAAAAAAAAAAGATTAACACGAATGAATAAGGGGAAATCTTTGATATGCTGGAAGTGTGGAGAGACCGTTGGGAATTACCGTGGTGAGAATGCCCAAAGGCGCAAAAATTTTGGAATTTACTAAAGAACTGGCTGAAAGAAATTTTGTCAACAAATATAGAAGTCAAACCGGAATTTTTCTTACTGAGAATTATAGAAAGAAAATATAAGAAAGATACAAATTATTTATTACTCCATATATTCACAGCGCTACGAATAGCCTTCGTTCAAAAATGGAAAGAGAAAGATATTCCAACTAAAGAGGAAATATTACTGAAAATCTTTAACTGTGCAGAAATGGACAGACTCACTTTGGAACTCAAGGATAAAAGCGAAACTAAGTACTACAAAATCTGGGAACAATTTTATGATTGGATAGATAACAAGAGGGTAGCCAAGACAAATGTATTGTGTTAAAACAAAAATATAGATGTTATTATAGATAAATATGTTTAAGAACTATATGTTTATATGAGTACTAATATTGTAAAGTGACGGAAGATGTTTGGAACCAGTGATGTCATATCTATGTCCAATGTTTTATTAATTTTGTATTATTAATAAAAAACTTTTTTAAAAAAAGATCAAGTGAGATACTAATACCACTCTATAAAGCCTTAGTAAGACCACATCTAGAATACTGCATCCAGTTTTGTTCACCACACTATAAAAAAGATATTGAGACTGTAGAAAAAAATGCAAGATGATTAGGGAGTGGAGGCTAAAACATATGAAGAACTGTTACAGGAACTGGCATGGCTTGGCTAGTGAAGAGAAGGACTTGATAGCAATGTTCCAATATTTGAGGGGCTGCCACAGAGAGGAAGGGGTCAAACTATTTTCCAAGGTACCAGAAGGCCAGACAAGGAATAATGGATGGAAACTGACAAAGGAGAGATTCAACCTAGAAATAAGAAGAAATTTTCTGACAGAATAATCAACCAATGGAACAGCTTGCCTTCAGAAGTTGTAGGAGCTCCATCACTGGAGGCTTTCAAGAAGAGATTGGACTGCCATTTGTCAGAAATAGTATAGGGCAGTGATGGCTAACCTTTTTATCGTCACGTGCCAAAAGCGGGGGGAGCAGGGGGAGGTTGGCCACATGCATGCCCACACCCAAAATTCAATGCAACCCGCACATGTGCATGTGAACCCCATGCCCCTTCCGCTTTTAGTGATGGCACGATGGGCCCGGTAGGCCTGTTCTTCACCCTCCCCAGGCTCCAGATGCTTTCTTGGAGCCTGGGGAGGGTGAAAACAGCTTTCCCCACCCCCACCCTGAGGCCCTCTGGAGGCTGGAAACAGCCCATTTCCCAACTTCCGGTGGAACCAGAAGGCCCAAAAATCAGCTGGCTGGCGCACGCATGTGCGCTGGACCTGAGCTATGGCAACGCTCGCATGCCCACAGATATGGCTCCATGTGCCACCTGTGGCACCCATGCCATAGGTTTGCCATCACAGGTATAGGGTCTCTTGCTTGGGCGGGGGGTTGGACTAGATGACCTACAAGGTCCCTTCCAACTCTGTTTATCTTCTAGAAGATTTCTGCCAATGTGTCCCACAAATGCCTGAGAGTGCCACAAAACTCTTGACTAGGGATACAGTTGTTCCCGCAATCATTGTGTTTCAGAGTTTTATTTTGCTACATCTTTCTACTACTAGATTTATAGTTTATTATGTGTTTTCTCGTTTAATTGGTAAACTCTGTTATTTCTAATCCTGATTCTAAACATTAAACTGTTGGATGTAGACAAGTAAAAGTTCAAAAAAGCCTTTAAAGGGAATCCATTTATAAATGTTTTGACCTCACACCCCAAAATATCATCTGTTTGATTATATTTATATAAAAGCTTGTCCAAGTTAATGTACCATTAATACAGCTTCACAAATCTACTTCAATAATACTTAGAAGAGGAAAGGCTCTTTGAAGTCTCTTATATCAATGCTTTTCATATATTTGATAGAATCTCAGTAAACAGCAAGACTGCACAACTGCTAAAGTATTAAAAACCAAACCATTAAAAACAATTATCAAACAATATACACAATCCATGGCAAGCAAATAGCTAAAATAAAACACAACTGTATTTGGTCTTAATCAATTGCCAAAAATACTGAATTATTCTTCAAATGACTGCATGAAAAACTGTAAAATAAAGAATCTCCTCTACCTCTCCATATCCCTTTGAAAACACTCTTATTTTTAATGGAAAACAATATTTTCTTACTTGGAAGGAGATAAGTAGATGCCAGCCATGGTGTTTTTCCACTTATTTTACCCAGAGATTTCAACAAGGCATGTCAATATCAGTGTTGATACTTTAACAGGTAATATGGCTATTGTTTCAATTATTTTAGTTCAGTAATAGAAGTTATTACATCTCAGTTGCCTTTCTGCACTGAGACTTCGTCAGTGTTTTTATTGTCAGCTCCACTGGTAGACCAGGCCAGGAAATCAATTTCTCAAGAAAAGTAAAACTACTTTTATTGAGATAATGAAGCATGATGTCATGCTTAATGACTGTGTTGCTTAATGGTGGAGTTGCTAGTCCCAATTGGGATAATTAAATGAGGACTTCCTTTATCTTGTTTCTCTGTACTTAAGTGTTTCAGCTCCATTTACCTAGATTACAGTTCCTACAAGGTCAGGTACATTTATTTCTTCCTGAGCTGGGAGAGTGGCTCCAGCAGGAAAGACATGAGAGCCAGAGGTGTCCAGAAAAATGCAGTGCTAGGAACAGCTAATATACTACATAGAACCCTCAAACTCCCAGACCTCTGATAGAAGATACATGATTGAGGAAGATACATATATGGAGGTGTGGGTGTGGGTGGGTGTGAAAAGGGTTTATTTTTATATGCAATCTGCTGGGTCATTTCACATTAAACCCTGTTAAAACACTGTTTATACTCTCCATGCAAAGCTCACAGAGGGGAAAGGGTCAGATTGAAACCCTCAAAAATAATTGCCACAAAGGAATCTCTGATGTGCCAATCAGGTGTTTGGCAGATAGAGATGCAGCAACAGCATTGGAGCTGCCATTTCTGTGAGGCCTTCAGTAACGATTTCACCTTTCAAAGCTTTTCTCTCTTATCACATGGCAAAACTAGAACTTTCTGCACAAATGCTGACTCTGAGTAAAAGCCTTTGTGACATGAATAAAGTATTTGCTATAGAAAAAGTAATGATATGTCCTACTTTGGCAAGTGGAGCCAAGAGGCTGAGTGGCATTTCTCCTGCAGCATTTGCCAAAATCTGTTAAATGCTGCTACAGAAGCTGTCCTGAGAAAGAGCTTGAAGCTGTTACATATAAATGCCTAACATTGCTTCCCCATGGCAGAGTAAGGGTTAACTTCATTCACCCACCTGGCCCTTCCCCTGATCCCTCCTTACCTTAGCTCCGCCTCCCAGGTATATAAGGTGTGGTCCAGGGATCCACTTCCACTTCCAGACATTCACCTGTAATAGAAATAACTGATCAATAAAGAACTTTGATTCAAGAACATTTCGTGTTGGAGTTATTGGGTAAGATCCTTGGAAACATGCCACAGATTGGTAGCAGAGGATGGTTAACCCACAACTCACAGAAATGGCAGAATCAGGAATCCAATCCGAAGCAGAAAGCAGGATGTGCACCAGAGCCTATACCAAGCAGAGGGAAGAGCTGCAGGCTCTCAAAGGCACCACAGCAAGAATTGCCACGAGCAAGTGTGAGCAGGACTATGACCCGAGCCCACTACTCTGGGACAAGGAACCGAGAGAGGAAACCTGCAGCCGCGAAAGGAGTGAGCCACCGAGCAGAGACGACTTCCGATCAACCATACTGAAGATGCTGGAAGCACCCGCCAGTAAAGAGGAGCTCATCGCGAAACTCCAAGGCCTCCTAGAAAGCCATGGAGCAGCAATGAGTACCCAGGAACAAGACAATGAAGTCGCCAGTCCAGCAAGGGAAAGGCATTCCCAAGCTGAAGCTCTGGACATGGACAATTTCATTTCCACGCCATGCTCCTGGCAGCCATCTTGGAATGGCCAACAACCAATGGGGAGCCGAGATTCAAACAAAATGGCGCAAAACAACGAAGACCCCAATACAAATGGGGAAGAACACGAAAACTGCCCAGAAATAATAACACAAGCCTGCAAGAGCCCACCTACTGGGCCCGAAGTGGAAAAAGCGATCGAGATTCTTGCGGCAGCACTCGGCTCCGCATTCAAGCCTCCTGCGCTTGCTAAAAACCACCCCAAGGCACCCCAAAGCCAAAGGGACAACAGGGTGGCCACCGGAAACCATGCACCAACCCAGCCAACCCTCCGAGAAACAACGCGCCCAGAAACCGAGCACCGGAACCCGATCACCTGCAGGATCGACCAACCGCAGGATTCGCACTCGCCACCGGCTGCACCAACAACGCAAGACCCAGGAATAGAAAGGCAAAACAGCTACTCACCAACCATACGACCTCCGCCAGGCTTCTCTACTCGCCCGGAGACCAACCAGCACCGACCAGGATCCACCGGCGCTGCCACCACTGCAGCCACTGCTGCCACACTGCCGAATCCATTATGTACTATCAATACACACAAACACCACGACACCCAACTCTTACGAAGACATACTTAGGTTGCCACAAGAAGAAAGGATTAGGTGGGAAGAGGCCATGGAGAAAGAGATGGCCAGCCTGAGAGAGCTAAATGTGTATACTTCATCCAAGGTACCAGACAACAAAGTACCCACTGGGACAAAGTGGGTTTTTAAAATCAAGGAGCTTGAGGACAATAAGACGCTGTACAAGGCTAGGTTAGTAGCGCAGGGGTTTGCGCAGAAATACCCGGAGGACTACACCGATACATATTCACCCACAGTCAGGGCCGAAAGTGTCAAGAGCGTCCTGGTGATAGCAACAATTCTAGGCCTAGAAGTTTACCAATTTGATGTGCAGACAGCTTATCTCCACGCGGAACTAGACAAAGAGATCTTTGTCAGAGCACCCCCCGGAATAAACACACAAAAGGGAGATACCTGGTTGTTAAACAAGAGTTTGTATGGGCTGAAGCAATCCAGTAAGAGGTGGTATGAGTGCCTAGCGAAAATTCTCAGGGACATGGGATTCACAGCCACCTCTGCTGACCTATGCTTCTTCATCAAAAAGGAGGGCACATCTATTGAATACGTGCTTGTTTGTGTGGATGATATTTTATACTGTGGCCAGCACAAACAGAAATGTGATGATTTCGCTGATAAATTGGGGAAGCACTTCGCACTAAAAACTTTGGGAAAGGTAAACAAGTACCTGGATGTCCAGATCGACAGAACACAGAAAGGATTCAGAATCTCCCAAAAGGAGAAGATATTGGAGCTGCTACACAAATGCAACATGAAGGATGCCAAGCCATGCGAAACACCCATGCAAGTTGACTTTCTAAAACACATGAACGAAGAAGGTGAAACATTTAAGGACAATACCCTCTATAGGTCTGTCGTTGAGTCACTACTATATATAGCCAACTGGACTAGGCCAGATATCCTAGCGGTCAACCTCTTGTCTAGGCACGTCAACGAACCAAAAACATACCACTGGGAAGGTGTAAAACGTGTGCTCAGATACCTAAAGTACAGCACAGATGCCTGCCTACGCCTAGAGCCGGTGAGTTCCAAAGAGCCCATATTAACCTGTTATGCTGATGCTGACTGGGTAGGCGACACAAAGAGCAGGAAAAGCACGTCTGGATATGTATTCCTCATCAACGGTTGCCCAGTGCACTGGTACACCGGGAAACAAAACCTAGTGGCCACATCTACAGCAGAAGCAGAATACATCTGCCTCTCGAAGGCAGCCAACAACCTGACATGGTTCGATGACCAACATCTGGACTGAGCCAGCCTACCCGATAATAATACATGAGGACAACAAGGGCTTCCGGTTGCGTCATGCTAAATGGAGGACTAGGAATTGTGTAGCTGCTTATCCTAGTTCTCCCTTTTCTGTGTCTGACGGTTGTTCCTGCGCCATCGTGAGCCGTGGAGAGGCTTGCGAAGAAGGGGAGGCATCGGGGCATGCGAGGAGGTGGCTTTCCCGCATGCCGGCAGATTTCTTCTCAGGATACCAGCGCAGAAAGAGGGCGGCGTGGGATCGCCCCGAAATCGTGACTATACCAACTGGAGAGGGGAGCCCGCCAGCATGGTGTAAGAATTCTACTTTACTAAGTTAGCTCAGAGCTGACTGAACCTCCTGCCTAAGAAACGTATAAGATTTGCCATTTACTGGGGGAGCGGCTGAAACGGAGAAACGGCTGTCTTGCTGCTAGCTGTTATTTCCCCCTCAGAAGCAGTTATTGATCTCCCTTTGAACTTTGATATTATCAAAACTTCATCTTCTCCCTTTTTTTATTTGAATATATTGTCTGTTGGATGAGGAATAATTGACTGATCTTGTTGGAGACGTAATGAGATTTTCTCTTTTTCTTCTCTCTTTGTCACATTATCAGAAGAGGCGAGCCTTTTGCCACATCTTGACTTGATATTTTTTTCTTCTTTCCCCACTGCTGAAGACGGAGACTGCCCTTGGTTGGTCTTGTACTGCCACCTAGTGGTGGATTGGGATATTACAACTAAAGGAAAGGAAAAGAAAGGAAAGGAAAAGAGGTGGGAAAAAGATATATATACACTGCCTCATAGTAAACATTGAAAATAGACTAATTTGGATATATCAAGAGCTGATGGATTAACTTATTTGATTTAAAAGACTTGATTGATATATTTATTCAACAAAGAGTAGAGGAACAGTGGTTGTTTTCAGTTATGTCTACATCTTCAACTATTACCACAACAAATAAGAAAATTATCTCTCTGCCTACCGCTGTAACCCCAAATTCGACATATTTAGCTTCTAGAAGAACATCGGAAGATATGTCGGCGACAGGGAAGACGCCCTCTATGCAGGCTCTTCAAAATATGTTACAAGCCATCATGGAATCAATGGCTAAAAACCAGGAGTCGACATCTAAGAATTTTGAGGACTTGGGAGCAGATGTGAAAGCGGAAATGAGAGGGGTTAAAGAAGAAATTAAACAGATGCGAAGTGAACTGGGAGATATACGACAGACATTAATACAACAAGAGGAAAAAATGAAGGAGATAGAGAAGAAGACGGAGAAATGCGAAGGACGGATGGATAGTTGGGAGAAGAGACAAATAACCATAAATAGAGAACTAGAAGAAGAAATAATTTTTCTGGAAATGGAGCGATCTTCTTTTTTCCTTAGAATACAGAATGTGGCGGAAGAGAAAGGGGAAAAACTGGATGACATTGTAGGAGAAATAGTTGCAGAAACTTTGGAGGCAGATAGACTCATGATCCAACGGGATATTGATGAGGCCTTTAGAGTATTCACTAGCTACGCAAAAAGGAACAATCTTCCTCGGGAAATTCATGTTCGTTTTAACAAGAAAGCTTTGTGTGAAGAATTTTATAAACGAACAAGGGATCAAACTATTACATATAAAGGCCAACCGATGATAGTTTTGAAACAAATCCCACGTCGGGTAAGGGAACAGAGACGCAGATATCAATTTTTGACGACTTTCCTGAGGAAAAATGCAATTTCGTATCGTTGGTTATTGCCTGAAGGTTTATTGATGACATGGAGGGATAAGAAGGTGAGGATTCGGAGTCTTCAAGAAGCAAGAGAATTCATGGAACAACAATTTAATTTGTCAGAATTAGATGTTGAAGGAGAAGGGGAAAGTAGAAGTTTGGAGGAATCGCAAGAGGAAGAAGAGGTAGAGGAGAGGAGAGAAGGAAAGGCGGGAAAGAAGGGTGGGGGAATACGAAAAGCTGAGGAATTAACAGCACCTCAGAGGGAGACAAGACAAACAGTTAAGAAGGCTATAACAGCGGGAAAGTAAAAACTTAGGTGAGAAAAGGAAATGGGGGAATTAGTGCGTTTGATATCTGTAAATATTAACGGTTTAAATGCTCCTAATAAACGTAGTAGGATTTTGAATAAATTAAGAAAGGCTAAGTATGATATTGTCTGCATGCAGGAGACTCATATAAAAAAAGATCAAAACCATCTGTTAGAATGCCGGGCGTTGGGTAAAACTTATACCTCACTAGCAGGTCAAAAAAAAAAGAGGGATAGTGGTATATGTACGACAACATTTGAAATCCCAACAGGTTTTTGCTGACCAGGAAGGCTGGGTTCTCATGCTCGAAATAGAAATTGCCCAGTGGAAGTCTTTATTGGTTTGTATTTATGCCCCTAATGATAATCAGAGGACTTTTTATCAAAACTTATATGTTAAATTGGGGGAACTGGAATATGAACATGTCTGTTTAGTGGGGGATTTCAATGCTGTAACAGATAGAATGCAGGATTATGTCCCGGGAAACATACAAGGAAGGTTAAAGGATATTAAGAGAACATTACCAAAAATATGTAATGATTTAAGGGAGGAATTTGGATTACAGGATATATGGAGGTTGAGAAATCCCAATAAAAATCAATATACTTATTTCTCTCCCAGACACCACTTGTGGACCCGAATAGATATGATATGGATGTCTCTTGAGTTGAGGGGGCTGGTCTCGGAAGTGGAAATAGGGCCCAATCAGTGGGCGGATCATAACCCGCTAATGGTAACTTGGAAGATCCCACATTGTAGGAAGAGTAGATGGAGAATGAATATAGGTATCCTGAAAGATGAAGAATTCATAAGTAAATTTAAGAAGGAGTTATATCTTTTTTTCCAGGAAAATAAGAAAGAGGATACTTCAATATACAATACATGGGATACGGTTAAGGCAGTGATGAGGGGATGGTTAATCAAATATATGATTGACAAACGTAGGGCGGGTAAGAAACACCGAGACAACCTCTTGAATAAATTACAACGGGTGGAAGAAAGGATGCAAAATGGATTAACCCAGACAACATTGATAGAGGAAAGGGAGTACTGGCAACACCAGATTAAATTATTAGATCAAGAGGAATTAGCAAATAAACTAAAGTGGACTAAACAAAATTTTGAAAGGGCGAATAAAACAGGAAAATGGTTGGCTTATCGGCTTAGAAAGGAGCAGGAACAACGGAGAATAGAAGGGCTGAAAGATGTAATTGGGAATTTCCATTGTACTAAGGAAGGCAAGAGAATGGTAGCTCAGGATTTTTTCACACAGCTTTATCAGAAAGGAGAGGAAAATATCTGTGAAATTCGGAAATATTTGGAAAAGACAGACTTGCCTAAAGTCTCGGAAACAATGAAGGAAATTCTTAATGCGGAATTTACGATAGAGGAAGTAGAAACAGTTATGAAAGCACAGGCGAATGGCAAAACCCCGGGTAGAAATGGCCTTCCAGTTGAATTATACAAAATAGTGTTTGACGTGATAGGAAGACACATGACGGATTTATTCAATGCGGTTATGAAAGAGGCTCAGGTTCCAGTATCTTGGACTGAGGCTTATATTTCTATTATCCCAAAAGAAGGAACTGATCTATCTCTTATTAAGAACTATAGGCCAATATCATTACTAAACTCCGATTATAAGATATTTGCGGGGGTTCTTGCAGCTAGGCTTAGCTGCTTCCTTAACCAATTCATTCACTCAGACCAAAACGGCTTCCTTCCTAATAGATATCTACGAGATAATCTTAGAATTATCATGAATACATTAGAATTTTTCGAAAATCGCCCGGATAAACAATTAGCCTTAATTTTTGTTGACGCCCAAAAGGCGTTTGACAGAATCAGTTGGGAATTTATGATTTCTCAATTGGAATATATGGAGTTTGGTGGGAATTTTATTTGGGCAATTCGAGCTATCTACCGGGAGCAGACTGCAAGAGTTCTCATAGATGGAGAGGAGACGGAGAGAATTCAAATTCGTAGAGGTACAAGACAGGGATGTCCCCTTTCCCCATTGCTATTTGTATTAACTTTAGAGCCCCTGCTTAGAGAAGTGAGAGGAAACACGGAAGTAAGAGGAATGAAGATTAGGCAGGAGGAAGTTAAAGTTCAGGCTTATGCAGATGATCTTGTATTTATCTTGGATCAACCACTGGACTCGGGCCTGAAATTATTATGTTTGATTAGAGAGTATGGGAAGGTAGTGGGGTTAAAGATGAATGAAGAAAAAACTAAAATCCTAGTGAAAAATATGACTCAGATGCAAAGGCAACAGCTGGAGCAGTTAATGGGCTTAAGAATAACAAATAAAATTAAGTATCTGGGTATATGGTTGACCGCCAGATGTTCCTTCATAAAGGAGGATAACTATCTTCCTCTTTACAGACAGATGCTCAGAGACTTAGAAAGATGGAAAAATCTCCAGCTATCAATTTTGGGAAGGGTGGCAACCATTAAGATGTGCGTGTTACCCAAATGGTTATTTCTATTCCAAACAGCCCCGGTAAGGTTGAATAAAGAGTTTTTTACAAATTTGGATAGGAGTATATCTAAATTTATCTGGCAGGGAAAGAGGCCGCGGATTAGATTTAAAATGTTACAAGAACCCAAAAATAGAGGAGGATTTGGACTCCCAAATTGGGAGCTCTATCACCAAGCAGCGAACTTGATTTGGGTGAAAGAATGGATGGTCCTACAAAAGAGACGACTTTTGACATTTGAGGGAGCCGGTCTTCAACATGGCTGGCACTATTTTCTATGGCCGGGAGCATCCGGCTGTCCTAGACACTTTGATGATCACTATTTATGTAGGACACTTGGGTACACTTGGGAAAAGGTTAGAAGAAGAGTATATACAAAAGTTCCATGTAGGATTTCAGCGCAGGAAGCTCAGGTTTACCCGACATTGTATAAAGGGGAGAAAACCTTGACATATGAAGGTTTCTTGGATGTTCAGGGTAATCCAAAGTCACGAGAATTATTAACTCTTCAAGGATATAAGATAGACTGGTGGTCTTATTCGCAAGTGCACTCCAGGTATAAAAAAGATTTACATAGTGAAGGAATCTACCGTAAAAGACAAGAATTGGATAAGATCTTACTAGAAGGAGGGAAAGGGATATTATCTAAATGTTATGCATATTTATTGTCTCTGCAGATAGGACAGGATGTAGTGAAGGATTGTATGATAGCATGGGGGCGAAATTTTGGATATCCCCTTGACTTCCAGCAATGGGAACAGATTTGGTTGAAAAATATGAAATTAACCATGGCCTCCTCATATAAAGAAAACATATATAAAATGATCTACCGGTGGCATCTACCCCTGGCGAGATTAGCTAAAATGTTTCCCGGGACATCTGCCTGCTGTTGGAAGTGTGGTTACAGCAATGGAACCTATTTTCACCAATGGTGGACCTGCCCGCAGGCGGTTAAATATTGGAAAAAAATACGGTAATGGATTTTGGAAATTACACAGATTAATTTGGAATTAAGACCTGAGATTTTCCTATTGGGGGCAAAACCTTTGAATGTTAAATCAGATATATGGTTCTTGTTGATTCACATTATCACTGCAGCAAGATTAGCGTATGCGCAGGAGTGGAAAAATCAATACTTACCGATAGATTTGAAAATAATATATAAAATTAATGAGTGTGCGGAATCAGATAGACTAACTAGATTGATCAATGGTAAAAAAGATTCAGAATTTTATAACAGTTGGAAAGTATGGTACGATTGGGTCCAGAAAAGGTGGGATAGAATAGACATATGATGATGTATATATATGATGGCAAATATGTATGTATAAAGGAATGATTTTATACTTATGGACAATGTAATCATATTATACCATGGTGGCAGGATTGTATATTTTATTTGTGTATTAGTGTATAGAATATATTAATAAAAATTATATATATAAAAAAAATACATGAGGACAACAAGGAGACATATCCATGGCAGATGCCGTGGGCAAGAGATCAAGGCACATAGATATCAAACATAAGCACGTCAGACAGTTTACAAACATTGGTTTTATCAAAGCCATACACTGCGAGACTGTTGAACAAATCGCTTGTGAGGGATCTCATGAAGAATGATGGTTCGTTGAGGACACTTCCAAGAAAAGGTCAGCACACAAGGATGCAATCAAATTAAGTCTTTATTTAGAAGTAAAAGTGGAGTAAAATAAGGTCCCAGGCATGGAGGCATCCATGCCTGGATTGAGCCCATGGGTCAGTCCCATAGGAGACTAGAACAAGAACAGGCAAAAGAGAACAGGTAAAAAGGGCAAAAAAGGGAGGGTAGAGCATCCCCTGTGCAGGGGTTCTTATAGGGGCCCCTGGCCCCTCCCTTACAAGGTGTGTGAGGGGGCCGGAGGGCCATTAACTTTCCCCAATGGGGCTGCAGGGGCCGGAGCCCCTTGACCCACCAATGGGATCAAAGGTGCCTCTTTGCCCCCATCTGGTGGCCTTTGAAGAGACTGCCATGGCTGGCACAAAACACCTAACAATTCCCCTTCTTGCCAGCCAATGACAGGTGATGGTGAATGTGTGTGAGGGGGCGAGCAGGTGTCATAGACATACAGATGCATCGTTTACAGGATCAAACACAAACGCTTACACAGAAGATTGTGTCAGTCAATAGGCACAGGTTTTGTAAACAGGTCAGCTAACTGGTCGGTAGTGTTACAATGTTTGATTTGTACAAACCCCATTCTGGCAAGCTGCCTGACATTCTTGTAATGGATGTCTATGTGGCGGGACCTAGAGCCCACTGCGTATGCCCCGGAGATCCCAATTGCGGCCGTATTGTCTTCCTGAATTTGGATGGGCAGAGTAGGAGGTGCCCAGATGCTCGTTACCAGAGCATTGAACCAAATTAAGTCATTTGTAGTGTCCAATAGGCTGGCATATTCTGCCTCAGCCGTGGAGGAAGAAACAAATTTTTGCTGCCTAACATGCCAATGGATAGGACAGCCATTTAGCAGTATGAGGAAACCAGAGGTGCTCCATCTACTCTTGGTGTCACCAGCCCAGTCTGCGTCCAAGTAAGCGGAGAGCTGGGCTGGCTTCCCCTTCTCTGGCTCCAGCATAAGGAGGGCATCAGCCATGCCCCTAAGTACCCTCTTGACAGCATTCCAGTGAATTCCTTTGGGTTTTCCACGTGCCTAGACAATAGATTTATAGCTAAAGCTATGTCAGGCCTGCTCCAATTGCTAATGTATAGCAAGGAGCCAATCACAGATCTATATAATTTGTTGTCTGTGAAGTCAGGGCTGTCTTTGTGATTGTGGCCGTAGTAATCACTTTGCATGGGGCTATGCGTTGGGTTAGACTCTGCCATTTTACATTTGGCCAACAATTCCTCAATTTTTTCTTTCTGGGATAATGCAAATCCCTTTTTAGCGGCCAAGATATGTACACCCAGGTACCCGTCAACCCGCCCCAAGGACTTCAGGGTAAACTTTTCCCCCAGGGCCTTGGCAAATTCGTCACACCTATCCTTGCCAGGCCCTACGTATAGGAGGTCATCCACATAAACCAACACCCATTCTGTATCACCTTTGGTGTCACATGTAAAAACGCACTCATCTGCATGAGATGCCCTGAAGCCAATTAGCTCTAAACCCTTTTTGAGGCAGTCATACCAGAGTTTCCCCGACTGCTTGAGGCCATATAATCCCTTTTGGAGTAGCCATGTGTTTCCCCCCTCCTGCTGGTAACCAGGAGGGGCCCTCACGTAGATCTGCCGGTCCAAGTTGGCATGGAGGTAGGCCGTCTGGATGTCAAATTGGTAGACTTCCTTCCCCAGAGCGGCTGCAGTTACAAGGGCGGCCTTGACACTTTCTGCCCAAACAGTTGGAGAGTAGGTGTCAATGTAGTCCTCCATGTAGCGTTGGGCGAACCCCTGTGCTACCAAGTGGGCCTTGTACAGGTAGCAGCCATTGGCAAGTGGTTTGGCCTTGAAAACCCACCTTGTGCCAATGACCTTCTTCTCCTTGGGTGGTTGCCCGGGGGTGAAGACCTTGAGTTTTCTCAGGCTCTCCATCTCCTGTTCCATCGCGAGCTGCCACTTCTCCTGTTCTTCGACGGGCAGCTCCTGGATGTCAGAGAAAGTCTTTGGGGTGACCACGACGCTGTTGACGGATGCGACATGCCCAATGTCAATTCTCTTAGGTGAGACCCCCTTGTTGGACCGCTTTGACCTTCTGACCTCCTGCCACTCACCACCCTTTTCCTCTGTGGGTTCCTCGCCAACTGGCTGTTCACGACCGGGATGTGGAGGCCCTCGGTCCCAGGCGTTGGGTATCATGGGCCTCTGGAGGGTCACTGGAGGCGAAGAGTCAGGTGAAGATGGTGTGTCTTTCCCCTCAGGACTGGACGGCTCATCCTCCTCATCTGGACCAGGTAGGCTGACCTTTTCATCCTGTTCCTCGCTCTTGTTGGTAGCAGGGTCTGTGGTTGTCTCCGGCGGTGTCATGATTGGTGCAGCCTTGCTGGGCCGGTTAATGTATGGACCCAGATCATTTGAGTGGATCTGGGTCCAATTGGAGTCCTCTTCGAAGGAGGCAGATTGGGAGGTCACAATCCTGCCCCCTTCTCCCAGGAATCGGTAGGCCTTGGAGCCAGGGGCATAGCCCAAGAACCTCAGTCTCTGGGAGACGGATCTCCCCTTCTTCCACAGCTGCTTGGGGATGTGCACCCAAGCGTAGGAGCCAAACACACGCAAGTGTCCCAAATTTGGCTTCCTACCGTGGACCAGAAAATATGGGGTCTGGTTCACAACGCTGCTCCAGGTGCGGTTCAGGGTGTAGTTGGCATAGTGTACCGCCTCCGCCCAGTACGATTCCGCAACCCCAGCATCCGCAATCAGGCTGTGCACCATGGTCTGCAGAATGCCGTTGCATTTTTCTGACACACCGTTCTGCGCAGGTGTAAAGGGCGCTGTACGAAAATGGTGTATGCCCCTGTGCCTTATCCAGTCCTGGAATTTTCGGGACATGAACTCAGCCCCACGGTCGCTCTGCAGCTGCGCGATCTTTGTCTTGTACTGAGTTTCCACATAGTTGTACAATGATTTTATGGCATCAAAGGCTTCAGACTTTTCTGTGAGGGTATACACATGGCCATACCTCGAGAAATCATCGACGGCAGTGAGGAAATACTGCCTTTTTCCTATGGACGGTGTAAATGGCCCAACCAAATCAACATGTATTAATTGATATGGGTATTGAGTTTTACGCAGTGACACCTTAGGTATTGGGGCGGCCTTCCTCCTTGCCCTCTTACAGATGGCACAGTCCAGAAACACCTCACAATCCTGGAGATGAATCCCCTCAGCGAATTCCCCCATCTTTTTAACCACTGGGAAGCTCGCATGGCCTAACCTCCGATGTAAGAGGTGGGCACATTTAGCGTGCAGTGGCTTTCCCACTGACACCCCCTTGGCTCTGGTTGCCTTGGGCGGTGCTGGCACCTTAGGCCCTTCTTTGGGCTTACCTGCCTTAGGTGCCTGCTGAGGCTCGGGTTTCTTGCCCGCATTGGCCTTGGAGGGCTGTGGTACTGGTTGAGGCGGTGTGGGCACAACTGCCTCAGTCTTGTGCATCTTTGACAGCCTGGGAGCTGGCTGTGGAGCCTTTCTCTCTCTCTGCGCGCAGGCCCCTGTGAGCTGTCTCCTGTGGCTGGGTACTCGGGGGAGAAATATGGCAAACCATTTATAATGGTAACATTCCCAATGACCCTTTTGTCTCGAGTGACATGACCTCCCCCTTTGCAAAACAATACCTCCACCCTGCCATCATCACATAGCTTGGTTATGCTTAACAGGTTATTGGCTATAGAGGGAGCGTGTAATACACCTTCGACATTGCCCAGCCCTGGTACAAAGACAGTGCCCTCCCCAACAACCAAAGCATTGTTACCATTTGCAACCTTAACAGAGGAGTTAATTCTCCTTAACCTCTTAAAGCCTTGCCTCAAGTTAGCAATGTGAGATGAAGCCCCAGAGTCCAGTAACCAGAGGCCAGTAGGGCCATCAGCCTTTGTGGCGGGGGTGAAATAGCTAGTATTCACAAAATTGCCCTTAGCATCACCTTTGCCCCCACCAGGCCCCCTTCTCTGCCCCCTGCCCCTTCCTTGGGTCCTTGCTGGTAATGGGGGCAGTCCTTCTTCAGATGCTCCTCAGAGCCACAGATGAAACACTTGGGTAGAGCATTAACCTGCTCTGAACTCTGGTGCCTTCTGTTGATGTGATGAGTTGTGGCCCTGGTGTACTCTCCCGCATCTCTACGCCTCCTGTCTTCCTCATTGCGCCTCCCCTGTGAGGTAGGACAGCGTCATGGCTTCCTTTCTGGTTTCCTCTAGTGAGACAATAAAATTGCCCCAACTTTTGTCCAGGGATGCCAGAATGACAGTGATCATGTTGGTCTCAGTCACGGGGTAGTCCCTGAGCACCAGCTCTGCCCTGAGTGCCTTCAACTTTCCCAGGTGCTCAGCCATGCTAGCCCCAAATTTTAGCTTGGTGTTATAGAACTCTGTTGTGAGTCTTGTGGTGGAGCCCAAGCTATCACTATTAAATAGGCTATATAACAACCCCCAAATTTCACCAGCTGTGAGCCCATCTGGAATGCTAGGGTACAATCTAGCATCCAGTGAGCTCAGTAGAGTAGTATAGGTTCTCCTGTGGTACCACTCTTCTTGAGGTCCCCAAGGGAAAGGTGGGGGGTCTAAAACCATTTCTAGGGTCCCCTCTTTTAAGAGACATACCTGAATCTCTTTGTTCCATATATTATAACTTTCCCCTGCCAGATGTAATTTCTAGAAATTATTTGAGAGAACAGACACAGCTGGGGCAGAAAATGCTGATATATTGTGCTGTCCAAGGTATCTTTGCTTTGGTTCCATTGAAGTAAATGGGAGAGGGATCCCTCTGCTGGCCAGTGTAGGTATTTTTCTCTGATTATTCTTTTCTTTTTCAGGTGGAGCCAACTGAGCATGTGCAAACTGCTGAGCATGCTCAGATCTCATTCCAGCCCAGGAGCCAACGGGGGCGGACCTCTCCCTCTGTGCTTCAGAGCCAGGCCTGGGCCCAGGCCTGTGGGGCTCTGAAGAGTCTTCTGGAAGCCCCCCTGGTACTGGAACACTTACCAGGGGGCGAAGGCTGCAGGATGGGGCCAGAAAAGCCCGAAAATGCTGAGGATCGCCTGGAGGGGCCCACTGCTGGTCCTGAAGACTCTGGAGGAGGCATCCATCTTGGGAGGTGGGAGGCTCGGCTGGAGGCCCCCTGAAGTCATCCAGGTGAGTCCTCCGTTGCCTTGGTGGGGGTGTTGGGAAGGCTGGAGCCCCCAGGGGTTCTTCTGGGGCTCTCTGGAGGCCTAGGTCCTGGCTGGGGGGCTCCGGACTGGATGCCCCCCCTCGCTGATCCCCTGGGGGTGTTGAGGGAGGCTGGCTGCCCCCGAGGTTGAGGCCTCGGTCATCGTGGCCTCCAGGGCTGCGACCAGGACTTGGATTGCAGCCCTGATGCCCGTTGCAGCAGGAGCGGCTGGACAGACTTCGAGGCTTGCCTGTGGGGGGGGACCGAGCAGTTTGCATGCTGCTTTGGCTGGCTGCCATCTGTTGCTGGGCCTCGTGGCCTAGCTGAGGCCTACCAAGCCTCGCTGGAGTAGGTGGCCTGGGGGCTGCCATGTTGCTTCCGGTTGGCCCCAGAAGCTGCAGGTCACGATTTGGCGGGAATTTTCCTGCCAAAAGCTCCGGGTCCCCGGGGTCCCCCAGGGTGGCCGGCGCCATGTTGGGGAGCCTCCTGGGCGCTGGGGAAGGACTTACCCGGTGTCCAGAGGCCCCCTGCGCTGGTGTCCCACATGGCTGGGTTCCTGGCATCCCTCGGGTTGCTAGGAGCAATCATAGCAGCTCTCTGCATTCCTCACCAGTGAGCTGGTCTACGCTGGGGGTGGCCTGGTCCCTGGCCACATCCCCGGTGTCCTGGCAGTCCTGGGTGGACTGCTGGTCTTCCATGCCTTCCTCTGTGGCTTGCAGCTGCAAGGAAGCATGCGAAGGGGTCCCTTGCGTTCCGCTGGGTCCTTTGGGGGCATAGAGATCATCTGTAACCTCCTCTGGATCGAAGCTCGCATCAGGGACTGGATGCAGGGCTGCCAACCTTGCTTGAAGACTCCTGGTCATGACCGGTGAAGTCCTGCCATCCATCTCTTGGGGGTTCTTGCTGGAACCTCCTGGCATCTTGCTTCTGCTGGCTTGGAAGCGTTGCCTCAAACCATCCTTGGCTACCACTTTGTGAGGGATCTCACGAAGAATGATGGTTCGTTGAGGGCGCTTCCAAAAAAAGGTCAGCACACAAGGATGCAATCAAATTAAGTCTTTATTTAGAAGTAAAAGTGGAGTAAAATAAGGTCCCAGACATGGAGGCATCCATGCCTGGATTGAGCCCATGGGTCAGTCCCATAGGAGACTAGAACAAGAGCAGGCAAAAGGAAACGGGTAAAAAGGGCAAAAAAGGGAGGGTAGAGCATCCCCTGTGCAGGGGTTCTTATAGGGGCCCCTGGCCCCTCCCTTACAAGGTGTGTGAGGGGGCCGGAGGGCCATTAACTTTCCCCAATGGGGCTGCAGGGGCCAGAGCCCTTTGACCCACCAATGGGATCAAAGGTGCCTCTTTGCCCCCATCTGGTGGCCTTTGAAAAGACTGCCATGGCTGGCACAAAACACCTAACATCGCTGACATCCTGACCAAACCTTTGCAGAACAAACAGCACGCCTACCTAACTTCAAGATTAGGTGTACACATACAACACATACACACAGCTCCAACTGTTAGGCATTTAGAAGGGGATTTGTTACATATAAATGCCTAACATTGCTTCCCCATGGCAGAGTAAGGGTTAACCTCATTCACCCACCTGGCCCTTCCCCTGATCCCTCCTTACCTTAGCTCTGCCTCCCAAGTATATAACGTGTGGTCCAGGGATCCACTTCCACTTCCAGACGTTCACCTGTAATAGAAATAACTGATCAATAAAGAACTTTGATTCAAGAACATTTCGTGTTGGAGTTATTGGGTAAGATCCTTGGAAACACGCCACAGAAGCAAAGCAGAGCAAAGCAATGTATTACATACTGTAAAGAGAATATTCATTCAAGTTACTACCACTAAGGACATTTATTTCTTGTTCCCTTCACATCCTAGCTAAGTTAGCAATGCCCACTTTGAGGAAATTACAGAGTTTGGCCGGTAGATCCAACCATCTGCTGAAGAATCGCTGCCTGGCCTTCACAAACATCTGCTGAAGGGGAGTCTACCACCTTGCTGGGCAGCTTTTCTGTCAGTTTATTGCAGAAATCAAACATCCAGAAAGCACACACAGGTAACTGATTCAGCAGGATTCATTAACTTCTCTTTATATACAATATAACACATGAAAATAAATATACAATCTGAATATCTAGTTTTTCCATTAACTCCCTTTTCTGCTTCTCTGTGATGTTTTTCACTAATATTTTCATTTTATCTTTATTAATTTTCAACCCTGCCACTTCTCCATATTCTTCTATTTGTTCTATTAATTTTGGCCCAACTACTTGCGGCTCCTCTAAAATAAACACCAGATCATCTGCAAATGCCTGTAAGTTATATTCTTCTTTCTTAATTCTGATACCTCTTATCTCTTCATTTTGTCTTATATTTCTATTTAATACCTCTAATGTCAACACAAATAATAACAGGGATAAAGGACAACCCTGCCTTGCACCTTTTTTTAAATTGCATTTTTACAATTAAACAAATCTTACATCTTATGCATAACTGCAACCATTTACATACCGTAACATTCCAATTCAAATACATTCTATACATTTTTACTATACGTTTTAATTCTACTTCTATTTTGTCTATTTCTTTTCCATTTTTCTGTTCTCAATCCAGTTATACCACTTCTCCCATGTTGTGTAGTATTCCAAATCTATTTGTCCTTTCAGTTCAATTGTCAACTTGTCCATTTCTGCACAATCAAATATTTTTTTATTACTAAGCCTTCGGGAGGTATGTTTATATTTCTCCAGCATTGTGCGAAAGCTATCCTTGCTGCAGTTACATGTAAAATGATTTATATTATTCTTTTTTCATATTTCCTTTTAACTATCCCTAGGAGAAATAGTTCCAGAGTGTATTCTATCTGAAGTCCTGTTAATTCCTGTAACCACCTGTGTATTTTCTTCCAGTATTTTTTCGTTTCAGGGCACAACCACTATGTATGATAAAAGGTACCATGTTTCTGGCCACATTTCCAACAATTCGGGGTTAGGTTTGGGTATATCTTCGCTAGTCTAGAGGGTGCCAAGTACCAGCGATAAAACATTTTATACTGGTTCTCTTTCTATTTTGCTGATTTAGTTTTTTTATAATTTCTATTCCAAATTTCCCCCCAATCTTCCAATTCAATATTATGCCTGATGTTTTTTGCCCATGCTATCATAACTCCCTTCACTATATCTTCAGCTCTATCAAATTCTAATAGGTAATTATAAATTTTTGTTATCAATTTTTCATCTGGGCCAATCAATAGTTTATCCTATTGTTGCGGCACCATTTCAATTCCATATTCATCTTTGTCTTTTTTTATACCGTGATTGAAGTTGCAAATATGGCCAGCAATCTATGATTATACCTTATTCTTTCAATTCCTGTCTATTTTTTAAGTTCCCTTGGCTATCTAGAATTTTGTTATATTTGGCCATTTTACCTATATCCAGAGTGGTTTTTTTTTTTTTTTAAATTTTAATTTGATTTATATGCCGCCCTTCTCCGAAGACTCAGGGCGGCTTACAATGTGCTCAGCAATAGCCTTCATCCTTTTGTATATTTATACAAAGTCAGCTTATTGCCCCCACAAACTGGGTCCTCATTTCACCTACCTTAGAAAGGATGGAAGGCTGAGTCAACCTTGAGCCTTGGCGAGATTCGAACCCTGCAGTAATTGCAGGCAGCAATGTTAGGATATATCATCGCTTCCATTGTCGATAACCAACTGGGGATTTTCATATAATGCTTTCTCTTAATCTCTTGCCATATTTGCATCAGAACTTCCCTTACTTTATGTCTAAAAAAATATAAATGAGATTTATTCTCCCTGTCCCATAAGAAGGCATGCCATCCTTTTTGTAGGTCATGTCCTTTCAGAGTAAGCAGTCTTCTATTTCTCAGGTTAATCCACTACCATATTAAAGTTGCCACTTTATATTAAAGTCGCCAATCTGGGGGCCCTAAGACACCTTTGTTTCTACTATCCTGAAGACCTGTTAATTTTATTCTTACTTTCTTACCTGCCCATATAAACTTTGTTATAATTCTATTCAAATCTGTAAAAAATTTCTTATCCAATTTTATAGATATAGTTTGAAAAAAGTAGAGCAGTTTCAGCAAAATATTCATCTTGATGGTTGCAATTCAACCTAGTATAGATAACTGTAATGTCCCCCATCTTTCCAAATACAATTTTAATTGTTGTATTAATTTCACATAATTATCTTTTTTAATCAAGGAACAACTCGCTGTCAGCCAAATTCCTACGTATTTAAGTTTTTTCATGCTCTGTAGTCCGAATTCTTCCTCTAATTCTTTTTTCTGTTTTAATGCTATATTTTTAACTATCATTTTTGTTTTTGTTTTATAAACTTTAAGGCCCAATACTTCTCCGAATTTCTCTCTTTCCCATATTAAAATAGGTCCTGTCTCCTTTGAGTCCTCAATAAAAAATACCAGGTCATCCGCAAACACCTGTATTTTATACTCTTCCTTTCTGATTTTGGTTCCTTTAATCTCTGGGTTTGCTCTTTTTTTTTTTTTTTTAATAATGACTCTAATGTCAGAATGAAGAGCAGAGGTGACAGTGGGCATCCCTGGTGGACTCCTTTCTTTATTTCAAATTATTTCTTGTAATATCTCAATTTATTATAATACTTGCTTTTTGGGAAGAATATACTGCTTCTATCATTTGTTCAAATTTGTCTCCGAATTTCATTTCTCTAATTTGTCGAATCATGTATTACCAATTCAAATTGTCGAATGCTTTCTGGGCATCCAGAAAAACAAGTGCTTCTTGTTTCTCTGGATGGACTTCATAATATGTTCAATACTGTTCTTGTATTATTTCTGATTTGTTTCAATGGGAGAAAACCATTTTGGTCAGGGTGAATAATCTCATTTAATATTTTTTTTATCCTTCTTGCTATAATAGTCATGAAAATTTTATAATCGGCGTTCAGAAGTGAAATTGGCCTATAATTTTGGATTTGATTTGCTTCTGTACCTTCTTTCATAATCACCGTGATATATGCTTCCCTCCATGAAACAGGCATTTTTGCTTCCAACAAAGCCTCATTATACAATTCTAAAAGTATTGGTTCTATTAGTTCCCTCATGTTTTTATAAAATTCCCCTGGCAGACCATCTGGTCCTGGAGTCTTATTATTCTTTTGTCTTTGAATCACTTATTTTAGTTCCATAGATGTTATCTCCCTATTTAGAATAGAATAGGATAACAGAGTTGGAAGGGACCTTGGAGGTCTTCTAGTCCAACCCCCTGCCCAGGCAGGAAACCCTACACCACTTCAGACAAATGGTTATCCAACATCTTCTTTAAAATTTCCAGTCTTGGAGCATTCACAACTTCTGCAGGCAAGTTGTTCCACTTATTAATTGTTCTAACTGTCAGGAAATTTCTCCTTAGTTCTTTCTTTTCTTTTCTTTTCTTTTTTTTTTTTTGATTTTCAAACAAAAACAACATAAAAACATCATCCTTTCAAACAATTACAGACAGTGTTTCGGTCGGTTAAAATCCTTTCGTGCTCCCAAAATCTTCAGGATATCAATATATGACACGTTTCTTTTCCCTTAAAAAAAACCAAATTTTTACACATTTCATCTTAATTTCATTTCATTATATTATGTTTCATCTCCATGTTTTATTATCTATCCATTGATAAAATAAATCCCATATCATATAATATTGTTTATCTTCCTGTTCTCTTATTTCAAATGTCAATCTACTCATTTCAGCACAATCCAATATTTTCTTGATAATTTCTTCATCAGTTAATATCTTCTCTCCTTTCCAATTTTTAGCAAATACAATTCTAGCTGCTGTTAAAACATTCACAATTAAATATTGCACTTATTTATTAAATGTCTCTGGTAAGATCCCTAATAAAAATATCTCTGGTTTAAAGTCAATATGTCTCGTTATCATTTTTTCCAACCACGTGTGTATCTTAGTCCAATATCTTCTTGCTTCTACGCATGTCCACCGCATATGGTAATATGATCCTGGGGTCTGATGACACTTCCAAAACTTCTCTGATTTATTCTTGAACATCCTGGCTATTCTCGTTGGGGGTAAATGCCACCTGTAAAACATCTTATACAAATTCTCCTTATATGCTGTAGACATTGTCATTTTATAATTATGCGACCATAATTTTTGCCATTTCTCTAAATCAATACCATAACCAAAGTTTTTCCCCCACGCTATCATTGATTCTTTAACTTGTTCTTCTTCCAATTTTACCTCTAACAAGTATCCGTATAACTTTTTAATTACATGATCATCAGGAGCCATTAAAATCTTATCTAAATTAGTCAAAACATTGTAAAAACCTTCTTGTTTGAGATCTTCTCGATATCTAGAAAATATTTGCATATATGAAAACCATTCCATCATGCATCCCTGATCTTCTAGTTCCTGCTTTAATTTAAGTTCACCCTTTTCATCCAATAATTCACTATATCTAAAAATTTGTTCCCTTTTAAATATTACTGGGTATGAAAAAGCTTCAATTGTAGATACCCAGACTGGAATCTTCAAATAATAGTGTTTTTTAACCTTCTCCCAATTCAACCATAAAGCTTCACGTATCTGATGTCTTCTAAAATATCCCTGTATTTTAGTTCCTTTATACCATAAAAAGGCATGCCATCCCATTAATAAACCGTGTCCCTCCAAGTTCAATAATCTAGTATTTCTTAAAGTTATCCATTCTTTAATCCACATTAAACTTGTTGCTTGGTAGTATAATTCAAAGTTAGGAAGACCAAAACCACCCCTCATTTTAGCATCTTGTAACAACTTTAATTTTATTCTCGCCTTCTTTCCCTGCCAGATATATTTCAATATCATTTTATTCAAGTCTACAAAAAATTCCTTACCCAACTTGATTGGAATTGTCTGAAATAAGTACAGAATTCGAGGCAAAATATTCATCTTAATAGCTGAGATCCTACCAATCAAAGATAACTGTACATTTCCCCATTTCATCAAATCTTGCCCTATTTGTTGTCTAAGCTTATTATAATTATTTCCTTTAAGTGAGCTACACCTTGCTGTCAAATATATCCCCAGATATTTTACCTTGTTCGTGACCTGCATCTTTGAAATCTCCTCCAATTCCTTTTTGCTTTTTCAAAATATTTTTAGTCATTATCTTCATTTTATCTTTATTAATTTTCAAGCCAGCTACTTTCCCAAACTCTCCAATAGTTTCTATCAATTTATTTATTGTTATTAATGGTTCTTCAATAATAAAGACCAGGTCATCTGCAAAGGCTTGTAATTTGTATTCTTCTTTTCATATTTTCGTACCTTTTATCTCTTTTTCTTCTCTGATATTTCTGTTTAAACTTCTAAATTCAATATAAAGAACAATGGGGACAGCGGACATCCTTGTCTAGTACCTTTTTCTATTTCGATAGAGCCAGTCAATTCACCATTTATCATTACTTTTGCTGTCTGTTTAAAATATATAGCTTCAATTGCCTGAATAAATTTCCTACCAAAGCCCATCTCTTCCATTTGAAGTATCATAAATCGCCAGTTGACATTGTCAAAAGCTTTTTGTGCATCTAAAAATATCAAAGCCATTTGCTTTTCCGGATGTGCTTCATAGTATTCTAAAGTATCCAAAATTATTCTTATATTGTCTCTAATTTGTCTTTTTGGGAGAAATCCATTCTGGTCTGTATGTATAAAATTATTCAAATATCTCTTGAATCTTTCTGCCAGTATTGAAGCAAAAATTTTATAATCTGAATTTACCAGGGATATAGGCCTGTAATTTTTGATTGGTTGTGGATCTGTGTCTTCCTTATGTATCAATGTGATGTACGCCTCAGTCCATGATTTGGGTATTTTCTTCTTTGTCATCACTTCATTCATAACATCCAATAATGGGAGACTTAAAGCTTCTTGTAATGTTCTATAATATTCAGCAGGTAGACCATCTGGCCCTGGTGCCTTTCCATTCTTCTGTTTCTTGATCGCTTCTGTTAATTCCATCATTGTTATGCTCCCCTCCATCATCTCTTCAGTATCTTTGGGAATCTGAGGTAATTTTGCATCCTGTAAATATCTTGCCACTTTTTCTTCCTCTATCGTCTCTTTCTTGTAAAGTTGTCCATAATATTCTTGTATTATTTTCCCCATAGGGCCTGGTGGCTCAGCAGACTGATAGCATTGTGATTAACACCAGCTGTCTGCAATTACTGTAAGTTTGAATCTCACCAGGCTCAAGGTTGACTCAGCCTTCCATCCTTTCTAAAGTAGGTAAATTGAGGACCCAGTTTGTGGGGGCAATAAGCTGACTTTGTATAAATATACAAAAGTATGAAGGCTATTGCTTAACGCATTGTAAGCCACCCTGAGTCTCCGGAGAAGGGCAGCATATAAATCAAATTTAAAAAAAATTCTTTATTTCCAAATTTACTTTGCCCTTGATCATCAACTAATTGAGTTATTTTTCTTGATTCTCTTTCTTTTTTCAATTTATATGCTAGCCATCTTCCTGGTTTATTCGCATTTTCAAAGTAATTCTGTTTTGTGTTTCTTATTTTTTGGGCTAATTCTTCTTTCTCCAATAGGTCCATTTTATGCTTTATTATGTCCATTTTCATTTTGATATCTTTCTTATATGGACCTTTCTGGAGTTCCTTTTCAAATCTTTTATAGTCATCAGTCAATATTTTAAAGTTCTATCTTTTCTTGACATTTCTTTTCCTTGTATTGTCTATAATTAATCCTCTGGCATAGGCCTTCATTGTATCCCAATGATATTGTGCCGATGTTTCTTCCTTCTTGTTTTCTTTAAAGAAAAAATCCAACTTTCTTTCCATTTTCTATACAAAGTCTTTCTCTTTTAATATTGTAGTCTTTAAAGTCCATCTGGGTCTTCTTTTCTGCCCTTTCCATATAGCTATCACTGGATTGTGATCTGCCCATAAATTAGGTTTTATTTCCACATGTTCTATATTCAACATCAAGTCCATTGTTGTCCATATCGTATCCAATCTAGACCAAGATGAATGTCTATCAGAATAGAAGGTATATTGTCTATTTTTTTCCATTTCTCCCCCTCCATACATCTTTCATATTTATTTCTTCTATCATCTTGAAGAAAGATTTTGGTAATGTCTTTCTATTATGTCTTATTGTTTTATGTGTTTTATAGTCCAAACTTTCATCCACAATTCCATTAAAGTCTCCCATCATACATATATTATCATATTCCATTTCAATTATTTTATTGTGTAATTTTCTATAAAAGTCCCTTTGATTGTCATTTGGAGCATAAATTGCTACTAAAAGAATTTTCATATTATTATCAGTTAGTTCCACCATCAGAATTCTACCTTGTCTGCATATTTTTGCTCCGCCAATATTACATTTTTAATATATAAAGCAACTCCTCTCTTTCTGCTTTTTGATAATGATAAAAAGGGTTTTCTAAGTTTTGGTTGTATCAATAATTGTTCATGCTGTTTTTTAATATGCACTTCTTGTAAGCAAATTATGTCAAATTTTAATTTCTCTAATTTATGAATTACTTTCCTTCTTTTGATATCTGAATTTAGTCCATTTACATTTATTGAGATTAATTTCCTTTCTTCCATATTCATGCTTTATATGTAGGTTTTGTTGCTCTAGTTGATCTTACTTCTTGTTGTTCCTTTTGTTCCACGACCCCACTGACAGCACCCTCTGTTGATTTAAGCATTGTCAATTCTTCTTCTGTGAATTTATTTGGAATCACTGCAGCTTGTGTTTCAACTTCCATTACTACTTCTTTTTCTTTAAGGAATTCATCATAAAAAGCTCTTGCTTTCTCAATTGTATTCAACCTATATCTTTGGAGCTGCCATGTAAAGATTAATCCTTCTGGGACCAACCATCTATAGTTAATTCCTTTTTGAATCAGGATTTTTGTCAAAAATTGATATTCTTTTCTCAATTCTCTAATTTTCCTTGGTATTTGTTTCAAAACAGCCACTTCTTTCTCCTTATACTTCAGGGTTTTTTCTCTAGCTGCCTGAAGTATTTGTGCTTTTATTGATTTCTTGATAAATCTTATGTGTACTTCTTTTGGCAGTTTGTTGCGCATAGCATATCTAGTATAGACTCGATAGATTTCATCGACCCTGTCCATCATCTTCTCTTTAGTAATTTCAAGTGCCTCGGCCAGCATACCAATCATGATATCCGCCAGATTTTCTCCTTTTTCTTCCTCCACATTTTGAAATCTTAAATAAAATTCTACTTTGTCCATCTCCCATCCAATGAAAACACTTGTTTCTTGTTCAACCTCTCCCAATCTATTCTTTATTCCTTTAATTTTTTCCTCTTTTTGATCATCTTTCTTCTCTAAATTTAACATTCTTTCTTCATATTTTGACATTGTTTGCTGAATACTAATTACTTTTTCATCCTTCTTAAGTAGTTGTTGTTCCATTCTTTGAACTTTCTCATCTGTCTTAAGTAGTTGTTGTTCCATTCTTAAAACTGTTTGGAAAGTCGTTTGTAATGAAGGATCTTTCTCTTTCTCTTTCTCCTTCTCTTGCTGCAACATTGCTTGGTTAGATCTTTGTCCAGATGGTGATGAAGACGGCCTGGTTGCGGCAATTCCAACTGTTCCTACTTTTCTACTCATTTTGTAAAATATCCAACCAAGGCAACTTCCAAAATTAAAAAAAAGAAAAAGCCAAACAAATAATAAGGAAAAAAAATAGACGGAAAAATCAAAAAGAACCCTAATCCTTTAAACCAGTGGTTCCTAAAGTGGGCAGTACCGCCCCCTGTGGGGTGGGGGGGGTGGGATGCCTTAGGGGGGCGGTAAGAGGCAAGGGGGGTGGCAGGGGGCGCTAGAGGCAAAAGGGGGTGGCAGGGGGGTGCTAAGTGGCAAGGAGGGTGGCCCCCACCCTTTGAGCTGTGCCTTGCAGCAGTTACCTCCTTGCAAGCAAACAGCAAGAAAAAACAACTCCTTTCAGCTTCAGCATAGGGTAACTATGTTGATTAGATCGGCTTCCCGACTCTCAGCTTATTTGCTTTCAGCTCTTTTGCGCAGGGCTCTGCTGCTTGCTGCAAAGAGCTAAAATTGCTGGAGCAGATTTTTTTTTTCTCCTTGTCCTAATCAAGCTGAAAACGAAACTGAAAGTATAACAGGCTGTTGGCTGTAACGTTGGAAAATTAGGCAGAGGCAGATTTCTTTTTCTTTTTTTTCCTCACCAAAAAAGGTAGGTGCAAACAATGGGAAATTTAGGGCAAAAGATTTTAAAACACAAAAGAAAAAAAGGAGAAAGAAAAAGGCAAAAATGGGAAGGAAGAAAAAGAAAAAGAAATGAAAGAGAAAGATGTTATACATATTTAGAATTGAAATATGAATAGTAGTAAGAAATAAATGGGAAATCATGATTGTAAAAATGAAATGAATAATAATTGGAATATTTGTCTTTGTATTTTTGAAATCTAGACAATGATAAGTTTTTATTTTTTTATTTTTTTTTAGAAATATGAATAAGTATAAACAGTAACAATTGAATTACCTTTAATGGTGTATGGTGGTGAAAGTAAAAAGGATTAAGTTGTAGCTTGGATAACAGCTAAATTTAATTAGGGAAATTGTAATGATTGAAATATTTTTAATTATATATTATGATGAAAGTAGAAATGATTAAGTTGTGATTTGGAGGATTATATGCGCAAAACTATTTGGGTTATTGGGAGAGTTTAAGATGTAAAAATGAGTAACATAAGGGGAAAGCTCTATTTAACTAGGGAATTGTAATAATTGAGATACTATTAATTGTAAATTGTGTTGAAAGCAGAAATGGTTAAGTTGTGGTTTGGAGGAATATATGGGGAAAATTATTTGGTTTATTATTATTGGTAAAGATAATTAAGTGATTTGTAAGAAATTGGATTGCATGGAAATAATTGGAATATTCATGTTCATATTGATTAATACATAAAAAAGATAGTTATATAACTAATTGATTTATATTAAAATGTTGAATTTGTATTAAACAACTGTAATATTACATAATTAACCAATGTGAGGATGGATATAAAAATAGATGACAATGGGAAGGAGTATAATATAGAATAGAAGGGAAAAATTGAATTTGATTAAGATTAGAGATGAGGATGAAGGGTAATATTGGTTTTTTTAAAAAATAGATGAGGAATAAATATGGCAAAAAGGAAATATAGAAATTGTAAATTTAATTGAAATGACTAAATACTGTTTAAATTTGTGAACCGGCCAAATACTCTGTTCAAAGAAAATACATTGTATGTTTGTATGTGTGTTTCTAATTATTGCTATTTATTCATATTTGTTCTCTTTTATTCTTTAAACTTTAACAATTCATTCTTTATTTTAATATCTTTATATTTGTTTGGGGTTGCCTTTCTTCCATTTCATCTTTTTTATTGTACAGCAATCTTTCTCCTCAAACCTACCACCTCTCTCTTTTCTTTCCTTCTTACTTTCTCCTCTTCTCCTCTTCTTCTCCTCCCTACTTCCCCTTCCTTTCTCCTTCTCCTCCTCTCTTCCTCCCTCTCTTACCCTCACTCCTACTCTAATTTCCCTTCCTTCCTCCCTTTTCTTCCTCCCCTCTCTCTTCTTCCTTCTTCCATCTCTCTTCTCCTTCCTTCATCCCTCTCTATTGCTGTATTCATTTTCAATTTTATATTTTCCACTATGGAGTCCAGGCAACCCCGGTCTTTCTTTCATTTGTCAAGTATATTTCTCAAAATTTCCCCTCATCTTTTTAATTATTAGCAGTATATTTCATCTTATTCCATTTTTTCTTTTAAATCTTTACTCAAACAATTTTCCAATCCTTAGACTTTTTACTTTTAATAATATATTTTTACTTTACTTCTTACAAATATATCATATGAATCATTTTTTGCATTTCAATTTCATTCAGTTTTACATTTAATTTCCATATTCCATTTTATTCAATTAATTCTTATATTATAATTTATTCTCTCCTTTTAGTGCTTCTTCCAATATCATTCTTTCTTTCACATTACATTGTTCTATTTTTCATTTAACAGCATTATCACATATAATTTCTACAACTAGCATCCTTCTCTTTATTAACAAATTAACGTTTTCACTGACTCTTAACCATTTTCTCTTAGTCTCTCCACAGTTCTCTTTCTTGATGTTTTCCTCCCTTTCTCCCATTTCTTTACCTTCTTCTTTTTCCTGTTCTTATATCTCCCCTTCAGCCTTTTCCTTTAATTTTAACTGTATTACTTTTCATTCTCAATCTTACCCCATTTATTTCTCTTTTCTTTGTATTTTCCCATATCCATTTTTATTCTATCACTATTGAACCCCGTGTAATCATCTTTATCTTTTTTTCAATTATTTCCTTTTCAATATTATCTCCTTGTTTCACTTGTTTCTCTTGCTTCTCATTCATCTTTTCTCTTTCTTCTTTTTGCAAGCTAACCAATTCTCTGCTTCTTTATTTCCCTTAAATGCCTCCCTTACTTTTTGAAACATCTCCCTTAGTGTCTCATATTCATCCTCCCAATTCTCCATATTTTCAATTTTAAAAGGCTAGGATTTTTAAGCTTATTCTTTTCATTTACATATGTTGGGGGGATGCTTTTCAAGGAGCCACAAGGGGGGCTGAGAGCAGAGTCATTCTGACAGTGTCTTTTAAAATTGCTTGGAAGACCCATTTTTTCCCTAACAATAATGGTTTGTATACTTTGGAATAAAACATACCTAGGAAAAGTACTTGCAAAACTTGGACAGAAGGAAAAGAAAGGCAGGACTGGACTCATTATCAGTAGCTAATAGTTCATTGTTATCAGTGACTCCCACTGATTCTAAACTCATTTTAAGACTGGGATTGGTGACTACTGAAATTTAAGTATTCAACATTGGTCTCAGAAATCTTTGATTTGAACTTTGATTTGAACTATGGCAAGAAAAATCATAAAATGGGGGCAAAACTCACTTAACCATAATAATTTCTAGATATTTTAAGTGTAGAGAATTCAAGTGTTGAGAATGACCCATTATTTCATCTCTTTTTCCGCACTAGGTACCACTATTTGATTTCTTTTCATTTTATTCAAATAAAAACAGAAAACCCAATACAGTTCAGTATGAATTGGCTTTCCAGTCCTTCCTTGATGCACTTTTTCACATTGGTTATCGAGTTTAAATGCCAAAGAAAAAGCAATGATATATTTTTCAGATCTTTGGAGGATCACACTGTCAATTGTTCACACTGCTCAAGCAAAACTAACAGGTGTGAATTAAGTTTTAGCTTAAAAATGGAGCTTTAATTCCAGAAGTCCATTCTTTAAACTTGGACTTCTGGAATTAAAAGGCTCTGGATTAAATGGTACTCCAGACAAAAGATGGAGAAGAGCATCTTGCTTTTAGACATGATAATAGCTGTCTAGAAAGGTGAGTTATGAGCTATTTTTACATCATCAGAAATTTAATTTATTACCTGTTAAAAATGCAAAGACAAGGAGTACAAGGAGCAAATAAAAGACCTTCATGTTGGGGTTGGTTCTGGACCAAATCTTACTTGTGGGACAGAAACCAGCTCTCAGCCCTCCTTGTGACTTCTTGAAAAGCATCCCCCCACACACGCTCCACTGCCTGAGGAGGCGGGGGAGGGCTGCAGGTTGATCCCAAGGGGGTCTGGGAATGGGTGTGAATTCATCCCACAGTGCTCTTCATACCCTTCTCTGTGAAATTGCTTTCTCCCACTCACTGGTGGGCAACAAATTCAAAAGGAACCCCCAGCTGAGAATCACAGCTCTAGATTGGTTGATTCAGGAGATTTCTTTAGTGTTAACTAATAGTGTTAGCTATTTTTGTTATAGGGATAGATTTATATTGAGAGCCTCCCAAAGGCTCTGCACACCCTGTTTTTGCAAAAAATTGGCCCGTTTTTCACAAAAACGGGACATGTGGGGCAAGGCTTCAGGAGGCCAAAAATGGCTGTATTCCATGTATTTTACTGTTACTATTTTCCTTAGTGGGTCGTGCAAACTGCTATTCTGAACAATGCTATTTATAGGGGGTGGGGTGGGGGCAGTGGTGGGTTGCCCCGGTTCTCACCGGTTCTATAGAACTGGTAGTAAAACCGGCAGGAGGCCCTGCCCACTGATCCCAACATCACCAAAACGCTTCTGTGTATGTGCAGAAGAGTGCGTGCATGTGCGAGCGAAGTGAGCGCACGCGCCTGGCCCCGCTGCAAACCGGTAGTAAAGGTAAGTAGAACCCATCCCTGGGTGTGGGGCACTGAGGATGAGTTTGTAGTACCAAGGGGGCGGTGGACTGAAAAAGTTTGGGAACCACTGCTTTAAATGTAGATCCAAAGAGAGAGAAAAAAGGACAAAAAAGGAAAAGGAAATATATATATATATAACAAAAATATAACAAAAAGCAAAATCTTCAGACTCTTGAATACCTTAATCCAATACTGTTGTAAAAAAACCCAAAAACAATAAAAATGCAAAATATAAAGAGAAATACAAACAACAAAAAGGTTAAAAAAAATTGAAAAAGAAAATCCTTCAGGCACTTTTATATCTGGAAAGCATTCACAAAGTGATTTCTTGAAAGCCACAAGTTAAAGAAGGATAAGAGAAAAGCAAGTAGCAGCTCAAAAGAGAACAAAAGCCATCAACAAAATTTCTAGGCTCCTATTCCATGCAAGTACAAAAGAGACACCTGTATAAACAATACAGATCCACTTTCTTAGATGTTCTCCACTCTTATCAGGATGCCAGTACAGAGCCACTTGTTTATAGCTACAAAGTATCTTTAGGCTGTTACTTGAAAAAGAAAATAGAAACAAAATATCTTAACCAGTAGGTGGCAGTCTTAAACACTCTCCTATCTTCCCTATTTTAAAGTCCAAAACTTTTCCATTTAAAATTAAAACAAAATTACAAAAAAAGAAGGGAAAAAAAGAATAAAGCTTCCATCAAAAAGCAAACCAATTTCTTCAATTATTTTCTTTTAAAAAGGCTGAGTTTTAAAAAATTAACAATGCTAATCTTCTCGCTTTCAATCCAGTCCCGGTCAATAAAGAAAGTAAAACACTTAAGTCTTTCAAATTGAATAATTGGGTTAAAAAAAAAAACTATTCAATTCAATTTGCCGCTTCTCCTCTCTTACTCCCAGTCTCCAATTTCCAAAACTTTTCCCCTTTAGGGTGTTCTTTGTATCATTTAAAAAAGTAAAACTCTTTCACCGATCCAATTCACTGTCGTTTCTTTCTCTCTTCCTGAAACTGCCCCAGCCTCGGCAGCCGCAATGGCTGCAGCTCTGCCACTGGAAAAAGAGCTTTCCTGGGTCAACCAGGGACTTTGCAGTGTCCCTGGGATCCACAGGATGTGCTCTCCACTACCAAAGTCAAAACTAGACTGTGGGGTCCGAGATGGACCGTCCAGCAGCGGAGTTTTCGATGGGAATTCTGGAGCCCCAGAAAATTCCTGTCCATCTCGCCGTGACGTCAGCTTCCGGTCCTGAAATTTCTCCTTAGTTCTAAGTTGCTTCTCTCCTTAATTAGTTTCCACCCATTGCTTCTTGTTCTACCCTCAGGTGCTTTGGAGAATAGTTTGACTCCCTCTTCTTTGTGGCAACCCCTGATATATTGGAATACTGCTATCATGTCTCCCCTAGTCCCATTAAACTAGACATACCCAGTTCCTGCAACCGTTCTTCATATGTTTTAGCCTCCAGTCCCCTAATCATCTTTGTTGCTCTTCTCTGCACTCTTTCTAGAGTCTCAACATCTTTTTTACATCGTGGCGACCAAAACTGAATGCAATATTCCAAGTGTGGCCTTACCAAGGCATTATAAAGTGGTATTAACACTTCATGTGATCTTGATTCTATCCCTCTGTTTATGCAGCCCAGAACTGTGTTGGCTTTTTTGGCAGCTCCTGCACACTGCTGGCTCATATCTAAATGGTTGTCCACTAGGACTCCAAGATCCCTCTCACAGTTACTACTATCGAGCAAGATACCACATATACGGTACCGGTGCATTTTGTTTTTCTTCCCTAAATGTAGAACCTTACATTTTTCACTGTTGAATTTCATTTTGTTAGATAGCGCCCAATGTTCAAGTCTGTCAAGATCCTTCTGTATCTTGAGCCTATCTTCTGGAGTGTTGGCTATTCCTGCCAGCTTGGTGTCATCTGCAAATTTGATGAGTTCCCCATCTATCCTCTCGTCCAAGTCATTGATGAAGATGTTGAAGAGTACTGGGCCTAAAAAAGAGCCTTGGGGTACTCCACTGCATACTTCCCTCCATGTAGATGCAGTTCCATTGAGGACTACACGTTGAGTGCAGTTAGTCAGCCAGTTATGAATCCATCTGGTGGTGATGCTGTCTAACCCACATTTTCTACTTTATCTAGTAGTAGGTTATGGTCTACTTTATCAAATGCTTTACTGAAGTCCAAGTAAATTATATCGACAGCATTCCTCTGGTCCACTAATTTTGTCACTTTGTCAAAGAATGCAATAAGATTAGTCTGGCATGATCTGTTTTTGACAAACCCATGTTGGCTTTTGGTTATTACTTTGTTTTGCTATGGGAGCAATATCATGGAAGGGATATTCAAGGAAACTGTATTAATCAGGGTATTGATCACAATATACAATGTAACACTCCGATTGACACTCAGAATAGGGCAGCTCCGGTGTTTAAATATCTTAATTCTCCGGGTTATTCAATGATCTTAATAGTGTCGTCCACATTGTCCACTCCGCCTCTGTCCGTTTCTCTGTTTAGTCACTCAGTGTTATATCGGGATCTCTCAATCCTATAGTTCCTCTCTCTTCTCTTCTCTGCCCGCTCATTGTCTCTTTCTAGCATCTTTACTTTCACTATTAGGCTCCAGATTACCCAAAACATTTGCCTTTCACTTCGTTGTATATCGCCATTCTCCTCCACTGAAAGCTGTTCTCACCAGGTTATTCCTGGCTCTGTCTGTTTCTCCAATCCTCTCCAGATTCCTCTCCTTTCACTCTCAAGTACTCCCTGGTAACCTGTTCTTCTTCTGTCTTGGCTCATCTTTTTCCAACCCCTGGTTCTCTTGTCAGTTACCAAAACGTAGGTTTCTGCCTTTCTCCTTTCCTTCACTTTTCCTTCCTCCATCATCCTACACTCTCTCGCTTTTGCTCTCGCTTTTACAATCTTTTCCTGGTCTTTTCTTTCTTTTGGCTCCTCTCTCTCGGCAATTGTTTTTTAATAAATCTTCTCTTTAAGTCGCCACTAGTTTTCTACCGAAGCTTCCTTCCTTTTTGCCAAATGTTTTAAAATTACTCACTTTGACAGTTCAAGCCTCTGCACATGTAGGAGTTCCTCACAAACTGGAATGGGCACAGTCTGCTAGGAACATTTTCTCTTCCAAGTCTATTGTGGCTTGTCATGGCCTCAAGTCCGCCATGTCAAAATGACAGGACAGGACACATTTGTGCTGGGTTAAAGAGAGTTTCCCTCATTCTAACGGGTGATTGCTTTCCACCTCGCTGTCCCCTGGCCTTCCCCTCTGTTTCGCGAGGCTCTTCAAACTCAATGCACCTTTGAAGGGTCCCCAGACATGGAAAGATCAGAGTCAAAGGACAGAGCTCGTCCTTTTCCCTCTGCACTGCCCTGACATCTTTTTTTTTTTTTTTTTTTTAATTTGATTTATATGCCGCCCTTCTCCGGAGACTCAGGGCGGCTTACAGTGCGTTAAGCAATATCACCACCAGAAGCCCTGCCTTGCGCCTTTCATGATATTAACCTTCTCTGTCATATCTCCATTTACCATCATCTTAGCTGATTGCTTATAATAAATTGCTTTAATCATGTTTATAAATCTCCCCCCAAATACATAGCCTGTAACTGTTTTATCATAAATTGCCAATTCACATTATCAAATGCCTTCTGTGCATCAAGAAACATCAATGCCATTTGTTTTTCTGGATGTGCTTCATAATATTCCAAAGTATTCAAAATTATTCTCATAGTCTCTAATCTGTCTTTTAGGTAAGAAACCATTTTGGTCTGTGTGTATAAATTTATTTAACAATCTCTTTAGTCTATCAGCCATTATTGATGCAAATATCTTATAATCCACATTTAGCAGGGAGATTGGTCTATAGTTCTTTATTTGTTGTAGGTCTGTGTCTTATTTTGGTATTAGGGTAATATATGCCTCCATTGATGAATTTGGTATCTTTGCTTCTACCAGGAGTTCATTAAATACTTCCAGCCTTGTGTTGCTTATTACATCTTGTAAAGTTTTATATAACCCTGCTGACAATCCATCTGGGCCCGGCGTTTTCCCATTCTTTTGTTTTTTAATCCCCTCTGTTAGTTCCATTATCGTTATTCTTTCCTCTAATGCCTTTTTGTAGTCTTCTGGTATTTTGGGTAGTTCAGATTTTTCTAAATATTGTTTTATCCTTTCTTCTGATATTGTCTCTTGTTTATAGAGTTTCCCATAATATTTCTGTATTATTTTTTTCTTTTCTTCATTTCGATAACATACAGTTCCCGCCTCATCTGTTAGTTGTTTAATTAACTTTTTTTCTCTCTCCTTTTTCATTTTGAATGCCAACCATCTTCCTGGCTTGTTTGCATTTTCAAAGAAATTTTGCTTAGAAATCTTTATTTTGAGTGCCAAATCCCCTTTTTCACTTAAATTCAATTCATGTTTTTTTAGGTCCATTTGATTTTTAATCATCTTATTTTGTGTATCTTTCTGCAGTTCCATCTCTAATTTCTTATACTCCTCTTCCAATTTTTTTTTGAGTTTGTCTTTTCTTTTTGTCCCTTTTTGCATTGCAAATAATTTCTTCCTTGCAAACAGTTTTTTTTTTTTTTTTGCAAACAGTCCTTCTTTAAATGTGTTTTTTCATCACAAATGAAGCACTGCCTCTGTTGCGGGGCTGTAATCTGATCTCTTCTGCTGCTACTTATCTCTTTGCAGGCATCTTGTCTGTTGCTCTGCTCCTTGCAGATAGCCAGTCTGTGGAACTTTCTGTTGCTCTTCTCTCTCTGCTCCTTGGGCCCCCACCTCAGGAATTCCTCCTCGTGGCTTTTTCTAAAATGGCGCTTGTTGTCCTCAGCAATCAAACAAGTCTTTAAAGCCTCCAGATGCAACTCCTGCTCTGGTTTGCACTCAAAAACCGCAGAAACAATGCCCCATGTTTCATCCAGACTGTTTAACACCAACAGCACTTTTTGGGACTCAGGAAACTGCAATCCATGGTGTTCCAACTCCACAAACAAAGTTTGCATTTTTACAAAATGCTGTTCCACAGATTCTCCTGGTTGCAAACGGGCTGTGTATAACTATTTTGATAATTGTACAATATTGCAAGCAGACACACTCACATGCACACTTCTCAACTTCAGCCAGACTTCATGTGCAATCTTTAAGTCAGCTACATTGATAAATTGTTCATCTTCTAAACTTAAGATGATATAGGCTATTGCCTTATCATGCTGCCTTTGCTCTGCAGCTGCTAATGGTGCTTGGGATGGATTAACAACAATATCCCAGAGCTCCTTAGCCTTCAGGAAACATTCCATCTTTGCAGCCCAGATAATATAATTCTTCTGTCCCAATTGAGGAAGAGAGCTCTCCTTAAATTCAACAGCAGCCATCCTGCAAGCTTTCTCTGTCTTGTTTCTCCTTTTAAACATAGGCAGTCTCTCAGCTTAATTACAATTCAGTCTTTCTGTGTGCTCTGGGCCCATAACCTGTCAGAGTTTGTTGCAGAAATCAAACATTCAGAAGCACACACAGGTAACTGATTCAGCAGGATTCATTAACTTCTCTTTATATACAATATAACACATGAAGATAAATATACAATACCAATTGCTGATTCTTCCAATGTGGTGGAGAACAGATTGTAAGTACAAACACACACAGAGTACAGCAGAGATGAGTTTCAGTTCAGAGCAGACTAGTTTCATTTTAGAGCTGAGCACAGAGCTAAGCCACGCACAGACTTCTTTCTTAAATTTCTGTTTCTAAGCAGCCCTCATTGGCTGATCCAGTTGCTATGCCTATTCATTGGCTGACCTTGTTAACATGTCTCTGCCAGTTCATGAATATTCTGACATTTTCCCTTTGCACTGCTCTTACTATTTAAAAAATTATTAATATTAAATCAGATTTTGACTTCAGAGTCTTGATCTTTTTCTGTGGGACAACCTTTTCAATATTTGAAGCAAGTGATCACATGGCTGTTAAGTTGGGTTTTTTTCAGGTTTATTTTACCACCCAGCTCATTCAGGAGATTTTGTTTCTGGTGCCCTGATCATCCTTGCTCCTTTCCTCTGAACCTGTTTCAATTTCTCCACATTTGTCTTAAAAATTGGTACTCAGACTTAAATGCAATGCTCAGTGGTATATGGCCAATGCAGAAAAGTAGAATTATTACTTCCCATGAATACACTTATATATAGAGCCTAAAATGTATTACTCTTTTGCAACTTTAAGTCACTGCTGGAATATGTTCAGTTTACTTTCAACAATCTTTTTGACAATTTAATGCAAATTGCAAAAATTGAAATAATGTGATGGCGCAGTGTCCTAAAATTGCAGTATAGCAGTGTGACTAGAGATTTTAGCCCTCAGTCTCACAGGAAATAAAAATCTAATGTTTTAATATTATTTATTTATTGGATGGTACTTGCACCTGCCTGTGAAGCTCCACTTGCATGAGCAGCAGTCACTTGCACTCGCATACGAAGCTCCACATGTGAGTGGAAGGTGCTTGAATAGAGGGTGCTTGCATACAAAGCTCCATTTGTGTGAATGGAGCTTCATGCACAAGAGCAAGCACCATCCACTCACGCAAGTGGAGCTTCGTGTGTCCGCCCATTTCTCCTGTGGCCTGGTTTCAAACAGGCCACGGCCTGGTAATGGACCACAGCCTGCGAGTTGGAGACCTCTGGGCTAGAAGACCTGCAAGGTTCCTTCCAAGTCAGTTATTTTATGTTAAAACAGATTAAAATTACAAAAGATTAAAAGACCATGAGTTCTGAGCAGAGCAGCGGTGGCACTTTCTTTGTCACTGCACCATCCACTACCAGCCTACAATTCTTCCATCAGGGTCCCACACCAACCAGTACATATTTACATTTTACAAAGCATACACATAAATCCAATTACATATATACATATATACATATATACATATATACATATATACATATATACATATATACATATATACATATATACATATATACATATATACATATATACATATATACATATATACATATATACATATATACATATATACATATATACATATATACATATATACATATATACATATATGTAGGTCTTTGGTTATTCGGGTCTTCTCCCACGTAAAATTGGAAGTGTCTTGGCGACGTTTCGACGAAGTCTCATTCGTCATCTTCAGGCTGGTGTTCTCGGCTTCGTGCTTCCAGGAGCAATGTGAGATCGCAGCTGTCTCTTCCTTTTAACTGCTAGTGGAGGTGTGAGCTGATTGGGTGGGAACTTGGCTGTGTTCTGATTGGGTGGAGGTGTGTTCTGATTGGTTAGGGGCTTGGCTGTGCTCTGATTGGCTGGGGTTGTGTTCTGTTTGGGTGGGGGCTTGGTTGTGCTCAGCTTAGTCTGAGTTGCAGGGGGATTTGAGCTGATGACAGAACACAACCCCAGCCAATCAGAGCACAGCCAAGCCCCTAACCAATCAGAACACACCTCCACCCAATCAGAACACAGCCAAGTTCCCACCCAATCAGCTCACACCTCCACTAGCAGTTAAAAGGAAGAGACAGCTGCGATCTCACATTGCTCCTGGAAGCACGAAGCCGAGAACACCAGCCTGAAGATGACGAATGAGACTTCGTCGAAACGTCGCCAAGACACTTCCAATTTTACGTGGGAGAAGACCCGAATAACCAAAGACCTACATACAAACACCCGCGAAAACCTGAGAAAACAAATATATATATATATATATATATATATATATATATATATATATATATATATATATATATATATATATATACACACACACACACACACACACACACACACACACACACACACACACACACATATATGGCTTTTTCTTTTTTCATAGGCTTTTATGTGCATATTCTTTATGTAAGCTAAGTTGTTCTTCAGCCCTAGTTCTGTGAAATCTCATTCACAAGTTTCTGGGCTTTTTGTATCCTGCTGAAAAGCAACAACTCTGTGCTGCAATTTGGGAGTCTCCCAAATGATGAAATGATTTCTGAATTCTTCTTCCAAGGATATAAAGAATGCTTACTTTTGGCTCTGAGTTTAAGACTATAATAAAATGTCCATTTTCCCCAAAGAAGAAAAAGAGAAATAAAATAAAAAATAATTGAATAAGAATTATTAAAAATAATTATTTTACCCCTTTTTAAATTTTAACAATCATCAAATCCATATGTCCAAATATTTTTCCACCTCCTGAAAAAAGTCTATAAGGTGCTACAGATTAATTTCTTCAGTAATTTTTCTCTCACATGGGCAATTAACTTGGCCATTGTTGCCAATTCTGTCATCTTTATTAACTATTCCTGTATTGTGAATATCTTAGAATCTTTCCAACGCCAAGTATATGAAAGTCATTCATCTGTTTTCATATATAACAATAAAACACCATGTATTTTTCCCCACTGTTTTATCCATAAATCCTAACAAAGTTTCTAGTGTAAATTCATGAATTTTCAAAATTATCTGAACTACATTATTCATTTCCATCTAATGTTGTTTAGCTCTTTTACAAGTCCAGCAAAACACACTTTCTTTCTTTCTTGCAAATCTTGTATGAACTTCTTGTGGCAGTCTATTGCGCCTAGCGTAGTTTGTGTGAATTCGGTACGCATCGTCAATCTCCAATAATATTTCTTGCCTATCCCTTTGTAATGCTCCCGCTATCAGCCCTGCCATAATAGTGCCCAAGTCTTCTTCCTTTTCTTCCATTACATTCTGGAATCTTAGATAGAATGCAGCTCTCTCCATTTCCAGGTGGATAATTGATTCCTCAAGTCCCTTGTTCACTGCCATCAATTTTTTGTCTATTACGTCCACTTTTTCCCCCATTTGTTCCGACCTCATTTCCACTGTCTTTATTCTTTCTTCATTTTTCTCAATTGTTTGTTGTATTGTCTCTATCCTATTGTCCAATTTATTTATAACTCCTTTCAATTCTATACGATTTTTAGACATTGTTTCCTGCATCTTCATCATTATTTCCTGAATGGCCAATAATGTTGTCTGCATAGTTTACATGTTTGATATTACGCTCTGTTTTTCAGTCCCCAGCATTCTTTCTACTGTTCTCTGCCCTGATGGGAATGGGCTTGATGTTGTTTTCTTTCCTGTTCTCAATGTTGTTGTTGTAGTGCTTGTCATATTACTCAAATTTATAGTGCTCTTTTAATTAATTCTCAACTTAATTCAAATCTACTCAATTCCCTTTATAATCAATCTTGGCAGTACCTTGAATACAATGCTGTTTGTTCTCTTAACTCACTCTTCTTTATACCTTTATACCTTAATCCACTCTTAATCCCCTAACTTAATCCTCTTAGCCTCTAATTATTCATTACCACTATATATTTATATAAATATCTAAAGTATTATTTTCACAATACTCAAATTAATTTATATATATATATATCAGTCAGTTAATTGTAAATAAAATATACATAGAGTTACTTATAACTCTAAATCAATTATTATTATTTTTTGTAAAAAGTTTAAAAAAAACATAAACATAAAATAATCTTTTTAGAATGAAGCATTGATCCGGTCATAAATTGGTACAATCACAAATTCATCTTTAACAACAACTCATCTCCACTAATCATCATCTTATACAAATAATAAAAAAATAAAACAGAGGGGGAAAAAGGCCAGCTTGCAATAACTCGCTCAAAACAATTACCTTTTTATTATTTCACCTCAGATCTTAATTTCCAAATAACACAACTTAATGTTTTACACAATTGTTTCCCTAAATTCTATCTATTTTATAATACCATTATCCAAGAACCCGTTACTCAAATCTTTAAATCCTAACTCAATATCATTTCAATATCTTTTCTTTTTATTTAGATGAATGTATCTTAAAAATATAAATCATTACTATTATCATAAACAATATCTTAACTATCACTCACAGCAAATCATCTTCATTACTGTTTATCTCAACATAATCATCCTAATTTTACTAGTAATCACAACATAATCATCTTTAATTGTTTATCACAGCACATCATCTTCATCTTAATCCTCATCTTTTACTTTTAATCCCAACGTAATCACTTTTATTTTTACTGTTGAACCCAGCATAATCATTTATTTTTACTGTTATTCCCAGCAAGATCATCCTTATTTTTACTGTTAAACCCAGTATAATCATTTTTGTTTTTGCTGTCAGTCCCAGCATAATCATCTGAATTTTACTGTCAAACCCAGTATAATCATTTTTCTTTTTGCTGTCAATCCCAGCATAATCATCTGAATTTTACTGTTAAACCCAGTATAATCATTTTTGTTTTTGCTGTCAATCCCAGCGTAATCATCTAAATTTTACTGTTAAACCCAGTATAATTATTTTTATTTTTGCTATCAATCCCAGCATAATCATCTAAATATTACTGTTAAACCAGTATAATCATTTTTAATCTCAGCATAAGCTTCTTTAATTTTACTGTTATACCCGGTATAATCACCTTATTTTACTATCAATCCCAGCATAATTATCTTTATTTTTACTGTTATATCCAGTATAATCATCTTTACTTTTGCTGTCAATCCCAGTATCATCACCTTAATTTACTGCCTGTCCCAGCATAATCACTTTTTTTATTTTACCATCCATTTTTACATTATTTATTCATATTCAATCGCATTATCATTATCATCTTTGTAACAATTTAACAATGAGACTTAGTTCTTACACCAAACACATCCTTATATGAGTTAATAAATTTCTGTTAACATATTCTGTTCCTTTCATATTCTAACTTCCCTCTTTATTTCAATTTTTTAAATGAATCTATAACAAATTCTTCTTATACTCATATTCATTCTTATTCATCTATAAAAACCTCCTTTTTATGATTACTTTCCATCTATACATTGCTTTTTCATTTTTAATCACATTATTTTTATCTTCTTTTTTCCCAGCCGTTTGTATCTTGTTCCTCGTTTTCTTGTCTGTTAGCATATATTTCATTTCAATTTCAAAGTTCTCAATTTTAATTCTCCATGTATCAATTTAGTTCTTTTTCTTACTTCTATTTCAAGCAAATTACATCAATTTTCTTCTTTTGTTCCTGCGCCATTTGACTTATTTTGTTCCTGCACCAATTAATACCAATTATAGGAGTTCCGTTATATTTTCCCTTTCTTTTCACCAAAGTCAAGCCGCTTGCAGACCAAGAAAAAACACCTCCACCACCAAAGTCCCACGGTTGTTATCTGTAATATTTACAATGTTCCCCAACAAAGAGCAAATTATAATGTTTCTTTTTGAATCAGAAGGTGTCTCTCTGCAATCCACAATTTCCATTAGTCACATAAGTAGCCGTTTTGTTTCAATTATTTAACGTTCTTGCTTGATTCTCTCCTTCTGTGTTTTGAAAATAATAATTCTTTTTTCTTTTTTTTCTTTAACAGTCCAATTCAAATTTGAAACTTTGCTCAGTTTTTGAACCAAATCTCAATGTTTATTTTTTGGATTTGTTTTTTCAAACATCAGTTTTCTATCGGGTCTTTTTCTTTTCTTTTAAAAATTGCATCCTGAAATCTTCTATGCCCTGTAGTTCCACAGCCACTGTTTTAAGGCTAGGGGTCTTACAAGTAAAAAACCATTGCTCCAAATGTTGTTTCGAGCTTGGGTTGGTTGTCACTCACCCAGCTTCAAAGAGCATTGTTCCTTTCCGCTTTCCTCCTGCACATCACTTAGCCTGGTTTGTCCCAGCTTCGTGGCAGCCACCATGGCTGCCGCCCCCCACCGCCGACTTACAGAGAGTTCCCTCCAACCTCCGAGGAACTTGCCTGTTCCTCTTTGTCGTCCGAGATGCCTCTCTATCTACCCTGTCCCTGCAGGACAGTTCTGGTCTGAAGACCCATCAGCAGAGGTTCAGCAGTCGATGTTGTGGCCCATCAGTGGCCTATACAGATTGTAGCTGATTCCGACAACGAGGAGGCTGGTGTGGTGCTGCGCCAGCAGCCTGTGCAGCTGGCACTCAAGTCGAACAGTGAGGAGGCTGGAGAAGATGTGGTGCCAGAGGCAGAGATTCAGCCAGGGCCTTCAGAACCTCCAGAAGCTCCTTTAAGTGAAGAGGATGAAGAGGAGGAGCTTCTTCTCAATGCATGGGTGCGCAGAGCTGCCAAAAGGCAGGAGTGGCTCCTTAGGAGGAGGTCTCGAGAGTAAGGCTTGTGGCTAATTGGCCACTCCCTTAACCTATTTAAGGAGGAACACCGTTTGCAGCAAGCTGTAGGGAACAACTTTAGTTCAATCTCCTCCACATCTGGATTCTCTGCAAAATTGTTTCTGGGCTTTCTGCCAACTCTAGTAAGACTGTGATTACCTTATCTTAGAATTCTGGTAGGCTGTTAAGACAGTTTATTAACAGCTTTTGGTTGATAAAGACTAAGTTATTTGAGTAAAATAAGCTTTGTATAGAGTTTGTGTGTGCTGTGTTCTTTGGGGTCCGTAGCTGGGGCAGAACAGTCGGGGTTTTCGCTGGGCTCCTCAGAGCCCGTTATTCCCCAGCTGTCTTGCCATGACGCCAAACTGGAAGTCTCTAAATCAATTATTGATATCTCTTATCTGTATATTAAGTATCTATATATACCCTATACATTTAATCCCTTTAATATTTCCTTATTTAGCTAGCAGCCTATTAATTTCACACTTCTCTCCGAACCTCTGTTTCTTCATTTTTTCTTTCTCTTCTATATCCACTGTCCCTCCTTTCTCTTCCACTCCTGAACCTCTCTTCTCCTTCTCCAACACATTTTCACTTTCTTTTTTTCCTCCTAGTCTCTCTAAGGAGGCAGTTTCCTTCTCCAATTTTCCTCTGTCTGCTGCCAATCCACTCCTGTCACTCTTGCCACCGCATCCCGTCCCTTCTCTGTCTCTTTTACTTTCTCTGACCTTCTGTTGCCTACCGCTCCTTCCACGTCACCATTTGTATTCTCTCTGTTCCTCCAATATATCGCTTCTTCCTTCTATCTCTTCACTCACACCTGTCTCTCTCGTCGCTGCATCCCGGTCTCTCTCCATCTTCTCCACTTTCTCCAACCTTCTTCTACGTACTGCTCCTTCTCTGTCTCAATTTGCTTTCCTCAATTATTTCACTTCTCTCGCTGCTCTCCTGAACCACCAATTTTTCTCCTCCTTCTAGCTGTCTGTCACCCGTCATCTCCTCTTGCTCACTCCGCCATCTCTCGTCTTCGCTGTACCACCTCCCTTTTCTCTTTCCTCTATTTTCACTATTTCTTCATTCTGGGTTTCAAATTACACCTTCCAATCCTCTCCCAGCCACTTTCTTGCTACTCCTCTCCTCCTAAAGCTCTTGCCACAAAGTTCTTTGTCTCCCTTCTCTCAATCTTTAGTTATTTTAATTTGCTGACTCACAGCTCTTCCTGCTGGGTCACCACTTGCTTTGAGGATTCCCTCGCAAATTGAGCTTCCTTTTTTTACCAGAAATCATGGACTTACTCTTTCTTTAGGCTCTTCTCTTCTATTACAGATTTGGGATATTTTTACTCACTTCAATGACACAGTCTGTTAAATATCTCCTTGCTTCCACATCATCTGTGACTAGTCATAGCCTCGGGTCTGCCATCTCGCAATAGCAGATGCTTTCACACTGGGTTTAAGGGGTTTCCTTTCATTGCAGTGGATGATCGCCTTTTACCTCACTACCCCCCAGGCTTACTCTTTATTTCGCGTAGCTCTCCAGGCTCTCCATGCCCCGAAGGGTCCCCAATTGTGAAAAAATCAGAGTAAAAGGACGGAGACTGTCCTCTTTCCTCTGCACTGCCACAACATCGCCACCAGAAGTCTATGCGGTAGTGAACGAAAAAAAAGGACTATGTTACGAGCATGAAAAATAAAAAGAAACAAAAAATACTACCATTCATTCTTTGATATGGTACATGAACTCAATTTATTCAATCAGTGGAGGGAATTGAATCCAAAAAAAGGGAATATACTTTTTTCTCAAACCTACATAAATCCTGGTCCCAATTAGATATGGCATGGATGAATGGAGATGTAGGAAAGGATATAGAAACAATAGAAATAATGCCAAATATGTGGGCTGACCACAACCCCTTAAAAATGGAGTGGGTGGGGAAATTGTTTGTATATTTTTTTTAAAAAAAACTTTTCAATAAAAAAAAATAATTTGGAAAGGACAGAAAAAAGTTAGGAGAAGGTGGACACTGAATCCCCAAATTTTAAAAGAAAAAGAATTTATTTTAAAGATTAAAAAAGAAATGGGATTATTTTTTAAGGAAAATATAAAACAACCAACATCATTACAAATTATATGGGATATGGCTAAAGCGTACCTAAGGGTATAGCGATAGCTTATATAGAAAAAAAAAAAGGAGAAAAAGCAAATGCAAAATACACTTCAGGAGGAGATTAAAAAATTAGAAACTAAATTACAAAGGATGAAAAAATTAAAGGGAAAATGGTTCTGGCTAAACATAAACTAAATATAGTGGAGCAAGAGGAAAGGGTAAGGGAATTGAAAGTGGCAAAACAATTTTTTTTTGAATATGCAAACAAGCCCGGGAGGTGGCTAGCCTATAAATTTAAAAAGGATAGAGAAAAAAGTTTGATTCAGGAATTACAGGATGAAAACAGAGAGTTACAGTACAAAATGGAAAAAAATAAAAAAATAATCCAGAATTACTTTGAGGTGCTATATAAAAAAGAAGAAAGACAAGGAGAACATAAAACAATACTTAAAGGTTAATGGTTTGCCGGAACTAAGAGAAGAGCAGAGGGAAATATTAAATAATGAGATAACAGCCACAGAATTAAGAAGAGCAGTGCAAAAACAAAAAAGTAATAAAACCCCGGGGCCAGACAGACTTCCAGGGGAGGGTATATAAGAGTTTGTATGAGGATTTTGAAATGATAATACTGGAAGTGTTATAATGATATATTGGAGAAGGCCAAATTACCTGACTCCTGGACTGAAGCTTATATATCCCTTTTTCTAAAAGAAGGTACAGACCACAAACAAATAAAAAATTACAGGCCAATCTCGCTGTTGAACACAGATTACAAAATTTTTACTACTATAATTGTGGAAAGGTTGAAATTAATATTAAATGAAATAATACATTTGGAACAAAATGGTTTTCTACCTACAAGGCAAATTAGGAACAATATAAGAACGGGGTTAAATGTCTTAGAGTATTATGAAAAACATCCTGAAAAAACAGGCGGCACGGGACTTCCGGTGGCACCGAAGGGGTCGAAGACGCTCCTTTTGTGAGCGCCAGCCCCGCGATCACGTAAAGCCTCTAGAACAGCGCAAATCAGCTGTCTAGCGGCTTGGAAATTTTCTTCCTGGGAAAAGGGGAGGAAGAGAGGCAGACGGGTGCAGGTAGAGCTCCCCAAGAATCCCCCAGGAACAATTCTGGGGCTCGAAGGGTGAGAGCTCCCTGAAGCCGGACAGAGCTCCGGATCCGGGACGTTTCTGCTTTAAGCAGAAGAAGATGCTGCGACCACCCCTGCAAACAATGCTTTGAATAAACATTGGATTTGGAAGCAGGCTGAGCAAAGCTAGCAATTTGCAAGAACTAAACTTTAACTCCAAATGTGTATTACTTCCTTCTGACTAAAGGGAGAAAGTGAAACCAAGATGGCGATTGAGTCTTAATGGGGCATGAAAGTGAAAGTTAAAAAGGAAAGTTTTGTTTAGCACTTGCAGCCCCTGTCTAAAATTAGAGATCTTTGCTTTGAAAAGAAGAAGATTAAAAGGCTAAAAAGACTATAGCAGTGCTTTTAAAAAAAGGATTGATATTATTTAAAGACTGGGAAATTTCTGGATTTGGATGATTTGTTGTTCTGTTTGCTGAATAAACTCAATTGGAAACTAAAAATGGCTTCAAAACAAATAAAGACTATTGTTCCTAAAAGTGCTGGGAGCTCCCCAGCTCAAATGTCCAAATTGCAATCTCTCTCTGTTCCAATGGAACCACCAGGATTATAACACTTGAAATGTTGCAGGAAGCCCTTAAAACACAAGCCTCTGTTACGGGAAAAAAAATTACTTCGTGTTTGAGGATAAAATTCGGAGATGTTGCTGAGGAGATGGTTCAAATTAAAGAGGTTCATTCAAAATGAAATCAGGAAATTAGAGAAGATATTATCATGGCAGTCCAAGGTCTGGCAGGCCATATTGAAAGCAATAGATGAAAAAGTGGAAGAAATTAAGCAGTCTAATGAGAACTTGGAAAATAAAATGGGAGAGGTCCAGAATAAGATGGAAAGAGCAGAGGCCAATGTGATAATGATACAATACAGAGATATGGGAATTTGCTTTGAGAATAAGAGGCCTCAGAGAAAATAAGCAAGAGAATTTGAGAGAGATTTTTTCAGAAGCATTTGCACAGATAATGGGAGATCAAAAAGCAAATCTGGAATGGCAAATTGACAAAATTTACCGTGTCAACTCATGGGTTGCCAGACAGAAACATCTACCAAGAGATATTGTAGTCTATTTTATAACAAGGAGAATACGCAATGAAATCCTACAAGTCACTTTTAAAATAAACTTAAAGTGCAGGGGCAGGAGGTTTTAATACTGAAAGAAATCCCCCCCCCAAAAAATGTTGAGAGCCAGAAGGGATTATGGCTTTCTGGTGGAAGAACTGAGAAACCGTCAGATACAGCACAGATGGGAGGTTCCAGCTGGACTAGTGGTGAACTATTCAGGAGAAAGATATCAATCTTAACTCAGTGTGGAAAGCAAAGATTTTTACACCAATGTACTAAAAGGCTGGATGCCCACAGTCCCCAGAAGCCAGAAGGAAGACGGAAGTAGAGGGGGCAAGAAAGGGGGAGAAGGAAGAATTGTTGGCACAGGCCCAAAGGGGAGCTTTGATTACTCAAGAAGATTTAATACAACTTTCGATTAATGCTCAAGCTTTGGAGGGTACTCGAAAAAATAGAAAGAACCTAAGGATCAAAGACAGACCCGAGTGGCAGCCAAGCATCAGGAAGAATTAAGAGTGCAGCAACTCCAGATAATTCAAGAAATTAAAAAACAGAAGCAGTGGGAGGAGCCAAGGCCAAAAAGCAAACTGCATGGAGATTTCCAGCAGATGCTCCAAAAGCTTCAGGGGGGCCAAGAATGGCAACTAGATTTCTGACTTGGAATGTTAATGGCCTAAATTCACCACAAAAGAGGAGAAAAATATTTCATTATTTGAAACAGTTTAAAAACGATGTAATATGTCTACAAGAGACTCACATTAGAACGAAAAGATCAAAAATATTTAATAAATGCAAGGTTAGGTATACATTTTGTTGCATGATTCCGAGAAGAAGAATGATATAGTTTATATACCTAAAAAAAGATTAAATTGCCTAATATAATTGAAGCAGATGATCAAGGAAGATTTATAGCAATTGAACTTTTTAATAAAAGGAGAAAAAATACTTTTAATTGGAGTATATGCACCAAACCAACAACAGGAAAAATTTTATAAGCTTTTACATTCCAAGTTACTACAATGGGATTACAAATCATACATTTTATTGGGCGATTGGAATGGAATTTGGACACTAAAAAGATAAGAAGGGGCTCTTGCACAATATCTCAATGCGTGCTAGATTACCAAAATCATTTTTTGAAATGATGGATGATATGGAGTTGAGAGATATCTGGCGAGAGAGGAACTCTGAAGAAAAAGACTTTACCTTTTTTTCTGATAGACATCAATCTTTCTCTAGGATTGATTTCATATTAATTACTAATGATCTTTTTTCTAGGGTGAAGAAGACGAAGATCTGCCCAAGAGTTTTAATGGATCATAGTCCAGTTTGGATGGAATTAGAGTATGGAATGGGATTTAAGAGCTCTTGGAGGTTAAATGAAAATCTGTTTAGATATGAGGAAAATGTAAAAAAAATGTAAAAAATTTATGAAAGAATTTTTCATTATAAATATGCATAAGGGTACATCTATGGAAATGGTTTGGGATGCAAGTAAAGCATATATGAGAGGTATTTTGATATATTTGAATAATAAACATAGACGTAAACAGGGAAAAAAAAGGAAGGACTTAGAAGAGGAAATTAAAAAAAAAGAACAAGCTTTGATATTGAACCCAGCAGACAAGAAAATAAAAGATGGCAATTAACTTACTGCGAGGGCCAATTTAATATGCTAATGGCAGATCAGGTCGCAACTAATTTGCAATATGATAAACGTTATATTTTTGCAATGCTAATAAACCAGGGAGATGGTTAGCATATCTGTTAAGGAAAAAACCAAAAGTCACGGACCGTAGAGAAAATAGAATATAAAGGTAAAGAGGTTTATCAGCAAAATATGATTAAAAAAGCATTTTTAGAATTTTATATGAGGTTGTATGCTAGTGATAAAATTCAAAGTATAGATGTAGATAGATACTTACAGGAAGAGAATATTCCTATAATTACAAGAGAGCAAAGGGAGGGTTTAAATCAACCAATAACTTCCGAAAAGATTATGTTTGCAATTAAGCAGTTGAAAATGGGTAAAGCCCCTGGGAAGGATGGTTTGACAGCTGCTTATTATAAACACTTGCAGTTAGAAATGGTGGGATCACTCAAAGAGTTATTTACCAACATACAATCTGGAGGAGATGTACCCCCATCCTGGAGGACAGCTTTTATTTCTCTGATTCCAAAGGAGGACCAAGACCACACTCAGCCAAAAAATTATAGGCCTATATCACTTTTAAATACAGATTATAAGATTTTTGCTAAAATATTAGCAAATAGGTTAATGACAGTCATGCAACAAATGATTCATAATGATCAAACTGGTTTTATAAATGGTAGACAAATGAAGAGTAATGTAAGGCAAGTGGTTAACCTATTGGAGTATTTGGGGAAGAACAACCAAATCCCTGCGGTGGTAATATTTCTTGATGCGGAGACAGCATTTGATCGATTGAATTGGCATTTCTTATTGAAAATAATAGAAAAGATGCAGTTTGGAGAATATTTTACACAACCTATTAAGACAATATATCAGAAACAAACAGCACAAATAATAATTAATGGTAGTTTAACAGATACTTTTAATATAGAAAAAGGAACAAGACAAGGATGTCCCTTGTCTCCATTACTTGAGAGTAATGGAATAATGGAGACATTACTTGAAAGTCATTACTTGACTTGGAATTTTTGTTGAGTAAGATACGTGGGTTGGACAAAATAAATGGAATTAAAATTAGGCAGTATGATTACAGAGTACGAGCATTCGCAGATGACTTGGTTGTTACTTTAACCCAACCATTACAGTCGGTTGTAGGTTTAATGGATATAATTAAGCAATATGGACAAGTATCTGGATTTAAAATAAATGCAGGGAAAACGAAGATAATAACTAAATACATGACTACAAATCAAAAAGACAGGATTTGAAATAGTAAAAAAAGTTAAGTATTTGGGGGTTTATATTATGACATCAAATGCGAAATTATTTAAGCATAACTATGATCCTTTGTGGCAAAAAATACAGAGAGAGATGGAAAATTGGAAAAAATTACAATTATCCTTGTTAGAAAGAATAGCAGCAGTAAAAATGAATGTTTTGCCTAAGTTTTTGTTTATTTTTCAAATGATATCAATACTTTAAAAAGATGAAAATTTGAAGACATGGCAGAAGGGTATTAATAATTTTGTCTGGGCAGGGAAGAGACCGAGAATAAAACAAAAAATAATGCAGGATATACGTGAAAGAGGAGGTCTCAAAATGCCCAATTTAAGACTATATTATGAGGGACTTCCGGGTTTGTCTGCCACCGGCGAAGACGGTCGCTTCTGAAGGACCGCCAGCCCCGCCGCCTGTAGAGCCGCTCCGAGTGAGGGGAGCGGCTTGAAAACTCCAAAATCCTGAGGATTTGAGGAGAAGAGGGAAGCAAGAGGCAGGTTGAGCCCCCGTGAACCCCCAGAAGTCTGCTACTGGGGAGGAAACGGCGCGGCTCCCTTTTAACTTGCGGAGACTCCGGACGGCGTGGGATGACTCTGCTTGTCAGAGCAAGCCGGCTGCAGCAAACATTTAAATTGATTGGAAAATAATTTTGCTATAACACAACCTCAACCCCTAAACCAAGAAACTGCAAGTATTTCTTTGCTTTTGAACTTCTGATTCGGGAAAAGTTAGAGCGAGCGGAAACGGCTTGAAAAAATGGCGCCGTTCCAGTGTTAACGAGCTGAAAGGGAGAGTGATCTCGCAAAGCTATTTCAACAAGCTACATTGTAGCATTGCTTGTAGCAAGCGAACAGAGAAGAGTGGAAGAAAAATTCCTTTTTAAAATAAACCTGAGCTTGCTTCAGCTTACTTAATTTCTAATTTGATCAAATCTGGGGGACTTTTTTAAAGGACTTTGTGGAGGTGCAAAGGGGGGGAAAAAAGACTTCCTTTTTTCAGAAATTTACTTGGCAGAATGGCTTCAAAGAAACAGGAAGGAAAGGCTGCAGGGGAGGGATCTCCCACTCACAAACCGGAACAGCAGCCCCCTCCCAGTCAGCAGAGTGAGGGAAAGGATTTTGATGTTCAAAGTTTGAAAGATTTTATTACTCAGGCTCTGGATGATAAATTTCAAAAATCACAACAGGAAATGAAGAAAGAAATTAATGAATTTAAAGAGGCAATGAAAGAGAATTATGACAAGGTGTCTGACAAATTGTCAAATGTGGTTTCTGATTTGGCAGAAACCATTACCAAAGTGGATTCCAAACTGGAAGAATTCAAATCAGAAGTTAATGTTAAAATGAAGGATACTGATTCTAAAATTGTTGATGTGGATAATAAAGTGCAGAGAGTTGAAAATGAAATTACAATGATACAGTTTCGATCCATGGAATTTGCTATAAGGCTTCGAGGAATAAAAGAGAATGATAGGCAAGATTTGAGACAGATTTGTTCTGATGCCCTGGCTGTATTGTTAAAAATTGATCCAGCAGACGTGGTTTATAAAATAGACAAAATTTACAGAGTGAACTCATGGGTGGCTAGACAAAGAAAATTGCCCAGAGATGTGGTGATATATTTTACTGACAGAAGAATAAGAAATGATATTTTGCAAAGATCCTTTCTTTCCTCTGTGCAAGTGGAGGGAGCTCAAATTGGAATCTACAAGGAATTACCACCTAAGATGTTAAAAGATCGAAAAGAATATAGGTTTCTAGTGAATGAATTGCAAAAGCAAGAAATACCATTCCGGTGGGATGCCCCAACTGGTATAATTTTGAAATATAATGGAGAGAGCCATCGATTGAATACTTTTCAGAAGGCGGAATATTTTTATTATAATATTCTTAAAGAAAGATCATCATCCCCACGTACATCTACAATGTTGGAGACAAAAAGTGATAAGGAAAAGCAACCTCAGCATGAGAGGGAACAACAGTCCAAGCAGATGGAATTAGTGGAAATGCAGGGAGCTGTTGGAGGAGGAGGTTTTATGGAGGAATCCCTGTTAGAATCTTCACCAATTTTGTCAACAAGAGATGCTGCTTTGGATCTAGCTCGGATCCCTGAAGTTAAGGACCAGCGCATAACTCGTGCAATTTCTAAGCAAATAAAAGAAAAACAACAACAAGAAAGTCAACATAAAAGGGGAGCTAAAAGCACCACACAAAGTGAAGCCATGGGGGGAGCGAGGCCGAAGACCTCAGAAGAAGCGAGGCAAGGCAGCTCATCGCTTCAGAAAGGTCAAGATGACAATTAGGCTCTTATCTTGGAATGTTAACGGATTAAATTCACCACAAAAAAGGAAGAAGTTATTTACATATCTGAGACAATTTAATAATGACATAATTTGTCTACAAGAAACTCATATTCGAACTCAAGATCATAAATACTTGATAAACTCTAAATTAGGAATACATTTTATAGCTTCAACTTCGGAAAAAAAGAATGGTGTGGTTATTTATGTAAATAAAAGATTGTCTGCTAAAATTATAGAAGCAGATGAAGGTGGTAGGTTTATCGCAATTGAATTGCATACGGCAAACGGTCAAATTCTTTTGATTGGAATTTATGCTCCGAACCAACAACAGGATCATTTTTATAAGACTTTACATAATAAAATATTGCAATGGGATTACAGATCTATTTTAATAATGGGAGACTGGAATGGAGTAATTGATTCTAAACTAGATAAAAAGAGTTTGGCGAAAGTAAGGATCAGACTACCACAGACTTTTTTTGATATGAAAGAAGATTTGGAATTAAAAGATATTTGGAGAATTTATAACCCAAAAGAATTGGACTATACTTTTTTCTCTGATAGACATAGATCTTTTTCCAGGATTGATTTTATCTTGTTATCAGACAATTTACTTGTTAAAACAAAAAGAACAAAGATATTTCCAAGAACTTTAACCGATCATAGTTCTGTATGGATAGAAATTGAGATGGGAAAGACTGAGAGAAGGTCGTGGAGATTAAATGAAAATTTGTTTAGATATGAAAAAAATATAACAGAACTTAAAAAACAGATGAAAGAATTCTTTGAGATGAACTTGAATAAGGGCACCCCAATTGAAATTGTATGGGATGCGAGCAAAGCGTATATGAGAGGGGTACTCATTTATATGAATTCTAAACACAAACAGAATCGACAAAAGAAAAGATCTGAATTGGAAGTAGAAATAAAGAATAAGGAACAGCTACTTATTAAAAACCCAACAGATGAAAGAATATCTGGTGCTATAAAACTTTTGAAAGATCAATTTCAAATGCTCTTGGTGGAGCAAGCTGCAACAAATTTACAATATGCGAAACATAATACGTTTTGTAATGCTAATAAACCGGGAAGATGGTTGGCCTACACTTTAAGGAAGAAGCAGAGTTTACGGACTATTGAGAGTATTGATATTGGAGGGAAAGAAATTTTTCAACAAAAACTGATTAAAGAAGTTTTCGTAGACTATTATACTAAATTATATGCTAAAGATGATATACAGAATGGACTTATAGAAAAATATCTAGAAGAGAAAAGAGTTTCAAAAATTACTAGCCAACAAAAAGAAAGAATGAACTATCCTATAACAGTTGAGGAAATAATCGCAGCAATTAAACAACTCAAAACAGCTAAAGCTCCTGGAACAGATGGATTGACTGCAGTGTATTATAAAACTTTACAAGCAGAAATGGTGGAACAACTTAGAGATTTACTTTGCAATATACAACAAGGGGGTAAAATACCCCCATCATGGAAATCAGCATATATCACTTTGATACCAAAAGAACAAGTAGGTCCTAAAAAACCGGAAAATTATAGACCAATATCTCTTTTAAATAATGACTATAAAATTTATGCAAAAGTATTAGCCAACAGACTGATGCCAGTAATCCAAGAGGTGATTCATGATGACCAAGCGGGATTTATAGAAGGCAGATACATGAAGGACAATGTAAGGCAAGTTATAGATTTATTGGAATATCTTGAGAAGAATAAACAGATCTCTGCAGTGCTGGTTTTTTTGGATGCGGAGAAGGCCTTTGATAGAGTGGACTGGAATTTTCTACTAAAGACTTTAAGAAAAATGGGATTTGGAGACCAATTTATACAGGCGGTCTCAGCAATTTACCAAGAACAAAAGGCACAGATTATTATTAATGGAAGTTTGACATCAGAGTTTAATATTGAAAAAGGGACCAGACAAGGCTGTCCGTTATCCCCATTGTTATTTATCTTAACACTAGAAGTCTTGTTGAACACAATACGGGATTCGAATAACTTGAAAGGTATAATGATAAGGCAAGAGGATTACAGAATAAGGGCATTTGCAGATGATCTGGTTGTTACCCTAACACAGCCGATGGAATCAATAATCCAGATGAAAGACATTATACAAGATTATGGTATAGTATCAGGTTTTAGATTGAATCAGAAAAAAACTAAGATGATAGTTAAAAATATGACACAAGATCGACGACATGAATTTCAAAATAAGGCAGGTTTTGAGATTGTACCAAAGGTTAAATATCTAGGAGTTCAGGTTGCAGAATCAAACATTAAATTGTTTCAAAATAACTATGAAGTACTGTGGCGAGTTGTACAGAAAGATATGGAGATGTGGAAAAAACTGCAGCTGTCTTTACTTGGGAGAATAGCAGCAGTTAAGATGAACATTTTGCCAAGATTTCTTTTTTTGTTTCAAATGATTCCGGTGCTTAAAAGTGATAAACAATTGAAAGTTTGGCAAACTGGAGTGAATAAGTTTGTCTGGAACGAGAAAAAACCGAGAGTGAAATTGAAAATTATGCAAGATGTTCCAGAAAGGGGAGGTCTTAAACTTCCAAACCTACAGTTATATTATGAAGCAGCAGCTTTAACTTCAGCAAGTGATTGGTTTGGAAGGAAAAAGACTGGAATATTGAATATAGAAAGTTTTGACCTTGAATTTGGATGGCATGCTTATTTATTCTATGACAACAAAGTGGATAAAGTATTCAAAAGCCATATACTTAGAGATTCTTTGATGAGAGTTTGGAAGAAGCACCGATTCAAATGGGATTATAAAATACCGCTATGGCTGGATCTTGGTCATATTATGTGGAATATAAATATAATGTCACTCGGGGGGGTTTTATACAAAGAGGTTCTTTTTACAGATGCGGGCAGATGGCAGTTGAAGACTTTACAGACACTGTTGGACGAAGGGATTAATTTAACTTGGTTTCAATATAATCAACTACAATTGAGATGGAAAGAGGACCAAAAAATTGGTATTATGTTGCATGAGGAAGAACTGGTTAGACATATAAAAGAGAAAGGTCCAATGCATATTAAAAGACTTTATAATGTTTTGTTAGAAAGGGACTCAGAAACTGAACTAGTTAAAGACTGTATGATTAAGTGGGCACAAAATTTTGAAGAACCAGTGATGTTGGAAACATGGGAAAAAATTTGGGTTCAGAATGTTAAATTTACACAGTCGCAGAATTTGAGGGAAAATTTTTACAAAATGTTTTATAGATGGCATTTAGATCCTAAGAAATTGTCGTGTATGTACCCTAATGTTCAGCCAAAATGTTGGAGGTGTGATTGCACAGATGCTACATATTATCATATTTGGTGGACCTGTAAGAAAGTTAAGGCTTTTTGGATAAAAATTTGGTGGGTCATGCAGAATGTTTTGAAGAAAAAAATTCAATTTTCTCCACAATTGTTTCTTTTGGGTATAGTTAAGGGTTTTACAGTGGATGAAACAAAATTGATTTTGTATATGATTACAGCAGCGAGATTGTTGATAGGTAAATATTGGAAAAATGAAGCTTTGCCTACTGTTCAAGAATGGACTTTGAAGATGGCCAGTTTCGCTGAGATGGCGAAGATTTCAGCATACTTAAAAGACCGCTCGCAAGAGACTTATGAATGTGAATGGAAAAAGTGGATAGATTATGTGCAGAACAAATATCAAACTAGGAAGTATCAAATAGCTTTTTATTGATAGTATTATATTATATTATACTAAGACAGAAATATTTGAACTATGTGAAGATGAAAAATGATATGGGGGTTGGGGGGGTTTAGAGTTCAAGGTTTTTTTTTATATAAAGGGGATAATGATGGGGTACATTCTATGGAAGTCCGGGGGGGAGGGGAGGGTTAGGGGGGGTTAGGGAGGGGGGGTTTGGGGAGTTTGGGGTGGGTTAGGGGGGTGAAAATGGGGTGAAAATGTAATGGTAAAACTTTTACAATAAAAAAAAAAGACTATATTATGAGGCAGCTGCCCTATCAGCAATGAGTGACTGGATGAACTCAACAGAAGAAAGAATATTGAATATTGAGGGATATGATTTGGTTTATGGGTGGTATGCTTATTTATTATATGATAAGAAAGTGGATAAGACTTTTAAAAGTCACATATTAAGGAATGCTTTATTGCGTGTCTGGAAAAAGTATAAGTATAAATTAAACGAGAAGTTACCAATGTGGGCAATACCCAGACACGCGATAGAGAATTTAAGTGTAGAGCAAAAACAAGATGTGACTACATACAAAGAGCTTCTTAACAAGGAAAGAGGTATACTACAATTAAAACCTTTGAATCAATTAAGAGAAGAAAGGATAATTCAAACATGGTTTCAATATGTACAGCTGCAAGCTAGATGGAGAGAAGATCAGAAAATTGGTATCTTGCAAAATGAGGAGAGCTTGGTAAAACAAATTAGAGATCAAAGTCAAATGCATATAAAAAGGTTGTATAATGCATTGGTAGAAATAGATTCAGAAACGGAGTTAGTTAAAGACTGTATGATAAAGTGGGCACAAAATATTGAAGAACCAATAATGAGGGAAATGTGGGAAAAAATATGGGTTAGAAATGTGAAGTTTACGCAAGCCCAAAATTTAAGAGAGAATTTTTATAAAATGTTTTATAGATGGCATCTAGATCCTAAAAAGCTAGCCTGTATGTATCCAAGTGTGCAACCTAAGTGTTGGAGATGTGAACGTAATGATGCCACGTATTATCATATATGGTGGACATGTAAAAAAAATTAAGGCATTTTGGATAAAAATATGGTGGATTATTCAAAATATTCTCAAAAAGAAGATAAAATTTACTCCACAGTTCTTTTTGTTAGGTATAATTACAGATTGTACGGTTATAGAGACTAAGTTGATTTTAAATTTAATAACAGCACCCAGACTTTTGGTGGCACAGTATTGGAAGAAGGAAGACTTACCTACTATTGAAGAATGGACACTAAAAGTAGTGAATTTAGCAGAGATGGCAAAAATTTCGGCATATTTGAAGGACCACTCAAATTAGAGATATATATCAGAATGGAGAAGATGGATTGACTATATTCAAAACAAATATCGGACTAAAAAGCTTCAAATAGCTTATGAATTAAACCAACTTTTTCTTTTTGAATTATGTTTTGTTGTTGAAAGGGGAGTTAAAGAGCAAGAGGGAATTTGGAGCCTAAAGAAAGTTAGCATATTTTAGTTTATGTTTGTTAAATGCTATACCCTGTATTTGCTCTGGGAAGTCCGGGGTGAGGGGAGGGGGGTTGGAGGGAGAGGGGGGATGAGGGATGGGGGATGGGTGGAGGAGGGAAAGTGGGGGAGGAGGGATTGGGAAAAATTGTTGTAATACTTGATAAAACTTTTTAATTAAAAAAAAAAACAGGTGGCACTAATATTTTTAGATGCCAGAAAGCATTTGATAATCTTAATTGGCAGTTTTTGTTCCAACAGATCAAAGATATGAGATTTGGAGGGAAGTTCGAGAAAACAATAAAGGCGATATACACAACACAAAAAGCTAGAGTGTTAATTAATGTGGATAACACAGAGAAATTCGAAATAAACAAAGGAGTAAGACAGGGATGCCCAATTTCACCTCTGCTTTTCATCTTGACATTAGAAGTGCTGCTAATCCAAATTAGATACAATGGAGAGATAAAAGGACTAAAGGTAAAAAAAGAAGAATATAAGACACAGGCATTTGCGGATGACCTAGTGTTCTTCATAGAAGAGCTGCTAGAGACAGGAAACACCTTAATGAATGAAATAGAAAAAATTGGGACAGTGGCAGGACTGAAAATTAATAGAGAAAAGACTAAAATGTTAGTAAAAAATTTAACTGAAAAAGAATAGAAAGAATTAGAAAAAGATTTGGGATTGCAAATTGAAAAACAGATTAAATATTTAGGAATTTGGCTCACTGTAAGGTGTTCTTCAATAAAAGATGATAATTATAAAAAACTGATACAACAAATGAAAAAAGATTTAGAGATCTGGGGAAAATTACAATTATCATACTAGGAAGGATAGCAGTGATTAAAATGAACATATTGCCAAAATTATTATATCTATTTCAGACAGTTCCTATAAAATTGGAAAGGAGATTTTTTGAGGAATTAAATACAATAATTAAAAAAAAATATTTGGCTGGGTAAGAAAGCACGGATAAATATGAAAATGTTACAAGATAGTAGAAGCAGAGGTGGCTTTGGACTCCCAAAATGGGAACTTTATTATCAAGCTGCGGGGCTATTATGGATCAGAGACTGGATAAACTTAGACAATAAAAGGGTTTTAACAATTGAAGGACATGACCTACAGGCAGGTTGGCATGCCTTCCTATGGGATAAACATAATAAGGCACACTCATTATAAGGATTGCCTCTCCTTCCAACTTAAGAAAGTAAGAACTCTTGAAACGTGGTTGTTCAAAAGGATTCTTTTATTAAGCAGAAGTGATAGCCACCCAGTTAAAGCAGAATCTGAATACCCTTAGGCAAAACAAGTAGGATTAAAGCAGTAGAGACCCCTCCCTTTAAGTCAGAATGCAGATTTTAACCAATACACAAATGTGAAGATGCTTTCTTTTCCAGTTTCCCTGAGAACCCGAACAACTATGAATTCACACTGTTATCCTTTAAAGTGAAACAACCCACATGACTATCATAAAAATTCCTCCAGGAAAAGAGGATCTCAGGGCTCTTTGGCGCCAGGATATAGGTTGTAAAATATCTGTTGACACAGGCAATGCTAGTAAATCGAATCCAAGTCTCCCCCTTCCTCCAATTGAATGGCAGTATCACTTTTAGGGATCTGACATGCATACGACTCATATTTTTACCGACATCAAATAAGAGAAGCATTGATATGGACATGGGGAAAGGTTAAAAGGAAACATTATATGAAATTGCCAAACTGGGTTTCACCAATGGAGGCAACGATTTATCCGAACACATTAGATAAAAAAAAGATGATAAGATATAAAGAACTATTAGATAGCCAGGGGAAACTTAAATCAAATGAAGAATTAAAAGAACAGGGTATAATTATAGACTGGTGGCCATATCTACAGACACAGTCGAAATACAGAAAAGATATGGAATTCAAGGGGTACCATAACAATTGGATAGAATATTGACAGGCAAGGAAGAAAAATTTATAACAAAAGCATATAAATATCTATTAGAGGTAGAAATGGAAGAAGAAATAGTGAATAAATAAGTTCAATGACAGCATGGGCACAAAACATAGGCTGTAATATAAATTTAGAGGAATGGGAAAAATTATGGAACAAAAACTGTAAATTAACTTTGTCGACCACATATAAAGAAAATCAGTACAAAATGTTTTATAGGTGGCATTTAACACCGGCAAGATTGGCTAAAATATACACAAAAATGAAACTGGACTGCTGGAAGTGTAAATATAAGGACGGAACATTTTATCACATGTGGTGGCAATGCCCCAAAGCAAAGAAATATTGGGAACAGATAAGGAGGTGGTTACAGGAGATAACAGGAGAACAAATTGAATTTAAACCTGAATTATTTTTATTAGGAATAATTAATCAAAGGATAAAGAAGCAACTCCATTTTACATATAGTAACAGCAGCACGAATTGTTTATGCCCAATCTTGGAAACTTGAAAATATACCAGCTAATAAGAGGATTATACATCAAATATTAGAATGTGCTGAGATGTATAAGGTCACATTAGAAATAAAAGGAATCTGACTCATTTATTTTACTAAAAGCAGAGAATTAACACTAAAGATTGTCCCAAATATATTTCAGAGTATTGACTCAAAATACCTCATTTAGATTGTTTGTTTTATTTTTGAAGCTATTCTTCTTTAAAAAAAAAACCTTTTATGTCTTTATGTCTGCATCAGAGGTGGTATTCAACCCGTTCAGACCGGTTTGGGCAAACCAGTAGTGGAAATTTTTTCATGGTCTGCTGAACCAGTAAATACCACCTCTGGCTGGCCCCTCCCACATCCGCCCACTCACCCACTCACTCCTTGCCCCTCCCAGTCACTTGTCCCTCCCAGCCACTCGCTGCTTGCCCCTTCTGGCCGCTCCCCGCACGCCCCGCACACCCCTGCCCTATATATGTTGCCTTTGCCATGTGGCCCAGGTAATCACCTTGTCAGTTGCCTCAGTTCACTCAGTTGCCCACTCAGTTGCCCACTCAGTTCAACTCAGCAAAGGTAAGCAATCAATGCCACTCACTTGCCCTTCACCTTGGGTTGGGGGCCGGGGCCCCAGAGACTTGCCATTTCCCAAGGCCCTGGAGCCCCCGCCTACCTCGACTGGGTCAGGGAATGCACCATTCCCCAGCTCTGGCCTTGCCCCAGAGGTCTGCCCACTTGCTGCCCACCTTGGCTGGGTCAGGGAATGTGCCATTCCTTGGCTCCGGCCTTGCCCTGGAGTTGCCACCCACTGCCCCATCCCTTCCCAGTCACATATGTTGCCCCATTTCCCCTCCTTCAGAGGCCCCAGCCCTAGCCCTGCTTCCTCCCCCACAACCGCCTCTTTCTTCAGGCTTATCTTCCTCCCATGGTGGCTGGTGGCAGAGCGGAAGGCAAGCTCTCTTTCTCGGTGTGACTGTGAGAAGCCTCCCAGAAGCCTCTTTGCCAGCCACTTCCCGGCAGCGGTGGCTGGCTGGAGGCCACTGAAAACTATTGGAGGTCTCGAACACACTGAAAAAGCTGCTGCAGTGCCATCGCTGCCTTGTTCTTTATGCTGGCCATGGACATGCATTCCATTGCTTGATGCGCCAGAGGGACTCCTCCACTCAGGCGCAGCTGGCAATGGGATGTGCGTGCGCAGCCGGTGCAAAGAACAGGGCGGCGATAGCACTGCAACAGCTTTTTCAGTGCGTTTGAGACCTCCGGTAGTTTCCTGCGGCCTCCAGCCAGCCGTTGCTGCCAGAAAGTGGCTGGCAAAGAGGCAGCAGCTGGGAGGCTTCTTGCAGTCTCACTGAAAAAGAGAGCTTGCCTTGCCCTCTGCCACCAGCTGCCACAGGAGGAAGGTAAGACCAAAGAAAGAGGCAGTTGTGGGGGAGGAAGCGGGGCTAGGGCCGGGGCCTCTGAAAGAAGGGAAATGGGGTGATCCATGTAATGTGTGCGACTGGCAAAGGGAGAGCAGTCAGCATGCAGGAGGAGGCCTTTGACAGATTAGGCCAGGCCTGGGCAGAAAATAGGTAGAAAGGCTGCAATAGCTGTAAGTTCAACTTTTTTTCCTACCTGTTCTGTGGGTGTGGCTTGTTGGGGGGGTCATGTGACTGAGTGGCCATGGCCATGAATGATGTCAAGTTGGCCACACCCACACAGTCACATGACCCCCACCCCACCCACCCACCTAGCTACAACCACAGAACTGGTAGGAAAAATTTTGAATACGACCACTGGTCTGCATGCATTTTGAATGCTTCTGAGTCAAGGTGCTCCATCCTATGGCATTTTGTTTGTTTATTTGTTAGCAGCACAAGTTGGTGCCCTTATAGGAATTGTTACAGAGATGAGTTAGAAATTACAATATGTAGAAAGAGAGATAAAATACTTAGGACATTTGATTAATGAAAGAAGTAACAAAAATCACACTTGAAGGAGTTGAGGAAATTTCTAGAATTGACTGGATATTGTAGGCTGTGAATAGATAATTATGCTATTTTGAAAAAGGCCTGGTATGCAAAGAGCCTAGGGAATGGCTTTGAGGGTTTGAGTGTTAAGGGAATGGCTTTGAGGGTTTTAACCTAGAAGTGGGGAGGAAAGAGAGAGTCAGTGGCATTTTTATCTAAAATGTTAGATCCTGTCTGTTAAGGATTGCCAGATTGTGTTCAAGCAGTGGCGGCTACGGCAGTGTTAGTGAGAGAAAGCAGAAAATTGACTTTTGGAGGAGCCCTACTGCCCCTCCTCAAGTGAGGGTGATCTTAAACCAAAAAGCCAGTCCTGAGCCACTCCAAAAGTGACCTGGAAGATGACTCGCTGGTAAGTAACCCAATCGAACCGCTCATCCTACCCCTAAGACTTTTTAACTCCAGCCGAGGGAAAGGGGAAGAAGTAGCAGCATTGCTGGACTCAGGGTGCACCTGATGCCTAATTAGCCCAACCCTGGCAGGTAGATTGGGAATTCAACTAAAGAAAATGAAAACTCACATCACTTTTTGCCAGCTAGACAGAACTGTAGCGGGTGGGGGGGAGTCAGCCAATTTTGCCACAGAACCATTGCAAATGAAGCTGGGGGATCTTAACGAAACCCTCATGTTCATAGTAGCCCCAGGAATGGAATGGCCACTAGTCCTAGGACTAACATGGTTGCAGAAGTGGAACCCAAAAATAAACTGGAAGAGAGGAACCGTAAAATTCCAGGGGCATGTAACTTTCACGAACATGAAAGAGGAAGGAAAAAAAAGCAGGGGAACAGCAATGACCAGCCACCCTGCTGCACCCACCAGCATCCCCAAAGAATACCAGGATTTGGCTGAGGTATTTAGCGAGGAGGAGTCCAATGAACTTCCACCCCATGTGCCATGGATTGTGCTATTGAGATCCTACCAGGAGCTAAATTTCCAAAACCAAAAATGTACTGCATGTCCCCCAGAGAACTAGACGAACCTAAAAAGGGGTTTCATCGAACCCACCCGATCAAAAACAGCAGCCCTGGTGTTATTCTGTGAAAAGAAAGATGGCTGTCTATGCCTCTGCATTGATTACTGTAATCTAAAAATGATCAGCATAGAAAATATGTACCCACTTCCCCTCATGAAGGACATGCTGGCTCACGTCTCTAAAGGAAAAATCTTTTCAAAGCTGGATTTATGAGAGGCATACTACCACATCAGAATTAGGGAAGGGGATGAGTGGAAGACTGCTTTTAACACTCCGCTGGGGTGCTACCAATTTAAGGTACTCCCTTTCAGATTACAAGGGGCCCCTGCCATGTTTATGCAATTAATTAATGAGGTGCACCATGAACATTTATACAAAGGGGTCCTGATTTATCTTGATGACATTCTTATTTACACCAAAACAAAAGCAGAACACGTAAAACTAGTCCGAGCGGTTCTTGCTAAACTCCATGCCACCAAACTCTATGCAAAACTCTCTAAATGCAAGTTCCACCAAGAAAGGATTGACTACCTGGGGTATAGAATGTCCCATGAGGGGATAGAGATGGATCCACTTAAAGTAAAAGCCATCATCGATTGGGAGCCATCCCAAACCCATAAACAACTACAAAGTTTCCTTGGTTTTGCTAACTTTTACTGTCAATTCATTCCAGCCTTTGCTAAAATCGCCCTCCCCATTACGAACTTGCTAAAGATGAAAGGGGGGGGAACCAAAACCAAGGCAACCCCTTAACTGGACAATGGGATGCCAAGCGGCATTCGAGAAACAGCTATTCTCAGCTGAACCTATCCTAAAACACTTGGACCCAGAACACCCTTTTGTCATCCAAGCAAATGCCAGTGACCTGGCAGTAGGAGCAGTCCTACTTCAAAACAATGAACAGGGATAATTGCAACCATGTGCATACACACCCAAGAAATTGACAGAAACCGAGCAAAGAAGGGCCATATGGGAGAAAGAGGCTTATGCGGTACAATGGGCCCTCCTCACATGGAGACAATTCTTTTTTTATTATTGAAAAGTTTTACAGAAAAAAAAAAGATTCCCCCCCCAATATTCCCCCCACCCTTTTCCCTCCCCACATCCCACCCTCCCCCCCGACTTCCCAGAGCAAAATACAAGGTATTTCAGTTAACAATCATAAGCTAAATTAACCGATCTATCCTTAGACTACTAAATCCCCCCCTGAAACCTTAACTCCTTTATGGATAACATACTTAGCATTCATTCATAAGCTATTTGATATTTTCTTGTCTGATACTTATTTTGAATATAATCAATCCATCTTCTCCATTCCGATACATATCTTTCTTGTGTATAGTCCTTCAAATATGCTGAAATTTTTGCCATTTCTGCTAAATTCGTTACTTTCAGTGTCCACTCTTCAATAATAGGCAAAGAGTCCTTCTTCCGATATTGCACTACCAACAGTCTAGCTGCTGATATTAAGTTCAAGATCAGTTTAGTCTCTAATACTGTACAATCCGTCGTTATACCCAATAGAAACAATTGAGAAGTAAATTTCAACCTTCTTTTTCAGAATATTCTGCATCACCCACCAAATTTTTATCCAAAATGCCTTGATCTTCTTACAAGTCCACCATATATGATAATAAGTTGCATCATCACATTCACATCTCCAGCATTTAGCTTGCAAATTCGAGTACATACATGATAATTTTTTAGGATCTAAGTGCCATCTATAAAACATTTTATAAAAATTCTCTCTCAAATTTTGTGCTTGCGTAAATTTAACATTTCTAACCCAAATCTTTTCCCATGTTTCCATCATCACTGGTTCCTGAAAGTCTCTCCCTTCTTAGATGGTTCCAGAGTTGGGGGTGGGCCCCCAAGATCCAGGTCTTCTTCCATGGTGATTCCTCCAGCTGCAACTTCAGCATAAGTTTGTATCTGCTTTCCATCTTTTTCTTGTTGTAGCATCTCCATTTTCTTTCTACCCCCCCGCTCCCCGGTGAGGGTGGGTATCCAGCCTTTAGGACATTGACATAAAAATCTTTTGCCTTCCAAACTGTGTTTAACTGGTATCTTTCTCCACTATAAGTCACTATTAGCCCAGTTGGAACATCCCATCTGTACGGCACTTGTTGGTTTCTCAGTTCATTTACCAAAAAGCCAAAATCCTTTCTGCTTCTCAACATTTTTGGAGGGATTTCTTTCAAAACCACCACTTCTTGCCCAGCCACTTGAACCTTATTCTTGCAAGAAGCTTGTAAGATGTCATTTCTGATCCTCCTGGTTGTAAAATAAATCACCACATCTCTTGGCAACTGTCTTTGTCTTGCCACCCAGGAGTTGACCCTGTAGATTTTATCAATTCGACTTGCCACATCTTCTGGTCTTTCTTTAGTTATCTCTGCAATAGCTTCAGCACAAATGTCCTTTAGATTTTCCTTACTATTTTCTTTCAGGCCTCTCAATCTCAAGGCAAATTCCATGGATCTGTATTGTAACATTACCAATTCATCATCCACCTTCTCTGTTTTAGTCATAATATCTCCTACTTTGTTTTCCAAATTCAAATTGGCTTCATTGATTTCTTCCACTCTCTCATCCACCTGAATAACAAGTTTTGACAATCCTGAGACTGCAAAAACAATATCATCTCTTATTTCATCATGCTTTACTTCAACAACTTCTTTAATTGACTTTATATCCTCCTCAAATTTCTTTGATTTCCCTTCCACAATTACTGTTAGGTTATTAATAGCTGCAGCTTGATTATTCATGGCTTCTTTTATAAATTCTTTGAGATCATTAAAAGAAGCCTCCTGACTCTGTGAATCAGCCAGAAGTTGTGCTTTCTGTGTCACTACTGACACCAGTGGAGAACCTCCTCCTCCTCTAGTAGCTCCTGGCTTAACTTGTTTAGAAGCCATCTTTTTTTTAAAAAAAGGATCTTTTTTCCTTTCACAACCACAAAGTCCCTTGAACAATTTTCAAAAGCTTGTAATTTATAGTCTCTAATTTATCAGGCAAAATAGTCTTTTCTCCACAAGCTCTCACTTCCCAGCAGCTTTAATCCACTCTCACAGTGCAAAGTTCTCAATAAACACTTTCGTTTCTGACTTTCACTTTCACACCCATAACAAAGGTGCCATCTTCAGCCTCCAGCTCAAAAGGATTCAATTAGAAACAATTTAAATCCGGAGTTAAGCACTGTTACTTTTAAAGCTTGTTCTCCTGTTTCCGCTCTGCCTGCGCTTGTAATCAATCAAACTCACTTTTGACAGCAGGATTGGTCGCAGTGTCTGGCTCTGTTTGAACAGAGTTGTCCCGGATTCGGAGCTTCTTAGTGGGCTGACTGGGGAGCTCTCACCCTCCGAGCCTCTGGAATTATTCCAGAGGACTTTTGGGGAGCTCTACTCGCACCCACCGGCTCTCCTCTCCTTCTTCTCCTGATGGAGAGGTTTTTAAGCCACCAGACAGCCAATTAATGTTGTCAAAGCGGCTTTTACGAGATTGCGGGGCTGGCGGTCTGAGGAGACCGTCCACGACGCCTTCGGTGCCAACCGGAAGTCCTCATGGAGACAAGTCTTAAAAGGGAACAAAGTACCCTGTGAAGTCTGGACTGATCTTAAAAACTTAGAAGCTCTGAAGACCCTATGAAAACTCTCCTCCAAACAAGTACATTGGGCACAATACTTTAAACGTTTTAATTTTACCCTCAAATATCTCCCAGGAGGGAAAAACTTCTTAGTTGATGCCTTGTCCAGGAAGCCCCAATACAATAGTAATAAGACTGAAATTGTGAAACCTATGCTCCAAACACCCCAGCTAGCCGCCAAAGTTGTTACCCGTGCACAAGCCAAAAAAGAACCGCTTTAATGCAACAGTCTTAAAATTTAAGGAGGCACTTCTTAAAGACGACTGGTTCCAGGCACACAAACACATTTGTTTGCTCGAAGACGATTTAGCCTGGGTTGAAAACAAACTTTATGTCCCTGCTAGCCAAAGATTGGAGCTTATGAAATGATCCCATGACTCCAAGATAGCTGGACATTTCGGATTTGTGAAAATGCTACACCTAATCAAAAGGCAATTCTGGTGGCCATCCCTTAAAAAAGACATTGAGAGCTACGTGGCTAGCTGCCCCATCTGCGGAGCTGCAAAAAGATGACAAGGAAAGTTCCCAGGGGTCTTACAAACTGTAGCAGATCCTTCAGCACCTTGGAGAGAGATTTCTATGGATTTTATAGTGGAGCTGCCTGGCAAGCTCGGGAAACACAGTTATTTGGGTTGTAACGGACCTCTTTTCAAAACAGGTCCATTTCATACCCTGCCAGAAGATCAGCCAAGGCATTAGCAAAAATGTTTTTAGCCCACATTTATCACCTCCATGGAGCATCTCAACGGATTATCTCAGACAGGGGTGTCCAATTCACCTCCAAATTTTGGCGGGCTTTTTAAAAATATATTAGGGTCCACCCAGGAGCTGTCCTCTTCACACCACCCCCAAACAAATGCGGGAGTTGAAAAAATGAACTGCATATTGGAACAATATTTAAGATGTTTTATGACAAAAAATGCTGTGAACCCAAACCATTCAAGGTTGGGGACTGTGTATATCTAGCCACAAAGTTTCTGAAATCCTTACAACCATCTAAGAAACTGGGACCAAAATTCATCAGCCCATTCCCCATCACCAGAATCATAAACACTGTCATGGTAGAAGTCCTCCTTCCTAAGACATTTAGGCAGGTTCATCCAGTGTTTCACTGCAGCCTACAGAAGCCAGAAATCACTTCAAAAGTCGGACCTCCTTTGCCCACACCTCCAACCCCCATTATGATGGAAGGAGAACAAATTTTTGAAATCAAAGACATCCTTGACTCTCACACTCACCACAGCTCCACACAATATTTAGTGGCATGAAAACACCTACCATCCTCTCAGAACTAATGGGTAGCCAAAAAAATGTAAAAGCCCCCACACTGTTACAGAAATTCTACCTGAAATACCCACACAAACTATCCTAAATCTTACCATATTATATGTTTTATGTCTTTCTAGGTGGATTTTCCTTTTTTCTGAGGAGGGCAATATGTCAGATCCGTGTATTTTCCATTCTTCGTGGAAGAAGGGGGGGGATTTGGAGTGTCACATTTAGTTCTTTTCCTATGTATCTAATTTCTTGCCTGATCCTCTTTGTATAAACTTTACCCTGATTTATAATGGTTGCCTGGTGCCAGGAATCCCTGAAGAAATCTCACATCTCAGAAAAAGGGGGGAATGGGTGGATTGTAAAATGACCCTGAGAAACTCTTCATATCTGTTTCTCAGAGAGGCTGATGCAATTCGTATTCATACCTGTGGATTGGTTGGAATCCACATCGGAAGGTGGGCAGGGGTTCCTAAATTCCTTTATCCTGAACTGCATGCCCTGAGGGACCCCAAAGCCTGCTTTGAGTTTTGACTTGCTTTCATCCCTTTCAATAAAAGATTCCTTTTGAAATACAAAGTTCTCAAGAGTTCATACTTTCTTGGAAGAGGGGGAGAAGCTGGTCCTTACATTTAGAATGTTACAGTCTACATGAAGTGGCTTTTGGGGACTAGGATTAGAACAAGAGACTGAAGTATTGCTGAGCACATTGTAAGCCGCCCTGAGTCTCCGGAGAAGGGCGGCATATAAATCAAATTTAAAAAAAAAAAAGTAGCAGAAAGTTACAAACAAGGAGGAAGTATTACAGAAACTCTAGTTTTATTGTATATACTATCATAGGGCTGAAAGGGATATTTGGTCTTCTAGTTCAACCCCTGGCTCAAGGCAGGAGACCTTATACCATCCCAGATAGATCCTTATCTAATCTTTTCTCCAACAACGGAGCACACACAACTCTAGGAAGCAAGCTTTTCCATTGATTAATTGTTATCATTGTTAAGAAATTTTTCCTTATTTCCAGGTGGGATCTCTCTTTAACAAATTTCCACCCATTGTTTCTTGTCCTACTCAAAGGTGCTGGACTAGAAGACCTCCAAGGTCCCTTCCAGCTCTATTCTATTTTCAACCCCCATTCTCTGTGAAAGCCGCTCATGTACCGGAAGACAGATATCATGTCATCCCAAGTCTTCTCATTGTTAGGCTAGATGCACATTGTATGATTTAGCCTCCAGATCCCTTATCAGCACTGAGAGAAATAAGAATTATTCCTGTAAAGAAAAGAGCAAGAGTGGAGCCATATTTATCCTATATGTAACCTAAGACATCAGCTGTTAGACATTAGTTGTGTAAGAGGGACTTTTGAGGGGGAAAACAGAATTATAAATTGATTAGTGCATTTCATGTCAGGTCAGGCTAACATTGGCAAGACAACCGATGTGCTGAAAATGATAGTTTTGTTATGATGTGGCAACTATCAGGAGAATTACTTGTCCGGGAAAAACAGGTGTTATGTAGTCAAAACTTATCTTATGTAAGAGAATAAGGGGCATTGAGGGGGTGGAGGTTTTTACTCCGAAACTGTATTTAAATGTGGAATTCATATGTATTCTTTGCTCTCTTTTGTTGCTCTACACATGAGCACAAGGAGGGGGGGGCATTTTTGCAAAAGTTAAATAAAGCTCTTTTTATTGTTCATGGAAGTCTCCTGATGTTTAACTGAGAGGGTTAAATCTCACAAGTGTTATTATCACGTCTCATGATCTTGATGCTATCCCTGTTGATGCAGCCTAGGATTGCTTTGGCTCTTTTGGCAGCTGCCGCATATTATTGGCTCATACTTAGTGGTTGTCCACTAGGACATCTATATCTCTCTCACAGTTACTACTCTTGGGCTTGGAATTGCTTATTCTATATTTTTGCATTTAGGTGTCAGGGATTCTGACCGATGCCCTAATTAAATTATGAGCCTCAAGCCAAGCTTCAAAAGCAATTCAGTTATTTATTAGGAACTTCATGTCGGCACATTCCAAGTGAAGCCAACTGTGAACCCATGTAATTTACGTTCCAGCTCTGACCCTCTTTCCCCACTCCTCCCAAGGTGTATCATCAGTCGCATTATCCAATTTAATTTTAATTTAATTTAATTTATCATATTCTATGCCGCCCAACTCCCAAGGGACTCTGGGCGGCTTACAGCAAAAATAATACAAACAATGAACATAAAAAATTATTTAAAAACATTATAAAAACATTTAAAAACATTTAAAGCCCATGCACACCATTCATGGCCGGATCTCGCAAGATTGCAACAGCGAGATCAACGGCCCCAGGCCTGCCGGAAAAGCCAGGTCTTCACCGCTTTCTGGAAGGCCAATAGGGTGGGGGTAGTCTGGATCTCAGGAGGTAACTGGTTCCAGAGAGCTGGGGCAGCCACAGAGAAGGCCCTCCCCTGCAGGCCCGCCAGCTGGCATTGTTTAGCTGATGGGACCCAGAGGAGACCAACTCTGTGGGATCTTACCGGTCGCTGGGAGCTATGCGGTAGAAGGCGGTCTTGAAGATAACCTGGCCCTGAGCCATGTAGGGCTTTAAAGGTAATAACCAACACCTTAAATTGTGCCTGGAGACCGGACTTCCGCTTGGCTCCGCTAGCCTCGAAGACGCTCCTTTACGAGCGCCCGTTCTCTGGTTCCGTTAAGACCCCAGAACAGCCGAAAAACAGCTGTCTGGTGGCTTGGAACCCTCTCCCCAGGCAAAGGGGAGAGAGAAGAGCAGATAGGTGGAGGTTGAGCCCCCCCAAACACCCTAGAAAGGATCCTGGGGCGCGAAGTGTGTGCGCTCCTTAAAAGCCTGTCAAGCCGCTCCGGACCAGGGACGAATCCACTAATTAGTGGATTTAGAAGCTGCGACCAAGTCTGCCAATGGAAATGAGGGGATTTTAACATTCTGAACCAGCAGCAGGCAGAACAAGCAAGGAGAAATCAGACTGCAAGTATCTTTACCTAACTCCAATGTTTGTAGCCTCCTTCGGAACTAACAATTAGTACTTTGCAACAAAATGGCGATTGAAGCCTGAAGGGGCAGGAGAAAGTGAAAGCCTGATAAAGTTTTGTTTTGCTGGCAGCCCTTTGTCTGAAAAGAATTTTGTACTGACAGAAGGAGGATTTAAAAACGCTAACTAAGACTGGGACTTTTCTTGAGGAACTTTTCTTTCTGGCTTCTGATTAGAATATAAAGAATTTTAAATTGGAAATGGCCTCAAAATCTGTAAAGACTGTTCCTATTAAAGGAACAGGAAGTGCTGGTAGCTCCCCAGTTCATATTCCTAGATTGCAAGCCTCTGCCCCTCCAGCAGATCCACAGACTTTAACGTTGGAGATGTTACAACAAGCCCTCCAAGTTACACAAGAGAAACTTGCTATTTTGATTAATGAAAAAACTAATGAAACCAATGAAAAAATACAGGCTGTGTCAGATGATATTGTAACTCGGAACCAGCAAATTAGGGATGATATTATAAAGACATTTAAATGTTTGGCAGGCAATATTGAAATGGTGGATGATAAAGTTGAAGAAGTTAAACAATCTATGGTAATCTTGGATAATAAATTAGATGAAGCTCAGAACACAATTCAAAGGGCTGAAGATGATGTAGCTATGATACAATACAGAGATATGGAATTTGCTTTAAGATTTAGAGGGGTGAAGGAGAACAAACAAGAGAACTTGAGAAAAATGATGTCTGAGGCATTGGCACCGTTGGTGGGGGAGTCAAAAAACGATCTGGGCTGGCAGATTGACAAGCTGTATTGCGTTAATTCTTGGGTTGCCAGACAGAAACATTTACCAAGAGACATTGTGATATATTTCAATACAAGGAGAGCACGCAATGAAATTCTACAGGCCATTTTTAACAATAAACTCCGGGTTGAAGGCCAGGAAGTGATGACAATGAAAGAAATCCCCCCTAAGATCTTGAGAGCCAGAAGGGAGTATGCATTTCTGGTGGATGAACTGAAAAAATGCCAGATACAGTATAGATGGGAGGTGCCGGCTAGATTGGTGGTGTCCTATTCAGGAGAGAGGTATCAGCTTAACACAATATGGAAGGCAAGAGATTTTTATATTAACGTATTAAAGGCTGGCACACCCAAATCCCCCAAATCACCAGAGGGCAAAAGAAAGAAGGATGTGATGGAAGGTGAAAAAGAAGAGCTCCTGACAGTAGTTCAGGGGGGAGTTTTGACAGGCAAAGGAGAAGAACCATTACAAATTCAGATGGCTGTTCAAGAGTTGGAATTAATTGATTTATCGCAACCCAAGGATCAAAGACAGACCAGGTTGGTGACAGCTAGGCTCAAAGAAGTATCAAGACAGCAACAATTCCAGATGGCAACTCAAGAAACAATTCAAGAATCTACCAAGACAGAAGCAGTGGGAGGAGCAAGACCTGAAGGTCAAATGAGACAAGACCACCAGAATCTGCTCCAGTTGCTTCAAGGGCCCAGAGATGGGAACTAGATTTTTGACTTGGAATGTTAATGGTTTGAATTCTCCACAGAAAAGAAGAAAAATATTTCATTATCTTAAACAATTTTAAAATGATGTGATTTGTTTACAAGAGACTCACATAAGAGTACAAGACCAAAAATACCTGATAAATGCAAGACTTGGTACACACTACGCAGCAGCAGCACCAGAAAAGAAAAATGGTATAGTCATATATTTGAAAAGAGACTTAGTTGCTAAATTAATTGAAGCAGATGACCAAGGAAGATTCTTAGCGATAGAACTTTTAGTTAAAGGAGAAAAAATACTTGTAATTGGAGTCTATGCCCCAAATCAACAACAAGAAAATTTCTACAATTTGCTACACTCGAAGTTGACACAATGGGCATATAAAACTTGCATCCTGTTGGGGGATTGGAATGGTGTCTTGGATATTAAAAAAGATAAGAAGGGACCTAAACAAAATGTTTTAACAAGAGCAAAATTGCCCAAAGCATTTTGGGAGATGATGGATGATTGGGAACTGAGGGATATTTGGCATGAAAGAAATCTGGAAGAAAAAGATTTTACTTTTTTCTCAGACAGACATCAATCCTTTTCAAGGATTGATTTTATTCTAATTACTAATGATCTTTTATCTAGGGTGAAGAACACGAAGATTTGTTCAAGAATATTGACAGACCATAGTCCAGTATGGTTGGAATTGGAGTGTGGAAAAGGGTCTAGGAGGTCCTGGAAGTTAAATGATAATTTGTTTAGGTTTGAAGAAAATGTAAAAGAATGTAAAAAATTTATGAAAGAATTTTTTGTTATGAATATGCAAAAGGGTACATCTATGGAAATGGTATGGGATGCAAGTAAAGCATATATGCGAGGAATTTTGGTATATTTGAATAATAAACATAGAAAGAAACAGGGGGCAAAAAGAAAAGAATTAGAAGATGAGATTAGTAAACAGGAACAGGCTTGTCAATCCAACAGATAAGAAAATTAAAGAGGCAATCAATTTATTGAAAGGTCAATTTAATATGTTAATAGCAGATCAGGTGGCAACTAACTTACGATATGCAAAACATAATACTTTTTATAACGCTAATAAACCAGGCAGGTGGTTAGCATATCTGTTAAGGAAAAAGCAAAAATCAAGGACAATAGAGAAAATAAGATATAAGGATAAGGAGGTTTATGAGCAACAACTGATTAAAAAATCTTTCCTAGAGTTTTATTCGAGGCTGTATACTGGTGATAAAATTAAAGATGTAGATATAGATAGATATTTGCAGAAGGAAAATATTTATACAATCTCAAATGAACAGAGGGATAGTTTAAATCAAATGATAACTTCCGAGGAAATTGTGTTAGCAATTAAGCAATTGAAAGTAGGTAAAGCTCCTGGGACGGACAGTCTGACAGCTATTTACTATAAAACTTTACAGGAGGAAATGGTGGAACCATTGAAAGAATTATTTAATAATATACAACAGGGAGGAGAGGTGCCTCCAACTTGGAAGACAGCATTTATCTCGTTGATCCCAAAAGAAGGGCAAGACGAAACAGACCCTAAAAATTATAGGCCGATCTCATTATTGAACACAGACTATAAGATTTTTGCTAAAATTTTAGCAAATAGACTAATGACAGTTATGCAGCAAATGATTAACCATGATCAAACTGGATTTATAAATGGCAGACAAATGAAGAGTAATGTAAGGCAAATTGTTAACTTATTAGAGTATCTGGGAAGGAACAACCAGGTCCCCGCAGTGTTAGTGTTTTTGGATGCTGAAAAAGCCTTTGACAGATTGAATTGGCAATTTTTATTAAAATTAATAGAAAGGATGCAATTTGGAGAACAATTTGTACAATCTATTAAGGCAATATATCAAAAACAATCAGCACAAATAATAGTTAATGGTGGCTTAACAGATTCTTTTAATATAGAGAAAGGAACAAGGAAGGTTGTCCCCTGTCTCCATTATTGTTTGTGTTGACACTGGAAGTTCTACTAAATAAAATACGTGAGATGGATACAGTAAAGGGAATTAAAATTAGACAGCATGAGTATAAGTTACGAGCATTTGCAGATAATCTGGTTGTTACCTTAACCCAACCGGTACAATCGATTACAGCCTTGATGGACATAACCTGCTTATATGGACAAGTATCTGGTTTTAAAATAAATGCAGCAAAAACGAAAATAATAGCTAAAAATATGGTGAGAAGCCAGAAAGAAGAGATAGAAAGGTTAACAGGATTTGAGGTAGTTAAGAAGGTTAAATACTTGGGGGTTTATATTATGACTGCAAATATGAAATTATATCAGCACAATTATGAACCACTATGGCATAAAATACAAAAGGAGATGGAAAATTGGAAAAAACTACAATTGTCTTTGCTGGGAAGGATAGCCACTGTAAAAATGAATATTTTACCAAAATTCTTATTTCTTTTTCAAATGATACCTATACTTAAAAAAGATGAAAATTTGAAAGAATGGCAGAAGGGCATAAATAAGTTTGTGTGGGCAGGGAAGAAACCTCGAGTTAAACAAAATATAATGCAAGATATTCGAGAAAGAGGTGGTCTTAAAATGCCCAATTTAAGATTGTACTATGAAGCCGCTGCCCTCTCAGCAATTACAGACTGGATAAATTTAATGGAGGAGAAGATAATGAATATTGAAGGATATGGTTTGGTCTACGGCTGGCATGCTTATTTAGTCTATGACAAGAAAGTGGATAAGGCTTTTAAAAGTCATATTTTAAGAAATTCCCTATTGCGTGTCTGGAAAAAGTATAAATATAAATTAAGTGACAAGTTACCAATATGGACAGTACCCAGACATGCGATAGAATATAAACTTAGAGCAAAAGCAAGATAAGATTACATATAAGGAACTTCTTTATAAGGAAGGAGTTAGATTACAATTAAAATCAATGGAGCAATTAAAAGAAGAAGGAATTATTAGGACATGGTTTCAGTATGGACAGCTACAGGCCAGATGGAGAGAAGATCAAAAAATTGGTATTTTGCAGTAGGATGAGAATTTGATAAAGCAAACAAGAGATAAAGGTCAAATGCATATAAAAAGGTTATATAATGCATTAGTGGAAATAGATTCAGAAACAGAGTTAGTTAAGGACTGTATGATAAAATGGGCACAAAATGTAGGTGAACCAATAATAATGGAAACATGGGAAAAGATATGGGTTAGAAATGTAAGATTTACACAAGCACAAAATTTAAGGGAGAATTTTTATAAAATGTTTTATAGCTGGCATTTAGACCCAAAAAAATTAGCCTGTATGTATTCAAACTTACAACCTAAGTGTTGGCGATGTGAGTGTAAAGATGCTACATATTTTCATATATGGTGGACATGTAAAAAAATTAAGGCTTTTTGGATAAAAATATGGTGGATTATTCAAAACATTTTAAAGAAAAAAATCAAATTTACGCCACAGTTTTTTCTGTTGGGAATAGTCATGGATTGTAATGTAATAGAGACTAAGTTGGTTTTGAACTTAATAACGGCTGCCAGGTTACTGGTGGCACAGTACTGGAAGAAGGAAGATCCACCCACCATTGAGGAATGGACATTAAAAGTTGTGCACTTGGCAGAAATGGCAAAAATTTCATCATATCTTAAAGACCATTCAAATGAAAGATACATATTGGAATGGAGAAGATGGATCGATTATATACAGAAGAAGTATCCGAATAAGAACATTCATATAGCATATGAATGAAGTAATCTTAAGTAATTTATGTTTGTTTTTTGAATTATAAGGAGTTAAGAATCAAGAGAGAATATGAAATGTAATAATTTGTTAGCATATTTTAGCTTTTGATTTGTGAATGCTATACCCTGTGCTTGTTCTGGGAAGTCTAGGGAGGGGGGGGGGGAAGGAGGGGAAGGGGGGGTGGGAAAGGGAGGGGGGTTGAGGGGGGAAAGGTGGGGGGATGAAAATGTTTGTACTTTCTATAAAACTTTTCAATGAAAAAAAAAAAGAATTGTGCCTGGAGACCAATAGGGAGCCAGTGCAGCTCGCGGAGAATTGGTGTAACGTGGGTGTATCTAGGTGCATCCACAACAGGTCACACAGCTGCGTTCTGGACCAGCTGCAGTCTCCGAATACTTTTAAAGGGTAGCCCCATGTAGAGCGCATTGCAATAATCTAACCGTGTGGTAACAAGGGCATGAGTGACTGTGAGGAGCGCCTCCTGATCCAAGTAGAGTCGCAATTGGGACACCAGGCGAACCTGTGCAAAGGTCCCCTAGCCACAGCTGTCAGAGGTTGCTCTAATCTTAGCTGTGAGTCTAGGAGGACACCCAAATTGCGAGCCCATTCTGAGGGGGACAATTTCTCCGCCCCCCCAGAACCAAGGATGGACAAGCAACATAGTCTTTAGGAGGCAATACCCGCAGCCACTCGGTCTTGTCTGGGTTAAGTCTGAGCCTGTTGACTCCCATCCAGACCCTCACAGCCTCCAGGCACCGGCACATCACATCCACTGCATCACTGAATTGATGCGGGGTAGAGATATACAGCTGGGTATCATCAGCGTATTGCTGATATCTCACCCCGTATCATCGGATTATCTCAGCCAGTGGCTTCATGTAGATGTTAAATAGGAGGGGAGAGAGAACCGAGCCCTGAGGCACCCTGCAAATGAGGGGCCTAGGGGTTGACCTCTGTCCTCCCACCAACACTGACTGTGACTGACCAGAGAGATAGGAGGAGTACCATCGTAACACAGTGCCTCCCATTCCCAACTCTCTTAGTCGTCCCAGAAGGATACTATGGTCAATGGTATCAAAAGCTGCTGAGAGGTCAAGTAGCACCAAGCTAGAGGAATGACCCCCATCTCGGGCTAGCCAGAGATCATCCATCAGCGTGACCAAAGTAGTTTCTGTGCTGTAGCCAGGCCTGAAGCCAGACTGAAAACGGTCCAGATAATCCGTTTCATCTAATGACCACAGGAGCTGAAGTGCCACCACTTTCTCTACAACCTTTCCCACAAAGGGTAGGTTGGAGACTGGATGAAAGTTCTTTAATTCTGCTGGATCCAGGGAAGGCTTCTTGAAGAGGGGCCTTACAATCGCTTCCTTTAATGGTTGCGGGAAGGACCCTTCCCGCAAGGACGTGTTAACTAAAGCCTGGAGCCAGCCTCGTGTCACCTCCCTGCTGGCCGAAACCAGCCAGAAGGGGCACGGGTCCAACAAACAAGTGGAGGAACTCATCGCTCCTACAGCCTTGTCCACTTCCTCAGGAGTCACAGGCTCAAATTCATCCCAAACAATAGGACTAAGATCTGCCCCCATCATCTCGGTTGGAACTGCCAGACTCTCAATCAGAGTCCAGGTCCATCCGAATCTGAGTGATTTTATCCGACAGAAACTGCACAAACTCCTCAACTCTACCCTGCAAGGGCTCCTCCACTCCCACTACATTAAGGAGGGAATGAGTCACCCTAAATAGGGCGGCTGGGCACGAATCAGCGGATGCAATAAGTGCGGAAAAATGTGAACATTATGCCGCCCGTATCGCCACTAAATAAGTCCTAATAAAGGCTCTTAAGAGTATTTGGTCAGATTCGGAGTTACTGGTCCTCCAGTGTCGCTCTAGACATCTCTTCTGGCGCTTCATCTCCCGGAGCTCCTCGGTAAACCAGGGAGCTTTCCTGGATCCAACGCAAATGAAGCAATTTTGTGGGTTGTAGAGATCACTCCCCTCCGGCCACTGTGGGTAACTGTGGAGACAGCCTTGACAGAGGTATGGCTGGAATGTGCTTTTGTTTTGACTGACGTGCTGCCTTGCAGCAGCTGCAGAGTTCATTTTCCCATCCCCCTTGCCTACAGCAACTCGAGAGCAGGCCAGGGATGCTTTGAGAGTTGACATTTGGCTTCCCTCACTTCCTGAAGGTGACCTGTTCAAAGCAAAAACAATTTAAGCACAGGTATAGATTTTAGGGTTGCGATTCCCCCTCAGGATTGTTTGGGTTCTCTTTGTGGAATTTAGCTATGAGGCTGTCAGCCTGGATGTTCCTACTCTTTACCCAAGATGCCTCTGATAAGGGATAGCCCTTCCACTTGATTAGATATTGGAGCTGTCTCCTGTGCCATCTTGAGTCGAGGATTTGTTGCACCTCATAATGGGTTTGGCCCTCTATGACCATGGGGGCTCACTGGGTAGTGGCCTCAGGGTCGATCCAACCATGGGTTTTAAGAGGCTGCTATGGAATACTGGGTGTATCTTCCCTAGCAGTCAGGGCAATTTTAATTGCACCGTGACGGGGTTGATGATCTTCACTATGGGGAATGGCCCCATAAACTTTGGTCCCAGATTCTTACTGGGGAGTTTCAACCTCAAGTACTTTGTGGAGAGGTAGAACTTCTTCCCCAGCTGGAATGGCTATTGCAGAGCTTGGTGTTTGTCTGCTTGTGTCTTATAGGTCTGCACTGCTTTAGCTAGCACTTTCTAGACATTCTCCCAGGTTGCTTTCAGCGTTGACAGCCAGTCTGTCAAGCTGACTGAGGAGTGGGGATCCCTTGGATATTCTGGCATTGGGACGAAGTCCATGCCACTCACTACTTTGAATGGAGTTAGTCCTGTGCTACTGTGAACAGCATTATTGTATGAGACCTCAGCAAAAGGCTGAAGGTCTGCCCAATTGGACTGCTGATAGTTCACATAACACCCCTTAGGTACTGTTCTATCATGGCATTCAGTCGTTCCACCCCCCCCCCCATTGGTGCTTGGATGAAAGGCCGAGCTAAGGCCCTGGGATGACCCAATGGACTGCAGGAACTCCCTCCAGAACTTAGCAGTGAACTGGACCCCTCTGTCTGAGATAATTCTTCAAGGTACTCCATGCAGGTGATAGATGTGCTTCAGGAACAATTTGGCTACCTTGTGACCGCTCACCAGGGTAGTCCACTGCAGGGTATGAAGTGTGCCTGCTTGGAGAATAAGTCTATTATAGTCCAGATCACCATGTTCCCCCCACTTTTTGGGAACTCCACTATAAAGTCCATTGTGATTTCCTCCCATGGACTCGTTGGATCTGCCACTGGTTGCAGCAGTCCAGGGGTTTTCCTGGTTGTTTTTTCATTTTGGCACAGATGGTGCAACTTTTCACATAACTGTCCACATCTTTCTTTATGCCGGGCCACCACAACTGCCTCTGTGCTAAGTGTAAAATCTTTAGGAATCCAAAGTGGCCTGCCAATTTGACATCGTGGCTCCTCTAGAGGATTAGGGTGTGTAGGGATTTGGGGACATAGAGTTTCATCCTCTTCCATACTAGGTCATTTCTTTTTAATTTAATTTAATTTAATTTAATTTAATTTCGAATTTATATACCGCCCTTCTCCCTGAGGACTCAGGGCGGTGTACAGCCAAGATAAAAAACATATAATACAAATATTAAAACATTTAAAAATATATATAAAATTTGGCCCAAAAAATTAAAATCGCAGACTAATTAAAAGGATTTAAAAATTTTAAAAATTTCTTCTTAAGCCAACCCGGCTTGCTGAAAAAGATAGGTTTTCAGGGAACGACGGAAGGCATTGAGGTCCTGGATTCTTCTTATCTCCGTGGGCAACTGATTCCAGAGGGTGGGAGCCCCCACAGAGAAAGCCCTCCCCCTGGGGGCCACCAGCCTACATTGTTTGGCTGATGGCACCCTGAGGAGGCCCTCTCTGTGGGAGCGCACGGGTCGATGGGAGGTCATCGGTAGCAGCAGGCGGTCTCGGAGATAGCTAGGCCCTATGCCATGGAGCGCTTTAAAGGTGATAACCAACACCTTGAAGCGCACCCGGAAGACCACCGGGAGCCAGTGCAGCTCGCGCAGGAGTGGTGTTACATGGGAGCGCCATGTTGCTCCCATCACTACCCGCGCTGCTGCATTCTGGACCAGCTGGAGCCTCCGGGTGCTCTTCAAGGGGAGCCCCATGTAGAGAGCGTTACAGTAGTCAAGGCGAGAGGTGACGAGGGCGTGAGTGACTGTGCACAGGGAATCCCGATCAAGAAAGGGCCGCAACTGGCGAATCAGGCGAACCTGATAAAAGGTCCCCCTGGTAACAGCCGTCAGATGTTCCTCCAAAGACAGCTGCCTATCCAGGAGGACTCCCAGATTGCGAGCCCTTTCAGTGGGGGCCAAAGACTCGCCCCCAATAGTCAGTGATGGAGTCAACTGACTATATCGGGATGCCGGGAGCCACAGCCACTCAGTCTTGGAAGGGTTGAGCCTGAGCCTGTTCCTCCCCATCCAGATCCGCACAGCCTCCAGGCACTGGGACATCACTTCAAGGGCATCGTTGGGGTGGCCTGGGGTGGAGATGTACAGCTGGGTGTCATCAGCGTACTGGTGGTATCTCACCCCAAAGCCACGGATGATCTCGCCCAGTGGCTTCACATAAATGTTGAACAGAAGGGGCGAGAGGACCGATCCCTGCGGCACTCCACAAATGAGAGGCCTCGAGGTCGACCTCTGCCCCCCTGCCAACACAAACTGCGACCGGTCGGAGAGAAAGGAGGAGAACCACCGTAACACGGTGCCTCCCACCCCCAACTCTTCCAGCCGGTGCAGCATGATACCATGGTCGATGGTATCAAAAGCCGCTGAGAGATCTAATAGGACCAGAACAGAGGAATAACCCCTGTCCCGAGCCCTCCAGAGATCATCGACCAACGCGACCAATGCCGTTTCCGTGCTGTGCCCAGACCTGAAACCTGACTGGAACGGATCCAGATAGGATGTTTCCTCCAGGAATTGTGGAAACTGTTGCGCGACCACACTCTCAACAACCTTCGCAATGAAGCGAAGGTTGGAGACAGGACGATAGTTAGCCAATATTGCTGGATCCAGGGACGGCTTCTTGAGGAGAGGCCTCACCACCGCCTCTTTCAGGGCAGCGGGGAAGTGACCCTCACTCAAGGAAGCATTAATAACGCCCTGGAGCCAGCCTCGTGTAACCTCCCGGGAAGCCAGTACCAACCAGGAGGGACACGGGTCCAGTAAACATGTGGCCGCACTAAGTCTCCCCAAAATCCTGTCCACATCATCGGGAGTCACAGCATCAAACTCCTCCCAGATAACATTCTCAAGACTGTTCCTCGTCACCCTGCCCTGATCTACCCAGTCAGAGTCCAAATCCCCCCGGATCTGAGCGATTTTGTCATACAGGTATTGTCCGAAATCCTCCGCCCTGCCTTCTAAGGGATCCTCCCGCACTCCCAGATGGAGCAGGGCGCGGGTCACCCTAAACAGGGCGGCCGGACGATTCCCTGATGACGCAATAGAGGCGGAAAAGTAGTTAGACTTTGCCGTCTTTATCGCCACTAGGTAGGCCTTAATATGCGACCTTACCAGTGTTCGATCAGATTCAGCGAGACTGGCCCTCCAACCGCTCTCCAGGCGTCTTTTCCGGCGCTTCATTTCCCTCAGCTCCTCAGTAAACCAAGGAGCCACCCGGGATCGGCATCGGGTCAGAGGCCGCAAAGGCACAACTCGGTCCAAGGCCCCACCAGCCGCCCGATCTTTTGTCAAGATGTGTTAGTTGTCCCGGAACCAGGGGTCTGCTAGCAGTTTGGTTTTGAGTTTTGTGGTTAGATCGCTTGTGGGTCGATCTTGCCGGTCACAGCAGTGTTGTCTGGTGGTCACTTGGGTCCATCTCTATGCCCTCATTTGACACTCAGTAGCCCAGGTAGTCTAGCCATGTGCAGTGAATTTCGCATTTTGACAGCTTGATGTATAGAAGTTTTTCCAGTACCAGGCAGACCAGGGGTCTTGTCGTTCATGGTCTCAGTGTAGATGAGGATGTCGTTCAAGTAGACAAGGACCCCCTTATAGAGGTGCTCATGCAGCACCTCGTTTATTAATTGCATGAACACTGCCTGGGCCCCCTGCAGTCCAAAAGGCATCACTTTGAATTGGAAGCTTCCTAGGGGGCAGTTGAATGCTGTTTTCCATTCATCTCCCTCCTTAAGGCAGACTCGGTAGTATGCTTCTCTGAGGTCTAATTTGGTAAAGACTTTTCCCTTGGCTAGGTGAGATAACATGTCCTTCATAAGAGGAAAGGGATATAGGTTGTGTATGCACATGCAGTTTATACCTCTAAAGTCAATGCATAATCTCATAGGGTTTTTTTGTTTTTTCTTTGAACAGGACTGGGGCTGTGACCTGTGGCTTGGCTGGCTCGATGAACTCCCTTGCTAGGTTTTTGTCTATGTATTTGTGCATTTCCCGAGGCATCATGGTGTACAGTTTGGGTTTGGGTAGTTTTGCCCAGGGGATGATTTCGATGTCACAGTCTGTCTCGTGGTTGGGGAGGGGTAGGACGTCACACTCGGCCTCACTGATTACTTCTGCGAGGTCCTGATATTCTCTGGGGATCTATTCAGCCTCTGGGGTTTTGTTGGAAGTAGCTGCCAGTTGTTCTGGTGGCCCCTTAGGGTTCCCTGTGTGGGTGATGCTTCTATTTGCTGGTGTGGAGGGGGTTGGGGTCCCCTTGCTATCATCAGCCTTCGGTTGCCCCGTTGCCACCAGATGATCACCAATGGCAGCTATTGTCTGGAAGAACCTTTGTCCTCGCAGGATCCCTGCCCCGGAGATCGTTGGGTGTGAGTCTCTCCTCTTGAGGTTGGACTCAGGGGTTCAGTTGGGCTTGTTGCTGACGTATCTGCCTCCCAGCTGTGTGACAACAGCCCTGCCTGTGCTGCTAGAGGCAATAGCTGGGTTGGCGGTGGAGTTCCCCAGGCTTATGGTACTGGGGGACTTCAATCTACCATCACTTGGTGAATCCTCAGAATGGGGCCCAGGAGTTCATGGCTTCCATGACAACCATGGACCTGACCCAAGTAGTTCAAGGTCCAACCCATGAGGGGGGACACATGCTTGACCTGGTATTTCTCTCGGGGCAGTGGAGATATAATCTGGAATTAAGGGGTATAGAGATATCGCTCTTGTCGTGGTCAGATCATTTCCTGTTGAGACTGGACTTTAAGATGCCACTCCTCCATCATAGGGAGGCGGAGCCGATTAAGTGGTTCTGCCCCAGACACCTAATGGACTCTGAATGGTTTCAGAAGGAGCTTGGGGAGATACCTGACTCCCTTGCCCACAGTCTGGCCGAGACCCTAGTGGCTGCCTGGCATAAGGCAGCATTTGGGCATTGGATCGGATTGAACCTTTGCGGCCTCTCAATGGCAGTGGATCCAGGAAAGCTCCCTGGTTTACTGATGAGCTCCGGGAGATGAAGCACCAGAAGAGACATCTAGAGCGATGCTGGAGGACCAGTAAATCTGAATCTGACCGAACACTTTTAAGAGCCTTTCTTAGGACTTACTTAGTGGCGATACGGGCGGCAAAATGTTCATATTTTTCCGCTCTTATTGCATCTGCTGATTCTTGCCCAGCCGCCCTATTTAGGGTAACTCACTCCCTCCTTAATATTGGGGGAATGGAGGAGCCCTTGCAGGGTAGAGCTGAGGAATTTGTGCAGTTTCTGTCGGATAAAATCACTCAGATTTGGATGGACCTGGACTCTGATTGGGCAATACTGACCGAGATGACAGGGGCGGGTCTTAGTCCTATTGTGTGTGAGGAGTTTGAGCCGGTGACTCCTGAGGAAGTGGACAAGGTTGTAGGAGCGATGAGTTCCTCCACCTGTTTATTGGACCCGTGCCCCTCCTGGCTGGTTTCGGCCAGCAGGGAGATGACACGAGGCTGGATCCAGGCTTTAGTTAATGCATCCTTGAGGGAGGGGTCCTTCCCAAAGCCCTTAAAGGAAGCAGTTGTAAGGCCCCCTCCTCAAGAAGCCTTCCCTGGATCCAGCAGAATTAAAAACTTTCATCCAGTCTCCAACCTACCCTTTGTGGGAAAGGTTGTAGAGAAAGTGGTGGCACTTCAGCTCCTGCGGTCATTAGATGAAACGGATTATCTGGACCGTTTTCAGTCTGGCTTCAGGCCTGGCTACAGCACAGAAACTGCTTTGGTCATATTGATGGATGATCTCTGGCGAGCCCGAGATGGGGGTCATTCCTCCATCTTGGTGCTACTTGACCTCTCAGCAGCTTTCGATACCATTGACCATAGTATCCTTCTGGGACGACTAAGGGAGTTGGGAGTGGGAAGCACCGTGTTACGATGGTACTCCTCCTATCTCTCTGGTCAGTCACAGTCAGTGTTGGTGGGAGGACAGAGGTCAACCCCTAGGCCCCTCATTTGCAGGGTGCCTCAGGGCTCGGTTCTCTCTCCCCTCCTATTTAACATCTACATGAAGCCACTGGCTGAGATAATCCAATGATACGGGGTGAGATATCAGCAATACGCTGATGATACCCAGCTGTATATCTCTACCCCGCGTCAATTCAGTGATGCAGTGGATGTGATGTGCCAATGCCTGGAGCTGTGAGGGTCTGGATGGGAGTCAACAGGCTCAGACTTAACCCAGACAAGACCGAGTGGCTGCGGGTATTGCCTCCTAAAGACTATGTTGCTTGTCCATCCTTGGTTCTGGGGGGAGGGAGAAATTGTCCCCCTCAGAAAGGGCTCGCAATTTGGGTGTCTTCCTAGACTCACAGCTAAGATTAGAGCAACCTCTGACAGCTGTGGCTAGGGGGACCTTTGCACAGGTTCGCCTGGTGCACCAATTGCAACTCTACTTGGATCAGGAGGTGCTCCTCACAGTCACTCATGCCCTTGTCACCACACGGTTAGATTATTGCAACGCGCTCTACAAGGGGCTACCCTTGAAAAGTATTCGGAGACTGCAGCTGGTCCAGAATGCAGCCGTGCGAGCTGTTGTGGGTGCACCTAGATACACATACATTACACCAATTCTCTGGCTCCCTATTGGACTCCAGGCACAATTCAAGGTGTTGGTTATTACCTTTAAAGCCCTACATGGCTCAGGGCCAGGTTATCTTCGAGACCGCCTTCTACCGCTTAGCTCCCAGGGACTGGTAAGATCTCACAGAGTGGGTCCCGTCAGCTAAACAATGCCAGCTGGCGGGCCTCCGGGGAAGGGCCTTGTCTGTGGCTGCCCCAGCTCTCTGGAACCAGTTACCTCCTGAGTCTGTACCATCCCCACCCTACTGGCCTTCCGAAAAGCAGTGAAGACCTGGCTTTTCTGGCAGGCCTGGGGCCATTGATCTCGCTTTGTGATCTGGCAAGATCCGGCCATGAATGGTGTGAAGGCGTTCTAAGGTTTTAAATGTTTTTTAATCTTTTAAATGTTTTTAGACTGGTATTTTTAAAAATGTATTGTGAGCCACCCTGAGTCTCCGAAGAGGGGTGATATATAAATTTAATAAATAAATAAATAAATAAACAGGGCCCACTTGTCTAGTCAGGAGAGCCCCAGTATGACCGTGTCTGTAATTTTTGGGGCTATTACGAATCAAATTGCTTCACAGTGATTCACTAGCTCTAGCTTCACTGGTTCAGTCAGGTGGGTGCCATAGCCCCCCCCCAATAGGGACACATCAATCTGTTCAAACCTGGAGCGGGGCATGGCTGGCAGCGGGCGATATGGTGTGGATTCTGGAGCTCCAGGAGAACACCAATATCCTAGCCGATTTTGGGGATCCCCAGGGATCATAGCTGTCTTGTGGAGACAGCGAAGAAAGAAGATGCTGGCTGGCATGGATAGGGAATGAGCAAGTTCCCCGAAATGCCAGCATTAATCTTCGACCCATCGGCAAAGGAAGGCAGCCATTAAGGAGCTGTCACAAGCCAGAATGGCCACGATCAGAAAGAGGGAATGTAAGAGGGGTAATTGAACGGAGTATTGTTGCTTGGTTAGTAATTGGCCAACTCACAGGTAAAAGAAAAAAAAATCTTTAACTGCTTGAAAAAATTGTAACGGAAGATTGGCGGCTAATTGGCACAGAAGGATTAAAGCAGTAGGGGGAAATTAACCAGAACTTTAAAAATCAAACCAAAAGCCCTGGAAAAAATCTTCCATTTGGATTTAAAACTGGATTTGGGGGGGAAAAAATAAGACAAGGAAAAGAAGATACTGACCTCCTCTCCTTCCGCCATGAACTGAAGACGTGGCTCTTTCATCAAATGGGCTGACCCGTTGGGGGATTTTTACATTGAAATAATTTTAATTAATTTTTAATTGGATTTTAATTTTTATGTAATTTTTGAATTTGTTGAATGTTTTCTTTGTAAGCCGCCCTGAGTCCTTCGGGAAAGGGCAGCATATAAACTACATAAATAAATAAATAAATAAATAAATAAATAAATAAATAAATAAGATAGAAAAACATTTTAAACAGCAGAAGAATTTAATGTGGAAAAGAGAAAGTTAAGCTTTTGTGTATTACAAGATGGCTATTTTGTTATGGAAAGGATTGTGAATCGGAGAAAGACAGCTGCTGGCGGAGAGCGTGAGAAAGAGGAGTGAGAGAATTCATACAGCTCTACCAAGATAAGAGAACAAAGGACAAAGACTGAAACGGTGCTGGCTCAAGTGAAGATCTGAATTGGACATTATTTAAAAGGGGGGGGAGAACACTATATGGACTTGGAAATTTGAAATATATATAAAGGAAAAGAATAAATTTAAAAATCTCAGCCTTTTAAATTAAAAATATGGAGAATTGGGAGGAGGAATATGAGACATTGAGGGAGATGTTTCAAAAAATAAGAGAAGCATTTAAGGGAAACAAAGAAGCAGAGGATTGGTTAGAATGCAAAAAAAAGAGAAAGAGAACAGAAGAATGAGAAATGAAAGAAACAAAGAGATAATATTGGAGAAGAAATAATTGAAAATAAAGATAAAGGTGATTACACTGGGTTTAGCAGTGACAGAATAAGAATGGATAGGGGAAAATACATCTCAAATAAGAAAAGAAGAAAAATAAATGGGGAAAGATTGAGAAAGAAAATTAATAGAGTTAAAATTAAAGAAAAGAGGCTGAAGGGAAGATACAAGAAAAGGAAAAAGAGGAAGGTAAGGGAATGGGAGAAAGGGAGGAAAATACTGAAAAATGGGGTTGTGGAGAGATTAAGGGAAAATGGTTAAGAGTCAGTGAAAATGGTAATTTGTTAATAAAGAGATTGATGTTAATGGTAGAAATTATATGTGAAAATGTTGTTAAATGAAATAGACCAGTAGGTGCAATGTGAAAGAAAGAATTTTGGAGAAAGCATTATGGAGAGAAATGAGTAACATAAGCATTAATTGAAATTATGATGGAAAATTGAAATTGAATGTAAAATTGAATGAAATTGAAATGTTAAAAAAATGATTTAAGTGTTATACTTGCAAGAAGTAAAGAAGAAAAAAACATATTGTTAAAAGTAAAGAAGATAACGGATTGGAAGATTGTTTGGGTAAAAATTTAAAGGGAAAAATAGAATAAGATGAAATATACTGTTTATAATTAAAAAGATAAGAGGAATTCTGTGAAATATATTTGATAAATGAAAGATCGGGGTTGCCTGAACTCCATAGTGGAAAAATATTAAATTGAAGATGAATACAGCAATAGAGAGAGATGAAGGAGGAGAAGAGAGGTGAAAGGGAAGAGGAAGGAGAGAGAGGGAAGGAAGAGTAAGGAAGAAGGAAGGGAAAATAAATTAGAGTAGGAGAAAGGGGAAGAGAGGAGGAAAAGGAGAAGGGGAGGGGAAGTAGATAAGAGAAGAAGAGGAGGGGAAGAGAAAGTAAGAAGGAAAGAAGAGAGGGAGATGGCAGGATTGAGAAGAAAAATTGCTGTACAACAAAAAAGATGAAATGGAAGAAAGGCAATCCCGAACATAAATAAATATATTAAGATAAAGAATGAATGGTTAAAAAATAAAAGAGAATAAATATGAATAAGCAGGAAAATTAGAATTTGAGGGCGAATGAAGATGTGGTTTATATAAGTAAGCAAAGAAATATTGATATATGATAAAAAAAGGGAAAAAAGAAAATTGTGGCAAAAATTGTAATTGAGTAAAATGTATTTGAACTTGATAAATTGTATAAGATAAGATATGGCCAATACTCTGTTCAAAAAAGATGTGGGTGAATGGGGGGGGGACCAATAAAACTTGATTTAAAAAAAAATCTGTTCAAACCTGATCTGGTGGGACAATCTTTTCACTCTAATCCCCAGTTTCAGGAAGGTGGTTAGGTTGATCAAGCATCCAGTGCAGTCTGAGTCTATTAGGGCTTGAAAAAACCCCTGGATTCCTGTTTTTGGGGCTGTGAGGCATATTGGGAAAACAAAAGAGTGCATTGGTTCACTCACCATTGAGTCATTTTCGCCTTCATCTTTGCTGTCATAGGAATTCGGTGACTGGCGTTGTTGGCTGGAGTTCCCCCCTCCTTTGGCTGGGTAGGGAGGGACCTCTACAGCTTGGAGGGTTTTTCAGGACATGTTGACATGCCTGGGGCCTCGTTCCGGTCATGCCCTGGGTGGTGGCTCTGGCTTTGGTTTTGAGGCTGGGGTCGTGCATGCTGATGCCATGTGGCCTATGCCTCCGCATCTGTAGCATTTCAGCTGGCTTTTGTGGGAGAGTTGGTTTTGGGGCCGGCTGTGGTGCTGTGGCTTCCTGTCGGCCAGGTGGTCTCCGGTCTGGTTGTCTTCTCTCCTTGGTGTCCGGTTGCTTTCTCATCTCATTGGTGCGCAATCCATCACTTTTTGGCTACTCGAAACCACTCAGAGAGTCGGTTTGGGTTACCTGGCCAATTTGCTTATCCAGGCTTGTTCTGAAAAAATGAACAAACAGCTGCTGCAGCAAAGGGGGTAGCTTCCCCAAGACTCTCCTGAAGTCACAGATGTGTTCCATAATGGGTCGCCCTCTCTGCTTTAGGTTTTGGAGCTCATCTTCAGCATACAGATCCTCCTCCACCTCCTCAAATCTGGCTTCTAGCTGTCATAGGAAGTTGTTGACATCTTGCAGTTGGGGGGCTCTCCTCTTGTGGATGGCTGCTAGCCATTCCCTTGCTTCTCCCTCTATCCCCTCAGCAATGGTATTCACTATGGCTCTGTCAGATGTAAATGCCTTATTCTCTAATGTGTAAATAATGTATATATGGAACATCAGGGGTTAACTTATTCTTTGGACTTTAATGTATTCATAATTTACCACTCCCATTCCTGGCTCCACCCCTTGTATATATAAGGAGCCATCCTCCCCATTTTTCCTTGCTTCTATCTTGAATATTCAGCGAATATAGAATGCCTATTATGATTAAAGAGAGATATATTTAAATCTCTAACTTCTATTATCTTTATTGAGTCTGATCCTGAAAATATTGCAACAAGCTGGTAGCAGAGGATGGTTAATTGACTCAATAAGTAATTGAAAATGTCCAAGAAAGATAGGCCCAACACCAGGGCCTACAGCAAAGAAATAGAAACTGATCAAGAGATGATCAACGAATCCACTAATGCGATTTCGAGAGAATCCGAAGAATACACCACTGAAGAAGAAGAACTGATGAGTGAAAACAACGACCAGGAAGAAATTGAGATAGAAAATAACGAACTCAGGTCAGAGATATTAAAGATACTAAAAAGCCAAAAGAATGATGAAAGCCTCATCGCGGACCTCCAGGAGATGCTGAGGAACAGCGGAGCAGCGAGAGAGAAAAACGTCATTAAAGAAAAACCCAAAGATCAAAAAACTGTGAGTGAAATGACTACTGAGAAAATAGTTGTAAAAAAGAAAAGATGTGACCTCGCGCGAAATTTTGAACGGCAGCCATCTTGGTTTCAACGAACTTCAAAAGAGAGTGAAGCAGAGCCAATCAAAACGCTCAGTTCAAAATTTCTGGCGCGAAAAACGCTATCAGACGAAGAAAGTGAAAAAGAAGTCTCAAACTATTCAGATGAACCAAAATCAGAAAGTGAAGACGATTTAACAAAGTCTCAAGTAAAGTCAGCAATGAAAACGCTTTTTGCTGCTTTTGGGCCAAGATTGAAAATCTCCAAGACATCAACGAAGAAGCAAGAAATCAAACCGACAACTCAAGACCTGCACGCTCCCATCCTGACTTCGAAAACGACGACACCCGAGCCCAGAGAGCCATGCCGATTCCATCCTACACCGCAGACAGAATCGAGTGCCAGCGCACACAAGAGAAAGAGAAGAACCGTCGCCATCACCAAAGCCCCAAAAACCGAGCCAGAGACCGACTCATCTGAAGAGGAGCGGATCGAGAGAGCTGAAATGGAGAGAACCTTCCACAACGGCGCCAAAGAAGAAATGAGCAACGCGCATGTGCAAAACTACGTAGACGGCCCCGAAAGACTTGAACTGGCCAGAGAACCGCGCAGACTCGTTACAAGCATCCCAATGCCGTTCTGTAATTTCCTGCACTTGAGAGACCACGGACTGCCTCAGGTTGTAAGTAATGGACAAAATAATGTGGGGAACTTACCCAGTGACTTCCCAAAACTTAGAGTTGATGGCATTAATTTACAAGAGTGGTACCAACAGCTTCAGGTTATTTTCATGAAAGAAAATTTACTATTCTTTATAACTAGTCCTCCAAGAAGACCTTGGACTTTAAAAATAGATTGTTTACATCATAGAGCATTTTTCATAATAATTTCTAGCGTGTCTCCTGCAATGTATCATAGCATCAAACCAAACCTAACTGTATCAGAAATAATTCAATGCATGTTTAATCTATTTCACAGCGATAGCGTAGCCACAACCACAAGAATGTCTAAGGATTTCTTTTCTTCTAGAGTGAAACCAGGGGTTTCTATAAGTGAGCATTTGATAAATCTAAACAAAATAAGAGCTGAGCTGCAATTGAGGGGGGAAGTGATTTCAGATCAAACAATGAAAAGTGTTATTATCAATTCACTTGATCCATCATGGGATAGCTTTATGTCACACTTAGATACCATTAATTTGGGATATTTATCAATAGAAAGTCTATCTAACAAATTGATAGCAGAAGACAATTCAAGAAAAAATCGTTCCAGTAACCAAACAGAACACAAATCTTTTAGGAAAGTAGTCTTTCAAGATAAATATAATGAGGCCTTTAGATGCCACAATTGTGGATCCAGGGAACACAGTAGAAGAGACTGTCCCAAAGTCCCAAGGGAGAGACATAGGCCAGAATATAGGAGCAAATACAATTACAGACAATCTTCCACAGATAGACACAAATATAGAAGTCCACCAAATTACAGAGAAAGTAGAGGGGGTAGAGAAAATTCAAAAGAGAGAAAATCTGGGTCACTAAATGGGCTAAATAAACAAGACAGCACCAGAACACAACAAGATGAGAACAATAATTGGCTTATTGATTCTGGTGCAACAAATCACACCACTAACAACAAAAGAATATTAACTTCATTTACAGAAGATAAGTTTGTGATAAAGGTAGCTAATCAAGAAAAGGTTCAAGTATTAGGCAGAGGAAATGTGACCTTGCCTGGTTTAGGGAAAATAGAGGGGGTATTATTAATCCCAGAAATACCTCACAACATACTGAGTGCTATAAAACTAAGCAGAGAATCTGACATCAATATAGTTTTCTCAAAGGGGAAAGCAACTATAGAAAAGAACAAAACAAATGTAGGTACTGTGATGATAAAAGGGGGTCTACCCTATCTGATAACCAAAGAAAGATGGTTACATAACATTGATTCAAATATGGAAGATTGTATTGAAGCAGATGATGAAAATGTCAGTAACAGTGACAATGATGAATGTAAAATAACTCATGATAACAAAAATACACACAATGAGAAGAAACCAAAAATAGGTAAACCAATTCATGATGAGTGTGCTCACATCTTACATAGGAAGTTAGGACATGCAAGCTTTCCCGTAGTACAAAAAATGACTGAACACGCAGAAGGTGTCAAAATAAAAAATTGTGAAAATTATTTGGAATGCTCAGTATGTAAATCCACCAAACTAAAAACCAGTCCCAGACCAAAAAAATCTAACAGATCAACTAACAATATTTTTGATTTGGTACATATGGACTTAGTTGGTCCATTAACTCCATCAATTACCTATAGAAAACGTTACTTCCTAACAATAGTGGATGATTACAGTCGCTATGGTTTTGTTTACACATTAAAGCACAAGGATGAAACCTTTCAGAAATTTAAGGAATTCTACAAACGCATAGAAACACAGCATAATATCAGAATAAAACAAATTATGACAGATAGGGGATGTGAATTCATGTCTAAAGAATTCTCCCAATGGTTAAAGGATAGAGGGATGCTACATTTCACGTCCAATCCATTTTCTGCATTTCAAAATGGGATTGCAGAGAGAAAGAATTCCACACTACAAACCATGATTAGATGCACATTAGAGGATGCTGGTTTAGGCAAACAATTTTGGTCAGAAGCATTACATTATTCAAATTACACTCAAAATAGAACATGGTCCAGTATTGTGAATAAGACACCATATGAGGTGATGTACAATAGAAAACCCAAATTAGCACACATGCACATATTTGGAGTTACTGCAGACGTACACATACCTAAACAATTGAGAAGAAAGGGAGAAAACGTATCCAGGAGATTAAGATTCATGGGATACGAAACTGGAACCAAAGGGTACAGATTCATTGATAATAATAACAAATTTATAGTATCCAGAACAGCTGTGTTCCATGAGCAGGCCAATTGGTCTAAATTGCACCTTAATGAAATATTTCCTAATAAAAGCAAAGATAATATATCTTGCGAGGAAGGAACAACAGAAAATCAAAATATTAACAAAAGTAAGAACAAAACCAAAACTTGGACAAATAGTCAGCATAAAATAAAGACAGACACATTAACAAAAAAGGAAGCCAGATATTTGCATGACAACCATAGCAAACCTGAAAGAAATATTAGAAACAATAGAAACCAAATACCAAATAAATACAAAGATTACATAATGCATATGGATAGAGAACAAATAACACCTAATACATATGAGGAAGTATTGAAACTTCCCCGTGAAGAAAGAGAAAAATGGGAACTAGCTATGGAAAAAGAGATGGAAAGTTTACAAGAATTAAATGTATTCACACCTGCGATCGCACCTAAGGATAAAACAATTATAGGTACCAGGTGGATTTATAAAATTAAGAATTTGGAAGGAGGTAATACCTTATACAAGGCCAGACTAGTTGCACAAGGTTATGCACAAAAATATCCAGAAGACTATACTGACACTTATTCACCAACAGTGAGAACAGAGAGTGTCAAAACAGCTCTTGTAGTAGCATCTGCACTCAATCTGGACGTGTTTCAATATGACATACAGACTGCATACTTACACGCAAAATTAGATAAGGAAATATATGTAAGAGCACCACACAGTCAATACACTAATAAGAACGAAATTTGGTTATTAAATAAGAGTCTGTACGGATTGAAGCAATCTGGCAAAAGATGGTACGATTGCTTGGTAAAAGTACTTAAGACCATGGATTTCAACGCCACCACTGCTGATAACTGTTTCTTTGTAAAAAAGAGTAATGATCATATTGAATTTGTATTAATTTATGTGGATGATATTTTATATATTGGAAAGCATAAAGAGAGCAGGGAAATCTTTGTAAATAAGTTAAACGAACATTTCTCATTGAAATCACTAGGTAGAGTGAATAAATACCTTGGTGTACAAATTAACAAAACTAAAAGGGGATTCAAACTTACTCAGAAAGATAAAATTATTGAACTCCTAAACAAATGTAACTTAAATAATGCCAAAACATGTGACACACCTATGCAAACTGATTTTCTTAGAAACACTGATGAATCTTCCCCTGAGTTTAAAGACAACACATTTTACAGATCAGTTATAGGTTCACTCCTTTATATATCTAATTGGACTAGGCCAGATATTGCATTACCTCTCAATTTATTGTCAAGATATGTTAGCAAACCAACCTTGTATCATTGGGAAGCTGTCAAAAGAATTTTAAGATATCTGAAAAGTACATTAGATTTTTGTTTAATATTGGAACCAAATAATGACAAAGAACCAAAAATTACTTGTTATGCTGATGCAGATTGGGCTGGTGATACATCATGCAGAAAGAGTACCTCTGGTTATGTTTTTCTATTGAACGATTGTCCAGTTTACTGGTATACTGGTAAACAAGAACTGGTAGCCACTTCTACCACAGAAGCGGAATATGTTTGCTTGTCTAAAGCTGCAAATAACCTTGTATGGTTCAATGATTTGATCACAGATGTTTGGAAGAAACCTACTTTACCATTTATTATGCATGAAGACAATAAAGCGGCCATTGAAATATCTAGATCCGATGCAATTGGACAAAGGTCCAGGCATATTGATATAAAATTTAAGCACGTGAGACAACTATCTCAAGACGGATTCATCAAAGCAATACATTGTGATACTTCTGAACAATTAGCTGATATATTAACAAAACCCTTACCTTCTAAACAACACAAATATTTAACTTCTAAATTATATGTATTATATTGTCCTGAATCTGAATGTAACTGGTGTTGTATAACGAACCGGCATTTAGAGGGGGATTTGTCAGATGTAAATGCCTTATTCTCTAATGTGTAAATAATGTATATATGGAACATCAGGGGTTAACTTATTCTTTGGACTTTAATGTATTCATAATTTACCACTCCCATTCCTGGCTCCACCCCTTGTATATATAAGGAGCCATCCTCCCCATTTTTCCTTGCTTCTATCTTGAATATTCAGCGAATATAGAATGCCTATTATGATTAAAGAGAGATATATTTAAATCTCTAACTTCTATTATCTTTATTGAGTCTGATCCTGAAAATATTGCAACAGGCTCTGTGGGATGGGTAGAGGTGTCTGTAGCGCTCTAGATGGATCTCAGCCGAGTCAAGGAATAGAGCCAGCTGATCTGAGTCCCCATCGAATTTCCCCCTGAATCGGGGTGGCTCATTCAGCACTGCTCCTCCCTCCTCATGTTGGCCCCTGTATGCCTGCACTTGATGTGGCTGGCAGTCTTCCTTGGCTCTAGTTCATAGAGAGGGGAGGGGCCATCTGCCCTGAGTGGCATGCCTGTTATGTGGGGGAGGCACTGGCTGCAGCCTCAGGCTCCTTCTCCTTCTGGTGGGTGGAGAAAGGGGACTGCATTCCCATCTGCATGTCAGATCTGTGTATCTGCCATTCTTCATAGAAGGGGGAGGGGGTTGGAGTTGTCACATTTAGTTCTTTTCCTATGTATCCTAAGTATCCAATTTCTTGCCTGGTCCTCTTTGTATAAACTTTAACCTGATTTATAACTGTTGCCTGGCGCCAGGAATGCCTGGAGAATTCTCACACTTCAGGAAATGAAAGGGGAGGGGGGAAATGAGTGGATTGTAAGATGACCCTGAGAAGCTCTTCGTATCCGTTTCTCAGAGAGGATGGTACAATTCATCTTCACACCAACGGATTGTTGGAATCCACATTGGAAGTTGGGGAGGGGGTTCCTAATTTCCTTTTCCTGAACCGCATGCCCTGAGGGACCCCAGAGCTTGCTTTGAGTTTTGACTTTCTTTCATCCCTTTCAATAAAAGGTTCCTTTTAAAATACAAAGTTCGAACTTTCTTGGAAGGTGGGGAGAAGCTAGTCCTTACACTGAGTCTCCTCACATCAAAGGGCACAGCTGCAACCACCCTCTCTTTTGGGCGGCATGACGGCCTCTCATCACGAAGGGTGGCTCGGTCAAATTCCTCCCTCAGCTGCTCTATGGATCTCCCCAAGGATTCTGTCAGGGGATTTGGGAGCTTGGCCTGTGCCCAGTCCCACATCCATTCCACTCTTCCTAGCTCGCTCAGGGGCCTTCCCCAGCCTTGGGCACTAGGGTGGGGGAACTCGACCTCAGCTGCTTTAGGGATTTTTTCCCCATATTTGCTTCGGTTGCTGGGGTGGGCGTCTTGGCTTTGATGGTCAGGGAGGGCTGCACTCTAGTTTCGATTGGGCTGCTGGGTTCTGGAAGTCCCTGGATGGAGGCAAGTTCTGCTTCTTTCTGGGTCCCCTGGAGCAGGCTATCTTCGGATAGTCCACCCTCTGCCATGGTAGCCTGAGTTTCTCTCCATACACCCCAGGGGTTGGGGAGAGACTGGAGAACCTGGGGCTCAGGAGTCCCAGTTATTTTGATTAATTTTGAGAGAATTGGTTGTCAGGATTCTGACAGATGCCCTAATTAATTCATGAGCCTTGAGCCAAGCTTCAAAAGAAATCAATTTATTTATTGGTACGTTCCAAGTGAAGCCAACTCTGACCCCACGTAATTTATGTTCCAGCTCTGACCCTGTTTTCCCCTCCCCACAAGGTGTGTCATCAATCACATTCTCCAACAAAGCAATTTTGCAGGTTGTAGAGATCACTCCTCTCTGGCCACTGTGGGTAACCACGGAGATGGCCTTGACAGAGATATGGCTGGAATATGCTTTTGTTTTGACTGATGTGCTGCCTCGCTGCACCTGCAGAGTTCGTTTTCCCATCCCCCTTGCCTATGGCAACTCGAGAGCAGGCCAGGGTTTTCCTGCCTAAGTGCAGGCTCTTACTTTTCTCATCAATAAATGAGCGGTTGGATTGAAGAAAGTGCTAAAAGTTTGTCAAGACCCTCCTAAATCTTGAGCCTCTCTTCCAAAGTATTAGCAATTCCCTCCAACATAGTGTCTTCTGCAAATTTGATGAGCTCCTCTTCTCTTTCAGCTAGAGTCTTGATGAAGATGTTGGAGAGCACTAACCCAAGCAATCCCCTTGAGGTACTGCACTGCATGCTTCCCTCCATGTAGCTGTACGCTGAGTGCTGTTGATCAGCCAACTGCAAATCCATCTGGTAGTAATACTTTTTTATCCCACATATTTCTATCTTACCAAGAGGTAGGCTGAGGTTTAAAGCATGTCATTTAATGGGGTGAAATTAATTTTTGCAATTTTTTTCAGTGAAAGTTCTAAAAATATGTGTTTTTACACCAAGAATTCAAATATGCTGGTTTTTTTGCAACAGGGCCATGACACATCAGCTCTTTTCCAGTCTTCTGGTAATTTTCTGGTGCTCCAGGGTTTTTGAAAGATGGGGTACAGTGGATCTGAGATGGCATCTGCTAGCTCCTTTAGAACTCTGGGATATAATCAGTGGTGGGATTCAGCTGGTTCACACCAGTTCAGTCGAACCGGTTGTTAACTTTTTGCACAGTTCAGAGAACTGGCTGATCCCACCACTGGCTGGCCCCACCCCACCCTGCCTGCCCCTGCCAGCCACTCCTTATCTCACCTTGCCCGCCTTGGCCAGTGCCTAGAGTCATACACGTGGCCCAGACGCTATCTGACTCCCTCACTCACTCACTTGCCTCGCTTGCTCGCTCAGACCACCCAGCCCAGCTGATCTCCACATACCTCGGTCCTCACCCACTTGCCTTCTTTCATCACGGCCTACCATGTGGTGCCTGCAGCCCAGTTCTCCGGCTCCCTCACCTACTTTCCTCACTTGCCTAGACTCACCTGTGGCCCAGCTGCTATCCAGCTCCCTCGCCCACTTTCCTCCCTCGCCAGCCTTCACCGCTTGCCTAGTTTTTGGTAAGTTGCTCTGTCTCACATGTACAGGGACTGTGTGACCTCTTATTGCATTGCCCATGGGAAAATCTGCTCCAAGGTTGAATAAATCCAGATTGAAATTAGCGAGCATTCATGGGGCATATGACAAAACTGAATTGATGGAGCCTTTCAAATTTTCTTACACAGAAAGCAATCAACCAGTGGAACAGCTTGCCTTCAGAAGCTGTGGGAGCTTCATCACTGGAAGCTTTCAAGAAGATACTGGACTGCCATTTGTCAGAAATGGTGTAGGATCTCCTGCTTGGGTAGGGGGTTGAACTAGATGATCTACAAGGTCCCTTCCAACTTTGTTAATCTGTTAAAATAAAGAAAGTGGAAGAATGAGTCCAATAATAGACCCAGAGTTGGAAGGGACTATGGAGGTCTTTTAGTCCAACCTCCTGGTCAGGCAGGAAACCCTATTCCATTTCAGACAATCTGTATTTGTACATTACAAATTGTCCATAGAAATGGATGAAAACAGACTGAACATTGTTGGGTGACAACAGAGATCCCTTCTGTTACCTAACCATAGTCCTCAACTTACAACTACAATCGAGTCCAAACTAAAACATTTTTTTATTTTTTTGCAGTAGCCCTTAACAGCATGAAAAGGCAACAGAGTTTGACAGATTTTTTTCAATAAGAAACCAAGACCGGAATCAGTTGTATCAGAATTGGCCTTGGATGATACAAAACAGTCACAAGCACAACCACTCCAACTTGGAGAAAGCAGCACATCAATTATTAAAATAACTGATAACTCCAAAATTAAAAATAATCTTCCTGACTGCTGGACATTGCAACAATATAACAACTTTAAAGAAAAATATGGGGGACTGATCATTTCTAACAAAAAGTTAGGTTGCAAGTATTGTGCAAAATATGACTTCACAAAAGAGAAAAGTGTTCATGTGTCAAAAGAATAGAAATATTTTCAGATTGAGGTACAATAAGCTTCTCTAAGGAAAAAAAATGAAAGAATATTTTTCAACAAAAGCTCATAACATTTGTATGTTCATTGTTTTGAACTTAAAACAATATGAGCAAGATTCAATAGCAAAAGGAATAGATAAAATGAATGAAAAATATGTATGTACTGCTTGTAGAGTATTTAAAACAGTTTACAGCCTGGCACAAAGATGCAAACCATTTTCAGACATAAAAGATGAGATAGATTTGCAAATTAAAAATGGATTAGATATGGGAATAGGATTACATTCATATAAAACTGCAGTGAAAATAGTTGATTTCTTGCAAAATAAATTAAGAAAGAAATATTTACTAAAATTATTGAAAAGAATCTGAAAATATTTTTGATTATTGATGAAGCCACAATGATATTTTGCAAACCAGTTGTTATACTTTTCTTAAAAGTGGAGGATTCAGTTACATCACCAACAATTTTTGTTGAGCTAGTTGAATTAGAAAAACAAGATGCAGAGACAGTATGTTCTTCAGTTATGGAAAGTTTAATTAATGTTGGGCTTACTAAGAACTACCTAGAAAAAAATTTAATTGGATTTTGCTTCAATGGTGCCAGCATTATGCTTGGGAGAAAATCTGGAGTGAGCATTAGAATAACAAAAGAGTTTACAAACATAATAATATGGCACTGTTTAAACCATCACCACTAACTTGTTTTAGATGATTCAATAAAGGAAATAAAGCAAGTAAATCATTTTAAAATATTTGTTGATAAGATATATACTATTTTTCATCAATCCAATAAGAACCAAACTTATCCGAACAACTTGGAATTGAAATTATAAAGATTGGTACAGTTGTGGGACCAAGATGGGCTGCCTGTAGTTTAAGGTCAACCCTAGCTGTGTGGTGTGCTTATCCAGTGCTACATCACTACTTTCATTCAAATGAAAAATTAGGTATGGCCAACCATCTTGAAAATATTTTATTTTATGACTGATTTAGCATTGATGATCAATATTCTAAACAAAATTTCTCTTCTTTCAAATGCACTGCAAGCAAGAAATGTAGACATAATAAAGGCTGAAAAACTTGTGATAAGATCTATTAAAGCATTTCAAAAGCTTGGAAAGGAAAAGGCTCATCATGAAAACCAAGTTAATGAATTAATTACATCAAACATTCAAAAATATAAAATTTGTAGAAAATAATTAATTTGTTGGGCTTCCTTGGAAAAGACTTTTAGAAAACATCGTAACGAATTTGAATAAAAGATTAATGGATTGTGAACATTTAAAAACAGGTTGTAGCCAATTTCAAGACAGGAATAAATTACAATTTCTCAATTTTTTGGAGCCAGATTACTGGAATATTGAAGTAGTAGTAATTCCATGGAAAGCAGCTGAAGAATAATTGATCATATTTAGTGACATTTTTAATTACCAAATTGATATTAATGATTGAGATTTTGTAGAAAACGTTTTTAAAAATTCCCAGAAATATGCAATTCCTGAAAGTATTCAAAAAGCTAAAAATATTGTCAGAACAATTGCTGTAAATTCAGCAGAAGCGGAAAGGGTTTTTTCAAAGATGAACATAATATGTTCAGAGAAGAGAAGTCACCTAACTGTTTCTAATATAATAAACATAATGATTATTAATCTAATTGGCCTACCTCTAAAGGAATGGGATCCTAATCCTACAGTGAAAAAATAGTTAAGAGTAAATCACACAGCTGATGATGCTCAAGTAAAAATTAAGAAAATTGCAAGTGAGGACACCAATCAAAAAGCAATTTGGAAATACCTTACATAACAATTTTATTGTTTTTTGTCAGGTATTATCTAATAGTTTTCCATTAATATTTTAAAACTCTTTCTTATAACAAAATATAGTTTTGTGTACCTCTTTTATTGTTCTTATTTAAATATTAAATGCATGAAATAAACTTACTTTTGGTATATCTTTTTTTATACTTAAAACGGTAATTAGGGCAAAGAACCAGTTGTTAAATTATTTGAATTTTGATTTTGTTTCTCTGAACCAGCTGAATAGTGTGCCTCGTCATGCCTGGCCCCACCTTTCCAGGTGAGGGTGAGGTGCCCTTCGATGTGAGTGATGTTGAGTTGGCCATGCCCACCCAGTCACATGATCACCCAGTCATGCCCACCCAGCCATACCCCCACCCAGCCATGCCCACCCAGCTGGTCATTAGGGCAGAGAATCGGTTGTTAAATTATTTGAATCCCAGCACTAGTATAATCCATCAGGTCCTAGTGATTTATATTAATCAAGATCAGACAGATGTTCTCTTACCATTTTTTGCTTATTTTAACTTTTATTTCTAGTCTGTCTTTTACAGTTATGTTTTTGGTAGGTTGGGCTATAGTTTCTTTTTTTGCGAAGACCGATGCAAAGAATGAGTTCAGCAGTTCTGATTTCTCTCTACTGCCTGTTGCTTCTTAGCTGTCTTCTCTCTTTAGTGGGCCATCTGTTTCCTTGATTTTTTTCTTGTTATCTATATGTTGGAATAAACTTTTTTTAAAATTATCTTTGACTTTTGTTGCAAGTCTTTGTTCATTCTGAGCCTTTGCTTTCCTGATTTCGTCTTTGCAGATTCTGGCATTAGTTATGTGTCCCTCTTTCCATTTTTTTTCTTGTCCTTTTTGTCTTTCAATTTATCAAAGAGATCTTTGTGCAGCCATGCTGGTTTCTTCTTGGATTTCTTGTTTTTCTTTTTCAGTGGTACTGTGTTGGACTGGGCTTTTATGATCATATTTTTCAGAGTTTCCCATGCTTCTTAAGTTGTTTTCCCCTTTAGGATTTTCATCCAAGGAATCTTTCCCAAGTTCTGAGTTTGTTAAAATCAGCTCTTTTAAAATCTAAGACTCTGGTATCATCAGTCAGTCTTCACTCATACAGCACACATGCTGTGGGCCAAAGTGCACCATGGTATGCAAACACCCATGCTAGAGTGTCTGCAGTATAGCTCAACAGGGAAAAGAGCCTCAGGTATCTTTCAGTTTAAAGAGTGCTTAAACAGGCATTATCCAGGGATCTTTTAATATTTCTGATATCAACAGGAAGCCTGCATTACCATCAAGCAATAAGTAAAACAAAATGCCTGAATAAGATTGAAGCACTGCTACTAGGGGACAAATAGCAGGGTGGTCTAACAGTGATAAGGGATTTAAGTGACCAGCCATTTAGCATGGTGGAGAATGCTGCATCCTGGTGACTCTTTCATTTGATTGTCCATGGATATCAGCTCCTCTCTGAAACCCTCAGATAGCACTTGGTGTCCATTATGTAACATTAATCCAGGGGGAGGATACTAATGCTACCATCCACTTCAATGCAGATATTTGATCTAGTAAAACTTGAATGTGCATTTTAACTATATCTTGTGATATTAACTTCCAAAGGCAGAGAGTTGATTTCCCTGGTCATGCACCTAATGCTATAAGGGTCAAGAGGTACAGTAGTGCAATTCCATTTTTATTCTATTTTTCATTTCCTGTTGCCTGAAGGATGCCTGTGGGGTCCCCCCCCCCTCTCTCACACACATGCTGGGCTTAGTGGGGAAGATGCCAAGTAAAGCTTCCTTATGGAAGATACACGGTGGCAGTAGGAACTACTAAGCAACTTCAGCAAGGAAGGCACAAATGAAATAATCTATATCTTTATGTAAAATATAAATGCATATTTTAAAGAAGAAAATGCCATGTTCCATCAGACAAAAGTATTTAAAAAATTTGGATGGCATACTATGATCAGCTTTACCAGTATAGGACATTCATGGATCTTCACCAAAGTATTGTTAGACTTGTCTGTCTTTGATTTCTGGAAGTTATCCTGAATGATATCCTATACAGCCTCGTACAGCAACAATGTCTCCTCAACACGCAGACTATGATGAACACCTGACATAATGGCTTCTTTGACTACAAAAGAAAGAATATTCTCTGGCCCACCTAGTTCATCTGGCATAGATCACCTGATAGTGATTCTCAATGTTGTAATTCAGAAAATTAGAAATACCCAATAAAATTAGCATCATTCAAGAAAAGTTATTTCCTTTTCCTTGTCAAGTAGCCAAATTACTCGATTTGATATTATCTTGCCATCATATTTCAAATACAATACATATATTGTCTAATTACCTATCTATCGATATCTTGTATCTATCTATCTATCTATCTATCTATCTATCTATCTATCATCTATCTATCTATCTATCTATCATCTATCTATCTATCTATCTATCTATCTATCTATCTATCTATCTAATATCTATCATCATCGTCATCTAGGCTCAGATTGCAAATATGTCTCTTGTTCATCCAGCTACCTCCAAAAATCAAGAAGAATCAGTCTTTGTGGATACATCTGACTTGATTGCCAAAAGGATTATCTGGATTGTAATTACCAAAATGCCATCTTATTCAGTTGAGAAGTCCATCTTCAGGACCCAAGGTAGAATGTGCCATTCAGAAACAGATAAGAAGTATCAATGGTCTAAAAATTCAAGATATTCAGCAAACAAGGGTTTACTTCCAAGAAGATATCAGAAAATTGTATTTTGTATAAAATAAACTATCTTGTATAAATTAACTACCTTGATATTAACTGCAAGACAAACTCTTCATCAAGTGGGAGATTGAACAGGTTCCTGACCAATCTAGTTGACAACTTTGTCTTCCAAAAGGTAGAGGAGGAAATTAGAGGAAAACCTATACTGGACCTAATTCTTACTAATAGAGAAGAAGTGATAGAGAAGGTTGAAGTTGCTGGAACTTTGGGTGATAGTGACCACTTCATATTGGAATTCAATTAATGCAAACACAAGGAATAGAACACAATCAAACCTCTGTCTTAAACTTTAAAAGAGCTGATTTTAACAAACTCAGAGAGAACTTGAGAAAGATTCCATGGATAAAAATCTTAAAGGGGAAAACACCCCAAGAAGCTTGAGAAACTCTGAAAAATATGATCATAAAAGCCCAGTGCACTGAAAAAAGGAAAACAAGAAATCCAAGAAGAAACCAGCATGGTTGCACAAAGATCTCTCTGACAAACTCAAAAACAAAAAGGATAAGTTCAAAAACTGGTAAGAGATACATAACTAAGGCAGAGTGCCAATAAAAATTAAAATAAGAAAAACATGTTAAGAGAACACCTGTCTGATCTAGACAAGTTCAAATCACCGGGACCTGATGGATTATTTGACAGAGTTCTGAAGGGTTTTGAGATGTTATCTCAGAATCAACTACATAGAGAGTAGTTGGAGGGCCAGTCTCTCTGAATCAGACTGGACACTGGTAAGATCTCATATTAGGAATTACCTAGTGGCGATAAAAGCAGCGAAATGTAGTTATTTTGCTACTCTTATTGCATCATCAGATAACCACCCGGCCACCCTGTTTAGGGTGACCCGCTCCCTGCTCCACCAGGAAGCGCGGGAGGACCTCTTGGAGGGTAGAGCTGAGGATTTTGTTCAGTATCTGTATGACAAAATCACTCAGATTCAGGAAGATCTGGACTCCGACTGGGTAGTCTCAGGGGGAGGGACTGGGGCAGGTCTTGAGAATGTTACCTGGGATGAGTTTGATCCTGTGACCCCTGAGGATGTGGACAGTATTCTGGGCAGACTGAACGCGATCACTTGTTTATTGGACCTGTGTCCCTCCTGGTTAGTGCTGGCTTCCCGGGAAGTGACACGAGGCTAGCTCCAGGGGATTATAAATGCTTCATTGAGTGAGGGTGACTTTCCCGCCATCTTGAAAGAGGCGGTGGTGAGGCCTCTCCTCAAGAAGCCTTCGCTGGACCCGGCAATGTTGGTTAATTATCGTCCGGTCTCCAACCTTCGCTTTGTGGCGAAGGTTGTTGAGAGTGTGGTTGCGCAACAGTTCCCCCAGCACCTGGATGAAATGACGTATCTGGATCCGTTCCAGTTGGGCTTCAGGCCTGGGTACAGCACAGAAACAGCATTGGTCGCATTGGTTGATGATCTTTGGAGGACTCGGGACAGGGGGTGCTCCTCTGTCCTGATCCTGTTAGACCTCTCAGCGGCTTTTGATATCATCGACCATGGTATCATGCTGCACCGGTTGGAAGAGTTAGGGGTGGGAGGCACTGTGTTGTGGTGGTTCTCCTCCTTTCTCTCTAACCAGTCGCAGTCTGTGTTGACAGGGGGGCAGAGGTCAACCCTGAGGCCCCTCATATGTGGGATGCCGCAAGGGTCGGTCCTCTCGCCACTCCTGTTCAACATTTATGTGAAGCCGCTGGGCGAGATCATCCGTGATTTCAGGGTGAAGTATCACCAGTACGCTGATGACACCCAACTGTACATCTCCACCCCGGATCACCCCAACGATGCCCTTGAAGTGATGTCCCAATGCCTGGAGGCCATGCGGATCTGGATGGGGAGGAATAGGCTCAGGCTCAACCCGTCCAAGACCGAGTGGCTGTGGTTTCCAATGTCCTGATATAGTCAGTTGGTGTCATCACTGACTATTGGGGGCAAATCATTGGCTCCCACGGAGAGGGCTCGCAACTTGGGCGTCCTCCTGGATTCACGGCTGTCTTTAGAAGAGCATTTGACGGCCGTGACCAGGAGGATTTTTCATCAGGTTCGCCTGATTCACCAGTTGCGTCCCTTTCTGGATCGGGACTCCTTACGCATGGTCACTCATGCCCTCGTCACTTCCCGCCTGGACTATTGTAACGCTCTCTACATGGGGCTCCCCTTGAGGAGCACCCAGAGGCTCCAACTGGTGCAGAGTGCGGCCGCACGGGTGGTAATGGGAACGACATGGCGTTCCCATGTAACACCTCTCCTGCGTGAGCTGCACTGGCTCCCGGTGGTCTTCCGGGTGCGCTTCAAGGTTCTGGTTACCACTTTTAGAGCGCTCCATGGCTTAGGACCTGGTTACCTACGGGACCACCTACTACCACCAATAGCCTCCCACCGGCCGGTATGCTCTCGTAGAGAGGAGCTCCTCCGGGTGCCATCAGCCAAACAATGTCAACTGGCAGCCCCTAGGGGGAGAGCCTTCTCTGTGGGGGCACCTACTATCTGGAATGAGCTCCCCCCGGAGATACGGAGGATCCCGGATCTGTGCACCTTCCGCCACGCTTTGAAGACCTTTTTATTCCACCAGGCGGGCCTGGCCTAATCTTTTCCCTCTTTTCTTTTTAATATGCAAATTTTAATCTGTTTTTAAATGATTGGGGTGTTTTAATTTGTCTGGGCCAAATTGTTTAATTTGATTTTATCCTGTTTTTAAATTTTGTATTTATGTATTTTACTGTTTGGCTATTTACTGCCCTGAGTCCTTCGGGAGTAGGGCGGTATACAAATCAAATAAAGATAAAGAAAGATAAAGAAAGATTGAACCATATCTTTCAAAGATCCTGGAGTGTCTCCAGGGAACTACCTGGAACTGGAAAAGAGCTGATGTGATTCCCATCTACAAAAAAGTGAAAAAACAGGTCCAGGAAACTATAGACCAATCAGCCTGATATCAATACCTGGAACGATCCTGGAAAAGATAATTAAAAAACAGATCTGCCATAACTAGAAGAAAGTAAAGTTAATAACCAGAAGCCAACATGGGTTTGTCAAAAACAAGTTATGCCAAACAAATTTTATTTCATTCTTTGACAAAGTGACTAAATTAGTAGACCACCAAAATGCTATGGACATAGTATATTTGGATTTCAACAAGGCATTCAACAAAATTGAATACAACCTATTTCTTGATACGCTAGAAAAATATGGGATAGATAACATCACCGCCAGGTGGATTCATAATTGGCTGACAAACCACACTCGACATGTAGTCTTTAATAGTACAACATCTACCTTGAGTGAAGTAAGCATTGGAGTATCCCAAAGTTCTGTTTTAGGCCCAGTACTCTTCAATACCTTCATAAATGACTTAGATGAGAGAATAGAAGGGGAACTCATCAAATTTGCAGGTGACACTAAGCTGGCAGAAATAGACAACACCTCAGATGATAAGCTCAGGACCAAATGGAACTTGACAGATTTGAACTCTATCCATGGTGGGGAATGGAATGGAATTCTCCCACCACCCAGTCAGAGCTGAAGAAGCTTCTTGGATGAGAAGTGAAATGTCTTCAAAGAAAAACCAGAAAGTCCAGTTGCTTCTTGAAAAAGCACCTTTGAGACTACCACTAAGAAAGAAAAATAAGAGACCCCAGATGAAATCAGCATGGATACCTAAAGAACTCTCTCATATATTGATAGACAAAAAGGATGAATATAAAAAGTGATAACAGGGACACATAATATACCAGCATAATGCCCAAATCTGCAAACACAAAGTCAGAAAAGCTAAGGATGAAAATCAGTTAAGACTTGCAAACCAGTTCAAATATAATTTCAAAAAAAGTTTCTTGACATGAGTGCAGAACCACTGAACAATAGCTTTCAAATATCCTGAAGCAGCGAGGAACTACCAGAGGACTGGAAAAGAATTGATGTGGTTCCAATCCTCAAAATGAGAGAAAAAATGGATCCAGGAAACTATAGACCAGTCAGCCTGATATCAATATCTGGGAAGATCCTGGAAAAGATAATCAACCAATGGATCTGCAAATACTTAGAAACAAGCAAAGCTATTACTAGAAGCCAACATGGGTTTGTCAAAAAGAGATCATGCCAAACAAACCTTTTTGCATTATTTGACAAAGTGACTAAATCACTGGATCAAAGAAACACTGTGGACATAGTTTACTTAGGCATGTGACAAAGTAAACTGTCAGCCTTGGAAGCCATATTAGGCTGGAAGCTTCAATGCTGCCACCTCCTCATGTGTGAGAAAGTAGGAGGGGGGATTTAGGAGAGGGGAATTAGTAGACATAATAGCACTCTTCCTATCGGTCAAGGTCAGGGGTTGGGTCGAGGTGGAACAGACGTTGATTGGAGCATGTGATCGACTGGGGAGAAGGGGGATGGTTTTGGGAGCTTTGACTTACTGAAGGAAAGTCGGGATTCGGGATTTCCCAGATGTGCCAGTTTACCTATTCTAGTAAAGAGAACTTTGGAAAATGCCTGCTTCTTTACTGGGAGTTGGGAGTTTTCTACAACGTTGACATTATCCCAAATCTCTCTAAAACCTAACAGCACCCTGTAAGGGAGCTGTCAGGAGTACTGAGCCCCAGCATCGACCTAAAACCCCGGGTGATGCAAAGACTCGGTGAAGATGGAGGAGAAAGGAGAAATCGGAGGGAGGCCTGCCAGGGCCCCGGATGCTCGAGGAATTGCCGATCCCTTGCATGCTCTTTCTGAAGAGATGGGACGAGCCATGGGGGCTGCAGAGGAAGCCCTCCAACTTGGGGTTTGGGCCAAGGCATCAGATTCCTGGGAGAGTTTTGAGCGGATGGAAGTGGGGAGCTTCACCCCCCCATTCCCAACCACTGGAGGTGAGCTGGAGGCTAGCGAAACCAACATTCGCCCTCCCTGATCCGGGACATGGAGGGGGGATTCGTAGGATGAAGACCCCCCCCCTTATCCACCCAGAGGCCAAACAACAGGATTAGCGCAACATTCCAATCCTGCAGCAGTGGGGCATCACGCTCAGCCAGCATACGGAAGGCAAAAACCCCCTTTTGGGGCCCTTTGCCAGCCTGCGTTAGCATTACCTCCTGCGGAGAGCATACCGCCCGGATGGGCTTTCTGTCCCAGCCAGGGATGGATCTAGTGCCAGTGGTATCCCGCGCCATCTGTTCCAAGCTTCCAGGGATTCCCCTGGCCCCCCTCCTATAGCCAAACGATCCTGGCACCGCAGGGGGGACTAATCCAGCAGCCGGCTGGAGTGCCCCCTTCTCCAGCCCAGCAAGCTTTACACCAGTTGAAATGCAACAGCCTGTTGGAATGCAACAACCAGGAGCAGCCCCACAGCAAGCCCTACCCCAACCAGCCATGGCCGCTGCCCCCCCCCACCTGCGAGGCCACCACCACCCCGCTTCAGAGCAACCTTTGACAGGATGCCAGCCAAGCTAGTTTATTTTCTCAGCAGGATCTGACATGAATCAGTATTGTGAGCAATACGAATCAGAATAGGACTTAGTGTTGGCAATCTCAGATGGAATGAATGAGGGAGAGGCTTCTGAATGGATAGCCCAGCTGCATAATGAGGGTGCTGTTGAACTGAATGATGCCGATGGGTTTATCACACTGCTCCGGTCCCGATTTGAGGACCCAGACCGTGTAAATGAAAACGAAGCCACGCTAAAGGTCATGAAGCAAGGTAATTGACCTATAAAAGACTTTGTATAGGACTTTAGATGAGTTGCAGGGAATCTAGGCCATTGGCCTGACCGCATACTCCTGCACTACTTTAAAGAAGCTATTGACCCAGAAGTCAGAAAAGCCTGTGGGATCCAGGGGGTGCCTGAGCGTCTCCACGAATGGTATACCATGTCCATTGCTCTAGACAGAGATGTCCCCCCCCAGCCAAACCCCAGCACAGCAGTTGCCTCGAAAAATGTTATCTAGAAAGCCCATTTCAAAAGCTACAAATCTCACCCCCCCTCAACCGGGGGGGGGGCGATTAAGTGCTATCGCTGTGGACAGACAGGACATCGAGCTTCTGAGTGCCTGGCCCCTGCCCCAGTTCCACAACAACAACCCACCACAGCTGCACGAGGCAGGAGGGCTCCAAGGAAAGCCCCAGACACCAGATGATTTGCCAGAGAAGCCATGGAGATTCCCCTCTCCACTGAAGTGAGCGAGGACCCTCCGGCAAAAGGAGCCCCTCCCAACGGGACTAGCAGAGATGAAGACCCGATGGTGAGTGCATCCATCTCCCCCTTCTCAATTAAAGTAAAACTAGTGCTGCTAGAAACAGGGAAATAAGCAGAACTTCCAGCAATAATAGATACCGGCTGCACCAGATGTTTAATCAGGTTTAAAGTGGTAGAACAGCTGGGGATCAGAACAACACCCTTAAAGCACCTGATTAAATTTCACCAGATGGATGGGACATTGATTGGGGGAGTCCCTGCCACCCATATTAGTGAACTGATCAAATTAGAGATGGGGAAATATCATGAACTTATACGATTTATAGTAACCCCAAAGATGTCAGAATCTATCATACTGAGCCTGGCTTGGCTGGACAAATGGGGCCCCACCATCACATGGGAAGATGGATACCGAAAAATCAGAATAGGGGTTGGCCCAACACCCCCTGCCCCTCCCCACAAAAACCCACCTACCCAGAACGACCAGCGGCCAGAAACAGCAGCAGCTTGTTCAAACAGGCCTCCAGGCGAACACCAAATCCCTAAAGTGTATGCAGACTTAGCCGAAGCCTTCAGTGAGGAGGAATGTAACCTCCTCCCCCCTCACTGGCCCACAGACTGCGCCATCAAATTACAACCGGGGGCCAAACTGCCAAAACCTAGAATGTACTCCATGACACCTGCTGAGACGACTGAGTTGAGGCAGTACATTGACATCAACCTAGCCAGAGGGTTCATAGAGCCTGCGAAATACAGCATGGCTGCCCCAGTATTGTTTAAAGAGAAAAAAGATGGTACTTTAAGGTTATGTATTGATTTTCAGTCTGTCAACACCATTTGCATACAAAATACCTACCCCCTCCCACTGATGAAGGACTTACTGAACCACCTATCAAAAGGAAAAATTTTCGCTAAGCTAGATCTAAGAGAAGCCTACTACCGAGTTCACATAAAGGAGGGAGACAAATGGAAGACTGCTTTTAACTGCCCCTTGGGGGGCTTCAAATTCCGGGTCATGCCTTTTGGACTCTAGGGGGCCCCAGGGGTCTTCATGAAACTGATCAATGAAATTTTGCATGAGCATTTGTATCAGGGGGTTCTTGTTTATCTCGATGACATTCTTATATTCAGGGAAAATATGGAAGACCAAGTCAAATTGGTCAGACAAGTGCTGAAAAAACTCCTAGCAGCCAAACTTTATGAAAAATTGTCCAAATGCGAGTTCCATAAGGAAGCCCTTGACTACCTGGGATACAAGGTGTCGAATAAGGGGATCGAAATGGACCCAGAGAAGGTGAGGGCAGTACTGGATTGGCAGCCCCCAGACACCCGTAAGCAACTCCAGAGCTTCCTGAGATTTGCAAACTTTTACAGACAATTCATCCCTTCCTTCGCTGAGGTTGCACTCCCTTTGACAGAATTGCTAAAAACTGGCCTGTCTCCCACCAAGCCAAAACCTAGCCAGCCCTTAGCTTGGACAATGGACTGCCAAAAATCCTTTGAACAGTTAAAACGCCTATTTGCGGTGGAGCCGATCCTACAGCATTCTGACCCGAATAAGCCCTTCATGGTTCAGGCGGATGCAAGTGATGTGGCGGTGGCGGCTGTTCTACTACAAAGGGACCCCCAGAACAATCTAATGCCATGTGCTTATGTATCAAGGAAGTTAACAGACACTGAGCGCAGATGGGCGGTATGGGAAAAGGAGGCGTTTGCAGTGTGATGGGCTCTTCTGTCCTGGAGACACTTCCTGGAGTGGGTGGAGGAGCCTTTTGAGGTTTGGACTGACCACAAGAATCTTGAGGTGCTGAAGACCCCAAGGAAACTTTCTCCAAAGCAGGTTCATTGGGCTCAATATTTCAAATGCTTTAACTTTAACCTGAAATATATCCCGGGGGTAAGAACCTTCTGGCTGATGCTCTCCCCCGCAAGCCCCAATTTGACAGCCGATGGGAAGAGATAGTTCACGCCATGATCTCAGAGACTCAGCCAGCCGCCCAAGCACGCATCAGAGCACAAACGTGCCAGGGTTCTAATCTCCCTGAAGACAAGTTGACAGCAGAGTTAAAAGCGGCGCTCTCTAATGACTCCTGGTTCAAAGAAAACCAGGCGGACCTAACCCTAAGGGACGGGTTGGCATGGAAGGGGAGTAAACTTTATGTGCCCCACAGCCTGCGGCTCCTGGTACTGAAGAGAAGTCATGATTCTCGCCTAGGGGGCCACTTTGGGTTTTTAAAAATCCTCCATTTGACTAGGAGGCAATTCTGGTGGCCGAAGATGAAAACTGATGTGGAAAACTATGTGAGGAGTTGTGCCACCTGCGCCACTGTGAAATACCAACCAGGAAAGCCCCCTGGACTTCTCCAGGCGGTGGCCCCACCCACCAAGCCCTGGGAGGAGATTGTGATGGATTTCATAGTTGAGCTCCCTGACAGTGGGGGCAAACGGGTCATTTGGACTGTCATTGATCTATTCTCCAAGCAAGCCCACTTCACTACCTGCAGCGGACTACCCTCAGCCAAAAAACTGGCAAAGCTGTTTGTGAAACACATCTACAGGCTACATGGAGTCCCATGAAGAATAATATCAGACCGCAGGGTCCAGTTTACCGCTAAGTTCTGGAGGGAGTTTCTACGATCCATTGGGTCATCCCAGGGATATAGCTTGGCTTTTCACCCATCGACTAACGGATCGGCTGAAAAATTGAACTCAATGGTGGAACAGTACATTTGGTGTTATCTGAATTATCAACAGGAGAACTGGGCGGACTTGCTACCATTCGCAGAAGTCACTTATAATAATGCAGTACACAGCAGTACTGGGTTGACTCCTTTTCAAATAACTACAGGCATGGATTTTGTGCCGATGCCTGAATTGCCTAGAGAGCCGCCCACTTCCATGTCCTTAACGGACTGGAGGACCTCATTGAAAAAGGGTTGGGAGAATACTAAAAAGGCTTTAGCAGAGTCAGCGGAAAAATATAAGGCCCAGGCCGACAAACACCGGGGTCTCCAACCACCTTTCCAAATAGGTGATAAGGTGTATTTGTCAACCAAGTACCTAAGATTGAGGGTGCCCAGCAAGAAGTTTGGACCCAAATTCATAGGTCCCTTTCCTATAGTGAAAGTGATTAACCCAGTGACTGTCCAACTTAGACTCCCTCAAATATTAGGGAAAATACACCCCGTTTTCCACAGTAGCTTATTGAAACCAGTCAGAGAATCTACCCTCAGACCTTTGCCAGCTGTTCCGCCCCCTCCTTTAGTAATACAAGGGGAGACTCATTATGAGGTGAAGAAAATCCTGGACTCTAGACTCTACAGGGGTCAATTACAATATTTGGTGCACTGGAAAGGCTACCCTTTGGCTGAAGCTACTTGGGTTAAGAGTTGGGATGTGAAGACTGATGCACTTGTGAAACAGTTTCATGACAAATTTCCGGACAAACTGAAAGGTCCTCCTGGGGAGGGGGTGGTGGTTAAAGGGATTGGTGCTAAACGAAAACCCCTCCTTTTGTATTTTGTCTGTTTTATTTTTCAGGATGTGGTTCTTTCTGCAGGGGGGGGTCAGCCTGTCATGCCTGTCAGCCTTGGAAGCCATATTAGGCTGGAAGCTTCAATGCTGCCACCTCCTCATGTGTGGGAAACTAGGAGGGGGGGGGAATTAGTAGACATAATAGCATTCTTCCTATTGGTCAAGGTCAGGGGTTGGGTCGAGGTGGAACGGACGTTGATTGGAGTATGTGATCGACTGGGGAGAAGGGGGATGGTTTTGGGAGCTTTGAATTACTGAAGGAAAGCCTGGGCTTTTCAGATTCGGGATTTCCCAGATGTGCCAGTTTACCTATTCTAGTAAAGAGAACTTTGGAAAATGCCTGCTTCCGCGTCTTTACTGGGAGTTGGGGGTTTTCTGGAACGCTGACACTATTTGACAAAGTGACTAAATCACTGGATCAAAGAAACACTGTGGACATAGTTTACTTAAACTTCACTTAGGCATGTGACAAAGTAGACCACATCTTATTTCTTGGTAAATTAGAAAAACGTGGAATATACAGCATCACAACCAGAGGATTCCCAACTGGCTGACCAACCGCACTCATCATGTAGTCCTCAATGAAACTACATCTACATAGAAAGAAGTATGTAATGGGGTACCTCAAGTTTCTGTCTTGGGTCCAATGCTCCAACATCTGTATAAATGATCTAGATGAGAGGACAGAAGGGGAGTTCATCAAATTTGCAAACTACACCAAGCTTGGGGGAATTGGTAACACTTTGGAAGATAGGCTCAAGATTCAGAAGAATCTTGGTGGATTTGAGCATTGGGTGCTATCCAACATGATGCAATTCAGTGGTGAGAAAAGTAAAATCTTACAGACAAGAAAAAACAAATGCACAGGTAAAGAATATGTGGTACCTAGCTCAACAGTAGTAATTGTGAGAGGGATCTAGGTGTCCTGGTGGACCTCCATTTAAGTATGAGCCAGCAATGTGCTGCAGTTCCAAAAAAGTCAACACAGTCCTAGGCTGCATCAACAGAGGGATAGTATCAAAATCACATGAAGTGATCACAGTTATGTAGCTAAGTATGATTTTAACACTATTGTTTGAATGTATTTCAAAGGGGACACTTATTCCTAGAGAATGAGTAACATATTCTTTAATTCCCCTGAAAAATTGTTACTATAACCATTTTCAGATTAGTCTGATTGCAATGTTTTCATGAATCCTGCTGGATTGGTGAGTCAACTTTTCTACAAGGGTTATATCCCAAATCCTGTTCATGCAACTGTAGTAGGAAAAATTATACTTAGATTTAAAATGGCAAAAAAACTCAGGCTTACTGTCCACAAGCCAGTTCTAATGATTATTGTTAAGTGAGTTTGGGTAAATTAAATCAAGGGATGAGAGGATTTTTTAAAAATAGCTGCTAATGTTGATATTTAACTAAAGATGCAGTACTATAGCTTTTAAAACAGGATTTTCTGTTAAATGAGTGATATAAGTTTCTTATGGTACAATTTATCCAATACCTTGCTAAGAAATTGCAATTAGTATGATGCAAGCAAACAATTCCATCTGAATTAATGTTAATTCAGATTAACTGTAATTTTTCTATTGTTTTAAAATTTGACATGAACTAGATGGCATTTCCAGTCTGAGGCCAAAATACTTAAGCCATTTCTTCACATTAATTGCAAGGTCAAGATTTCTGAAACTAGTAACTTGTATCAAAACTTTTAAAGTGAAATCAGAATATATACATTTTCAAATATCTTATAGATGTGAAGTGTTCACAGATGGCTAAAAAAATCTATGTGGACTAACAGCAACAGCAGTATGGTGAAAAACAAGATCAACCATGCATTCATATATATCTATCAGAGATAAAATTTTGCCTCAACCATCTGGCATTACTATGCTTTCACTATCATTTAGGTGGCTAGGAAAATATAACAGAGCGTTTGACTGAAAAATAATTAAAAATCAGTTCTGTCCATTCTACATGGCCAGCTGAATCATGTAAGCATAACCTTACTATAAAACAGACATGCTATTGGCAGAAAATTCTGATATTTCCTCAACTGTACTTCTGGAACAGTGAGTTGGCCTTATTCAATTCATCATACCACAAATGAGTCATGCAGATTGTCCAGCTGGGTAAAGAGCCATTGTTACTGATGATTATGTCAAGAAAGCAAGGAAGCAGAAAATAAAGCAGTAATTAGGTTATCTTTTCCTGCTATAAACCTGATCTGTTCTGACTAAATAGTGACTGTGGATATTGTTTTACTTTATAAAATCAGACGTTGCAAGTTTTATGAGTTGGCCAATATCACGGCAGAAAAAGAGAACATGGATAAGAATCCTATCATCAGGTTGCCACTGAATCTCAAAACTCTTCTTTCTTTGTCAACAGCTGCCTAAGATAGGATATCACTAGGCATTCACTTGTTTGCAAGTGCTCACCTGGGACCATTTTGTTGCTTAGTTTGAAAGAGAAAACATTAAAAACATCAATTTGTTCTCACCAGGTCTTATCCACAGCTTCTCTGCCACGTTTTCTTTTTGTCCAAATCAGAAGGAAATCATGCTGCTTCCCCTATATGTTCTTAACATGCAACTTGAAACTATGTTTTTCACAGAGCTCTTTCACCCAACCATCTGGGGTAGAGTAACCGGAAGCTTTCTCTGGGTAAACTTTACCAACTGTGGGAAAAGACAATCATTTGCTACATAGGATGGGATCTGTAAAGTCCAACATTCAGTCTCTAATTTTTTCTCCATCTGAGGCTAAACTTCACAGTACTGAGGCTAGGTTGCAGTTGTGTCTTTTGATAGAAAAACAAAGATCAAGAGAGCACTGTGCACCATGTGACTCTGAACAAGAGAATGCAAAACCTCATTTTCTCTGAGAATACAAATAATATATTATTTTCCTGTTTGAAACCCACCCCAGCCAGATTGCAGTCACTAGCATATTTTGGTTCAAGGACTGACCAACCAGCCCTGGATCACTGTAAATGTGGCAGGATTCATGATTTGCCTTCTGACTGTGACTCATGGCTTGTCTATGCTTGTATTCATTCCAAAACAATAAAAAAGTGATCTGCTCCTCAAATACTTGTACTTCTTCATATCAGCTGAGACCTGCAAGCAGGTGGATAGGTATACAAAAGAAGAATTATTAGTCTTAAAAATATTTGTTCAGAATTTGAATCCAGATTGGCTTTCACATTTCTTTTGTGGCACAGAATTAGATTAGATTAACAGAGTTGGAAGGGACCTTGTAGGTCATCTAGTCCTGCTGAAGCAGGAGACCCTATACCTGTGATGGCGAACCTATGGCACGCATGCCACAGGTGGCATACAGAGTGTCAGATCCCTAAGAGTGATACTGCCAATCGATTGGGAGAAGGGGGAAGCTTGGATTCGATTTACTAGCATTGCCTGTGTCAACAGATATTTTACAACCTATAGCCTGGCGCCAAAGAGCTCTGAGATCCTCTTAACATGGAGGAATGTTTATGATAGTCATGTGGGTTGTTTCACTTTAAAGGATAACGGTGTGAATATATATTTGTTAGGGTTCTCAGGGAAACTAGTAAAGAAAACATCTTAACACATGTGTATTGGCTAAAATCTGCATTCTGACTTAAAGGGAGGGGTCTCTACTGCTTTAATCCTACTTGTCTTGCCTAAGGGTATTCAGCTCTTGCTTTAACTGGGTTGCTATCACTTCTGCTTAATAAAAGGTTCCTTTTGAATGACCACGTTTCAAGAGTTTTTACTTTCTTAAGTTGGAAGGAGAGGCAATCATTACACAGAGCCCTGTCTGCCAGCCATTGCCCCAGCCGAGCTACACCGCGCATGCGCACGTACCTCCCGCCGACCAGCAGGTCTTTGGGTCTCTGCCATGCATGTGCAGGGGTGGGGCCTTCCCCAATCTCCGCAGGTTCCCCTCCCAGCGCACCCTACCTTTCTCCTCCATTTCTGCCACCCATGCCTTCCCCGATTTCTGCAGATTTCCCACAGTGCACCCTACCTTTCTACTCCATTTCTGCCACCCTCACCAACCTGGAAGCCAAAATGGGGCACAGGGGCACCGCGCAAGGCTCCCACATGCCCTGTTTTGAGCCTGGAAAGCCACCTGCACCAACCTGGAAGCCAAAATGGGGTGGTGCATGCACGGGGTGCATTCATGGGGGGCACTTACATTGCATTTTGGGGATTGGGGCACATGCACATGCATTCGTGCATGCACGCTTGCGCGTTGGGCACTCAGCACCAACAAGGTTAACCATCACTGCCCTATACCATTTCTGACAAATGGCAGTCCAATCTCTTCTTGAAAGCCTCCATTGATGAAGCTCCCACAATTTTAGAAGGCAACCTGTTCCACTGGTTGATTGTTCTCACTATCAGAAAATTTCTCCTTATTTCTAGGTTGAATCTCTATTTATTTATTTATTTATTTATTTATTTATTTATTTATTTATTTATTTATTTATTTATTAAATTTATATGCCACCCCTCTCCAGAGACTCAGGGCGGCTCACAATACATTTTAAAAAAAAACATTCTAAAAACATTTAAAAGATTAAAAAACATTAAAAACCTTAGAACGCATTCACACCATTCATGGCCGGATCACGCCAGATCGCAAAGCGAGATCAATGCTGGAAAAGCCAGGTCTACAGTAGGGTGGGGATGGTCCAGACCTCAGGAGGTAACTGGTTCCAGAGAGCTGGGGCAGCCACAGAGAAGGCCCTCCCCCACGGGCCCGCCAGCCGGCATTGTTTAGCTGACGGGACCCGGAGGAGACCAACTCTGTGGGATCTTACCGGTCGCTGGGAGCTATGTGGTAGAAGGCGGTCTCGAAGATAACCTGGCCCTGAGCCATGTAGGGCTTTAAAGGTAATAACCAACACCTTGAATTGTGCCCGGAGACCAATAGGGAGCTAGTGCAGCTCGCGGAGAATTGGTGTAATGTGGGTATATCTAGGTGCACCCACAACAGCTCGCGCGGCTGCGTTCTGGACCAGCTGCAGTCTCCGAACACTTTTCAAGGGTAGTCCCATGTAGATCAGTTTCCATCCATTATTCCTTCTCTGGCCTTTGGGTGCCTTGGAAAATAGCTTTACCCCTTCCTCTCTGTGGCAGCTCCTCAAATATTGGAACACTGCTATCATGTCTCCCTTGGTCCTCTTTTCACTAAGGGACCTTGGAGCAGGGGTGAAATGCTCCCGGTTTGGACTGGAGAACTGGTAGCAAAAATTCCTGCCCCCCCCTCATGCCCAGCTGAGCCACGCAATCATCAGAGGCTTTTTTAAAAAAGTTTTTAAAAGCATTTTTTCCTACAACCTCTTTGGCCAAAAAAATGTTTTTAAATGCTTTAAAAAGCCTCTGATGATCGTGTGGCTCAGCTGGGATCGTCAGAGGCTTTTAAAAGCATTTTTCTACAACCTGTTCAGAGATTGTAGAAAAAATATTTTTAAGAGCCTCTGACGATCCAAGCTGAGTTGCCTAATCGGCAGAGGCTTTTTTTCTTTTAAAAGCCTCTGACAATCCAAGATGAGTTGCCTAATCGGCAGAGGCTTTTTTTCTTTTAAATGCCTCTGACAATCCAAGCTGAGTTTCCTGATCGGCAGAGGCTTTTTTTCTTTTAAAAGCCAATGACGATCCCAATTGAGTTGCCTGATTGGCAGAGGCTTTTAAAAGAAAAAAAGCCTCTGCCGATCAGGCAACTCAGCTGGGATCGTCAGAGCCTTTTGAAAGCAATTTTTTACAACATCTTCGCTGAAGAGGTTGTAGAAAAAATGGTTTTAACAGTAAAAAAAAATGGCCATGCCCACCCAGTCACATTACCCCCTCCCCCACTAAGCCACGCCCACAGAACCAGTAGTAACAAATTTTAGATTTCACCACTGCCTTGGAGGTCTTCTAGTCCAACTCTTTGCTTGAGCAAGAGACCCTATACCATTTCAGATAAAACACTCACAACTTCTGAAGGCAAGCTGTTCCATTGGTTGATTGCTTTCACCATTAAGAAAGTACTCCTTAGTTCTAGATTGCTTCTCTCCTTGGTTCGTTTTCATTCATTATTTCTCATCAAGAAAAATATTTTATTTAGTAATCTTCTAGAAAGGCAATACAATGAAACTGTCCACAAAAACTCCCATTTTGCCTCTGGCAATCCCATTACTGACGTAAATTTCATTAATCATTTTCCAAAAATTAATCTACACTTACAGGTGAAATCGATGCAAATTGTGAGAACATTTAAAATTTTTCAATTCTTTTTATAATCATGATCTATGCTTTGGTTTTTGTACTATAACAATACAGTGATGCTATAAGCTATAATATAGGGCCGTGATGGTGAATCTATGGCACGTATGCCAGAGGTGGCATGCCAGAGGTGGCATGCAGAGCCCTCTCTGTGGGCACATGCGTCATCACCAGCCAGCTCTTCCGGTTCTGTCATGTGCATGTGCACCAGCCAGTTGGTCCGGTGCACATGCGCACTGGCCAATTGCTCTCTTCTGGGTTCTGGCACACACATGCAAACCATGCCGGAACCCAGAAAAGAGCAGCAATCTGGTGCGCATGTGCGTGACAGAACCGGAAAAGCAGCTGACCACCAAGAGCACGCACACTGGCCAGCTGCTCTCTTCTGGGTTATGGTGTTCCGGTGCATGCACACACCAGTTTCGTGACTTAGTGCCGAAAAGATTAACCATCACTGATCTAGGGTATATCTGGCTAGGAGTCTAGAACACTGATTTGTGCAAAAGTGTTTTGGGAAACAAAAATGATTTGAGAAAATCATACAACTATTTAACAGATTTAACAGATTAACAGAGTTGGAAGGGACCTTATAGGTCATTTAGTCCAGTGGTCATCAACAGGTGGTCCATGGATCACTGGTGGTCCGCGAGAAAATTTTGGTGGTCCACAGAAAAATTATTTGCATTTTTTATTTTGCACTAAATCAGGGGTCCTACAGCCCCTGGGCTGGATACGTGCAATGAACGTTTGTGTTGCTGAAAACACCCTTTGGGTCTTTTTGTGTGGGTCGGAGGGGGGCAGAAATTCCGACTCGGGGTCTGCTTCAGCCTCCTGTTGTGGGGCTTTGGGCGAAGGCTGGGCAGAAGTGCCACTGGTGGTGAAGAGCCTGAGGGCCTTGTTCCAGTGGACTGAATCATGGCCTGGAACTGGCTGACCACCTCAGCCTGCTGAGCCTCTAGGCGCCGGTACCTGGCCTTGCACTCCTGCAGGTCTTCCCTCTGCTTGGAAAGCCTATGCTCCTAGTCCTCAGTGAGGTGCTTCTGCTGAGCCTCCTTCTTGATCAGATCCAATTTGAACAGAGCTGTTTTGCCAACTCTTTCTCACGGTGGCTGCTTAGCTCCAACAACTGCTTCCTGTTGGGGCCCTAAGGAGCCCGGGCGGGCAGGCGAAGAGTGGCTGGGAGGGGATATTATTTGCTGTCAAATTTCAATGCTATAGAACTGGAATCTACAAAGTTTGGTTTAGGTCTACAAATTACATGCTATTGCTTTAAAGAAAGAATTGCAAATTCTATTAACTTTATTTTCCTGAACAGAATCCAGGTAGCCTTTAAGTTGTTTTATTATTTTATGTATTGACTGTATAGTGCTATATAGGCATTTCTTTTTTTAAAAAAACTTTAAAAGAAGTTTTACATATATGAAGTAATATATACACGATCTTAATTGTTATGGCATCAGGGGGAATTCTTCAAAAACTGACAAATAAAACTATATCCATTAGGGCTGTGCCCACTTAGAATTGGTTAGAAATGGTGTTTTAGAACTTGTAGAAGCACTGGTGTCTGGCTTTCATGAAAAAAAGCCTGACTTTTTTCAGTGAGACAGAAAAAAGATGCTTCTGCTGCTTTCAGAAAACCATTTAAGTTTTGTTTTGTGTCTTTGTGTTGACTCCTGAGGACTGCTGAAGCAAATCCCTGAAGTTATCTTGGCAAAACTTTCAGAAGTTTCACTCTGTGATTAATATATTGTGTCACGAGTGTTTCCAGGATTGCTGTGGCTATCTGCCTACTCACAAACAGTATGGTTTTAATCAAGCCATCTACTGTTGCCAATTACCTGCAAGCCTTCCCCGCCCTAGTTAATTGCAGGTTAACTCCCTATATAAGCAAGGACCTTTTGCTTGCTACTTGGGCCTAGTCTTCTAGGCCTAAATGCACAGCTCCTGCAGGAAGCTTGGTGCAAATGCCGCAGATGGGAGAAGAATGCAGATAAGGACTCCAGACGTCGCTACAGAGAGACTCCCATGGATGCTTGCCTTTTGCTGTTTTGTAGCACGCAAGCTATCATCGGGACTGCTGTTGCTGGACCTTCTTCCTCCCACAAGCTTCAAGCAATGTTTGCTGTTTGAACTGTTTTTACTTCAGGTGACTTTCAGCTGTGAAGCTCGTGCTGCTCCCATTATGATGGCCTTGATGATGTATCGACGCCGAAGCTGCTTACCTTCATGCTAGCTTTATTCTTTTGTGAACTGTTTCGGTATTGTGGAGAGGGATCTAGGGAGATAGCCTTGCTTCACATACCCAGATAAGACTTTGTTTTTAATGTATTTTCTTAAAGACATAGTGCCTTTTAAATGTTTTAAAGTAAATTATATTTTTACACAAGACGCCTCTGTCAGAATTATTTCAGTCTCAGTGTGTTTACTCATGAGCTGGTTCACGGTCCAGGGTACGCCTCAACCCCATTTCGTCACATATTGGATATCTTTTAATAATGTGGTGGGTATGTTGAGCATTATTACAAGTAGTTCCTACTTAGCAACTACTCCTTCAGCAACCATTTGATGTTAAAATGGTGCTGAAAAAGAAGACTTATGACCAGTCCTTGAAGTTGTGGCTGTCACAGAATCCCTATGGTCATGTGATCACAATACGGGGGCCTGGCAACTAACACGATGGTTGCCATATCCCAGAGTCTAGTGATTGTTATTTGCAACATTGATTGTGACCTTTCCATCAGACAAGCAAGGTCAATGGGAAGTTGGCAGGAAGTCACAAGTCGTGATCACATGCTTGATCATGCTTAACCTGAAGTAATTTGCTTAATGACTGCAGCTGGAATTGATGAACTAACATCATTAGTTAAGTGCAGTCATATGATGTTTCAGTTTGCAACCATATCATTTAGTGATGGAGCTGAGGGTCCCAATTGTAGTTGGTAAGTGAGGACTACCTCTACATACTAAGTTTCTATTGAATCTCCCCCCCCTTCCCCCGCCACTCTTATTTTCTGTACCCATCCACATTCTATTGGAAAAAATGTAGTGAAACAATTCTCTTTTAGGATCAATCCTCCCCTCATCATTATTGGTGATATTCAATTATGCTTTTTCAGGTTTGTTTCATGTTTTATTTCATCTATGTATTTTTATGCAGTACAATTTTTGTGAATGATTTTTCTAGTAGATTACAGAATATTTCCGATTGTGGTGATACTGAAGTGCTGTTCAATAAACAAGCAAACATTTTTAAGCAGATTATTTAATCATGCATTCCTGTTTGGAAGTAGCTTGAAAATGTCATTGTATACTTGTGCATATTGTTTATAATTCAAACTTTCAAAGCATAAACTAACCATATGTTACAGTTTATGTTTAATATTCTGTAGTAATAATGAGGATGCTGTGCTTAAATTGAAAAATAGAAATTTGTTCCTCTTTATGTTTGTTTGTTTTTCAGCAAGCACAACCTAACACAGACTGGCGTTTTTCTCAGGCTCAGAGACCAGGAACTAGTGGGTAAGTTGGTTTACACAGATAAGGTACTCTATAAATGGATGTTACTTTTGTGCTATAAAAGTGCATGAAAATATCTTGGGAAGTAGTAGACTTTTCTAGATCTTTATCAATTGGAACATGCTGGAATATGTACGAAGATTAAAGTGTGAAGTCTGGTTCTTATGTAAACTCATTTTTGCATGGCCCCAAAATAGCATGCATATATATATTCCAAAAATATTCCAATATGTTTTCTACGTATAGATACAAAAATGAAGCTAAAATTGTTTAACATATTTCACTAATGAACAGTAAGAAATAAAATAGAAAACTACATTTTGTTATTTGCCAGTTCAAACTGTATTAGTAACATTCACATGCAAAATTTCAGATATTTTGTTCCTTTCAGAGAGATATGATAGAAAAATATAGTCTAAAAAAATGAAAACTCTAGTGGTTGGAGGAGGGGCCTCAGATTCTGAATGCAAATTTTGTTGCCTTGACCACAACCCAATTTTTCCTCTCTTGCTTCCAGCTTTGGATTGGAAGTGAACTTTGAGATCTAAGGTCACCTGTTCAGTGCAGACATTCCTTTTTGTAGCTTCTTCTAATGAAAGAATGTCACTGCTTCCATAGGTTGTCTCTTCCATTCTTGAACAACCCTAACTTCTATAATATTTTTTTGATATCCAGCCACAATCTACTTTTTTTAAAAAATTTGATTTATATGCCGCCCTTCTCCGGAGACTCAGGGCGGCTTACAATGCGTTAAGCAATAGCCTTCATACTTTTGTATATTTATACAAAGTCAGCTTATTGCCCCCACAATCTGGGTCCTCATTTAACCTACCTTAGAAAGGATGGAAGGCTGAGTCAACCTTGAGCCTGGTAAGATTCGAACCTGCAGTAATTGCAGGCAGCTGTGTTAATAACAGGGTGCTACTTTGTTATAATTTATACTACTGTTTCGTTTGTATTCTAAATTCTTCCTTTAGAACTTTGAAACATTGTAGATAATGGCGCTGTAATAGTTGTATAAAAGTTAAACTTCTTTTAAAAGAAACTTAATATTTTTCATTGTTTATGTAGAATACAATGATGTGAAGGGAACAGAAATACTCAGAGCCCTCAAAAGTGATTTTCTCACCCAAAAAGGGAGAAATTGGCCAACCTCTTAAAGCAGTACCAAGGCAAGGAATTACTAAGAGCATATTATCCACCCTGAATGAGTACAAATCACCTGGACCAAATGGTTTATATCCAAGGATTCTGAAGGAGCTGGCAGATGTGATCTTGGAACGACTGAATGAAATCTTTCAGAGCTTCTGTAGCACAGAGAAACTATCAGAAGACTGAAAAAGAGCTGATGTGGTTCCAATCTATAAAAAGAGGGAAAACAGATCAGAAAACTATAGGCAGATCAGCTTTACATTAATACCTGGAAAAATCCTGAAAAGATAATCAAGTGGTGGATTTGTGAGCAGGGAACTAGGTATGTCTAACCTATCAAAGAGAAGAATTAGGGATAACATGATAGCTGTTTTCCAGTACTTGAGGAGCTGTCACAGAGGGGGCTTTTTTTTTCCAAAGTATCTGTGGGCAGGCCAAGAAGTACTGTAATGGGTGGAAGCTTGTTAAAGAAAGAGCCAACCTAGAACCAAGGAAAAGGTGCCTGACAGTGAGACCAGTTAATCAATGGAACAGCTTGCCTCCCAAAGTTGTAGGTGCTCCATTGCTGGAGGTTTTCAGGAATGGACCGGGCAACTATTTGGTTTGGATGATATAAGTAGTTCTCGGCTTACTATCATTCATTTAATGATCATTCAAAGTTATAACGGCACTGAAAAAAGTGACTTATGACCATTTTTCACACTTACGATTGTTACATCATTCCCATGGTTGGATGATCAACATTTGGATACTTGACAACTTAACAATTGTATAACTACCTTAACACAGTGATTCATTTAACATTTGTGGCAAGAAAGGTCATAAAAATAAGTCACTTAACAACTGTCTAGCAACAGAATTTTGGGGCTCAATTGTGGTAGTAAGCTGAAGACTACCCGTATAAGGTCTCCTGCCTTGAACAAGGGGGTTGGATTCAACCTTCCAGGTCCCTTCCAGCCCTATAATTCTATAATTCTTACAGTCAAGCAATTTAATTTAATTTAATTAATTTAATTTAATTTAATTAATCATATTTCTATGCCGCCCAACTCCCAAGGGACTCTGGGCAGTTTACAACAGAAATAATACAAACAGTGAACATAATTTTTTTTAAAAAAAAACATTATAAAAGCATTTTAAAAACATTAAAAACGCATGCACACCATCCATGGCTGGATCTCGCAAGATTGAACAGTGAGATCAACAGCCCCAGGCCTGCCAGAAGCAATAGTTTATTCCTGATTTCTCCAGCATCACAATGACTTGAAGGAGGCAAATCTTCAGTTATTTCAATAGCTCCTTGACACAGTCACATTGTCACCAACTCATCCCTCTGTTAATTCAAAATATAGATATGCTATGTAGATAATAAATTCATCATAGCAGAAAAGAACAATTAGAATACACATAACATCTAATAAACAGCATTCATAGAATCTTTATAGAATCAAGTTCAGAAAACAAGAAAACAAAAAATCCCCTTCCCTAAACATTCTCATTAGCAGACAAACCACAGGCTTCACTGAAGATCAACTCACAAAAACTCAAATCTTCTATAGTATAAAAACAGCAAAAAGAATAAGTTGACTAAAGCCTACAAAATCAGAAATAAAATATTATAAGACACCCATTATAAAATATTATAAAACATCCATGTATTACACTGTATTATAATACAGTGGATTATACTTTCATTTTGTTGCATCCTGGCTGAGTCTTGAGTTTGGGGATCCCATCAGAAACCTTTTAATCTATTTGGATTTGAAACTGTGTAGTGAAGTATAGGTTACTTCATTTTAGAAATTTATTGTATTTCAATTTTTGTATTTTTAGTAGTAAAAAAAAGTTTTAAAAGTAAAAAAAAAAATGGCCATGCCCACCCAGTCACATTACCCCCCACCAAGCCATGCCCACAGAACCAGTAGTAACAAATTTTACTTTTCACCACTGCTCTACACAATTTCTGACAAATGGCTGTCCAATCTCTTCTTAAAAGCCTCAAGTGATGAAGCTCCCACAATTTCTGAAGGCAAGCTATTCCATTGGTTGATTGTTTTCACTATCAGAACATTTCTCCTTATTTCTAAGTTGGATTTCTCCTTGATCAGTTTCCATCCATTATTCTTTGTCTGGCCTTTGGGTGCCTTGGAAAATTGTTTGACCCGTTCCTCTTTGTGGCAGCCCCTCAGATATTGGAACACTGGTATCATGTCTCCTCTGGTCCTTCTCTTCACTAGACTAGCCATACCCAGTTCATGTAACCATTCTTCATATGTTTTAGTCTCCAGTACCCTAATCATCCTGGTTGCTCTCCTCTGCACTTTTTCTAGAGTCTCAACATCTTTTTTATAGTGTGGTGACCAAAACTGGATGCATACTCTAGGTATGGTCTTACTAGGGCTTTATAGAGTAGTATTAGTACCTCACTTGATCTTGATTGTATCCCTCTGTTAATGGAATTTAGGATTGCATTGGCTTTTTTAGCTGCTGCTGCACACTGCTGGGTCATATTTAGCTGGTTGTCCACTAAGACTCCAGGATCCCTCTCACAGTTACTGCTATTGAGCCTGGTTTCCCCCTTTTGGTTTTTCTTACCTAAGTGTAAGACTTTACTTTTCTCTACATTGAATTTCATTTTGTTAGATAGGGCCCAGTGTTCAAGTCCATCAAGATCCATCTGGATCTTGAGCCTATCTTCTAGAGTGTTAGCTATTCTTGTCAGCTTAGTATCATCTGCAAACTTGGTGAGTTCCCCTTCTATTCCCTCGTCTAAGTCGTTTATGAAAATATTGAAGAGTATTGGGCCTAAGACGGAATCTTGTGGCACCCCACTGCTTACTTCTTTTTTAGAAAAATTGTTTTATTGAATTTTTACAATTAAACAATCATTATTCAACTCTTGTGCATGACTGTTACCATTTACATATCATCATACTAGTATTCACCTATACTCTATATATTTTTACTAAATCTACATTCTATTATTTTCCTTTTTTTCTATTTTCGATCCAATTATACAGTGGTGGGATTCAATTTTTTTAACAACTGGTTCTGTGGGCGTGGCTTGGTGGTCATGTGACTGGGTGGGTGTGGCTTGCTGGTCATATGGCCGGGTGGGCGTGGCTAGCTGGTCATGTGGCTGGGTGACCATAGCTATGTGTATAGGGACTATTCAGAGGGCTGAAAAAAGTCATTTCTGAACGGTCCTCACACTTTTGACTGGTCCTCACACTTATGACCATCCTCACATTTATGCCAGTTGCAGCATTCTTAACAACCATGTCACTCATTTCACAACTGCTTCTCTTCACCATGGTGATGATAGGGCAAAAAACGTAAAATGTGAGGACAGTCGTAAGTGTGAGGACTGGTCAAAAGTGCAAGGACCAGTCAAAAATAACTTTTTCAGCCCTCTGAGTAATCTATATGCACATAGGGACTATCCAGAGGGCTGAAAAAAGTGATTTCTGACAGTTGCTCGCACTTTTGACCAGTCCTTGCACTTATGACTGGTCATCATTTATGCCTGTTGCAGCATTTTTAACGACTGTGTCATTCATTTCACAACTGCGGTGCTTCATGTGACCGGGTGGCCGTGGCCAGGTGGTCATGTGGCATCGCTTCTTTGCCCTAATAACAGTTTGCTGCAATTTAATTTAATTTAATTTAATTTAATTTAATTTAATTTAATTTAATTTAATTTAATTTAATTTAATTTAATTTAATTTAATTTAATTTATCATATTTCTATGGTCATAAGTGTGAAAAACGGTCATAAGTCACTTTTTCCAGTGCCATTGTAACTGTTGTAAATCAAGGATTACCTGTACAAAAATACAAAAAGCTTCTTTGCTTGCAAAAAGCTGCCCTAAATACCTGCAAACTGGAGTTACAAATCAGGGAGGTGCCAGAGCACCTTGAGGTATTAAAATAGTTAAAATGCAATGATAACTATCAGCAGCCAACTCTTGCTCATAAAGTGAATCCCTTTAGCAGAGAGGTCATTTAAGCTCTCCAGAATGAAGCAAAGGAGCAAACAGAGTATCTGTTGCTTGTTAAACCAATTACCAGAACAAATAGACACAGAACTAGTCAGATTTCCAAAGCTGCTTCTTTTCAGGAACAGGGATTAACATTTTCCCTTCCAAACAAAGCTGAATAGGGAAAATTATCTCATCACTAAACACAGGATTAAACATCACCAAGCACAGAATTAAACTTCACCAAAAACCAGTTTTAGACCAAAAGTCAGAAAGGGTATGTAAACTCACGTTTGAATGTCAATCTTTCTAGCTAGTCAATAAGCCTTGCTGAATGTCACTCATCTTGGTTCCTTGTCATTAAAAGCTTCTGCTTCGTTATTTAATTATTTCTTCAAAGTGCTGATCATTGCACCCTGGCTGGAAGAACTCCAACAGGGGAGTATTTCCTCCCAACAGCAGTGTAAAAAGCTTAAAACAACCCTTCCCCTTTAAGAAAGTCAAGCAAAAAAAAAAACCTCCGAGAACCTCCGGAACTGGAAGCGACAGTAAGTCTAGGCATACTGCCAGAGAGGCAGGTTCTGTAAGCAGGGCAATAAAGATTAGGCTAGGAAACAACACCGAATGTTGTAATTCCTTACAGGATTAACCCTATAGAGCGGAAAAAAACAAAAGGAGATTTCTCTTAACTGATTCTCCAAATTTTAACTGGTTCTCCAAATTGCTTAACTACTTAAGTACTTAACAACCGCTTCTACCGAACCAGTGAGAACCGGTAGAATCCCACCACTGCAATTATACCATTTCTCCCATATTACGAAAAAATCTGAGTCCATCAATCCTTTCAATTCAAGTGTCATTTTGTCCATCTTGGCACAATCCAATATCTTTTTAATTATTAAATCTTCAGAGGGTATTTTTGAGCTTCTCCAACATTGCGCGAAGGCCAATCTTGCCACAGTAATGCCCCCCACCTTTCCAAATCTACTTTTATTTGTTGTATTAATTTTACATAATTGTCTTCCTTAATTGAAGAACACCTCACTGTCAGCCAAATTTCTAAATATTTGATTCTTCTCGTAATCTGTAGCACCAGGTTTTTCTCTAATTCTTTTCCCTGTTGTAATGCTACGTTTTTCACTATCATTTTGGTTTTTGTCTTGTTAATTTTAAAGCCCGCTACTTCCCCATATTTTTCTATCTCCCGTATTAAGATGGGTACTGTCTCCTTTGGGTCCTCCCAAAAAAATACCAGATCGTCTGCAAACGCCTTTAATTTGTATTCTTCCCTTCTAATTTTAGTTCCCTTAATCTCTGGATTTGCTCTAATTTTCATCAATAACGATTCTAATGTCAGAATGAAAAGCAGAGGCGACAATGGGCATCCCTGGCAAACTTCTTTCTTTATTTCAAATGTTCTTGTGATTTCTCCATTTATTATTATGCTTGCTTTTTGGGAAGAGTAGATTGCTTCAATCATTTGTTCAAATTTATCACCGAATTTCATTTCTCTAATTTGCCTAATAATGTATTTCCAATTTAAATTGTCAAATGCTTTTTGAGCATCCAGAAAAACAAGTGCAACTTGCTTCTCTGGATGTGTTTCGTAATGCTCTAATATGCTCAGTACTGTTCTTGTGTTATCTCTGATTTGTCTTGATGGGAGAAAACCATTTTGGTCGGAGTGAATAATCTCATTTAATATCTTTTTCATCCTTCCTGCTATAATAGCCACAAAGATTTTATAATCTGCATTCAAAAGTAAAATTGGCCTGTATTTTTTAATTTGATTTGCATCGATACCTTCTTTCATGATCAATGTGATATATGCTTCTCTCCATGAGACAGGCATTTTTGCTTCCATCAAGGCCTCATTATACACTTCTAAAAGTATGGGTTCTACTAGTTCTCCCATATTTTTATAAAATTCTCCTGGTAGGCCATCTGGTCCCGGGATCTTATTGTTTTTTGTCTTTGGATTGCTTCTTTTAGCTCTGTTTACTGTTATTTCCCTATTTAGTAACGTTCTCTTTTCTTCCTCCAGGATGGGCATACTTTCCTCTTTTAAATAATCATTTATTTTTTCTATTTCAATTTCTTCCTGATTATATAAATTCTCAAAGTATTTTAATACAATCTTTTTAATTTCTTCTTTGTTTTGTAAATTTCCTGCCTCGTCTTGTAACTGTCTTGTATTATCCTACTTTTTTTAATTTATATGCCAACCACCTCCCCGGCTTATTTGCATTCTCAAAATAGTATTGTTTCACATATTTAATATTTTTAACATGTTCTGTTTGTTCTATTAAATTTAATCTGTGTTTAACTAATGTTAATTCTTCATTTAATTGTATATCGCCTGGCCTTGTTTGAATTTTTTTTTTCTAACTGCTTTAATTCTTTCACTAGTATGTCCTGTTGTTTCCATTTTTCCTTATTCCTCTTTGACATATATGATATTGTTATATGCTTTTATTGTGTCCCATAGGTCCTGTAAAGAGGTGTGTTGTTTTTTATTTAGATCGAGAAATAAATGCTTACTTCTTTCCATGTAGACAGTCAGATTCTGACTGCTGCTGATATCCTGCCTTAGTTTTGTGTCCCTCTTTCCATTTTTTGTACTTGTCCTTTTTGTCTTTTAATTTGTCAGAGAGATCTTTTGTAGCCATGCTGGTTTCTTCTTGGATTTCTTGGATTTCTTGTTTTTCTTTCTCAGCGGTATTGCGCTAGTCTGGGCTTTTATGATTGTATTTTTCAGGGTTTCCCAAGATTCTTGAGTTGTTTTCCCCTTTAGGATTTTCATTCAAGGAATCTTTCCCAAGTTATCTCCGAGTTTATTAAAATCAGCTCTTTTAAAATCTAAGACTCTGGTATCATTTTGTTGTACTACTTGTGTTTGTGTTACGTTGAATTCTAGTATGACAGAGTCACTCACACCCAAGGTTCCTGCAGTTTCAACTCCCTCTATCATTTCTTCTCTGTTTGTAAGAATTAAGTCCAGTATGGCTGTCCCTCTAGTTCCCTCCTCTACCTTTTGGACAACAAAGTTGTCAGCTAGGTTGGTTAGGAACCTATTTGATTTTTCACTTGGTGCAGAATTAGTTTTTCAATTGATATCAGGGTAATTGAAGACCCCCATTACTATTGTAGTGTGTTTCCTACATATATTTGTTAGTTGGGTGGCAAAAAGGATATCTATTTTTTTTTTGCTTGATTGGGTGGCCTATAGCAGGGGTGAAATCCAGCAGGTTCTGGCAGATTCTGGAGAACCGATAGTGGAAATTTTGAGCAGCTCAGAGAACCAGTAGCAGAAATTTTGAGTAGTTCAGAGAACTGGTAGCGGAAATTTTGAGCAGTTCAGAGAACTGGTAGCGGAAATTTTGAGTAGTTCGGAAAACCGGCAAATACCACCTCTGGCCCCAGAGAGGGGTGGGAATGGAAATTTTGCAATATCCTTCCCCTGCCATGCCCACCAAGCCACACCCACCAAGCCACACAACGCCCACCAAGCCACGCCCACAGAACAGGTAGTAAAAAAATTTGGATTTCACCACTGGCCTATAGTATACACCTATGGCCATGTCATTCTTTTTGTCTTTTATGTTGACCCATATGCATTCTAGGAGGTTTTTGTCTTTGATTTCATGCAATTCTGTCGCAATATAGTGGTCCTTTACATACAGTGCAACTCCACCTCCTCTTTTATGGGGTCTGGTTTTTTTGAAGAGTTTGTATCCTTCTATCAGTATGTTCCAGTCATGGGTTTCGTCTCACCAAGTTTCTGTTATTCCTACTATGTCATATCTACCTTCGTGTATTAATAGTTCAAGTTCACCCTGTTTGTTCCCCAGACTTTGTGAATTTGTTTATAGGCACTTGAGGTCTTTATGCCTGCCTCTGGTATGCTTCCTATGTCTCCTATTTTGTATTTGAGTTTGTCTTCCTTCTATCCCTCCTTACTTTGTTATTTGCCTTGCTTTCTAGTGTTTTTTGCTTGGAATTAGGTCTTGGAGATCCCAAAGACTGATCGCCCTTCCCCCTCAATTTTAGTTTAAAGCCCTCCTGATAACTTGAGCCAGTCGTTTTCCAAAAACATTCTTCCCAGTGTTTGTGAGGTGCAACCCCTCCCTTGCCAAAAGCCCATCTTGGAAGTAGCACAGACCATGGTCCAGGAATCCAAAGTTTTTTTGGTGACACCAACCCTTTAGCCAGTGGTTCACTTCTAGAATTCTTTGTTCTCTTGCCAGATGTTGTCCTTTCGTTGGCAGTACAGATGAAAAATCTACTTGTGCACCTAAATCCTTGACTTTCTTGCCTAGCTGCTCATAATCCTTTTTTGTGTCATTCGTCCCTACATGTAGTAGTAGAAAGGGGTAATAGTCTGTTGGTTTTATTATTTTGGTTAGGTTCTCAGCCACATTTTTAATTTTAGCTTCAGGGAGACAACGTACCTCTCTGGATTGACTGACTGGTCTACAGACGGCAGGTTCTGTTCCCTTGAGAATTGAATCTCCTATCACCAACACTCGCCTTTTTTTTTCCTTGGTAGGTTTGTGGTGTTTTTCTATCTATCACATTTGGTGGTGCTACTTTTTAAGGGACATTTGATGGTGCTTCTCTATGTGTCTGCATGTTTTCTTCTAGTGAGAGTCCATGATATCGATTGCTTAGCAGCGGTGGGGCTGCTTCAGAGTGGGTTGGTTTGGACAGGGGTTTTGTACTATGTTTGTTTGTTTTTTCTATGAGTGACATGTTTCCATCTGTCTTTTTCCTCTAAGGAGTCAACTCTTTTAGAAGTTGTTTGGTCATTATTATGTTCAGTTTGGGCATATTCTTTTTGCAAGGTTTGGGGTTTCTCATTTTGTAGGTCGAGTTTCAGAGTGGTTAAGAGTTTCCTCTAGACGCTTACTTTTTCTTCTAGTAACTTGATTAATTTACATTTGGTACATATGTAGTTTGGGTATTCTATGGGCATAAGTATATACATACTTGTATGTATATCAGTGGAACATTTTCTGCACAGAGGTGGGTTTCAACAGGTTCTGACCAGTTCTGGAGAACCGGTAACAGAAATTGTGAGTAGTTCGGAGAACCGGTAGTAAAAATTCTAACTGGCCCTGTCCCCATCTATTCTCTGCCCATAAGTCCTAGCTGATCAGGAGGAAATGGGGATTTTGCAGTAACCTTCCCCTGGAGTAGGGTGGGAATGGAGATTTTACAGTATCTTTTCCCTGCCACGCCCACCAAGCCACGCCCACCAAGCCACACCCACAGAACTTTTAGTAAAAATTTTTGAAATCCACCACTGGTTCTGCAGATCACAATAGTATCAGTTTCTTCTTCCATGAGTGGGTTTACAAAAAATTGAGAATGAAAGTATAAAGGGTTTTCCACAGATTTTTAAAAAGGATACAATTTGGGATACTGATGTTCTAACAGATCATTTAAAATTTAAAATTTGTGGGACTCAAGTCTAGCTAAAGTTTAAGGTTCTAACATTTAAAGAATGCCTAGTTTAAGGATTTAAAGTTCTACAGTTCAAATTGTCTAGTTTAAAATTTTAAGGGTCTAACAGATCATTTAGATTATCCAATTTAAATTTTTTTTAGCGTTGAGTGGGCTTAAGTGTGAGGTTCATTCTTAGCCTGTACTGGAATGTTCTTTGATTGTCCCTTCCTTCTTGTGAACCCTTTCCTCCCTGCTTTCTTGTGGGCTTGATTTATCTCTTACTTCTCTGCCTTTACATGTTCTGTACTTGCTATTGTCTACTTGCCTTTGATTTTCTTTTGCCTTGTATCCTGTGTTGTCTTTTTATCCTCCCTTCCTACTTGTTTTTCTCCTGCCACTATCGGGTATTCAGCTCTCCCTGCTTTTCTCAGTCCACCCTCCCTCACCTGTTGGTCTCCCACGCTGTCCTCTTGTTGTTCTCAGTCACCGGTTCACTAATCCGCTGTGCTGAAATGCTCCACCAACAGCAGCAGCCTCCAGTTGCACCGATGCTCCCCCTTTGCTTTCCACGCTCCTCTCAGGATCTGCTTCATTGTGCTGCCTCTCACTGCCGGTTCTCCCATCTGCTGTGCTGCCACTACTCCTGGCTGCTCAGCCACATGGCTCCTGTTTGTGCTGCTTCTCCCAGCAACAGGACCGCCCAGATGGCCCACGGCAAACTCACCTCTTGTCTCCTCTCCACAGCCAGTTCTCCTCCTCCTCCTCCCTGCTCCTCTCTCTCTCTCTCTCACTGGCTCGCCTTTTCCTTCTCTGCCGGTCATTGGTTTGCCTCTCTGCCCCAGGGATGGTTTTCCTCCTGTAAGCTTAAGTTCTCAGTGAACCAAAAAGAAAGACTTAAATGGAGGCTTGAATAAGAATCAACATTTAATCTTTGATCAAAGACAAAAGGCTGGATAAAACCATTCCAAACACATACAAAGAGTTATGTATATGGGAGGGTTCACATCTTCAGAGAAGATGTAACCACTTTTTATACCTTTAAAGCACCAGTTAGGTCCCCAACTCTGGCCCCTTAATTTATGTTTGTGTATTCTTTGTTGCCCTGCAAAGAAATCTAAACTTCCAATTAGTCTTATCTTAAGCATTTCTTTGTTTACGTAATTGGCTACTTAGCCCCTGGCTCTGGAAGACCAGATCTTATCCAGATCAGTCATAAATTAGGACTGAGGTATAGTTTATTCCTTTGTTGATGGCTAGTTTCAACTGAGATACGTACCATGTTTTTAGATTGATATGAGTTCAGGTCAAATGGCAGGGACATACGTTTGACAAATATCAGATACATTTCAGAGATACATACATTTTCCTAATGACAATATGTTTGTAACAGGAGATACAAATAGAAAGGAATAATACATGTGATACAAAAGCACAATATATATGTTACAGGAACCTAATGATTACAGAATAACAAGCTTTTACTAAATCTAGTATATCAGTATTTTATATTCTATCTTTATTATTGTTTCCCTACACTCCCTGCTCCACAGCGGGCCCCACACGCTCACTGGCTCGCCTCCTTGTTCTTTGCTGGTGTGTTTTGCCTCTCCGTTCACCTCGCTTCAATGGGCCTCTGTGCTCTTGGGAAGGCCTCTTGGGTGCAGCTGGGCTTCCCTCAGCAGGCCAAGTTCGCTGTGAATCGTTTTCCTCCTATTTCTTCAGTCTTTCCTCTCCTTTTCCTTTTTTCTCTATGATTTATTCTATGATTTGTCTTTCCCTCCCCACCTCTCCTCCTATCATTTATCTTACTTTAGTAGAAAGTTTTCTCTTCTTTTAACTCCCTGTGATGTAACTATGCTTCCTCCGTTGTCGCCATGATGAATCCCAATGAAATCCCAACTGAAAAAGGAGTTGCTAAAAAAAGAATTTGGTACTGGACATGAGAGTAGTGGAAGGCATAGATTCATAGGGTAATATTAGATAACCATTAAATAAATGTCTGTATAAGGTTAAAAAGAAAAATATCTTTTCTTTAAAATGATTTAATTTTTCTATAAAAATTTTCATTTGTAAAATAGTGATTGGCTACTTCTTGGTATTAAGAAAAACTATGAATAGTAAAACATCCTACTTTCCTAACTGTTCATGTACGTATATGTTTCTGCATTAATATGTGTAAACTGAACAAAATATGTATAATTTTGTAATGTTGAACTATGGGTACTTAAGGAAAATCTGATACTGTATCCTAAAAGACCAGAGTCAAAGTCAATAGAAAGAATTGTTTATTACAGAAATACTAAAGAGTGTTTCAAACTAATATTGAAGGACAAAGAATCATATATTAAAGAGATGTTAATAAATTGGAGGAATTAAAATCATACCCACCCAAGTCTCATAGGACTTGATGCCAGTCTCCTCATCATCTTGGTAGCCCTTTCTGAGCTTCTTCCAGTTTCTCCTTGTTCTGTTTGACAAAATTGGACATAGTATCTATGCTGTTGCTAATATGCACCCAAACTTTACTTTTAACAACTGCCTCTTATTTTTAGCTAATCAGGATGCTTCTTACATCCATTACTGCCATGTAAGGTTGCTCCCATCCTATATCATGCCAGATACAGATCTGTTAATTTCTCTCTCTCTTAAATTTGATTCAGTACATTTTGGCCCTTCAACCATGTGTGTGTCAACTTCAAACCAAACCTGGCAGTAGCCATCTTTCTGTTTCACAGTTGCCATACAGTGGGGGAAGGGGGGAAGGAGGTTGGAATGCCTTACTAGACACAACAGAGAATGTTCTTGTGAGAACCAATGCCATCTCTACTAGCAACAGATAAGGTTGGGAAAGGAGTGCCTGGAGAGCCCGCCAATTAACCCAATTGACCAACATGACCTGTGAAACTTGGGGATGGGGTTACTTCCTAATTTAATTATAATGAAACTGTGGGAAAGATTTAGAATTGGTTTTCCTTTGAAGCTATGCTGATATGATGTACTCAATAAAGAAGACCTTTGCGAAGGAGTTCAGTCTCAGAGTTCTGATTTGCTTGGGTTCATTAGTCAGACATTAAACCAATTCTCCTAAAACAACCCTGGGGTCCTGAGCCCTGGCCGCCCATCCAACATCACCAGAGGGGTGGAAAAGACTCAGGGAAGATCAGAGATGGAGAAGACGGAGGAAGCGACTGCTAACCCTAGCACTGCCCCAGCTGGGGCCGCGCAGCAGGCGAGCCACTCCGGTGAGGCGGCCCTCCCACTGGCAGCCAGGCTGAAGGTCTGTGTGGAAAGGACCGAAAGACCAGTGATGCAAGAGGATGCCCTAGCCACCGAGGATCTCTAATGAGCAGAGTGGGAAGCCAGGCTCATGTGTGCCAAAGGCCACTGAAGTGGAATTTCCCCTGAGATCCCCTCGATTGCTGGCGCTCTTGTCCTGAGATGGAAGGCAAAGAGGAATTCAAGTGGGATGTGCACAGGGAATGGAAATACCTGACTGCCCTTCACAGCCCATCTGTGGAGTGACTGAGAGGTTTGACACATGGAGATCCAAAGGGTAGAACTGATACACTGAACTGGGTTATCTGTGGTGACAGCAGCATGGCCAGCTCAACTGCTTCCAACCTGCCAGAGCACAAGGCCAACTCTGGCAGCCCAAGCAGCCAGTCCACCACCCTAGCCAGCTGGAGCAGGGAGTCCACACCGAAGGCAGAGCCCCCCCCCAGCAGCAATGATCAGCAAGTCCAGCAGGGCAACCTCAGCCTCCTCCTGGATGGCATGGGCATCCACCATGGCCTTGCTATCTGGGGCCAGCTGGTTCCCCGGGCCATGGGCACCCCCTCTACAGCTGGTAGACCAATGAAGGCCACATTTGATGGAGACCCAGGGAAATTGGCATTCTTCCTTAACCAGGTGTGGGCCCATCTAGACTGCTATGCCCCAGCCTACCCATCAGATGTGGTGATGGTGAATGCCATGGCTGCCAACCTAGAGGGGGAAGCCACGGAGGGGGAGATGAAACTCCATGATGAAGACACGCCAGAATTGGGGAACATCGAAGCCTTCATGGGGGAGCTGAGAGCCAGATTTGAAGATGAATTCCAAGACCTGCAGGCTGAAGCCGATATCTGGGACCTAAAGCAGGGGGGTGTATGGGAAACATGTACCCCCTCCCCTTAATGAAGGACATGCTGGCCCATCTAGCAAAGGGGAAAATCTTCACTAAGCTAGACCTGAGGGAGGCGTATTACAGAGTGAGAATCAAAGAGGGAGACAAATGGAAGACTGCTTTTAACTGCCCACTGGGCAGCTTCCAATTTAAAATAATGTTGTTCAGGCTCAAAGGGGCCCCTGAGGTTTGACTTCATGTTGAAATGCATCTCCAGAGAAAAGAATTTCCTAGTAGATGCTGTGTCCCGAATGCCCCAGTACAAGAGTAAGTGTGAGGAAGTGGTTAATGCCATCATCCCCATCCCCCAGAAAGCAGCACAAGTCACTATGAGGCAACAGACTCGGAGACAATTGAGCGAGTCGGGGGAAGAGCTAATTTGAAAACTCAGAGCCAAGCTGCAAACTGACCCCTGGTTCAGGGACAACCAACAACTCCTGACCTCCCAAGATGGAAAGGCCCAAAGTTGTACATCCCCAGCATTCTCCGGGTCCAGGTTCTGCAAAGAAAGATGCTTGGGGAAATGTAAAATGGGCACTAACCAAAGCCACAGAGATGCAAAAGGAGCAAGCAGACAAAAGGTGATCCCCCCCCAGAAACAGTTTCACATAGGGGAGAAAGTTTATATCTCCACCAAACACTTAAAATTAAACTGCCATGTAAAAAGCTGGCTCCTAAGTTTATAGGACTTTTTCCTATTGTAAAAATCATTAACCCAGTCACAGTGGAGCTGAAACTCCCATGCCTGTCGGGGGAAATACATCCCGTTTTCCACAGTAGTTTATTAAAGCTGATAATAGGTTCAGAGCTAAGGCCAGTAGCTTAGAGAGCCCCAGGTCCCATCGTAGTACAAGGAGAAACCCATTACAAAGTGAAAACAATCCTGGACTCTAGACTGTATAAGAGTAGGTTACAGTACTTAGTAGAGTGGAAGGGTTACCCCCTTTTGGAAGTCACTTGGGTGACGAGTCAAAATGTAAGAGCAGATAGGCTGATCAGAAAATTCCATGAGGGAATCCCCAAAAGCCAAAAGGACAGTTGGGGGATAGCAGGGGTGGCTAAAAAATATTTAACCTGTCTGCATTTGATATTTTCCAGATATGTCGCACTCAGTGGGCGGGGAAGAGCCAACTATCAACTTCAAACCAAATCTGGCTGCAGCCATCTTTCTGTTCCTCAATTGCCACACAGTGGAGGAAGGGGGGAAGGAGGTTGGAATGCTTTACTAGACACAACAGAGAGCTTTCTTGTGAGAACCAAGGTCATCTCTACTAGCAATGGATAAGGTTGGGAAAGGAGTGCCTGCCAATTAACCCAATTGGCCAACATGACCTGTGATATTTGGGGATGGGGTTATTTCCTAGTTTAATTATACTGAAACCGCGGGAAATATTTAGAATTGATTTTCCTTTGAAGCTATGCCGATATGATGTACTCAATAAAGAAGAGTTGCTTGGGTTCATTAGTTGGAGCCTTGACATTGTAGATATTTTGGGCCTTTCTCTTTTTCTAAAGTGTTAGCCACTCCATTTGCAGCTATATCACCTAGCCACTTGCCCAGTGTTTTTCAAACGTGGCAACTTTAAGATGTGTGGACTTCAATTCCCAGAATTCAACTCCGGAACTCTGGGAATTGAAGTCCACACATCTTAAAGTTGCCAAGTTTGAAAAATTTTCAAATTCAAATTCAGAATAGAGCTGGAAGGAACCTTGGAGGTCTAGTCCAAGCACCCGCTCAAGCAGGACACCCTATACTATTTCAGACAAGTGGTTGTCCACTCTCTTCTTAAAATCCTCCAGTGATGAAGCATCCACAACTTCTGAAGGGAAGCTGTTCCACTGGGTTAATTTTAAATTTAATAAAGTTTGTTTTTTAAAATTAAAAAGAAAAAGAAAAAAGAAACATCTTCAAGAAAACAAGCAAACTCAGAGAACCTCAAGGATTCCTCAATTCAACCCTGAGCTACAAATATTCTCCTTTATTGGTATTGTTCTTGTTGGGAAATTTTTCCTTAATTCCAGGTTGCTTTGCTCCTTGATTAGTTTCTATTTATTGTTTCTTATCCTGTCCTCTGGTGCTTTGGAAAATAAGTTGACCCCCTGTTTTTTCTCAAATATTGGAACACTGCTACCATGTCACCTCTAGTTCCTTCTGTTCTCCAGACTAGCCATACCCAAATCCTGCAACTGTTCTTCATACTTGTTAGTCTCCAGACCTTTAATCATGTTAGTTGCTATTTTCTGCACTTTTTCCAAAATCTCAATATCTTTTTTGTAATGTGTTGACAAAACTGGATGCAGTATTTATAAAGCAGCATAATACTTCACAAGATTTTGATTCTATGCCTCTGTTTATACAACTAAGGATTGTATTGACTTTTTTGGCTGTTGACTCATATTTAAATGATCATCCACTAGGACTCGAAGGTCCCTCTGACAGTTACTGTTTTTGAGCCAGGTTTTGCCTAATCTGTACTTGTACCATTGGTTTTTCCTGCCTAAATGTAAAACCTTGCTTTTCTTCACGTTAAATTTCATTTTGTTGGATATGGCCCATTGTTCAAGTCTTGAACAATTTGGAAATACTGATCTAGCCCATATTTTACCATTTTACTCAGGAGGAAAATAATGGTTAGACTTGAATAATTAAGCCATTAAATCTCTAGCACATAATTTAAATTTGCCTAAAAGAGACAAGTAAAATCAAATCAAATATTTTTTTATTTCTTATAAAGAAAAAAACATGCTTTATTATTCCTAGAGTGTTGAATGAGAAAACAACCCAAGTGCTAGACACAGTCTGAGATAAAATTGAAAGTGAATTTCACTAATGGGATCTGAGGCAAACTGTTTGGAATAAGTTTCAGAGGAAAATTTGCAAAGGGTGATGTTGTATGATCAGAAACAAAATGACATGCAGAAAAGACTCATACACATGTCTGGATCTGAAACATCTGAATTAAGAGAGAATTAAGCATGCCATACCTGACCTGGAAAAACCTGGCTGGCAAGTAGGTGGCAGAAAGAAAGATGGACTACTAAACCCTTAATTGGCATCTCGCGACCATTTGGAGTTTTGCAGCCTGGTACAATGTTCACGTTCCACCCTTTAATTTCTGCTACTGAAGCAAGAGAAGAGTCGGACTCTCCTGCCACAAAGGTGGAGTTGAGATGTTCCTCCCACTGCCAACAAATATCCCATCTGTTCCCAGGGTCTGGCTGTTTAATCCTGCAATAAATTCCACTTCCTGAGACTTGAGATTGGGGGATAGTGTATCATGCAGCTCTACTGCTAAAGCAGGGGTGTCGAACTCAATTTCATTGAGGGCCACATCAGGATTGGGTTTGATCCTGGAGGACCGGGGGTGGGGGTGGGGGTGCCCATGGTGGGTTTGGCCATGGTGGGTGTGGCCATGGTTGGCGTGACACGGAACCGCACCTTCGCAGACATAGTTTTATAAACTTATAAAAATAGCTAGGCATACATTTCTGTGATTTTGGTTTTTTAATACTTACTTGATCTATTTGATCACCTTATGAGAGAGAGACCAGATCAAGAAACTGACTCCATAGGAAGACTAGAACTATAAATTATTGACATAGGGTAGTAGCAGAATCCTGGAAGCCTGAAAGGTAAAATATTTTCCTTTTCCTCCCTACCTTCTGAGTCAAGGATGTCCTCCTGCAGTACTCTGGAAGCCCCATTTTGGGCCTGGGAGACCTCCTGGACCATTCTGGAGGCCAAAAGCTGTTGCCGGGGGAAAGGGGGGAAGTGTGCCCTGTCCATGCCCCATTTTTGCTAGAAGAGCAAGAAGAAGCGGGCTAGTCCTTTGCTATTTCCAGACTGGCCCCACCAGTGGTGGGTTCCTCCCGGTTCGGCCAGGTTCTCCCGAGCTGGTAGCGGTGATGATAGACATCACTGAACCGGTTCTGCCCCCCCACCCCCCGTGACCCACCGCCCCCGATGCCCCTCCACCCCCCGCATTATTCTTACCTTTTATTTGCCCCCACCCCCAATCTATTGCTGCCTCCTGAGTCCCAGCTGATGGCTAGAGGGAAAAAAACTGTTTAAACTCTTGCCCCGGGGCTTCAAAGGGCCGCCCTACAGCTGATCAGTGTTAAAAGAAAACAAATGAGTAGACCAGTGCCTGCAAAAATACATGAGTAGATCAGTGCCTGCAAAAATACATGAGTAGATCAGTGCCTGCAAAAATAAATGGGTAGACCAGTGCCTGCAAAAATACATGAGTAGATCAGTGCCTGCAAAAAATAAATGGGTAGATCGGTACAGCTCTGCAAGTAGTTAAAAGCCTGGTAGACCAGTACCTCTGCTAAATCCTAAATAATTGTCACATGACCATCAAGCCACACCCACAAAATAAGAGCCTGTAGTACAGTGGACTAAAGCACTGTTATTAACATCTGCTGCTTGCAATTACTGCAAGTTCAAATCTCACCAGGCTCAAGGCTGACTCAGCCTTCCATCCTTTCAAAGGTAGGTGAAATGAGGACCCAGATTGTGGGGGCAATAAGCTGACTTTGTATAAATATACAAAAGTATGAAGGCTATTGCTTAACGCATTGTAAGCTGCCCTGAGTCTCCGGAGAAGGGCGGCATATAAATTAAAACAAAAAAAAAAAAAAAAAAGCCAAGCCCACAAAACCGGTAGTAAAAAAATTTAAAACCCACCCCTGGGCCCCGCGGGCCATATCTAAGCACCCCGCAGGCGGGATCCAGCTCGCAGGCCTTGAGTTTGACAAGCCTGTGCTAAAGGAACCAGAGTAAATGCTGCTGTTTCAGAACTGGAACAGAAACAGGAATTCTGCCCAGATTTTGCCTACCTTTGTACTTCTGGTGAACGGAATACATGACTAGCAGAGCTGCTTTTGTTTAAGGGAGGGTGGATATAAATCTTACAAATCGGACTGGTGCTAATCCTGCTATTGGGGAGGGGCAAGGTCATCCACAGAAATTATTCCAATAGTTGGAAAGCTCTCAGACAACATGGTTGATTGCAGTTTGTGTGCATAGCACATGCAGCTCACATATCAATTTTTGTTACATGCCTGTTGTTGGATTTTGGGGGTGGGTCTTCATTTCAGTATGGCCTCCTGATGGCTTCATGGGGTGCACACAATTATTTTTTTTTATATGTAGACAACATATATGATTTGTACTCAATCAGTTAACATTTGAAAACCACATGGCAGTGTTGGAAGAAATGTCCATCTGGGTTCAGTTCCAAGTGGGGAGAAAGATACTGGAAACATGGAGACTGCTTAATGATGGACAGGACCACATGGTTTGAGGTCCTGGGCAAAAAAGAGCACATGGGTGAGAGAGGGAGAGAGATTTATATCCTCTCTTGGGCCCCGCCTTGGAGCTTCCTGTTCCTGTGTAAGAAATGTACTCTGATTGGTTGTCAGACTCCCATGGGGCCATGCAGGGGTAACTTTATCTTGAATCCCAGGCTTGGTTGAATCTTGCTGGGTGATGATGTAATGAAGGGGCTTTGGGCAATTCCTATTATGGCTTAATGGCTTTGTCCTGGTTTGGATCTTGAGTGAGGGCTAATCCTATCATGTTCTGAAGACCATGTCTTTTGTGTTGTAGATAAGATGGTCCAGCCTTTTTCTTGTCGATAGGTTGGCACCAAAATATGTGCTGGGGGGGGCAGGGAGCTGAGGCTCTGAGTTTGTCTTTAGAAACATGTTTCCCCTTTAAGGAAAATATAATATTCTGGCTTTTTAATATTTCCTAGAATATTTCATTTTCCTAGGAAAGGGGTGGGTGCTAACTTCCTACAACAGCACGACAGAATGTGATTAATGTTGCTAGTTTCTGGGCAAGATCTATTTAATTTGTACATATTTAAATCTTGTAATTAAAATTTTAAATTTTATGTCATGTAGTATGCCTTATTTTAATTGTGATTATTCTGACTATGGGAAGCCTCCCCACATCCAATTAAATATTTTGGGGAACATTAAAAGAGGCAGAATGATATATTTCCAAAAGGAGAAATGGAGAAACATGTTCTTGAAGGCAGAAAGCAGCCCCCGTCTCCCTGCCATAGGAAAACAGCTTCAAGCAGAAGCTTGAAGAGGCTGGTCTTATGGAATGAAGATTTTGTGTCCATTCAGAAAGACTGAATGGATACAGCAAAGAGATTCCAAATAAGTAACACAATTAGGCAAGCTGACAAGATTAGCTCAGACAAACACCTAGGATTTGCATTTCCCCTTTTGCCTGAAGAGCCAGGCATGACCCCTACATGACCCCTATGATCACATAGGAATCTGGCAACAGCCATTAAAATATTAAAGGATACATTCTCACATAGGAACAGGCATCTCAATCACAAAGCCCAAATAATGTATAAAAGCCCACTTATTCCAACCCCATTTTGTCAGCCACCCCAGAAACATGCTGCTGTCACTAAAGTTTCCGGCATCCAAATAAACTGAGACTTTCTCTCCTTACAGCCAGCCTCTATTTTATTTCCAGCGTCTTTATTTATTTATTTATTTTATTTATTTATCTTTCTCCCTGCTTGGAGCTAGACCTGATTTTTTTAATTTTTTTTTTTAATTTATAAACTTTATTAAAACACATATAAAACACATATAAAAATATTTACAAAACATACAACGTATAAGTAAATTTTCTTCTTAAAGCAATATTTCGTAGTGGTTCTTCAATTAATACAGTTGTGATTTCCCCCTTATGTTTAGCCTAGTAGTTTTTCCCATTCTCTTTTCTCCCCCCTCCTCTTTTTTCTCCCTCCCCTTAGGATTTCTTAACAATCTTTATATTTGAATTATACTTTTGTTTTTAAACCCCTGTTCATGTTTACTTGCCCATAGGAAATTATTAATATATCTATTTACGTCTTTATTCTATTTTTCTTGCACCTATATATCTTTATTAACGACGTTATACCATAGGTACCATTTGTCCCATATTCTATAGTACTCTGTCTCTTCTTTTTCCTTAATCTCTTTTGTTAGTCTAACCATTTCAGCACACTGTGCGATTTTACCTGTTAACTCTTCTTCCGTTGGGATTTTTTCTTGTTTCCAGTTCTTTGCGTATGTTATTCGAACTGCCATTAGAATATGTATTATCAGGTATTTTATATCTTTAGGATATGTTTTTGTGAAGATTCCTAGCAGGAAAGTTTCTGGTTTCATCTCTATTTGTAATTTTGTTATTTGTTCCAACCATTTCTTGATGTTAGACCAAAACTTCTTTGCTTCTTTACTGTTTCCTTCTCCATCTTATATCACAATAGAAAATTATAGATTTTACTAATTAATTTTTCTTGTGAGTCTAATATAATTTTATCTAGTTCTTGTGGATTTCATATGTTTTTATGTGTTCCTTGTATTTGGATTGGATCTGTGTGAAAATCCACCAATCGATTTCTCTATTTAACTCTGGAGCTAGACCTGATTTTTCTTCCAACATGACACTAATAAACAAACTTATGACAAATTCTGTGATTCAAATGACCATTCTGTGTGCCTTCTTACTGGTGCCACAAGTATTTTAATTGACATTCCAAATCGTTTCCTTTAAAGGCTCTCCAGTCCACCCACATCTTTATCCATGCCCACTCCCTCCACTTCAGCTCCTCACAGGGAACACAATCATCGCAACACCCAATAGGAAATCTTGTCATGAGCTGAGGGAGCTGGTGGGGAGGGGAAAAGCAAATTTTCCATTGCTTCTTTGATGGGGGCATTAATGGCAAGTCGCTTTTGGCACACTCTTCTGCACATGTACAAAAGTGTCACGGGAAGGTGATAATGGTTTCCAATTGAGAGAAGGGACCTTCTTCTCATTCCCTCCCTCCCTGCTCCTCCTCCTCAAGCCTGAAAGATTGCTGGCATCTGAGGCAAAAGGAAGGGGTTGCTTTCACAAAGCGTATCTGGTAAAGCAGTTGTAATCTGCATTTCCCCCAGCGAGGCGGTAGGGAACCTACACGCACTGGAGGGACATGTTCTTCCTTGAATAGATCTGCCTCCTCCCTCCTTCGAACAATGTTGTAAAATATCGGTATGCACCTGCTGAAGCTTGAACCTGGGGGAGGTGGGCGGGTTGGGGATTTGTCCCCGCTTCTTTCCAAATATATTTCATCTGCGGGAACCAAGTGGGAAGAAGGTTCCCAGGTATATCAGTGAACCATTTTAGTGCCCTTTGTGCCTTCTTTTTTCTTTAGATATTTTGTTAGGTCAGTTGGGAAGAAAAATGGAGCAATACTGTGTGCTTTGGAAGGCAGAGAGGTCATTATAATACCTGGATTCTTGAGGTGTGGAAGGATTTTCCAGGTGCCTTTATGAACAGTACTGTGGTTACTGTACTGCAGTGTGTAATTGGGGTCCTTTTTTCATCCATGGGCTGCTGTGGCAACTGGAAGAGTTTTCCCTCCACCTAATTTCTTGGGACCAGAAATTAGTCTCCATTGCAGCCTTAATGCATTCTTTGAATGTTTTGTATAAAACACTGTGCAAACCAATATTTTCATTTTCTGATCATTAAAGCAACAGATATTTTTTACTTGTATGAACTTTTTGTGATTTAGAGATGATCCCTAATTTGTTTTATTTCACTAGTCCTACCTGCCTTTTAGTACAGTACTCCTGCACTTAGTCCTTTTTCTTTTTTTAAAATATAGAATTGCAATCAATTGGATTATTAAAAAGGATATTAGGCATCTTTTCATAGAATGCATAGGATTTTGCACACATAAAAGATGTGTGAGAAGCTCCAAGCAGTATAAATCACTCATTCACTGGAAGGTAGAGTGTGTGTGGGGTGGGTGTGGGTGGGTAAGATATTGTTCTAGACTGAGCTCAGCCATCTGTAACGTAGTCCCTCCTGGCTACTACAAGTACTGAAAGAGGCAGAGATTGCATAGATCCAGGAGGTGATCACTTGATCCTTGGTGAGGTTAATACTGCCAACCTTACATGAGGCAGGGCATGCTCCCTCCTTAAAAAGCTACCCCTGGATCCAGTCTAGAGAATTATAATCCAGTCTCTAATTTACAAAAACTATAGGACTTGAACTACAGAGGGTTCTGGATAGTTTAAGGCATGAGCTTGGGATGGAGATCACCAAAGATGTTTTTTTTCCAAAAGGCAATTGGACCTGGATGATTGAGAATATACACAGATATGGGATGGAGACCCCACTGGTTACAGTATTGGATGACTTGTGAATCTCAACCTGCTAAATCTTTCAGTGCTCGTTTGCTACCTTCTACCACAATATAGGCTGTCAGTGAGGGTGTGGGATTGTGGGCACTGTTTTGCAGTGTTTCCATTTCTTCCTGAACTGGCAGTTATGATGTTTGCCAATTCAATGTGCAATACCTCAGAGTTTGTCCTCCTTTCCTACTTTATTTAGCATCTACATGGAAACATTGGGAGAGGTCCTTGGCCAATACTTTTGGGATTAGGTATCAACAATATAATTCCTAGTTTACCATCTCAAGAAGAACATATCTGGAAATCCTGATCTGGTGCCTGGAATTGGTAAGAGATTTGATGAGTTAACAAAGGGCAATTAAAATCTCAGAAAAATTGTGTTGGTTCAGAAACATTCTGGTACCATGGATATTGCATCTGTAACACTTGATGAGATAGTGTTTTCCCAAAGAAGTTAGTGCACAATCATGATATTTTCCTAGATTCAGTAAAAGCCCCCTCTCTCTGTAACAGTTTGCCCCCATCCTGAGATCAGATGTTTGTCTTGGTATTTTGCAAAATGAGGATAATCATCCTTCTGAGATCATTCAGATGTGCCTGATAGTAGCAGCAGTTTTTTTTTTATTAATTTTGCATTAAATATTTTTTAACTGTAATTATTGGTTTTAGGACCAGTTTAATAGTTTATTGTATTTCCTGCAAGCTTCCCAGAATTGTGAGAATGAATAGCAAACAATGGATGTATTAGAGAAACATAATATTTAAGAACATGACCCTTTTAGTATTTAATTTTTACTAATTCTTCGGCACCCAGAACAAATGGGACAGAGTTAAAAACAGCCTGTCACATCATGTCCAAGTGCCCCAAACACTGCATTCTTTAGCCATGGAGGTCCACGGAGGACTGGGGCAGTCAGAGCCCAAAATTTCAATGGAAAGTACAAACTGTTGCTAACTAAATATGCATTTTGGAAAATGGGCTGGAATACCAATTTCTCAGCTAGTCACATTGATAAACAGTAAAAAAAGACCTGATTCAGCATATTCCAGCCTTTCAAGATTCACACTTGCTGGAGGATTAGTTACATTATTATCACCAGTAATACAACCTTGGATGAAATGTCATGAATCACAGAGACATTTAGTCAACTTTATTTTATTTATCTAATTTATTGACTGCCCATTTTATCACAGCGTAACTGGGTGGCTTTTCACAATGTATTGCTAGAATACTTATATCAGAAACACTTCTACCCCATTCACCCTCACAATGGTAAGTTGACTAATAGCTATACTATTTTATGCAGATGCTGCTGCGAGGCTGCAGATATTAACAAGGCTTAGAAGAGTTGTGAGATTATTGACCCGTTTTTGTAAGGAACACTGATTTCAAAAAAACGAGTTAATTATGTGGATTCTGAGATTTTTTTTTAAGTGACAGCTATTGGCACCTTAAATAGAGTAGATTCTCTATCTGCACCTTGTACCACAGGATTCCTGGAGACTAGAGTAGGCTACTGTAATTCTCAAAGGATTCTCAATACAGAATTACAAATGGAATATAGTAAACTCTTACCCAGAACATAGCAGGGACATTTATCCTTTTTTTCAAATTCGAAACTAGCATTGTATCTTGACCAAACTACAAATTAAAAATTTTGTAGAACTTTCACACAATTGGAACTAAGTATCTTGCTATCAACAATGCTGGAGAGTAAATTCCAAAAAACCTTGATGTAGCATGGGATTGTGAAGACAGGCTCATGTTTTGCTTTATTTTAATTTACACCAATAAATTTTTGATGAGGTACTCTTTTTAACCCATTGCCTGGATAGACAGAATAATCTAATGTTCAGCTTCTTTTGCTGGATAAAGGTCCTAAAACAACTCTTGCCATTGCTAAATTTGTACCTGTAGGATTTATGTATTGCCCAATGCAAATTAGGCTAGGCACAATTACAGGCCTTTTTATTTTGCGTCATATATTTGTTCTATATTGTCTGATCTGGGGCCCATAGTAAAGTTGCCTAACTTGACATTCATGTGATAGTTGCCATTGTTTATCTGTCATTGCTTAATTTTTTTGTCCATATCTGGGCTGTGTGTCCAGAATCTTTTGCCCGAAGAATAGAATGTTAACTTATAGAACACATTTCTTTTTCTATGTCTAAATATGACATTTTTAGAAGAGTGGCATTATAAAAGTCTACACTCTCTTTTTTCAGTGTGCTTGCACCCACATATTTTTTCAGATTTTTAAAACTCAAACCCTGTTCACTAGAAACATGCCATACCAGTAACAGCACATCAGAAGAAAGATTTTATTTTTCTCAAAGAAAAAAGCAATATAAATATTAGAGTATAAAACTTGCGTGTTAACACATCAATATCAGTTACATGGATATAAGAAGAATATAAGCATATATATAATATATAAGTATAGCTCAATATTAGACACATTGGAGGGACAAGTAAGTGTGTTTCAATTCACATACAGTTAAAAGCACAATGAACACACATGAAGAAGATCCAAAAGAATATAAAATACTGATGTCCACTACTCAATTACTAAGATTAAACAAATAAAAAACACACATCACTACACACTGCTACACTATTTTCAGGTGTAGATGAAAAAATAAACAAGATTAACTAAGATTCATCTACAGTACTTTGGGAAAGGTCACATGTTAACTACTCGATTACATAAGAAGCTTTAGGCACAACACAGCAGAGGTGTACCTGCACAAACTGCATTGAGATAAATGGGAGCTGTGTGACAAGAAGACTATTGCGCTCTCATTCATTTAAATGTGGCTCATGCTACAGAACATCCCACTAGTTTGTTGTCTATTTCGCTAACTATGTAAACTGTTTCTAATGCAGTCACCAAAGAAAAAGTTGATGGAGAAGGGTTTGGGATCACTATAAAATCCATATGTAGATAAAAACGTCTTGTAGACAAGTCCTACTTTCTAGACACAGGGAAAGCATCAAATAGTTCATAAAATGCTCTTAGCAGTGACAACAACATAGCCAATCAGTTTGGGAGGCAACTTCGGAAACTTGTCATAGACTGACCTGTTCTGACTATTTCAAGCAAGCTATTTATTACAATGTAAAAAAAGTTCTTGGACTAAGTGGTTCGCCCTCCATGTTGGAAATATGCTCCTCTGATTCTTTATGGCTCTTTTGTTGCAATAAAGAAAACCATGAGATAGTACAGGAAACCTACAATATATCTAGAAAGACAACCAATGTTGCCAAGTAACATTACAATTTCGCACCTGATTCAGAGTGCCATTACATTATCAAATGGGCCAGAGTTAGGAAATCCTACTTCTTTTCCATACTAGGCTATGAAATGATGCAGTTAAAAGAGTAAATCTAGCAATTTCAAAACAGTAACACAAATTGTATTTTTAATATTTTAAGGTCTATTCATATCCAAGAAGAGTTAGTGGTAGGGGTCTCAAATTGCCTGATTGCATCAATACAATGTCATTTGTTTAATATTTATAAAAGTTCAGGAATAAAGTGATTGGCTTTGCAATTTGTTCAGTTCTAATTCCAGTATACCTTAATTGGACCTGGTCCCTTAGCTGTCCCAAATCAGTCACTTTCTATTTAATATCAAATTGTGAAGACCAAAAAACCAACATTATTTTTTGGCTATACTGCACAGAGAAATGAAATACACAAGCTTCCCAATCTCTCTGAGGAAGGGCAATGCATCTTGTTTGTGAACTTTACTCATAGACAGTGCTGATGTGGGCACTTGAGAGCATATTAACATGCTGTTCATGTCATGCAATAAATTTCCCAATTCAAACTTGGGTGTGAAGTCAGCTGTCCTGTAAATGTGAAGTGATTTGCATGCAGTTTAATGTGCAGAAAAATGTGAAGCCTTCTATTTTTAATGTTCTACCTATAAGATCAGCAGAGCTCATCCAGTTAACAAAGACATCTCCCTCAGGAGTCAAGCAAAGGAGCAGTAGTTCACTATGCTCACAAGTGAATGACTTTTTTCTTCAACTTTTTCTAGAAAACATTTAGTATATATATACTGTGATGAGATGTGTTGCCTCTTTAGAGATCACTGTAAATCAATCATGAGTGGCAGTGTTCTCTGTTTTGCTTATATCTAAGACATGTTCTGTGCGTGAAAATTTTCCCATTGCAATGCACTCCTTGCTTCTTAGAAATTACAATATCAGTTTAATTTTTTTCTGGCCATCATTGGTTAAACTTGTAAAAAAGATAAATGTAGCTGAATCTCATTCTCTTATAATAATACAGGATACACATTTCTTTTAAAACAAAGCAGGAATTAAAGCACTCCCTATCAATATCATAACAAGGATTCCAGTTGAAATGATGTCTAACCCTCCCCCCCCAAGAACTTCTATCAAAATTTGGAAAAGTGAGAATTTTTGTAAAAATGGAGGAACTTATATAAATAAAAAACTCTGTTCAGAATAATTATTTACAATGAGCAGAGCCCATCCTAAATTTTGTTGGTGATGCAGATCTTCAGGAAAGAAAATGTTTCAAAGATCTGACACCCTTGCATATTACATTATCCTCAAAAGAGTATACACTGTATTTGTTATTATTCAGATATTTTTCTTCATGAATAACAGCAGTACATCTACTCATAAACTTAGATGACAACAACAATGTACATTCACAATGTTCCATATTTTAAAAAAAATTTAACCACAAATTCACATTCATCTTCCATCCTAGGCTATGAACTGGGGGAGTGCTGGAAGAGTCTGCCCTTTAGATTTACGTGGAAGTGGTTGTGTTATCCTGTGGGTCCTACTTCTTCTCTTTCTTTCCTGACTTCTTCTTATTTCCCCCTCCAGAGGCTGCTGGTTTTCCATCACGTTTGCCAGCGGAATTGGAGAGGGTAGCAGTGCTCCCAGGGATATACACGTTCTGTCTATAATCAGGAACATGTTGAAGGGTGAATTGGGGGCCATACCTGGTGCTGAGCCCCATGGTACCTGCTGTTGCTCCTCCTCCCAGAGTAGAATTTCCATCTGGATTAGCTGCAGCGGCAGCAGCAGCTTCTGCAAGAGTATTAGGATAGGAAGAGAGGAAAAAAATAGGTTTTAAAGTAATACTTGAATAATGTCATGTATATGCAGATTTGACTGAAAAGAAAATTTTCTCTTCCCTGCAATTCAAGAGGAATATGTTTTAGAAGAGGTTAGATTATACAAGCATATCTAAATAAATTTCTAATATCTGCTTGAAACATGAAGAACAATTGCCTGAATTCCCTGAAAAAAATCCTATATTATTAGTTCCTCTGATGAGAGAAGTATATTGCCTCTCCAATAATTATGTATTCCAGTCTCTGGAGCTTCCAAAATATATATAGGGTTGACATAATCTGCACATATAGATTTACTGTTTAAAAAGATTAAAACAAAATCAACAAACCTAAAACAATAATAATAACAACACCCAGATTTACCATGTTTTAAAACCTTGCAATAATTTTGAACATCTTGAAAGACCTCTTCCTTCACCCTTTATTCAAAACAAAAATTTAATTCAAGCATTGAATTAAATGCAGATTTTTTTCCTTCAGTATTGTATAATAATTATTTTGGCTATCAACATTCACAAAATATCACAATGCTCCATATCTTAATAAGTTTGAAATACTGTGGAATTCAGCTTGGCACAATTTATAAATCCTTAATCCACAACAATGGGTGTGAAGTTCTGCTATTAATGCTAGACTTTCAACCCCAAGTGAAGTAATAGGACAGACCATATGAAATAATGTTTTGGCTGCTGAAGTACGTCTATAATATGTACCTAAATTCTCTCTGAGAAATCTGTTATACTTATGGTTGGTTGCACAGTCAGATAGAAAACATCAGACTGCATTTGGCTATCAAATTCTTCTCAAGGAGCTGGGATAGGTTGATATTGTTTGATGGTTGTTAAAGATATCATTGCAGAATGTAAACTGTTCCAAGTAAAGCTGCTTTTTGCAATAGACTGATAGTGATTTTGTCAATGCTGATGGTGTTGAAGTGATGTTCCAGAAATTTTTGTAATTGCACCCGGTTATCCAGACTTTTACCCAAACTTTTTTCTTTATCTTATTATTGTTATTATTTAAATTTATATGCTGCCTGATTCACTTCATTTTAAGAGTAAAATAAACTAATTTCACATTCTTTAAAAATCCCTCCCACTGAAATATGAGAACAGAGTATTTGAGCACTGTATTTTTTATTATGCATGTTACAAATTCATTCAATATTTTATTTCAGTTTATGGAATAGTTAATATACATACAGAGAACCAAATCATGAAACAAAATTTATCAGAAAGCATGAAAACTTTTATATCCAGAATTGGTAAGTATTCCAAGAATGTAAAAGAAGAAAATAATACAGGAATTAGTAAGTTCTGGTATAATATACAGGTAGTCCTTGACTTACATCATTTAGTGTTACAATGGCATTGAAAAAAGTGACTTATGAATGTTTTTCACACTTACAACTACTGCAGAATCCCAATGGTTATGTGAGCAAAATTTAGATGCTTGGCCAATTTACTCATGTTTAGGACGCTTACTGTGTCCCAGGGTCATATGATCACTTTTTGTGACCTTCTGAGAAGCAAAGTCAATGGGGAAACCATATTCACTTAACAACCATGTTATTAATTTAATAACTATACTGATTTTGCTTAACAACTGTGGCAAGAAAGCTTGTAAAATGGGGCAAAACTCACTTACCAAATGTCTAACTTTGCAATAGAAATTTTGGGCTCCATATTGGTCATAAGTAAAGGACTACCTGTACCAATTTATAACTTAAATTTCAATATTCATAGTGTTATCTATTTTACAGTGCAATTAAAGCACAAAAAGATTTCTCAGACTTACATACGGTTCCAAACTATCCAATCTCATTCCATAAATATATTTAATATAATATTTTTTATAATAGGCAGTGGCTATTGACTAGTTTAACATAAAAGACACTTAAGCTTTCTTGCCATCAAACCCAAATCTTTTCCAGTACATTTTATACTAATTTTAAAGGGTTGTGATGAGGGATGGGAATGCAGTACAAAAATAGGATAGATTATTTGTGGAAACTGACCATTTGCTGATGCTAAAATCATAGCCTGAAGCATTTCAGTATCAAACTGATTGTTTGGCCAAGTTCCATTTTCATCTCCATTCTGAGATCTAAGAAGAAACAAAGCAAATCAAATATAAGAAAAGTACAATAGAAGCAAAATGGGAAAAAAAGCATTTTTATTTATTGATATTATGTATATACTGTCTTGATTTCTTCACATAATTTGTATCAAAGCTTATTCTTAATATATATATATATACAAAGACACCCCCCCCCAATAAGTAGACTAACCTCTGATATTAATATTACTTAGATAAACAAATTCATCAATACATATTAGTTCCTGGAAAAGTATGCATTTTCTATATTATAAACTTTATGAAATGAGCAGTTCTATTATGTCTGTTCAGATTCAAAGTTCCAATCTGATTTCCTTTTATGTAGTTTCATCATACTTTAAGTGGCTGTATCCTGGCAGCCATGCCAGATTGTTTTTTAAAACCACTGGTGCACAATTGCATAAAGAAATGCAATAGGGTGAATGGGAGAACAGATTTAGAAAGTGACAGGCCCATCCATAAGTCAAACCTTTGCAATGAGACCCCTTCTGACTGAAGAGATGGTGGCCTATATTACCCTTTTATACCTGCAATTGTCAAGCTAGTTATTCCCCATCTTGTACTTGTATTTCTGCATTTCATTTCTTTTTTCTAACTGAAGAAATTTAAATTTCATTCTATTATTTTCACCTTATTTTTCTAAACTATCAAGATTCCTATAAAATTTGTTCAGTATTCTGGAGCAGTAGCTATCCCACCCATATGCTTCACCTGCACATTTGTAAGAATTCCCTTATCTCTTTACAGAAGGGTTTAATAAACATAAGGATCTTAATATTTGTAGAATGAGTATATATTCAGGAGCAACTCCACTAGGAAGGGATATAAGAAATGCAATGGACCAGCTGTCAAACAGTAAACAGCCAGGTTCAAATAAAATACACACTGAAGTATTTAAAGTTAAAAGGGAAAGGGCAGTTAAAGTGCTAACAGTTCTGTGTTATCAAATATGAAACAAAACCATATGGCCTAGAGATTGGAAAAGACCGGTACATATACCAATGTTATCAAAGTATTACATACGGAACCATTACAGTTTTTACTATAAACTAAGTTCAATGGTTGGTACCGTAGTATAACAAATAAAATAAAATAAATCCATTTGCTTAAGATCTTTCAAAGGAGATGTTTTGACTGCATATATCAGGGTAGAATATGGAACACATTAACTAGCAACTGGTGACCTGCTGGATCATTGTTTCAGAGATATCTCCTTACCAAACAGAAGGAACAAAATGACCACAGGTAGAAAAAAAGCAGTGAGAGCGGGAGTAACTTCCAATGATCTATAAACTTCCCCATTGAACGGCAGTGAGTATTAGAAAGCTTCATTCCCTCCCTCCCTCCCTCCCTCCCTCTAATTCCTGCCAGCTTCACCATTTACTTTTCTTGTGGTAAACTTGTAGAGAGAAAGTCAATGGGAAGTCAGCAGGAAATTGCAAGGCTAAGGCCAGCAGACAGATAAGTGGTTACTGCCAGATGGGGGAAGGAGCAAGACGTTGGCTTGGAAATGGTATGTGCGGATGCATGAGAAGTGCCACACAGGACAAGAAGAGTAGCCACATGTGCACAAGGGTCAGGGACAGTGCATTGGGGGAGGGGCAACAAGAGTTAGGAAGGGTGTAAATGTCTGTGACAGGTCAAGAAATTTGTGGAGGAATGGTGTGTATTAGGTAGGGTGCCTGGGTGTGTAAGAGTATATGAGAGATGCTGTTCAAGTCATGGATGATGCACAGGAGTGGTGGGGGTGCCATAAGGGATATGGGTTGAGGGAGATCCCATATATATCCCATATATGCATGGGGATCCCATTCTCCCTGTTTCTCCCTCCTCTTTCTATTCCTTTCTCTCCTTCCTGCAGTGAAGACTGCAGGCAACTGCTGGGTGGAGCAGGGAGCAAGAAATTGCAAATCATTTGGAAGCTGTCAAAGAACATTCAAAATGAGCATCATGAGACCACAGCAGCAGCCCAAGAATACAGAAGCAATCACAATTTCCCCAAATTTCATTTCCTTGTAATTCATGGGTCCTGGATTCTGGACACACTCTGTAAGTTCAGACCATTTAGCAATAGCAATAGCACTTAGACTTATATACCACTTTACAGTGCTTTACAGCCCTCTCTAAGCAGTTTACAGAGCCAGCATACTGCCCCCAACAATTTGGGTCACTTTACCCACCTTGGAAGGATTGAAGGCTGAGTCAACCTTGAGCCTGATGAGATTTGAACCGCTAAATTGCAGGCAACCGGCAGTCAGCAGAAGTAGTCTGCAGAACGGCTGTGGCTCATTTAAGGTACTTTCCTTCAGAAATTGTTGCCCTATGATGTACTGCTTTTCCCAATTAAAGGTTATGGGAAGAGTTCAGCTAGATGATGAGATAGATAGATAGATAGATAGACAGACAGACAGACAGACAGACAGACAGACAGACAGACAGTCGGGATTCAGCTGGTTTGGGCAGGTTCGGGCGAACCGGATGCTACTATTACATCTGGTTTGCCAAACTAGGACTGGCTGGCCCCGCCCCGCCCACCCCGCCCTGTCCCACCCAGGAGTCTCCATGTGGCCCGTTTTGGATGCCAGGTAAGTGCAGGGCCTGCACAGAGGCTCTGGGAGGATGAAAAACAGGCCTCCGGGAAGTTCTAGAAGTCAAGAAATGGGCCCGTTTCCGGCCTCCGGAGGGCCTCTGGAGCCCAGGGGAGGCCGTTTTCACCCTCCCAGAGGTTCAAGGAAAGCCTCCGGAGCCTGGGGAGGGTGAAAACACCCCACTGTGGTGCAGGAGGCTGAGTAGGCCACACCCACCATGGCCATGCCCACCCAGCAACCGGGCAGAGAACCAGTTGCTAAAAATTTTGAATCCCACCCCTAGATAGATAGATAGATAGATACTTTTTTTTCTGAAGAAATTTTATAATGAATAAGAAGTTATTATAAGAACTACAACAGGGGACTTCTGGCGTGACATCATAGGCGAGTGGAACGATAGGGAAAGTTTTCCTGAGGTGCGAAACTTTTGTTTCTCTTTGCCAAGTGGTTAAAGGAGCCGTTGTTGATCATGGAGTGATCGGCAAAGAAGGATGAAGGTCCGGGCTTGCCGGGAGTAGTGCGAACTCCCGAGGAAGTGAAGGACGATCCTGATCTCTGGTGAGAGAAAAGGGCCCTGCAGAGAGGGCAGTGGCCCCATTGCCATGACAGAGTGCTTTTGGGGGAATGGAGCAGAAGCAGCACTGGCGGTGAAATAAATAGATTGGATTGCGAGAAAGGAACGGATTGTCCCCTCAGGATTAACGCTGAAGATTCAGGGGGCGCAAGGCTGATTTTTGGCTGGAAGCGGCAGATTGGTTTCATGAGTAACTTAGAGGCAATATTGGAGGATCGGAGAGATCAGGTGCTGAGTGGCCTGTCGGGTCGGATGGGCGCTGTTTCCTCTCAATTTTTGGGTGTAGTTGGAACTTTCATAGACTCTACCCCCTACTTTATTACTGCTGCGCTTTTTAAAAGTGATTTGAAAATTAGCTGGTAAGTGCTGGAAGAGCTACTCCTATCAACCTTTCCCCTGACTTGGAGGTGGACTCGGTGGTGACTAAGACATTTTAATGTGATTGCTATGGAGAATCATACTTGATACCTGCACGACAGGAGAACTGGAATAATATAGCCGAATTGTGCTTCCTCTTTCGAACCCCCTTGTCACGAGTAGCTTTGCTATCTCTATTAATTCTTAGATCATCTTATTAATGGACTGATTGAAATTATAAGTAATTTGTTGGGGTATTTATTTATTTTATTTATTTATTTACCAAAAATTTATATGCCACCCTTCTCCCTAAGGACTCAGGGCGGCAAACACAAGTTAAAAACATACAATAATAAAAGATCAAAATGATTAAAACCCAGTTAAAACAATGACAATCAAAATAAGAAAAACTCAAGGATCAAGGTCAACCCATTTGTTGAAACAGCCAGGTCTTTAAGTCCCGACGGAAGGAGCAGAGATCAGGTGCCATCTGAAGCTCAGTGGGTAACTCGTTCCAAAGGACAGGGGCACCCACGGAGAACACTCTACCCCTGGACGTCGCCAGCCGACATTGTCTGACATTGTACCCTGAGGAGGTTAGCCCTGTGAGATCGAACAGGACAGTGGGAGGCGGGTATATTTGTTTTGGAAAATTAAGAGTTAAATTTATTGGTGAGAATTAATATAAAGTGGACTAATTGATTTGATTAGAGTATTAAGTCTAGAGCAATAATTAGATAATTAACTGATTTAATATTAAGTAGATTAATTGATTAGCAAATTAAACTGAGTAATTACTATTAATCATTTGAGAGTATTGAAGGGGGGGATAGGAAGTAAGGTAGATAATTGACTAAATAGCAAAGTAACTCGCTAACAGACTAGAATACTGATTAATTATTGGGATAGGGTAGATCAATAACTAGTACCTTTGGGTTCATCTTAGTTTTATGTTACTTTGGAGGAGGTTCCTCTGTTTAACAGAAATGTCTAGCTCCTCAACTAAGACCGGAAAGAAGCTCCCGATATCAACAGCATCTATGGCTCCAATTACGACTCCTCCTACTCCACATAAATCTCTAGAAGCGGTAGCTGTGGCCGAGAAGACTTCTATGCTCCAAGGAATTCAGAATTTATTATATGCTATACAGGAAATTATGACAAAAAACCAGGAGGCCACAGCAAAGGATCTGGCTGAATTGAAACAGGAGATGGGAGGCATGTGAGGGGAAGTGAAACAAATCTCTGAGAGATTGAATGATGTGTGTGTGATAATGGAAAAGCATGAGGGCCAGATCCAGGAGGTAGCTACAAAGGTGGAGAAGGTTGAGGCGGTGATAGAGGGGCGTGAGTTGCGACAGCTACTGGTCAATAAGCAGCTTGAAGATGATATAGTTCTGCTTGAGATGGAGAAGTCTGCCCACATCCTGAGATTTCAAAATATTAGGGAGGAGCTGGAAGAAAACTTGGAAGATAAGATGGTTGAGATGGTGGCAGGGATGCTGCAGAAAGACACACAAATGGTCCACAGTGGTATTGATGAATGTTTCCGGGTTTTTACATCATTTACAAGGAGACAGAACCTCCTGAGGGAAGTCCACATAAAGTTTAGTAAGAGATCGTTACGGGAGGAAGTATACCAGAGATTGAAGGACCAGGTGATAAAGTACGCTGGTAAACAAGTCACCGTTTTGAGACAGGTGCCGGAGAAGGTGCAAGACCGAAGACGAAACTACCAAGTGCTGACAACACAACTATAAAAATATGATGTGAGATATAAGTGGCTACTTCCAGATGGGCTTTTGGTGATGTGGCAGGGGAAGAGAGTATGTCTTGAAACCCCGCAGGAAGGTGATGAGTTTCTTGAAAGTGAATTTATAACTTGGGAAAGGGAAGGAGGAAGGGAAAGTGAAGATGTGGTAGATAGTAAGGGTCAGGAAGGAGGGCAGGAGGAGAAAGGAGTGGTAGGAGTAAGGGAAGGAGAAGAGGAGAGCAACCAATGGGTAACCAGACAGACAAGTAGAGCAAAGAATGCAGATAAGTAAAGATGGGGGAGGAAATATGTTTGTTCTCATTAAATATAAATGGTTTGAACGCACAGGTGAAGAGAAAGCAGGTTTTCAAGAATTTACTAAAACTGAAAATGAATGTTATATGTCTCCAGGAAGGGCATATTAAAAAACAATGTGAATGTGTTTTGCAATGTCCTGAATTTGGAAAGCTGTATGCTACGTTAGCTGGCGAGAAACAAAGAAGTGTGGTTTTTTATGTTAAGAATTGCCTGGAACCTAAATTAATTTATACAGATGATGAGGGAAGGACTCTAATGTTGGAGATACGTATAGACTGGTTACAGGTCCTCTTGGTGGGAATATACGCCCCAAATAATGGACAGTCTGATTTCTATCAAAAGATGTATCAAAAACTTATCGAGTTGCAATATGACCATATCGCTATACTAGGCGATTTTAATGCAGTAATTGACAGGGATTTGGATTATTTACTGGGGAACAGTCAAAAGAGAGAAAATAGGAGTATGTGCAGATATGAGAGATGATTTGGGTCTTACATATGGCGAGCGCTTCACCCTCAGATAAATCAATATACCTTCTTCTCTCCCAGGCATAAATCTTGATCAAGGCTGGATATGATGTGGGCAACTACAGATTTAAAGACCAGAACTGTAGCAACAGAGATAGAACCTATACCTGGGCAGACCATAGTCCATTATTAGTTAGGTGGAAGAGGGATACAATCAAAAGAAACAAGAGGTGGATGTTGAGAGCAAGTATTTTAACGGAGATGGAATTTCAACAAATGGTAAAGAGAGAAATGGAAGCCTTCTTTAGGGTCAATGATAATAAGGAAATCTCGATACAGATTGTGTGGGATACGGCGAAAGCCTATATGAGAGGGTTAGCAATTAAATATATAGCGGGGAAGAAAAGACAGAAATTTAAGGAGAGGGAAACCTGGACAGCGACGTTGCGGACTGCAGAGAGGAATTTACAGATTAACCCATTAGATGCTAAAGCTAAGGAAGCAGTAGATGCAAGTAAACACCAACTCATATTACTAGACCAGGAGGAAATAGCACATAATCTTAGAATGGCCAGACAGTACCACTTTGAACATGCTAATAGGGTGGGCCGGTGGCTTACTTATAAACTAAAGAAGGAAAGGGAAGGTAGGCGGATAGATCAATTACAGGACAAGACGGGAGTCATATGGGTAGATAATGAACGGAAAAAAGAGATTGCACAGGAATTCTTTTCACCACTTTATGCTAGTGAGCAAGTACCACATGAGAAAATTAAGGTATACTTGGAACATTTGGATCTTCACAAATTTCCAGATTCAGTCAAGGACTTGTTGAATAAGGAGATTACGGAAGGAGAGATAGAGATTGCGATCAAGAGACAGAAGGCCGGGACTTCCGGGACATATAAAAGAGAAAGGTCCAATGCATATTAAAAGGCTTTATAATGTTTTGTTAGAAAGGGACTCAGAAACTGAATTAGTTAAAGATTGTATGATTAAGTGGGCACAAAATTTTGAAGAACCAGTGATGTTGGAAACATGGGAAAAAATTTGGGTTCAGAATGTTAAGTTCACACAGTCGCAGAATTTGAGGGAAAATTTTTATAAAATGTTTTATAGATGGCATTTGGATCCTAAAAAGTTGTCATGTATGTACCCTAATGTTCAGCCAAAATGTTGGAGATGCGAATGTTTGGATGCTACGTATTATCATGTATGGTGGACCTGTAGGAAAGTTAAGGCTTTTTGGATAAAAATTTGGTGGGTCATGCAGAATGTTTTGAAGAAAAAAATTCAATTTTCTCCACAATTGTTTTTATTGGGTATAGTTAAGGGTTTTACACGGGGTGAAATAAAACTAATATTGTATATGATAACAGCAGCAAGATTGTTGATAGGTAAATATTGGAAGAATGAAGCTTTGCCTACTATCGAGGAATGGACTTTGAAGATGGCCAGTTTTGCAGAGATGGCGAAGATTTCAGCGTATTTAAAAGATTGTTCACAAGAGACTTATGAATGGGAATGGAAAAGGTGGATAGAATATGTTCAGAACAAATACCAAACTAGAAAGTATCAAATAGCTTTTATTTGAAAATAATGTATTAGAAATATTTTAATGTAAAGAGACAAAGAGGAAAAATTATATAGGGGGAGGGATGGGTTCAGGTTTATATATTAGTGTTATTAGTTATGAGTATGTAATAGGGAAGTCTGGGGGGGGAGGGTTAGGGAGGGTTAGGGAGGGTTTGGGGAGGGAGGTGGGGGGGTGAAAAAAGGGGTGAAAATGTAATTGAAAAACTTTTGCAATAAAAAAAAAAAAAAAAAAAAAAGAGACAGAAGGCCGGTAAAACCCCTGGTACTGATAGCTTGCCTGCAGAGATTTATAAAACCTTTACAGATCTATACATAAAATATATGAAAGAAGTTTTTAAAATGGTATTGATGGAGTCTAAGGCTCCCAAATCATGGCTAGAGGCCTATATTTCTTTAATACTGAAGGAAGGGGGGGACCACACTCTGATACACAATCTCACTTTTAAACGCCAACTATAAAATTTTTGCAGCTGTAATGGCAGCTAGATTTAAGAGATATCTTAGCAAATTCATCCATATAGATCGAAATGGTTTTCTACCGGCCAGACAGTTGAAAGATAATGTACGGATCATAATGGATGCCCTGGAATATTACGAGGCTCATCCTGAGAAGCAGGCGGCGTTCCTCTTTTTGGACACCCAGAAAGCCTTCGATAGGGTCAATTGGAATTATCTTATATCACAATTGAAATATATGGAGGCTGGCGATCATTTCATGAATGCAATTCAGGCTATTTATAGTCAACAGAAGGCTAAGATTTTGGTCAATGGAGAAGAGTCAGAGGAGGTGACGATAGTGAAGGGAACGAGACAAGGCTGCCCACTCTCCCCATTGTTGTTTATATTTACGCTATAACCTTTACTTAGGTCAATAAGACAAGAAGTGAGCATAAGAGGATTGAAGATCAGAGAACAAGAATACAAGGTCCAGGCATTTGTGGACGACCTGGTCTTTGTCCTGGAAGAGCCACTAACCTCCGGAAGGTGATTTATTGACATAATACAGAAATCTGGTGAAGTAGCTGGATTACAAATAAATCGGAAAAAAACAAATATCATAGTTAAAAACATGACGGAAGTACAAAAATTAGAACTACAAAACACTTTGGGCTTCCAGGTAGTTTGTAAAGTTAAATATTTAGGGATTTGGCTGTCTGATAAATTTATTTATTTATTTATTTTATTAGACTTATATGCCGCCCTATCTCCAACGGACTCAGGGTGGCTCACAACAATAAAAACCACAATAATCCATTATACAAAATTAAAATGCCTAATTAAATCAGATAAAGCTAAAAAAACCCGTATAAAACCTCATCAGTCCAGGCCGGGGGACTCGAATAACCTCAATAAAGATGCTCCTCAATAAAGGGGGATAACTACCTAAAATTAACTGAGCAACTAGACAAAGATTTGGAGAAATGGGGCAAGATACAATTGTCATTAATGGGACAGTTAGCCTTAATTAAGACCCACGGAGTGCCCAGAATGGTATTTCTCTTTCAAACGGCCCCAGTTAGATTAGATAAAACCTTTTTTAGGAACTTGGACAGGGCTACAAATAGATTTATTTGGCAGGGCAAGAAGCCTCGAATTAAGTTGAAAATGATACAGAAACCGAAAGAACAAGGCAGGTTGGGGGTCCCAAATTGGAAGTATTACTATAATTTGGCAGTTTTGGTCTGGATCCGTGAGTGGATTACATTACAAAGGAGACGTCTGTTAGCAATTGAAGGTCATGATCTCCAACAGGGGTGTCATGCCCACCTATGGTGGGAGAGAGGCAAACCCCCAGCATATTTTATGAAACATCAAGTGCGAGGAGTCCTGATTGAGAGTTGGATGGAAATTAGGAAAACATATTACAATAAGGTACCACTCTGGGTTTCACCTGTGGAAGCTGTAATCTATCCGAGTCTGTATAATCCGGAGAAAAAATTGACTTACAAAGAAATATTAAATACTAATGGGAAGTTAAAAACAAAATTGTTACTTCAGGAACAAGGAGTGAACCTAGACTGGTGGACATACATGCAAATTAGCAGTAAGTATATGAGAGATAGACAGAGACTTGGGATTAGCCGAGAGGTGCAGATTCTAGATAGAATATTATTGGGGGTGGATGAAAAGGTGTTATCTAGATGCTATAAATTCTTTATGGTTATGGAGGTAGGTGAGGAAGGTGCGAAGACTTCAGTTCATGCCTGGGAGAAGAATCTAAGTTATTCAATAGAGCCTGAGAGGTGGAATGAAATCTGGACAAAGAATATGAAACTAACCCGATCAATAGGATATAAAGAAAATATATATAAAATGGCATATCAATGGCATTTACCACCGGCCAGACTCACAAAAATGTTCCCTGGAAGACCCTCAGTCTGTTGGAAATGTGGCGTTAAAGAAGGCACATATTTCCACCAATGGTGGACCTGCCGAGAGGCAATGAAATTTTGGAAGAATATTCTGAAGTGGCTTAATGAAATGTTGGGGCAGCATATACAATTGCGTCCTGAGGTATTTTTATTAGTGATAAGACCCGAAAATGTTAATAGAACGGCATGGTACCTGTTGCTACATATAACAACAGCTGCAAGATTGGCATGGGCCCAATACTGGAAGATGGATGTTAGCCCACCCGAACAAATTCAGAATTTAGAATTAATTCAGAAAATAATGAATTGTGCGGAATCAGATAGGCTTACTATGATATTGAAAGGACGGGGGGACACAGATTATTATATATCTTGAAGTCAATGGTATAATTGGATCTCAAATCGAGCTACAAATAGAGGTATTGGATAAGCATGTCAATTGGTATATGTAATAGACTTTTGTAGGTTACCCTATATATGTAATGGGACTAGTTTATTTCCTTCTCGCGTTGTGATGTAGACCGCTATAGATTTAATGTTTGTTGGATGTATAAGATAAAATAAAATAATAAAAAAAAGAACTACAACAGGAGAAACAGTTCTTTTGGAACTGAGGCAAAGATAATACAATACTGTCAACACATACCTGTTTCACTTATGCATTCAGAAAATATTCAGACTCCCTTCACTTCTGTCAATTTTGTTATGCAGCCAGATTTGTTGAAATTCTTTTTTTCCCTCATTAATCTACACTTGGCACCCCAGAATCACAATGTGAAAACAGAATTTTAGAAATGTCTGTAAATTTATTAAAAAGAAAAAAGTTGAAATATCACATTGGCATAAGTATTAAGACCCTTCACTCAGTACTTTGTTGAAGGACTTTTGGCAGCAGTTACAGCCTAGAATCTTTTTGAGTATGACATGACAAGCACACCTGGATTGGGGGATTTTCTACCATTCTTTTTTGCAAATCCTCACAAGCTCAGTCAGGTTGGATGGTGAGCGTTAGTAAACAGCCATTTTCAGGTCCCTTCAGAGATGTTCAATAGGGTTCAAGTCAGGGCTCTGGCTGGGCCACTCTAGGACATTCACAGAATTGTCCCTAAGCCACTCCTGTGTTGTTATGGCTGTGTGCTTAGATCGTTGTCATGTTGGAAAGTGAACCTTCAGCCTAGTTTGAGGTCCTGAGTGCTGTGGAACAGGTTTTCATTGAGGATATCCCTGTACTTTGCTCCATTCAGCTTTCCCTCAACCCTGACCATAGGTCTCCCAGTCCTTCTGCTGAAAAACACTCCCACAGTATGATGCTGCTGCTGCCACCACCATGCTTGGGATATAGTTTCACATATAGACTCCCACATATAGAAACCAGGCTTCATAGCAGTAACTGTGAGAGTGATCTTGGAGTCTTAGTAGACAACCACCAAAATATGAGCCAGCAGTGTGCAGCGGCATCCAAAAAAGCCAATGCAATCCTAAATTGCATTAACAGAGGGATACAATCAAGATCAAGTGAGGTACTACTAATACCACTCTATAAAGCAGTGAGAAATGTAAAATTTGTTACAAATGGTTCTGTGGGCGTGGCTTGGTGGCGGGGTGTAATATGACTGGGTGGGCATGGTCAACTTTTTTTTAACTTTTAAAACCATTTTTTCTACAACCTCTTCGGCCGAAGAGGTTGTAGAAAAAATGCTTTTAAAAGCCTCTGATGATCCCAGCTGAGCCACACGATCATCAGAGGCTTTTTTTTTTCTACCGAAGAGGTTGTAGAGAAAATGCTTTGAAAAAAAAAAAAAAAAGCCTCGGATGATTGCGCGGCTCAGCTGGGCATGGGGGGGGGCAGGGATTTTTGCTACCAGTTCTGTGAACCACCTGCCGCCATCGCTACTGGATCGGGTGATCCGGTCCGAACCGGGAGCATTTCACCACTGCTATAAAGCCTTAGTAAGATCACACCTAGAATACTGCATCCAGTTTTGGTCACCACACTATAAAAAAGATGTTGAGACTCTAGAAAAAGTGCAGAGGAGAGCAACCAGGATGATTAGGGTACTGGAGACTAAAACATATGAAGAATGGTTACATGAACTGGGTATGGCTAGTCTAGTGAAGAGAAGGACCAGAGGAGACATGATACCAGTGTTCCAATATCTGAGGGGCTGCCACAGAGAGGAACGGGTCAAGCAATTTTCCAAGGCACCCAAAGGCCAGACAAAGAATAATGGATGGAAACTGATCAAGGAGAGATCCAACTTAGAAATAAGGAGAAATGTTCTGACAGTGAGAACAATCAACCAATGGAATAGCTTTCCTTCGGAAGTTGTGGGAGCTTCATCACTTGAGACTTTTAAGAAGAGATTGGACTGCCATTTGTCAGAAATGGTGTAGGGCAGTGGTGAAATGTAAAATTTGTTACTACTGGTTCTGTGGGCGTGGCTTGGTGGGGGGTTAACGTGACTGAGTGGGCATGGCCACCTTTTTTTTTTTACTTATAAAAACATTTTTTCTACAACCTCTTCAGCCAAAGAGGTTGTAAAAAAATGCTTTTAAAAGCCTCTGACGATCAGGCAACTCATCTGGGATCGTCAGAGGCTTTTTTTTCTTTTAAAAACATTTTTTCTACAACCTCTTCAACCAAAGAGGTTGTTAAAAAAATGCTTTTAAAAGCCTCTGACGATCCCAACTGAGTTGCCTGATCATCAGAGGCTTCTTTTTCTTTTAAAAGCCTCTGAACGATCCCAGCTGAGTTGCCTGGTCATCAGAGACTTTTTTTTCTTTTAAAAGAAAATTTAATTTTTTTCTACAACCTCTTCGGCCGAACGACCTGCCACCATTGCTACCGGATCAGGCGATCCAGTCCGAACTGGGAGCATTTCACCTCCGGTCCTGGGTCTCCTGCTTGGGTGGGGGGATTGGACTAGATGACCTTCAAGGTACCTTCCAACTCTGTTAATCTGTAATCTGGATGATATTGGGCAGGTGATGAATGGTGCCTGGTTTCATCAGACCAGAGAATCTTGTTCCTCACAGTCTGAGAGTCCTTCAGGTGCTTTTTTGCAAACAGGCTTTCATTTGTTTTGCGGTGAGGAGAGGCTTCTGTCTAACCACTTTGCTATAAAGCCCAGATTGGTGGAGTGCTGCATTGATGGTTGTCCTTCTGAAACTCTGTCCCATCTCCAGACAGGATTTTGGAGCTCAGTCAGAGTGACCATTGGTCCTTGGTCATCTCTCTTACTAAGACCCTTCTCCCCAGATTGCTCAGTTTGACTGGGCGGCCAGCTCTTGGAAGAGTTTGGGTTGTGTCAAACTTCTTCCATTTAAGAATTATGGAGGCCACTGTGCTCTTAGCAACCTTCAGTGCAGCAGAAATTTTATTGTAGCCTTCTCCAGATCTGTGCCTTGCAATAATCCTGTCCCTGAGCTCTGCAGGCAGATCCTTTGACCTCATGGCTTTTGCTCTGCTCCAGTATGCATTGTCAGCTATGAGGCCTTCTATAGAGAGGTGTGTGCCTTTCCAAATCATTCCAATCAATTTAATTTATCACAGGACACATTGGACTCCAATCAAGATGTAGAAACATATCAACAATGATCAAGAGAAATGGGAAGCACCTGAGCTAAATTTCAAGTGTTGTTGCGAAGGGTCTGAATATTTATGCTAATGTGATATTTCAGTTTTTTCTTTTTCATAAATTTACAGACATTTCTAAACTTCTGTTTTCATTTTGTCATTATGGGGTACTGAGGGAGGCAGTCACAAATTTAGACAAGATTGTGAAAGATAAGGATATTACAAGACAATAAAAATCAGAATAGATTTATTTATTTATTTATTTATCAAATTTCTATACCGCCCTACTCCCGGAGGACTCAGGGCGGTGAACAGCCAGATAAAATAGCCAAGATAGAATAGATAAGATAATGCTCTTTGCAATGGTAAATATTGCCATGAATGCTGGATGAGGAGTAAGAAAAAGAAAAAGAAAAAAATCTTTATATAAACTTATACAGACCAAGAAACTTAAAACATCTAGTATAAGGGTGCAGTAAAGTACAAAATCTTACAAGAGTAAATGACTTTACAACCTAAGAGAAGTAAAGTGTGGTATCATTACTCTTTTCACATCAACTGACCCAAATTAGAGACAATAACAAAATTACTCCACAACTCACCAAACCTTGAGGTACAATTGGCAGCCTATAAAAGTTATAAATAAACAAACCTACTAAAAATACAAAAATTGAAATACAATAAACTTCTAAAATGAAGTAACCTATACTTCACTACACAGTTTCAAATTCAAATAGATTAAAAGGATTCTGACGGGATCTCCAAACTCAAGACTCAGCCAGGATGCAACAAAATGAAAGTATAATCCACTGTATTATAATACAGTGTAATACATGGGTGTCTTATAATATTTTATAATGGGTGTCTTATAATACTTTATTTCTGATTTTGTAGGCTTTAGTCAACTTGTTCTTTTTGCTGTTTTTATACTATAGAAGATTTGAGTTTTTGTGAGTCGATCTTCAGTGAAGCCTGTGGTTTGTCTGCTAATGAGAATGTTAGGGAAGGGGATTTTTTGTTTTCTTGTTTTCTGAACTTGATTCTATAAAGATTCTATGAATGCTGTTTATTAGATGTTATGTGTATTCTAATTGTTCTTTTCTGCTATGATGAATTTATTATCTACATAGCATATCTATATTTTGAATTAACAGAGGGATGGATTGGTGACAATGTGACTGTGTCAAGGAGCTATTGAAATAACTGAAAATTTGCCTCCTTCAAGTCATTGTGATACTGGAGAAATCAGGAATAAATTATTGCTTCCGGCAGGCCTGGGGCTGTTGATCTCGCTGTTCAATCTTGCGAGATCCAGCCATGGATGGTGTGCATGCGTTTTTAAAATGCTTTTATAATTTTTTTTTAAAAAAATTATGTTCATTGTTTGTATTATTTCTGTTGTAAGCCGCCCAGAGTCCCTTGGGAGTTGGGTGGCATAGAAATATGATTAATTAAATTAAATTAATTAAATTAAATTAAATTGCTTGACTGTAAGAATTATAGAATTATAGGGCTGGAAGGGACCTGGAAGGTCTTCGAATCCAACCCCCTTGTTCAAGGCAGGAGACCTTATACGGGTAGTCTTCAGCTTACTACCACAATTGAGCCCCAAAATTCTGTTACTAGACAGTTGTTAAGTGACTTATTTTTATGACCTTTCTTGCCACAAATGTTAAATGAATCACTGTGTTAAGTTAGTTACACAGTTGTTAAGTTGTCAAGTATCCAAATGTTGATCACCCAACCATGGGAATGATGTAACAATCGTAAGTGTGAAAAATGGTCATAAGTCACTTTTTTCAGTGCCATTATAACTTTGAATGATCATTAAATGAATGATAGTAAGCCGAGAACTACTTATATCATCCAAACCAAATAGTTGCCCGGTCCATTCCTGAAAACCTCCAGCAATGGAGCACCTACAACTTTGGGAGGCAAGCTGTTCCATTGATTAACTGGTCTCACTGTCAGGCACCTTTTCCTTGGTTCTAGGTTGGCTCTTTCTTTAACAAGCTTCCACCCATTACAGTACTTCTTGGCCTGCCCACAGATACTTTGGAAAAAAAAAGCCCCCTCTGTGACAGCTCCTCAAGTACTGGAAAACAGCTATCATGTTATCCCTAATTCTTCTCTTTGATAGGTTAGACATACCTAGTTCCCTGCTCACAAATCCACCACTTGATTATCTTTTCAGGATTTTCCCAGGTATTAATGTAAAGCTGATCTGCCTATAGTTTTCTGATCTATGTTTTTCCCCTTTTTGTAGGTTGGAACCACATCAGCTCTTTTTCAGTCTTCTGATAGTTTCTCTGTGCTACAGAAGCTCTGAAAGATTTCATTCAGTTGTTCCAAGATCACATTTGCCAGCTCCTTCAGAATCCTTGGATATAAACCATTTGGTCCAGGTGATTTGTACTCATTCAGGGTGGATAATGTGCTCTTAGTAATTCCTTGCCTATTTTGACTTGCATACCTGTTCTATCTCCTTTGGTGCTGCTTTAAGAGGTTGGCCTATTTCTCCCTTTTTGGGTGAGAAAATCACTTTTGAGGGCTCTGAGTATTTCTGTTCCCTTCACATCATTGTATTCTACATAAACAGTGAAAAATATTAAGTTTTTTAAAAAAGAAGTTTAACTTTTATACATCTATTACAGTGCCATTATCTACAGTGTTTCAAAATTCCAAAGGAAGAATTTAGAATTTCAAATTGATAAAGGCTCAAATGGGGAAAAGAGAAAGTTCAAATGGCTATGTTCTAACCTAGATAAATGAAAATCTATTCCAAATTCTTCTGCTGTGCCTCAGAGTTTCATGATTCTTATGGATAGCTTTAACTGATGTAGGACAAAAAGGAATAAGCAGATAAAGCCAATACTTCTCATCATACCTGTGTAATTGAGAAAAGTTTCATCTGACCCCTTTTCAAGCACACAAATATGTTTCTCATCCAGAAGTGGGAGGGAAAAGGTTAAACTATTGAATTTCTGATTGCCAAGTAGTTGTTAAATATGCAGTTGTTAAATAAACACGTTGGAGACACATGTTAGACTTCTGATATAGGCAATTTCTACATTAAGTTATTTACATTTCTTTTGCATATTCTATTCCTCATGGTTTTGCTTTTAAAGCAGTTGAAACATATTTCTGAAAAGATTTCTGTTTAAATAACAGAAATAGATTGTATATTACATATACTGGTACATATAAATTTACATATGTAAGATCATAGTAAAATATGTAAAATGAACTTTCCAACTAAAGCCAAAATATTTTTATTTATTAAAATCCAGGTACAGAAACAGTTTATGTATACTAATGTATACTTAGCATTTCTGTAGTATGTTCAAATATTCAAAGCACTGAATATATTTATCAGATTATATTCTTACAGTGGTAATAGAGTAGAAATAAGGAACTTGTAGTCCTTCCAATTTTGCTCAAAGTAAGCAACAGCCCCAGCCAGCTTGGCCATTTTCAAAAGAATGCTGGAAACTGTTTAACAAAAAACGCAGAGCTACAAATGCCCCATCTGATACAAAGTAAATCAGTGTTATGTCTATGGAGATTCTCAAATATCCAGGTCATGGTTGTCCCAAAAGTGCTTTTTCCAAAAAGCAATTGGACTTTCTTGGGATTGTTTTAAAAATATTACACTTCTCATCCAAGAAGCGTCTTCATTTCTAACTGACTGGTGGGGAATATTTATATAAATCTTTCCATTCCTCACCATTCAGGTAGAACTGAATAAATTTCTCGGATGAAAAGCTTAATGTTTTTAAAGAAAAAAAGAAAAGAAAGTCCAGTTGCCTATTGGAAAAAGTACAGTACCTTTGGGATAAATCAGTTTTACTATCTCAGGATTGCAAGTAAGAAGACCAACCCCTAAAAGAATAGCAGAGATGAATTCTGAACCAGGAAAATCAGAGTGCTATTCAATCTATTAGTTAATATAACAATAACTCTCTCTAAAATATATATGGTTTCCACTGGCCCGAGTAAAAGAACTAGATATGGACAAGTAGAAAAACAAAAAATGTAGCTCTGCTAGTAACAAGGAAATCTGAGAACCAAGTGTTCCAGGACTATAAGAAAAAAATCTTCAATCTATTATTATATTTTGACTGAGACCAAACATACAAAATGGGTTTTCATGTAGAAGATGGGACAAAACTGTTCAGAGTTTTCCAAAAGGCAACAAACGAAACAGTAGTATAAATTATAACAAAGTAGCACCCTGTTATTAACACAGCTGCCTGCAATTACTGCAGGTTCGAATCTTATCAAGCTCAAGGTTGACTCAGCCTTCCATCCTTTCAAAGGTAGGTGAAATGAGGACCCAGATTGTGGGGGCAATAAGCTGACTTTGTATAAATATACAAAAGTATGAAGGCTATTGCTTAACGCATTGTAAGCCGCCCTGAGTCTCCGGAGAAGGGCGGCATATAAATCATTTTTTTTTTTAAAAAAGTAGATTGTGGCTGGATATCAAAAAAATATTATAGAAGTTAGGGTTGTTCAAGAATGGAAGAGACAACCTATGGAAGCAGTGACATTCTTTCATTAGAAGAAGCTACAGAAAGGAATGTCTGCACTGAACAGGTGACCTTAGATCTCAAAGTTCACTTCCAATCCAAAGCTGGAAGCAAGAGAGGAAAAATTAGGTTGTGGTCAAGGCAACAAAATTTGCATTCAGAATCTGAGGCCCCTCCTCCAACCACTAGAGTTTTCATTTTTTTAGACTATATTTTTCTATCATATCTCTCTGAAAGGAACAAAATATCTGAAATTTTGCATGTGAATGTTACTAATACAGTTTGAACTGGCAAATAACAAAATGTAGTTTTCTATTTTATTTCTTACTGTTCATTAGTGAAATATGTTAAACAATTTTAGCTTCATTTTTGTATCTATACGTAGAAAACATATTGGAATATTTTTGGAATATATATATGCATGCTATTTTGGGGCCATGCAAAAATGAGTTTACATAAGAACCAGACTTCACACTTTAATCTTCGTACATATTCCAGCATGTTCCAATTGATAAAGATCTAGAAAAGTCTACTACTTCCCAAGATATTTTCATGCACTTTTATAGCACAAAAGTAACATCCATTTATAGAGTACCTTATCTGTGTAAACCAACTTACCCACTAGTTCCTGGTCTCTGAGCCTGAGAAAAACGCCAGTCTGTGTTAGGTTGTGCTTGCTGAAAAACAAACAAACATAAAGAGGAACAAATTTCTATTTTTCAATTTAAGCACAGCATCCTCATTATTACTACAGAATATTAAACATAAACTGTAACATATGGTTAGTTTATGCTTTGAAAGTTTGAATTATAAACAATATGCACAAGTATACAATGACATTTTCAAGCTATTTCCAAACAGGAATGCATGATTAAATAATCTGCTTAAAAATGTTTGCTTGTTTATTGAACAGCACTTCAGTATCACCACAATCAGAAATATTCTGTAATCTACTAGAAAAATCATTCACAAAAATTGTACTGCATAAAAATATATAGATGAAATAAAACATGAAACAAACCTGAAAAAGCATAATTGAATATCACCAATAATGATTAGGGGAGGATTGATCCTGAAAGAGAATTGTTTCACTACACTTTTTCCAATAGAATGTGGATGGGTACAGAAAAAAAGAGTGACGGGGGAAGGGGGGGAGATTCAATAGAAACTTGAAGTATGTAGAGGTAGTCCTCACTTACCAACTACAATTGGGACCATCAGTTCCATCACTAAATGATATGGTTGCAAACTGAAACATCATATGACTGCACTTAACTAATGATGTTAGTTCATCAATTCCAGCTGCAGTCATTAAGCAAATTACTTCAGGTTAAGCATGATGTCATGTGATCACGACTTGTGACTTCTTGTCAGCTTCCCATTGACTTTGCTTGTGTGATGGAAAGGTCACAATCAATGTTGCAAATAACAATCACTAGACTCTGGGATATGGCAACCATCATGTTAGTTGCCAGGTCCCCGTATTGTGATCACATGACCATAGGGATTCTGTGACAGCCACAACTTCAAGGACTGGTCATAAGTCTTCTTTTTCAGCACCATTTTAACATCAAATGGTTGCTGAAGGAGTAGTTGCTAAGTAGGGACTACTTGTAATAATGCTCAACATACCCACCACATTATTAAAAGATATCCAATATATTAATCACAGAGTGAAACTTCTGAAAGTTTTGCCAAGATAACTTCAGGGATTTGCTTCAGCAGTCCTCAGGAGTCAACACAAAGACACAAAACAAAACTTAAATGGTTTTCTGAAAGCAGCAGAAGCATCTTTTTTCTGTCTCACTGAAAAAAGTCAGGCTTTTTTTCATGAAAGCCAGACACCAGTGCTTCTACAAGTTCTAAAACACCATTTCTAACCAATTCTAAGTGGGCACAGCCCTAATGGATATAGTTTTATTTGTCAGTTTTTGAAGAATTCCCTCTGATGCCATAACAATTAAGATCGTGTATGTATTATTTCATACCACCACTACTTGATGGCGCAGCAGACTAATGTACTGTTAAGTAACATCAGCTGCCTGCAATTACTGCAAGTTCAAATCTCACCAGGCTCAAGGTTGACTCAGCCTTCCATCCTTTCGAGGTAGGTAAAATGAGGACCCGGTTTGTGGGGGCAATAAGCTGACTTTGTATAAAAAAGAACACCGCTTAGGGGGGTCCCGAAAGCCCTACTAAGCAGGTATATACAAAAAGTATGAAGGCTATTGCTTAATGCATTGTAAGTCGCCCTGAGTCTCCGGAAAGGGGCGGCATATAAATCGAACCAATAAATAAATAAATAAATAAATAAATAAATAAATAAATGTAAAACTTCTTTTAAAGTTTTTTTTTTAAAGAAATGCCTATATAGCACTATATAGCCAATACATAAAATAATAAAACAACTTAAAGGCTACCTGGAATCTGTTCAGGAAAATAAAGTTCATAGAATTTGCAATTCTTTCTTTAAAGCAATAGCATGTAATTTGTAGACCTAAACCAAACTGTAGATTCCAGTTCTATAGCAGTGAAATTTGGCAGCAAATAACAATGTGACGTGGAGGTTTGTGTGGATTCATGGATGGTCATTTTAACAGTGAAAATGGCTACCCTAAAATAAGCAACCATCTTCCCCCGAGGATAAAACTGTTATCCCTGAATATGGGATAAAGTCTCATAAAGTAGATTCAGAAGGCAATTTTAAAGAAATAGACTCAAAAGCAAAAGGAAGATATTTGGCCTGTCTTGAGACCAGGTTCCTGAATTTCTTTGGATAAATAATTTTGTATGTTTGTATAATGAATAGTAAGCATTAAAATTTTGTAACAATGATTATTCTGAATACTGCTTAACAATCATATAGAGTTCTAGCAATGTGAGAAAGATGAGACAGCATTTTATGAAATCAGCAAAACTTTAGAAATCACAACCCCTTGCTAAAAATGAAGCATCAGGCATATTTGCAAATCTCCAACTAGAAGCAAGGAAATAAATACCTATCCCACAGTATTCTTTCAGGGAACCAACCAATAGACTGGGAAAGGGTCATTTAGGTCACTGCATTCCATTCAGTCCAGGAATCCAAATTAAAGCCTCCTTGAAAGATGGCTGCCTAGCCTGTAATATTGAACTGGACTTCTGGTTAGGAAGTTTTTCTAATATTCAGCAGGAAACAGTGTTCCTGAAACTTTTGTTTTGCACTCCCGAATAGGTTTTATAAAATGTTTTGCTTGTTTTAGTCTGAAATGAAGTTAAGGTAGTTAAATTTAGTTAACAGTTAAATCTGTCCAGTACTTTTCTCCCAACCATTTGCTGTACAGGTAACTGATAACTGAAGGAACTTTATCTCAATGTCATCTGCTAATTTTTATTCATCAATAAATTTACTACCTGTTCCTTATCTAAATTGACACTGAAGCCTTCTTGACACAGTAACAACACCAAGAACTTTCTATTAAAGGGCAAACAATCCATTGGATTATTTTAATACTTTTTTATTGTTAATTTTAATCAGCTTACTGAATTTTCTAGATTTGATTTCTGTTTTTAAACTTATTTAGCTGCACTAAGAATGCACTAAGAAGTCAAGGTAGTCCTTGACTTACGATATTTGTTTAGTGACCATTCAAAGTTAAAATAGTGCTGAAAAAAATGATTTTTGACTGGTCCTCATACTTATGACCATTGCAGCATCCCTGTGGTCACGTGATCACAATTTGGGCACTTGGCAACTGGCATGTACTTAAGATGGTTGCAGCATCCCAGGATCATGTGATTGCTACTTGCAACCTTCCCAGCCATCTTCCAACAAGTAAAGTCAATGGAACGAGTTGGGTTTGCCTAATGATCCTGTGATTTGCTTTACAAACACTGCAAAAAGGTAGTAAAGTTGGGTGTGAGTCACTTAACTACCACATCCCTTAGTAATAGAAATTCCTGCACCAAATGTGGTCATAAATCAAGGACTACCTGTAAAAGAATCAAAATAGCAGTTACCAAGACCAGGATCACTGACAAAACAAACTTCATTCTCTTTTAATACAGATGTCTCATTGAGGAGCAAAGGCAGTTGTCAATGTGGAGACAAATGGCAAAACAGGTTATTTATAAAAAGCATCCAAAATCACTTGCAAAAAACAGTACAAAACTATTCCCTATTCATGAAGATGATATCTTCAGGTGAAATAAAAGTTCATGGCAGAGTTTCTGTTAAATATAGACTGCAAATATTCATATATCCCTATAGATATATATTTATATAATGTTCCAGCATTGTCTTGGTGTATCTTACCGCATCAGAGGGGTTCTGCAAAGCACTGCCTGTATGTTCAAAGGCAAGAATGCTTTCTGCTGTAGTGGAATGACTGAAAGGTTTAACAAAAAAGAAATCTCCCTGCTCAGACATAGGGGAGAAACAAGACTTGTAGTTCTGAGCTCCAGCTCCACTCACTTCAAGGTATCTTATAAAGCCTTCTGGATTTGGATAACCACTGATATTTATGGTAGATTTTCGGTCTGTCCTCCTACTACACCAGCGTGATATGATCCAGTTCGGGATACAGAAGCCAGACTTGAAGCACCTGGCTCCTACAATAATCATCATTACACAAGACACTAGAGAGATAGCCACTAGAGAAATGATAAGATAAAGAGTTAAATTCTGAGCCCTGGCAGGTGACTTGGGGAGAAGGTCCAAGGATTTGGTAAAGTCCTGTGCAGCATTATCCTCTGAGGAGATTATTAGAATCAATGATGCTGAAAGAGATGGCACCCCATTGTCCTTCACTTCTACCACCAACCGGTGAGAAACCCCAGGTTCCCTCAGTGTCCGAATGACACGGATCTCTCCTGAGTGGTCTTCTACTTTGAAAGTATTCACCTCATTTGTCTCATAGAGTAAATGGTACGAAACCCATGCATTATGGCCACTGTCAGCATCCACAGCCACTACTTTAGTCACCAGATATCCAGGTTCCACTGGGATTAGAAGTGACTGATGAAAGGCAGAACCTTTGGGAACTTCTGGGTGTACAATTACAGGTGCATTATCATTTTGATCCACTATGAACAGATGAAGAATGCTTGTGCTGCTTAGTGGTGGGAAACCTGAATCCTTCACCTCTACTGAAACTTGAAAGACTTTTTCTTGCTCATAATCTAGAACCCTGGAAGTGTAAATACTGCCATTCTCTTGATTGATGTGGAAATAGGTTGAGATAGGCAAGCCATGATTTCCGGTATCCACAATGGAATAAGATAGCTTGGAATTGACACCTACATCTGGATCACAGGCTGACACAGAAAAGACTAGAGTTCCAGGAGATGTATTTTCCTCCACATGGGCTGTGTAGGAAGGGATGGAGAAAGTGGGTGCATTGTCATTGATATCTGAAACTTGAATTAATATATTTTTCTCAGTTGACTTTTGAGGTATTCCAGAATCTGTTGCTTTAATTGTGATATTGTATCCAGCAGTCTTCTCTCGATCAAGTGGGCCATTAGTCACTAGTGAATAATGTCCTTTAAATGAAGACACCAATTTAAATGGCACATGTCTTGGAATCTCTAAGTGAACTTGCCCATTGTCTTCAGAATCATTGTCCTTTGCTTGAATAAGTGCAATGACTGTTCCTATGGGTGCATCTTCTTGTACTGAGCTAGAAAGAGTGGTCATCATAATCTCTGGACTGTTGTCATTAACATCAACAAGTTCTACTCTAATATTGCAATGACCTTCCATAGCAGGGGATCCCTTGTCTTTAATGTAGATGGCTATTTCATATGCATTGGCTTCTTCATAATCCAATAAAACTTTTGTCTTGATTTCCCCTGTTTGAGAGTCCAGACTAAACACATCAAGGAGTTTTAGCTGTACACTGCTGCTGGATTTAAAGAAATATTCAACTTCTCCATTAGGTCCTTCATCTAAGTCAGTAACATTGAGTTTTGTTACAATAGTCCCCACCTGGATATTTTCCTCTAAATAAACCTTTGATACAGGTGGTTCACACACTGGGGGATTATCATTTGCATCAAGAACGTGGACTGTAACCTGAACAGTGCCTGACTGAACAGGATTTCCACTATCTAGGGCAGTCAGGATTAAATGATGGGTAGCTGCTTTTTCCCTGTCCAGGAGCTTTTCCAATACAATTTCAGGTATTTTGACCCCATCTCCTCTGATATTGATACTCAAAGCAAAATGTTCATTTGGACTGAGCTCATAGGTTGCAATGGAATTGGAACCAGTGTCTTGATCTTCTGCAACTTCCAGCCGTAATCGGGTGCCTAGGTTGGCAACCTCAGTGATTTCTAAAGAAACAGTGTCCTTTGGGAATCGGGGGGCATTGTCATTCACATCCAGTATCTCCACCTCCACCCGGTTAAGTTGCAATGGATTCTCCAGCACCAACTGAAAAGGAAAAGAACACCTGGGGCTGGAGCTACACAGCATTTCCCGATCTAACCTCTCATTGACGAGTAACATGCCGTCTGCCAGGTTCACTTGGAAGTATTGGCGCATTCCCTCACTGACCAGCTGCAAGCGGCGAGCACGCAGAGTCCGCACATCCACTCCCAGATCCTTGGCAATATTCCCCACGTAAGAGCCTGGATCCTGGTCCTCTGGGATGGAGTAGTGAATCTGCATGGAGATGAGATCTGGCAGGGAAAACACTGAAGCTAAAAATAACAGCAGCTGCCATTGCAAATTCTGTCTGCTATCCATGCCTGGCTTGCTTCAGTCAAAAGGATTGCAGCTTCTGGCTGCTGCTGCTGCTGCTTCTTGCCGGGGGTTGGGGGAGGTGGGTGGGTGCGTGTTTTTTTTTTTTGCTGCTTCTAGATACACTCTGTCCCTCCCACCTGGTGACTCTGGGATGACCCGAGAGGGCAGTGCAGCCCCCCAAAAAGGATGCTGCAGCTTGAGAGAGAAGGGAGAGGAGGGGGAATGGATTTTCAAGCAGCAGCAGCAGCAGCAGCAGCAGCAGCAGCAACAGCTCCTCCTTGGCAAAATGGAAAACAGGAAAAAGAGCTCTGAAATGGATATTAGCAATCCCCTTCTCTGTGACAGCACTGAAGTCCCTTTCTCAAAATACATCCCCCCAAAATACTTTGCCCATCTCCAGAGCCACCATGCTCCTCCTCCCCCTCTTTTTCCAGCACAGCAGAGCGAGCTGTCCCAAGGGTGCTGTTGGCCAAAAGAGCTTGCACAGACTGCCTGGCTGAAAAAGCTGAAATCAAAAGTGTACAAGAAAGGCAGAGAGAGTTGCTTAGAATATACATAATCTCAGAAAAAAGAAAGACAACCTCCCAGCCTTAATTCCCAATCTTCCCCAAAGCAATTGGAACAACATAGATGCCTAAGGAAGTGACTGAATGAGTGAGTAAAAAGCCTACAGTATATGAAGCCTGCTAGACAGACAATTCAGAAGGCTTCAGGGTGAGCTTGTGTAGGTTAACAGTATCTATGCAATAGCTTATTCATTGATTTCCCCACCCTTATCTCTTGTGCACAAGAGACCATAAGATGTGTACAGAACCCAGGGCTTAAGCAGAAAATTCTCACCTTATGAAAGAAGCTGGCTTCAGTTAGATTGCTGCAAGAAGCTGCCCTAAGAGTCAAATTAGGTTTCATAAACACAAACTCGCTGATATCTGATACAGGAGAAAAGCAAGATCTGTATCCTCTGACTGGAGGTCCTGAAGTGGCTACCTGTACTCCAATCATGGCATCTCCAGGGCTCAGCTGATAATGATAATGTCCCGTCATGTGATCTGGGACATTTTCAAGCCCACTAGCTTTACCTCCACAGCATCCAAAGATAGTAGATGTTGCAAGAGCATCACGGTGAAGACATCTTGCTCCCAGGGCCACCAAAGCAATCAATATGATAGTAGAAATTGCTGCCAAACAGATAATAAGGTATAAAGTCAATGTGGGTGGTCTCTCACTTTTCACAGAATGTGCACTTAACCCTAGAAACACTTCAGAAGTGCTCTCTTCCAGGAATATGATCACAGTAACTGAGGTAGACATGGAAAGTTCTCCTGAATCTTTGACAACTATGATTAGTTCCTGGGTAGGATTGTCTAGGTCCTGTATTATTCGCAGAGTCCTCATTTCCCCACTGTGAAGACTTATGCTAAACAGACTAAGATCTGTGGCTTGTTTTAGATGATAAGAGAGCCAAGCATTTTGCCCAGAATCCAAGTCCACAGCAATAATTTTTGTGATTAAAGCTTTGGCCATAATAGATCGAGGAATCCTGAATTGTACAACTGAATCTTTCCCAGTAAAAGGAAACTGAACCTTTGGTGCATTGTCATTCTGATCTAGTAGATAAATGTGGACCATAACCCTGTTGCAGAGAGAAGGAGAACCTCCATCACAAGCTTCCACCTGAAACTGAAAATGATTGGTACACTCATAATCAAAAGAGCTCTCTGCAAAAACTTCCCCATTTGTTGGGTTAATGGAGATGAAAGAAGTGAGATCTTCAATCAGTTCTTGTCCTGGACTGGACAAAACAATGTAAGATAGCTGTGAATTCTGGTCTTTATCTGCATCTGTTGCAGAAACTTTAAGGAGAATCACTCCTGCTGGATTGTTCTCTTCTATGATGACTTCATAAAATGACCTGTCAAACTGAGGTGGATTATCATTAACATCTGCCAGAGTAATGGAGAAAGATGTCTGTTGCAAGAGAGATGGATTTCCTAAGTCAAAGGCACAGATAGTGATATTGTATTGAGAAGAGTTCTCACGATCCAGTTGCCCACCAATGAGCAAGGAATACTGGTGCTCAAAATCCTTCCGAAGTTTAAAAGGAAGATTTTTTGACAAATCACACTGGACTTTCCCTTGATCCCCAGAGTCTCTATCTTTGACATGTATCACAGCAACTACTGTGCCAGGAGGTGCATCTTCACTCATGGAACTGGAGAAAGATGTGAGAATGACTTCAGGGACATTATCATTGACATCTGTCACTTCTACAATAACACTGCAATGCTGTTCCATGGTAGGGGAACCCATGTCTTTAGCTTCCACTTCAATTTCATATATGCTGGCCTCTTCAAAATCAAGAGTCCCTTGAACACGGATTTCTCCTGTGATATTATCAATAGCAAATATTTTGCACAAAACTTCAGAGTTATGACTGCTGAGGGAATACCGTACCTGTCCATTAGACCCTTCATCAAAGTCGGTTGCATTCAGTTTAATCACCAGTGTCCCAGTAGGAGAGTTTTCTACCAAGCGGACATTGTAAGTGGGTTTGTCAAAAACTGGATGATTATCATTAGCATCCAGAACATGGACAGCAATCTGTACACTGCTAGATCTGGGGAATGTGCCCCCATCTTCAGCTGTCAGGATCAAATTGTGGATAGCCACACGCTCTCTGTCCAATGTTTTCTCCAGAACTAGTTCTGGGAATTTGGTGCCATCGGTGTGTGCCTTCACATTAAGGCTGAAGTTCTCATTGATGCTGAGGTGATAGGTTTGCAAAGTATTTGTTCCTATATCTGGATCCTGTGCATGTGGAATAGGGAAACGGGCACCCAGGGCAGCCAATTCATAGATCTGCAGAACAATTGTGCTACTTGAGAATTCAGGAGCATTGTCGTTGATATCCAGAATCTCCACTTCGATGCGATAGAACTCCACCGGGTTTTCAATTGCAAGTTTAAGATGCAAGAAACATCGCAGGTTCTGGCCACAAAGCTGTTCTCTGTCTATTCTGTCATTGATTATTATGATTCCAGTGTTCACATTCACAGAGAAATACTGGAAGTCGGAATCAGAAAGCACCTGCAGATTGGCAGCTGCAAGCTTTGTTACATCCATTCCTAAATCCTTAGCAAGATTTCCTACAAAGGCTCCCCGAGTAAGTTCCTCAGGGACAGAATAACGGATCTGTGCAAAACAGTCACTCAGAAACAGACAGAAAGCAAAGGTATGTAAGAATCCCAAACGCCAGGCAGTTTTTTCTGGTCTGAGCATCTTTCAGAAATCCACAGCAGGAAGGTCTAAAAATTGCAAAACAGGAGCTATTTATAGCACACAGTACAGCTTTAAAACCCTGAGAAACTCACCAGTTATCCCAACGAAATATGCATTATATGAAAGAAAGAGGGTCTATAGTCAGTATTTACCTCCCTCATTCATTGTTTTGGTTTGAGAGAGATTGTCACTGCTATGGAGGGAGTGGTACGCACGGCAAGTCTTCAGCATTAACCGCCTGTTCATTCGCTGAGACTGCTTTTCTATTTATCCAATCAGCAGAGCCTTTCCCAGGACAGCAACACAAGCACCAATCCATGTCTGAAAGCAGCTACTGTGTGAAAAAGGACCGCGTAACCTGTTTTTTTTTTTTTTAAACCTAGAGACATCAGGCAAAAAGACAGGCTGTGGAAAACATACTCAAACATCTTGCCCCATTTTGGCTTTGTTCTAGCTTATCTGACCACCAGAAGTATTAGCAGCATGCAAATATTTGTTCTAACAACACAGCTGACTCCTCCTATATTATATACGCAGCAAAATAGTGAATTTCTCATTTTCTATCAGGAATGACAATTAATTAAGGCTAGCAATGGCTCCCTCCTTCCCCCATCCCAACTCACCCAGCTAATTATTTGTAGAATGCTGAATTAATGATACTTTTAGGATAAGATGTATTTTTTTCAGAAAACGCATATTCTATTTTTCTAATAATAAACCACTTGGCAGGTGGTAGAGCTTTGCAATTGTAAATATGTTAAAAATGAAAGAAAAATCTGATTTTGGCAGCATTTGAAAAATGATATATACAATTATTAACATTTGAATTTTCTTCTTATTCTTGCCCAAATCAAACCACTGCTCCCCAGTTCCAGGTTCCTATCATAGGTACTTCCAACATATGTAAAGTCATGGGGGTCAATCCACAAAATTTGCCTCATCTCCAAAGTATCTATTTTAGAAAACACGTTCAAAGTTCCTGCACCATTTCGATAATAAGGTATGAATTAGCCCATGCTTAATCTTCCATTTATGAAGCTACAGACCTATAAGAATTTAGCTTTTGGTCTAAATGTCTATAGAGACTCTCAGTCATCCAGGTCATGGTTGTCCCAAAGGTGCTTTTTCAAAAAGATGTTTCCTATAAGATGTTTTGCTTCTCATCCAAGAAGCTTCTTCAGTTCTTCAGTTCTGAACTGAAGAAGCTTCTTGGATGAGAAGCAAAACATCTAAAAGGAAAAACGAAGTCCAGTAGCTTTTTGAAAAAGCACCTTTGGTTAGCTCTTGGTCAAATTTCAATTACTGGAAATACCAGTTATGTTTGGGATGGAATCAGGACAAAACACAAAAAGTCACCTCACCTGCTCTGGATGGTTCAGCGTATTAATATGGGACAAAAAAGAATCAACTTTCCTTGTTAGGGTACTTGGCTGAGAATACACAGGCCTCATGAAGGTGAAATCACTTCTGTCTGACCCTGAAGAATGCCTGGATTTATGGGTATGGCTATGGGAATCTGCAGGCCTCAGGGTTACCTCCATGTATTCCAGGGTACCATTGGAGTTGAGTTGCAGTTTAGGACTGAAGTATTTGAAAAGATCCCTGATAGGATCATTGTTTATGGTGTAAGAAGAATCTTTGTCTTTTCTTTTCCAAAAGCATTTTGCAGACAAGACAATTAAAGTAATGAGAGAGACAATGCTAACCACCACCAGAGCTATAATCAGATACAGAGTCAGATCAGATTTTTCTTTGGGATGATTTATGAACTCATGAGACTGTGAACTTTCCTCAGATGCTTTTTCCTCTAGTGAGACCAAGATTGTAACAGTAGTGGACAAAGATGGTTTTCCATGATCCTTAACAAGGACAAGGATTTTCTGTGGAAGAAGATCTGTTTCTTGGAAGCTTCGAATAGTCCATATTTCCCCAGTGTATGGTGCCACTCGAAACAGGGAGGCATTCGTAGATTGGGGGAGTAAGGAATAGGACAGCCAGGCATTATGACCAGAATCTACATCTACTGCTGTGACTTTTGTGATGACATAACCTACTGGTGCCAACAGAGGGATTCTCTGGAGTGCTGACAATTGCTGGCCAGTCACTGGATACAAAACAACAGGAGCATTATCATTCTGATCCAATATGAAGAGATGAACACTAACACTGGAGCTTAGTATCGGTGTCCCAGCATCCTGCACAGTAACAAGAATTTGCAACACTTGAAGCATTTCATAATCAAAAGAATGCTGAGCATATATATTCCCGTTATCTGGGTTGATATAAATAAAGGAAGAAATGAGGGCATCTTGGACCTGATTTCCAGCCACTGAGTAAGTGAGCCGGGAATTATCACCCTCATCAGGATCAGAGGCAGATACAGTACACAACAGAGAGCCAGGTGGATTGTTCTCTTTCAAGAAGGAGTTGTAGAAATGCTGAGAGAAGGATGGTATGTTATCATTGACATCTGAAATGTTTAGCAAGACAGTCAAATCTCTAGTTAAAGGTGGAATTCCTGAGTCTTGGGCAGTGAGCTTTATAGTATATTGAGAGACTGTTTCTCTATCCAGCTTTTCATGTGTAATTAAGGAAAAATGATTTTCAAACGATTTAATTTTAAAGGGTAGGTTCGTTGGTATTTGCAAGCTTACTTTTCCATTGACACCCAAATCTTGATCTCGCACACTGAAAAGCCCCACCACTGTTTCTAAAGGTGTATTTTCTGGCAGTGGATTTACCAAGGAGGTAAGCAGAATATCTGGGAAATGGTCATTTTCATCTTCAACTTCTATTTGGATAACACAGTGGCCTTCCATCTGTGGTATGCCCTTGTCTCTGGCTCTTATGTGAAGTTCATAAAATTGGGATTCTTCAAAATCCACAACTCCTTGAATATAGATCTCACCTGTATGGGGATCTAAACCAAACAATGTCTGGATGGAATCTGATGTGTGGATTCCAAAAGAATACTGTATTTCCCCATTAGAACCTGCATCAGGATCAGTTGCATTGAGTTTAAAAATTAAAGAACCTACGGGAATGTTTTCCAAGAAATGTATCTTATACACAGGCAGATCAAATGTCGGCTCATTATCATTATTGTCAAGGACCACAATGGTGAGCTGACTTGTTCCTGACAGGACAGGGTCCCCTCCATCATAGGCAGTCAAAATTAGCTGATGTTCTGATTGCTCTTCTCTATCCAAAGGCTGGTCTAGCACCAGTTCAGGTAAAAGCTTGCCATCCTTCACATTCTTTATATCAAGTATGAAATGAGGATTGGGACTGAGCTGGTAGGCACTGATTGCATTGGTCCCAACATCTGCATCATGTGCACTCTCGAGTGGAAGCCGTGATCCTGTAGCAGCAGATTCTGCTACCCTCAATACAAGCCAGGGAGTGATGAAATTGGGTGAATTATCATTCAAATCCAGAATCTCTACCTCCAGGTGAAAGAGTTCCAAGGGATTTTCAATTACTACTTGCACAGGCAGGATGCACAGTGAGCTTGCTCCACAGAGAGTCTCTCGATCTATCTTTTCATTCACTATCAGAGCACTACTGTCCAAGTTAATTGCAAAGTACCTCTTACTTTCCTCAGAGCCCAGCCAAAGCCTACGACTTGAAAGATCTGCCAGTGTTAAGCCCAGGTCATGTGCCACCTCTCCCACCATGGTCCCCAGCTTCGATTCCTCCACAACAGAATAGCGGATCTGTCCTGTAATCAACACCCAGCTGAATAATAAAAATAAGCCCAGTACTTGCCATTTGCAAGAGAGTTGCCAGGACAATTGTGGCTTCATCTCAGAAAGTCTTCTTGTAATTTCCCATTTATCAAGAGATTTTTCAAGACCTGGATGAGTTCTGTTGATAAAATCCCTCTGTATTCCTTTCCAAATGAATATAAGTAGCTTTTGATCTTGCTCAGCTGCAACAACGTTAGTCAGAAAGGTGAGGGGGTGGATTAAGGGAGGGAAACTGAATTACAGCCATGACGGAGGAAGAAAGTCAAGGCGGAAAGACTAGATCCCTTCCTTCCATCAGAAATCTGATCAGCAGCTGAATAGAGGATATTTCCATATAGTCTTTACCACTGACAGTTCCACCTACACCCTTATAGTAGCAGCAACAAGCAGAGTTGAGATAGCACCCAATAAAGCAGGCTGGTTCGTCACTGGTTTTGGCAGCTATGTTTAGCAGCTCAGATTCTTGTTCTCAAGGAAACAGCACATCCGGAAAGCATGAACAGTACAAATTTTGATTGTTTACATTCTCTAGATTGTTCCATTGCATCTGAACAAATAAGAAAGTCTCTTTATCCAGAATGACAATATTCTAAAGTGGCCTGTTTTCCATTTGTATGAAAAGATAGTACAAGGAGGAAAAGAAAAGAACTTTCCATCCATCCATCCATCCATCCATCCATCCATCCATCCATCCATCCATCCATCCAGAATATGGTCTGCTTGTTTTTGGCTCAGCATGATGTGTGAACCTGTCCACTGCAACATACCATTAAGTCCAGGGATGGTATTCACTTACCCCCACTACCAGTTCGCAAATGTGAGCGTGCATGCATGCTTGCTTTGCGTGTGACACCTCTGCGTGTGTGCAGGGCCTTCTGCACATGTGCAGAGCGTCAAAAATGGGATGTGATGATGCAGCCGCTGCTACCGGTTTGCCCAATCTGCATAGAACCGGCTGAATACCACCACTGATTAAGTCTAAGCCTGAGTTAGTATTATGTACTGTATGAATGGATACATTCAATGTCAACATAAGACATCCAATTATAGAAATAATTTCTTATTCTGTGTTTTGTTTTCTTACTTATTTACTTCTGGAAAATTACCCAACAAAGTTTCTTTTGTAACAGAAACTGGTTGTTGAAATTTAACCTAATACAGGTAGTCCTTGACTTACAACAGTTTGTTTAGTGACCATTCAAAGTTACAACAGAACTGAAAAAAGGAGTTATGACCATTTTTCACACTTATGACCATTGCAGCATCCCCATGGTCATGTAATCAAAATTTGGATGCTTCACAACTGGCATGTATTTCTGACAGTTGCAGTATCCCAGGGTCATATGATCACCTTTTGTGATCTTCTGACAAGCAAAGTCAATGGGGAAGCCAGATTCACTTAATAAACGTATTACTAATCTAATAACTGCAATGATTCACTTATTGTGGCAATAAGTGAGGGAGTCATCTTTGTTGCAGCTGCCATTGTATAAGTCCTGCTGACACTGGCCACCGTGAGAGGGTGACCGGGTCATTGCCTTCTGGGACAGCTGCCTGAGACTCCTCTCCACTGTCATGGGAGGACACTGGAGTCCGGTTTGACCCCTGGCCGAAATGGTGGACTCTCTCCCCTGGACTTTTTATACCATCATTAAGAATCCTTGGCCTTTTTCCATCTTCCCCAGACAGACTTTTGGAACCTTAAGATGTACTCATCCGCTGATCTGTTCGCACTGCGAGACTCCCCCCTCTCGCGGGCCTGGCCCTCCACGTTATCGAGGGCTTATCTTGATGACAGGCTTTGGAACCCCGAGAGATGGCATGCAGCGAAGAGGGGGTTGAGGGTTTTTTTATGCAAATTCTTACTGAAATTTTTAAGGGGACCCAGGAGGAGGGATGGAAATAATGATTTTTTTAAGGGGAACTGGGAGGAAGACCAAGGGGTTTGGGGGGACAAACCCACTAAGGTCAGAGCCGAGCCCGGCACAGGGGGACGGCCTGGAGGGTGCGAGTCGAGGGATTGGGGAGGGGCTGGAGGACCATCCAGAAGAGGAATTTTCCATCAGCACGGTGAATGGGAGGGGCAGATATGGCAGGAGTAGGGGACCATATCATGTGCAGGGGGTGCGCACTCGCTGTTTGAGAGCAATTGCGCGCCCCGGTCCCCAAGACTCCACTCAGATACTATGTGGCTTAGATACTCAGGACCTGGGCCTCCAGCTGATGTTATGCAATGCCAGGTCCGTGGTTAATAAGCCCCCCCTCATTCATGATCTTATACAGGAGGGGGGAGCAGACCTGGCAGCTATTACTGAGACCTGGTTGGGCCCGGAGGGAGGGGTCCCCCTGGTTGAGATGTCCCCACCGGGCTTCAGAGCATTTCATCAGCCGAGGGCACAGGGGAGGGGCGGGGGGGTGGCGGTTATTATTAAAGAAGATCTTGGTTCGAGGGAAACCACTGTGCCACAGATTGCCAGATGTGAAACCCTCTTTGTGAGCTGGGGTCATGGGGTTCAGATGGGCCTGTTGCTCACGTACCTGGCTCCCTGCTGCGTGGCAATGGCCCTGCCCGAGCTACTCGATGTGATAGCCACGGTGGCAGTTGATACACCCAGGCTTATGGTCATGGGTGATTTCAACCTGCCATCCGTTGGTGAGACGTCTGAGATGGCACGGGAGTTCATGGCTTCCATGACGGCCATGGACCTGACCCAGTTAGTTCATGGCCCCACTCACAGGGGGGGGGGGGTCACACTCTGGACTTGATTTTCGTCTCTGGCCAGTGGTTGAGTGGCCTTGTTATAGGGGATATAGACATGGAACCTTTGTCATGGTCTGACCACTCGCTCCTTCGCCTAGATCTTCGAACCGCTACACCTACAATATGGGTCCGCCCCAGGCGCCTGATGGATTCTGATAGATTCCAGATGGAGCTTGGGCCATTTCCTGAGGTTCTAGCTCAGGACTCGGTCGGGGACCTGGTGGCGGCCTGGGATCGGGCCGCTAGCGAAGCCTTAGATTGAGTCGTGCCTTTGCGGCCTCTGACCCGGTCCCGATCCCTCGTGGCTCCTTGGTTTACTGAGGAGCTGAGGGAGATGAAGCACCGGAAAAGACGCCTGGAGAGTGGTTGGAGGGCCAGTCTCACCGAATCTGACCGAACACTGGTAAGGTCACATATTAAGACCTACCTAGTGGCGATAAAAGCGGCAAAGTCTAATTACTTTTCCGCTCTTATTGCATCATCAGAGAACTGTCCGGCGGCCCTGTTCAGAGTGACCCACTCCCTGCTTCAACCGGGAATGCGGGAGGACCCTCTGGAGGGCAGGGCTGAGGATTTCGGATGGTATCTGTATGACAAAATCGCTCAGATCCGGCAGGATTTGGACTCTGACTGGGTAGATCCGGGCAGGATGACGAGGAATAGTCTTGAGAATGTTATCTGGGAAGAGTTTGACTCTGTGACTCCGGATGACGTGGACAGGATTTTGGGGAGACTTAATGCGACCACATGTTTACTGGACCCGTGTCCCTCCTGGTTAGTACTGGCTTTCCGGGAGGTCTCACGAGGCTGGCTCCAGGGAATTATCAACGCTTCGTTGAGTTAGGGTCACTTCCCCGCTACCTTGAAAGAGGCGGTGGTGAGGCCTCTCCTCAAGAAGCCCTCCCTGGATCCGGCAGTATTGGCTAACTATTGTCCTGTCTCCAACCTTCGCTTTGTGGCGAAGGTTGTTGAGAGTGTGGTCGCACGACAGTTCCCACAATTCCTGGAGGAAACGTCCTATCTAGACCCGTTCCAGTTGGGTTTCAGGCCTGGGCACAGCACGGAAACGGCATCGGTCGCGTTGGTTGATGATCTCTGGAGGGCTCGGGACAGGGGTTGCTCCTCTGTTCTGGTCCTATTAGATCTCTCAGCGGCTTTTGATACCATCGACCATGGTATCATGCTGCACCGGTTGGAAGAGTTGGGGATGGGGGGACCGTGTTACGGTGGTTCTCCTCCTTTCTCTCAGACCGGTCGCAGTTCGTGTTGGCAGGGGGGCAGAGGTCGACCTCGAGGCCTCTCATCTGTGGAGTGCCGCAAGGGTCGGTCCTCTCGCCCCTTCTGTTCAACATTTATGTGAAGCCGCTGAGCGAGATCATCTGTGGCTTTGGAGTAAGATACCACCAGTACGCTGATGACACCCAGCTGTACATCTCCACCCAGGCCACCCCAGCGATGCCCTTGAAGTGATGGCCCAGTGCTTGGAGGCTGTATGGATCTGGATGGGGAGGAACAAGCTCAAGCTCAACCCTTCCAAGACTGAGTGGCTGTGGTTCCCGGCATCCCGATATAGTCAGCTGACTCCATCACTGACTATCGGGGGCGAGTCTTTGGCCCCCATTGAGAGGGTGTACAATCTGGGAGTCCTCCTGGATACGCAGCTGTCTTTGGAGGAACATCTGACGGCTGTTGCCAGGGGGACCTTTTGTCAGGTTCACCTGATTCGCCAGTTGCGCCCCTTTCTTGATCGGGATTCCGTGTGCACAGTCACTCATGCCCTTGTCACCTCTCGCCTGGACTACTGCAACGCTCTCTACATGGGGCTCCCCTTGAGGAGCACCCGGAGGCTCCAACTGGTCCAGAATGTGGCCACCCGGGTAATTACGGGAGCTGCATGGCGCTCCCGCATAACACCGCTCCTGCGCGAGCTGCACTGGCTCCCAGTGGTCTTACAGGTGCGCTTCAAGGTGTTGGTTACCACCTTTAAAGCACTCCATGGCATAGGACCTAGTTATCTCCGAGACCGCCTTCTGCCACCGACGACCTCCCATCGACCCGTGCGCTCCCATAGAGAGGGCCTCCTCGGGGTGCCATCAGCCAAGCAATGCAGGCTGGTGACCCCCAGGGGGAGGGCCTTCTCTGTGGGGGCACCTACCCTCTGGAATCAGCTGCCCCCAGAGATAAGGAGAATCCAAGACCTCTGTGCCTTCCGCCGTTCCCTTAAAACTTTCCTTTTCCAACAAGCCAGGCTGGCCTAACAATGCCTTTTAAATGATTTTAAATTTGTATGTTTCTTAAATTTTTGGCCAAATTGAGATATTTCCTTTTAATTTGTTCTTAATGTTTATATTATGTGTTTTTATCTGGCTGTACACCGCCCTGAGTTCCCAGGAAGAAGGGCGGTATATAAATTCGAAGTAAGGTAAAGTAAAGTAAAGTAAATAAAGGTTGTAAAATGGAGCAAAAGTCACTTAACAAATGTCTCACTTAGCAAGATAAATTTTGGGCTCAGATGTTGTTGTAAGTTGAGGACTATCTGTACCTATGTTTCCATTAGTTAAAAGCATTACTTCTTATCAAATCTTTGAGTCTCACATATATTTTTAGACTTATTTTAAAATATTTTAAAGAGCTATTTAACACAAAACTCTCCTCCAAAGTATTTTTAATTCATAAGATGTCCACTTTAATATGAAACCTGTTTCACATGGCTTTAGTCATCATTTTCAATATTAAGACATCCAAATCAAAACCACTACTATCCAAAGAAAAACATTTCACATCACATTTAATTTGTCTCTTGGGGAAGGCAGCTAGCTGGAAGAGTACCTATTGCTAATATCCCCTAGTGACTGACTTCACACACCTGACGTTTCTCCCTTCTGAAGAGTGAGTCATGTCAGACTTTAGGAGACTATACGGAAAAATACTTCTACTTTTTTCATAGTTTTATTAATGTATAATATAACATACAAAAAGAATACAAAAACAAATATTAGGTAAATTAGGAAAGGAAAAAGGGAAGTGGATAGTGGGGGAAAGCAAGGGAAAAAGAAAAAAAATAAGGCATTGATTTTCAACTCCTTTGGTGCAGTAAAATAAGGCAAAGATCTATCCTCAACTTTTTGCTTTTTCATAATAATAGAAACTAGCCATTTCTATAACTACATGGAAAAATACTTCTAATGAAAACTGAAGGAAATTAATCTTTTGCTCTATGGAGTGAAAACATCAATGTTTTCCCACTTAAATGGAATTCTTTTCTTTCAGGTATTGACCCAAGGCATATCAGATGTTTTATTTTCAATCTTTAAATCACTTCAAGATTAAATATATATATAAAAAAAACATAGAAGGTGCTGAGATTGCTGGCAGAATGGAATAGCAATAACACTTAGACTTATATACCATTTTGTAGTGCTTTACAGCCCTATCTAAGCAGTTTACAGAATCAGCATATTGCCCCCAACAATCCGGGCCCTCATTTTACCGACCTCAGAAGGATGGAAGGCTGTCAACCTTGAGCCGGTCAGAATCGAACTCCTAGAGTGAGCAGTGAATTAGCCTGCAGTACTGCATTCTAACTACTATGCCACCACGGCTCCTAGCCCATCCTATTCATTGTGGACATAATTGCCATGCTGATATTTGAGATTAGATATCAAAATGGTTCTGGCTGATTTAAGTGAGATTTAGGATAAGGCCATCTTATTCCAAAATAGTCTGTCTGATCTGACTTTCTCTTGGGAAGGTTGAAATTTTGAAAATGCTTAGGATGTGTCTTGTTACAGCTTATAAGAAATTCATGCATTCTGTTACTCTGGTGACCAAGGAAACTCCTTGTTCTGAGAAAAGTATAGTTTCTTGGCTTGATGCCCATTTTGAGTTAATAATGTATCTTGAAACTAGAAGTGAATCTATTGAATTTAGTCACTGAACATTCATTGTAGATGAATTTTAGTCACTGAACACACATCATAAATGGTTCCATTCTCCATGGTATAAACATAGAAGGAAATAGACATTCCATTATACATTTGACCAAAGAGTAAAAGCTGTGAAGTTTGAACAATACCAGGATTAAACAAATGCAAATATAGAAAATATTAACATTCTCTCAGCACTTTTCTTAGTCAAAAGTTGTGATATAGGCTCTGAGAAATAGGATAAATTATTATTGAGATCAGAGTGATTACACAGATAATGCTCTGAATTGAAAAACTCAAATCTGTAATCGTTTATTATAACATATTGTGAAAGGAATTTTTTTTCTCCAAAATCTTCCTTACTAACCCTGAGGATCATTTCTGTGGTACAAAGAAGAACACTATTGGTATAATAGTAAACAAGTGAACCTAATCAGTAATACCTAATCAGTTATGATGGAATCTGGAGCTGAAGTGAGGGGTGGAGTTAAAAGATTGGCTAGTCTGGAATTGCTGAAAGGGAGGAAGCAGTGGAAAACAGTAGGGTTGCCAGATCTGCTTCCAAAAAATAGCAGACAAGCGGGGGGAGGGGGGGGTTAAGTAGTAAATTTTTTAAAAAAATTTTTACAATTAAATTATATATTTTCTTACAAACATTTTAACACGTATTAAAATAATCACTTCAAAACTTTACTTAAAATTCAAAACATCAAATATATTATAATAATATGTAAAATATTAAATTACATTTTACTTTGCTGTCGTGTGTATTTTTTATTTGACTGCGCAGCTTTGATCAATTCTTTGTGTTTAAGGAATAATTCTTTAATTTCAGTACAACGTTGAGAAATATTAAAAAATATACAAAGTTCACTTCGAACTGATGGTACAAGCAGTCGGTTACGTTCGTCAGTCCACAAATTTCCCATGACGCTGAAAATTCGTTCAACGTTTGCATTTGATACCGGAATTGATGCACAATACTGGAACAGTTTCAGTAAACTCAGAGCTGGCTCTTTCTTGAAAAAGTACGTCCACTTATCAAGGGATGAATCACCCTGCAGATGAACATAAACTTCTTCTAAGGCAGAAATTTCATCGAAGAGAGTGTTGGGTGGAAGTTCTTCTCGCCATGGTGATAATAACCAGATGTTCGTCATTTCTTCTAAAGTTGGAGGATTATTGCGATCAATTAGATTGAAACAATTTAGCATCTCATATTCTGAATCGGTGAAATTATACCACTTTTCTAGGTACGCAATGGCTCTTTGATACACGTTGATGGCTTCTTTCTTGAACTTTTGCATGGCATTCTCAGGCAAATGTTTTTTACGTAAGGCAAATAAAACTTTCATTCTAAAAAACTGCTCATCGTATTTTTTTTGCAAAGAATCACGCAGCTTACACATGATAATGTGGAGATCACATGCAAGAATTTTCTTGCTTTCCAGCTTCAGTAGGGTGTCTTGCATTATTGACATGAAGAAGTGCGTGAAATATAAATACAATTCTGAAATTGTTGGTTCATCGTCCTTTGCGAGTTCATTTTCCTGATCCGAAATAAGGTTCCAGATAACCTTATGGCACTCATCAGATCCAAGAGAAATAAAATATGATTTTAGAGGTAACCAGTTTAAAAGAAGTCTTTCGACCGCTTTAAACAAACTTAACCAACATGTTGGAACATGGCGCAAAACTTCATGGAATTCTGACTCGCAAAACTCAAAAAATGATTTCAACTCTTCTTGTTTCTTCGCAGAATTCGAAAATTCGGCAAAAACCTTCAGCACTACATTTTTGATATCAAAAGATAACTGCTTTAATGCATTTTTTGCGCTGTTGTGTAAAATGTGATTATTGCAATGAGCATTCGATCTTTGTCTCATTCTAACTTATGAAAAAAAAGACAAAACACGATTCTATTCTTATTCTCTTAGACTGTACAGCTTTAGATTACGTACCATTTCATCATAAAGCTTTTGAATAAAAAAAATGTCCACTATTTTGTGAAAAAAAATAGTGAACATAATGTGAAAAAGTGGACTGTCCGCTCAAATAGTGGACACCTGGCAACCCTAGAAAGCAGACTCTCTTTAAACTCTGAAGTTCTTATCTAGATGTTCTCTAGTGAGTGCAATGAATCTGATCAGATTCCTGTTAATAGGCAAGTATCAATAAACATACCATTCTGATCAACTGCTTGTGTAGTTCTGATTCCTTGTGCCTGACATTAGTAATCATTAAGAATTTTCAGGGTTGTGCTTATGGAAGCTGTTCCTTGTTCATTGGTCTTCTTGTGAATTTTGAAAAATGTCATTTTCATCACCTTTTGAATTATTTATCTCCAAATTCATAATCACAGCTGCAAATTCTCTGGTTGTTCTGTGAAGTATGAATGTTAAAGGAATACAGGTAGTTCTTAACTTATAACCACAATTTGAACCAGAATTTCTGTCCTAAGTTGTTGCAGTCATCGGTCAAGTCAGACCTGCTCTTAGAACAATTTTTATGGTGGTTGTTAAGCAAATCCAGTTTCTTCAATGGGGGTATTTTGCCAGAAATTGCCAAAAATGCCACAAACTGTGATCACATGACTACAGTATGTTGCAAGGTTGTAAATGTAGGCTAGTTGCCAAGCGCCCAAATTGTGATAATAGGGCTGGAGGGTGTGTGTGCAGTAGAATGTACGTTATAGTGGTGGGCCATGATGAACTTTAATCAGTGATTAAAGATGCTGAGCTTGTCATCTGGAAAGCTGGCAGCTCAGGCTGGAGACACAAGCTCTACACAATGGGGTGAGCTCCCGTTATTTGCCCCAGCTCCTGCCAGCAGTTCGAAAGCATGCAAGCGCGAGTAGATTAATAGGTGCCACCTCTGTGGGAAGGTAACAATGTTCCATGCTTTTTGGTATATAGTTATGCTGGCCATGTGACCACAGAAATGTCTTCAGTTAACACTGGGAGCCAAGAAACGGAGATGAGCACCGCTCCCTAGAGTCGGACACAGCAGGGGAAACCTTTTCCTTTACCTTTTGTAGGTTGTAAGTCAGTTTTTCCAAAGCCACTGTAACTTTGAACATCTGTCAAATGAACAAGTCAAGGACTACCTGTAGGTCACTTTCCAATGTACTAATAAAAGAGAATATTTGTAGCACAGATTTGAAGTGACGGGTCCTTGGTGCTCTCTGAACTTGGTTGTTTCTTGCAAACTTTTAATTACCCAAACTAGGTAACATCATCAGTACTAGTCAGTCAGTGCTAGCGCTGATGTTACCTAGTTTGGGTAATGAAACTTCTGCAAGAAAACAACCAATCTCAGAGGAATATCAAGGACCCCTTATTTTCCAGTATGGACCCTAAATCTTCTACATGTAACAATCACTCAGACACTTTCCAGCTTTATATGTTGACTGACTAAAGATGAAATATCATTGGAATCTATAGTCCATCTTGTAACAGCACTTCCAAATTTAGTAGGAATTCCTTCACCTAGCATTGTAAGATCAAGAATTGAAGCTGCTCTTTTCTTTTAAGTACTTTCTCTCAAATCAGGTCAGCTTTGCTGCCATCTGTACAAGAATTAATATTCAAGCTGGATTGTTCGTGTGGACTTAAATAGTAAATACTAATTAAATTTGTACCAGCATCCCAGTAGTCATTTCACTGTTAGAACTCAGATTTACTGTATTTTTCAGAGTATAAAACAGTCCGGAGTATAAGACGCACCTTATTTTGTGGGGAGGAAAAAAAAAATTCTGCCTCTGCCTACCAGCATCCATTGGTATTCATCTAGCTACCGTCCTTACAGCAAACAGCAAACAGCCTGGTCAGCTTCAGCACATTAGCCTGATTCAGCATGAGCAGCTGATTGGTGGGTGGATTACCTCTAGGAATATCCCCAATCAGCTGTTCCCAGAGGTGACCTTTAGCAACAGGTTCGCTGGTTGTGAGCATGCACGCGCCTCTTTGGGGCAGATATGCAGCTTCAAAAATGCACCTGATCATCCCAGGGTGCTCCAGTGAGTACAGCAGGGGAAGTGCAGAACCAGTCCAGCAAGGCAGCAGCTGTTCCGGGTTGCCATTTTGGCCTCTGTGCCTTGCTTTTTCACCCTCTGAAAGCTCCGTTTATTTATTTATTTAATTTTATTTTATTTATTTAATTTTTATACTGCCCTTCTCCTGAAGGACTCAGGGTGGTGCACAGCCAAAAATAAAAATGAACACATATAAACATATAAAATTTAGAACAGTTTAAAAGGGAATTAAATAATTTGGCCCATTTTAATTAAGACAAAGACAACCCATATAACTTAAAATTGATCTTGGTATTCAGGCCAGCCCAGCTTGTTGAAACAACAGCGTCTTGAGGGCATGACGAAAGGTGCGTAGGTCAGGGATCATCCGTAAATCCCGGGGCAATTCGTTCCTGAGGGCAGGTGCCCCCACAGAGAAGGATCTCCCCCTGGGAGTTGCCAGTTGACATAGTTTGACTGACGGCACCCCGAGGTGTCCCTCTCTGTGGGAACATACTGGCCGGTGGGAGGCTATTGGTAGCAGAAGGTGATCTCGTAAGTACCCGGGTCCTAAGCCATGGAACGCTCTGAAGATAGTAACCAACACCTTGAATTGGACCTGGAAGACCACCGGGAGCCAGTGCAGCTCGCGGAGGAGAGGTGTTACATGGGAGCGCCATGTCGCTCCCATAATCACCCGCGCGGCCGCATTCTGGACCAGTTGGAGCCTCCGGGTGCTCTTCAAGGGGAACCCCATGTAGAGTGCATTACAGTAGTCCAGGCGGGAAGTAACGAGGGTGTGAGTGACCGTGCATAGGGAGTCCCAATCCAAAAAGGGCCGCAACTGGCAGATCAGGCGAGCCTGATAAAAAGCTTCCCTGGCCACAGATGTCATATGCTCTTCTAAAGACAGCAGTGCATCCAGGAGGACTCCCAAGTTGCGAACTCTCTCTGTGGGGGCCAGAGTTACACCCCCAATAATCAGCGATGGCACCATCTGGCTATACCGGGACGCTGGGAGCCACAGCCACTCAGTCTTGGAGGGGTTGAGTCTGAACCTGTTTCTCCCCATCCAGATCCACACGGCCTCCAGGCATCGGGCCATCATGTCAAGGGCATCATTGGGGTGGTCTGGGGTGGAAATGTACAGCTGAGTATCATCAGCGTACTGATGGAACTTCACCCCAAAACCACAGATGATCTCACCCAGCGGCTTCACATAAATGTGAAGGGGGGGCGAGAGGACCGACCCCTGTGGCACCCCACACATGAGGTGCCTCGGGGTCGATCTCTGCCCCCCTGCCAACATGAACTGCGACCAGTCCGAGAGAAAGGAGGAGAACCACCGCAATACAGTGCTCCCCACTCCTAATCCCTCCAGCCGGTGCAGCATGATACCATGGTTAATGGTGTCAAAAGCCGCTGAAGATCCAATAGGACCAGTACAGAGGAACAACCCCTATCCCGAGCCCTCCAGAGATCATCAACCAATGCGACCAATGCCGTTTCCGTGCTGTACCCAGGCCTGAAGCCCAAATGGAATGGATCTAGATAGACAGTTTCATCCAGGTACCGGGGAAGCTGTCACGCCACCACACTCTCAACAACCTTTGCCACAAAGTGTAGGTTGGAGACAGGACGATAGTTCGCTAATATAGCCGGGTCCAGAGAAGGCTGCTTGAGGAGGGGCCTCACCACTGCCTCTTTCAAGGCGGGAGGAAAGAAACCCTCACATAAAGAAGCATTAATAATCTTCTGGAGCCAGCCTCGTGTCACCTCCCAGGAGGCCAGCACCAACCAGAAGGGACATGGGTCCTATAAACATGTGGCAGTGCTGAGCCTACCCGGAATCCTGTCCACATCCTCGGGAGTCACCAGGTCAAACTCCTCCCAGATAACACTTTCAAGATCCGCCTCCATCGCCCTGCCTGAACCCACCCAATCAGAGTCCAAGCCTTCCCAAATCTGAGTGATTTTGTCATGCAGATATTGCACAAAATCCTCAGCCCTACCCTGCAAGGGGTCGTCCCGCACTCCCAGATGAAGGAGGGAGCGGGTCACCATAAACAGGGCGGCTGGGCAATTATCTGCAGATGCAATAAGAGTGGAAAAATAGTTCGATTTTGCCGCTCTTATCGCCACTAGGTAGGTCTTAATATACGACCTCACCAGTGTCCAGTCAGATTCGGAAAGGCTGGCCCTCCAATCGCTCTCCAGAGTCTTTTCCGGTGCTTCATCTCCCTCAGCTCCTCAGAAAACCAGGGAGCCAAACGGGATCAGCACTGGGTCAGAGGCCACAAAGGCACGACATGATCCAAAACTCCAGCGGCTGCCCTATCCCAGGCGGGCACCAGGTCTTCAGTCGAGTTGTGAGCCAGAACCTCAGGGAATGGCCCAAGCTCCGTCTGGAACCTATCCGATCCATCAGGCGCCTGGGACGGAACCACCTTGTCGGTTCCGCCTCCCTGCGGCGAAATGTAGTGGTACGAAAGTCGAGTTGAAGGAGTGAATAATTTGACCATGACAAGGGTTCAATAATTATATCCTTTATTTCTAGATCATTCAACCACTGACCTGAGACACAAGTCCAGAGTGTGTCCCCCCGTGTGGGTAGGGCCATGAACTAACTGGGTCAGGTCCATGGCCGTCATGGAAGCCATGAACTCCTGAGCTGCCTCTGATGTTTCACCGACAGATGGCAGATTGAAATCCCCCATGGCCATAAGTCTGGGGGTATCAACCGCCACCCCAGCTATTATGTTGAGCAGCTTGGGCAGGGCCGCTGCCACACGGCAGGGAGCCAGGTATGCAATCAGCAGGCCCATCTGCACCCCACAACCCCACTTCACAAGGAGGGACTCACATCCGGTTATCTGAGGTACAGCGGCCTCCCTCGGACAAAGATCTTCCTTAATAACAACCGCCACCCCCCCGCCCCTTCTCTGAGCCCTCGGCCGATGGAATGCATGGAAACCTGGTGGGCACAGTTCGAGGGGAACCCCCCCTCCTGACCCAACCAGGTCTCTGTAATACCCGCCAGGTCCGCACCCCCCTCCTGCACAAGATCACAAATGAGGGGGGCTTTATTTACAATGGACCTGGCATTGCACAACATAAACCGAAGGCCCGGGCCCTGAGGGTCTGAGCAACCCAGGGAACGAGAAGAGCATTGGGGACCGGAGCACACGATCGCTCGAAGATAGCGAGTGCATACTCCCACAACATATGGCCCCCTGCTCCCACATCTGCCCCTCCCACCCACAGTACCGATGGAACAGCCCTCACCAGTATGGAGTCTAGCCCCCTCCCTGACCTCCAACCCCACACCCAAAGGTCATAGCCCCCTGCCAGCACCGGCCCCACCCCGGTGGGTTGCCCCCTAATCCCACCCTGGTCGTATACAAAACACCCTCCCTCCCACCCCTTAAAAGACGAATTAAAAAAGAGTATAACGAAACCCCAACACCCTCATGAGAAGCTGCCTTTGCAAAGAGAAGCTCCTTTGCAAACGGAGCTTTTGGAGGCTGCTTGAGAGGCTCTCTGTTTGAGAGGCTATATTTGCAGCTTCCAAAAGCTCCAAAAGCTCAGTTTGAGAGGACACAGGAGGCCGGCAGGTGGGGGCCGGTGGATGGGCAGGGCTACATTCGGTGTATAAGACGCACCCAAATTTTCACCCTCTTTTAGGGGGGGGAAGTGTGTCTTATACTCTGAAAAATATGGTAGATTCTAAGATCTCTAAATACAGTATGATCATTAATTTCATCTATTTCCACACATTGGTTTGCTAGTCAACTTAGATGAAGCACAATGCAATGTGACTAATTGTTTCAAAGTACTTTCTAGCAGAGACAAGCATGACTTGGGAGTCGAGACAAGCAGTATTTAGACCCATGCCTATGCTCTCATCCTTTCTAAAGATCCCCTTTGAAATAAACACCCCCACCCCCAGAGATTAAGATTGGTGCTCTCTCTTAGGGTTCCAGAAAGTTTTGAAAACCTGAAAACTAGGCCAAAGGGGTTGATTCTATTATTTATTCAATGCCCCTTGTCTTATTTTGTTGATTTTGCTGTCCGTTACATTGTTTTAGTCTGGGCTGTCTGTTTGATTTTAATGTTTTTAGTTGTTTTTATGCTTTTTTCTAATTTTGTATGCTGTCCAGAATCCACAAGAGTGGGGCGGGCAATAAATTTAAATAAATAAATACAAACAACAATACATTTACTGCATGTTCCTTAGTATCACTGTGACATCTCCATTTGGACTTTGTGTTAAAGGAAAAAGCAGTATAATAAAATTGAAGTACAATATGGAATACAGTACCTGCAATTCTCTATATAAATTGGAGAGCTTTTTAACCTTAAACTTTTAAGAGCAAAATGCTTTTAGAAGCAGCAATTTCAGAAAAAAAGGTGGCAGATTTTATATATGGACTGCTGACTACCCTATGGCTGTCAAAGTAAACTAAGTGAGGATGCAAGAGCCTAAGGACATTGATTCTTCTATTTTTATATATCTGTTAGCTTGGAAAGTTATAACAGACACAGTGAAGTTCATTCCCTAACTCATGATTTCCCTGTTTTCTGATTTAGTTTGGTTTAGTCAACAGCCAAGGATGTTTGAAGATTTATTTCAGTTTTGTGAAGAAGCTTCATCCAACCATACCTGGGGATTCTCAATATATGGGGTTATTATAGCAAAATTTTGTTTGTGGAGACAGCATCTTTTGATAAAAAGATATCTCTGACTAGCTCACCTATTTCTTTTTGTAGAGAAAATATCCTCTGAAAACAAACTATAGTATCTGGAAATACAGCATTACTTCACTTTGTGAAACAATATCAAAGGGTTATCAAAACAAACATTCCACTGCTGGAAAATATTTTAAAAAATTAGCACCACATTAATTATGTTGTGCAGAACTTCTGAATTAAATCTTCAGCAATTGTAGAAAAGGTTTGCCTTAGCAGGGAAAATATTCTATTTAGGAATTCATTGATGTTTCTCAGATGGACAAAGAAATAGAAATAGTAAAATAATATTATGGTCAGACAGCAATTACCATTCTAGCATTTAGACTCCACCAAGGCCATCAGTCTCATATCTTATCTAGAGGCTCGAGTAAAATGTGTCCTCCAGACATTCCAGAATTGGAAGGCTATTGTTTTCTTAATCATTTCAAACAGAATGGATACATTTGAGATTATAAGATTCTTACCCAGCTATGCCAGGTCAATTAAAGTTTTCTTTAATTATAATTCTGGGAAGAAAACATTCCTCCTCCTAAGGAAACTTTCATTACTTTCCTTAACAATGGGGTCTGGCAGCTTTAATCAACCAAAATGGGTGCAAAATGAAAGAAGCTCCATCTCTCTAGACATCTTTTGTATATCCCTGAGATTCACAACACAGTAAGACAAATGGTTGTCATGGTTACCTCCTGATCTCAAGTTGAGATGGAACTAAAAAAATATCTGCAAAGAATGTGGTAAATAACTCTTCTTCCCCAGCATCCTGGGAGAACAGCTATAAGACAGCATGAAGTGCATTATTGGTTTATTTTTTGAAAAGGCAAAGGAGGCATAGAAACAACTGCATTGACTTCTGTGATGTTACTTCAAATGGAGTTTAGTTTGTGGGATTCATTCAGAGTTTTTCTCCATATTCAAGTTGTCACCACTTCCACTTAATTGCCCTCACCTTCCTCCTGTAAGTGCCTTACTTGGCTCTGTAAAAGGAATGAAAATCTTTATATTAATATTTTTTGACCCAACCATTTCCACACTCCAATACTGCTATACTAGCAGTATATTGACAGTCTCACCAGAACAGGAAACAGGATCATCTCCAAGATCATTCTGGAAAATACTGGGATCTATCAGTAGCTGAAGCTAACTATTTTACTTCAAAGATTAGTCCTGCAAACACACCAACTATCATCCTAGAGCTGTCCAAAGAAGAACCTGCCCACGGGAATAGTGTTATTAAAAAGTTATCCATCCAGGAATCAGGTATACTTGAACTAAGCACCAGTTCGAAAGACACAGATATCTTCACAAGCAAGGCATTAACTGGAATAGGTCTATAATTAGCATAGATGGGATTCACTTACCTTCCCTACTGGTTCGCAAATGTGAGCACGAATGAACTAATCGGGTTCTAGAACAATATTTAAGATGTTTTATTAATTATCAGCAAGACAACTGGTCGGACCTCCTCCCATTTGCAAAAATGGCATATAATAACTCTGTTTAACTGGTTTCACCCCTTTTAAGGTGGCTATGGGGCAAGAATTCATTGCTATGCTAAAACTGCCCCAAAGCACGCCCCAGACTGCCTCACTGGCTGACTGGATCACCCAACTACAACACACCTCACCAGTGGTCCACAAAGCACTAGATGACACATGTCCTGCACACAAAAATCAAGCTGACAAACAACTTTCTAAACCAAAGGACTTTAAAGCAGGAGACAAAGTCTACCTTTCCACTAAATCTAGGGAGAAGTCAAAAAAACTGGGCCCCAAATACGTTGGCCCTTTTTCCATTTGTAAAATCATCAACCCTGTCGCTGTACACTTAACCCTTCCCAAAAACCTCAGACAAATCCATCCAGTATGTCATTGCAGCTTGTTGAAGCCAGCACTAACCTCTTCCCTACAACTGGAGCCAGTAGCTCCTCCAGTCCCCACCACGATAGAAGGGAAACAGCATTTTGAAATTAAAGACATTCTTGACTCCTGCAAGCACAGGGGAAAAGTCCAATACCTCATCACCTGGAAACATTTTCCCCCTTCTGAAATTGAATGTGTAAATGTATGGCATATCACGCACCTAAGCTACTCCAGAGATTCCATAATCAATATCCACATAAACCACAGGACACAAACTAATCGCTCTTTATCTCTCTCTCTCCAGGACTAACATCCCTGTGAAAGGGGGAAGAATGTCAGGCTGACCTCCCCATTGCTTGTGCTGCAGCCTACCACAATCCTGAGAGGGAGAGAGATGGGGTGGGTTGGTAAGAGTGCTTGTTGTAAAAGGGGGGGGAGTGGGGAGACCAGCACAAACAGGAAGCAGAGGTGTGAACCAGTTTCATCCAGTCCACTTCAAGGACTTTGGGGCACACAGGACCTGGGAATGGAATGTTAACTGCTTTTCAAAGTATCCTGTTCTCAAAACATTCAGCTACCATCCTATTGGGCACTTACGAACTGGTCAAAGGGGGGAGGGCTAAGGATTTGGAACAATGTAGCAGTTTACATGAGTTTTCTTCAGATCAGGACTTGCTTTCGCTGCATCCAGTTATCTCTAGTAAAAGAGCCTTGTAACTTTCTGATGGAGTCAAGCATCTTTCTTTCCTAGAGAGTCAGCTAGGGTAGGGTAAACTAACAAAAAGTAAATGGGCACATTCCAGCATTACCCATGTTTTGCCTAATTTGTTTATACAAAACTTTCCTATTTTGAGGTCAATTTCCAATCCATATAATCTTATTAACATTGCATAAACAAAACTGCAAAATTAAAATGGAGGAAAGCAAAGCAAAATGAAGGAGGAGGAAGAGAGGGAGGAGGAGGAGGAAGAGAAGGAGGTTTTAAAAAGATGAAAAAGGCCAAACATTGGTGATTACCCAAAGCCCTCTATTTTCCTGTACCACCCCTTCCCCAGCCGCTCAAATTACCCTGAAACATAAACCAAAAATTGCTGCCTGCTTCTGTTGCTACAACGTAAAACAGTGTGTGTGTTTTTCTTCTTCACCAATGATTTGCTGGCCTGCAACTTGGCTGCTGGGAGGGAGGAAGCTCAACTGACTGGAAGCTGTTCCTTTCTACCAATCTATTTCATCCTGAATCTGTGTGCAATTATTGACAAAAGTCTAAAAAGATTGCAGTATTCCAGTTCAGTAATCCAACCGCCTAATAAGAAACGCTGAATATTCACATCAAACTTTGGAGACCTCACAATTTTGGATCACAATGACTGTTTGTGCCGCGGCCTAATGGTACAACATGCTTAAGATTCTTTCAACATAGATATGGTAGAGCATACTTAGTGGTTATCTGCAACTCTGTGCAAGGCAGCATTTTCTGGCTAAGAGGGACAGATGACATTATGTCCACTATGGGTAGTTCTTGACTTACAACCATACATTTAGTGACTGTTTGAAGTTACCACAGCACTGAAAAAGTGACTTAACATTTTTCTCAATTGTTGCAGCATCCCCATGATCATGTGATCAAAATTTGGATGGTAAGAAATTTTGGCAAGAAAGCTCACAAAATGGAGCAAAACTCACTTAACAACTGTCTTGCTTAGCAACTGAAGTTTGGGACTCAATTGTGGTTGTAAGCCGAGGACTAGGTGTATTTCAAGGGAATACAACATTATACTAGTGCTATATTATCTCCACTAGCAGGAATGATAATTTTTAGATGTAGAGGACACAAAGAATAATGAAAACTTTATAAAATGAAACTTTAGGGAAGGTGGATTTATTGCAATGATGTCACATGGTTTGGAAAGCCCTGGTCTATTCTGTACTCTAATTCCCATTTTGGTGAACATCTGTATCAGGACTATACCATTTTAACTGTGGGTGGATTCTGAATATGGTTCTTCTAGATACTTATATTAGTTTGTCTGCAGAATCTCACACTTATTAGCAGTTTTCACAAAAGGAGGTTTTCTACGCTATGTAATATTTTTTCTCTCTAATCTTTAAATCTAAACATTTACCAGCTTTCATCATTCAGCCGTGCTTCTGCAGACAAGGGGGAAGAGATGAGCTGTAGATTATTAAAGGGAATTCACAATGGCCCCTCCCCCTCCACTTCAATTAACTATTTCATTTCCAGATGAAATCAGGGCATATATAAAAGCTGCAATCACCTTTCTGTCTCCTGGTAATAGTGCAGGCAATTAAGAATTTATCTTCCTTGGTTAAATGTTAATAAATGGGGAGTGGGGAACAAAGTACGGTATCTTGTACCTTTTCTATTCAAGACAATAAGAATCTTTTTGACTGCAGTGGCAAAAAAATCCTCCCACAATAAATAAACATGCCACTGAAGTTACAACTAAAAAGATAAATGGTAGGAACTCATAACTTCTACATGTACATTTTCTACTGCATCACCATGGTGATGGATATGCAGTGTTCAAGAAGATTTTCATTTTTTAATAATCAATTTTGTCTCCCTTTCCCCAAATACAGCCTGGTAGAGAAGATTTTTCTTTTGTTAATCACATGACAAATGAATCATTTTGGGAAGAGGGGAGAATTAGTTAGCAAAGTGGTTTTATTTCAGTGGTTATAACTGAACAAAACAGTTCCATTCCATTTTTTAAAAAAAGAAATAATTTTTATCACTTTGCAGAATTTTGTTTTGTTTTCATGCAGGGAGACACAGTAAACAATATGGGTTTAAAAGGACTGCAGCTCCCCTTCTTTAAACTAACTCAGATTATCATTGTCTGGAAGTGCAGATGTTTCTAGCCTTCAAATAAAAACAAAAACAAAAACAGGACACAGAGACATTCTGCCTCTGAAAGACTCCCTACTACTATTTTTCAGCTGATTTATGCAATGAAGTCTCAGCTTGTCTTGACAATGGGTATATCTACAACCATACTAATTCATAATGTGTTTTAATTATGGGGTGATGAATAAGTGACGATGCCCTGTTTGTACATAATGATGAAGCAGACTTCCTGCTTCATCTTGATTTACATTCCTAAGGAAAAATTGCAAGCTGTAAAAAACAAGCTTTAGTGGTAATTGCAGATAAAGCCAAAATTAATAGATAGCTCCAATTCTATAACAGGAATATATGCCCTTTCTAAATTAAGTTTTATTTCATGCCTATTTTTCCATTTAGTTTGTAAGCTACAGTATTTAAATTTGGCTTCTACTTCATTTTATGTTTGAGAACTCAGTCTCCAATATGGTTTCTATTTAGCTTTCAGTTTGTTTTTAATTATGAAAAATGGGCAGAAAACTCTAATGCAGGTGTCAGCAACCTGTGGCTCTGGAGCCACATGCGGCTCTTTGGGCCCTCTGCTGTGGCTCCCTGTCGGGTGATCCCACCACTGGCTAGCCCCGCCCCTTGCCCTCCCCTCCCAGTCACTCCTCGCCTGGCCTGAGAAGGTAAGAGGAACAGCGGGGGATGAAGAAGCAGCCAGGGCAAAGAAAGAGAGATACACAAGGAGGGGGGGAGAGAGGGAGAGAGAGGAGGGGAGAGAGGGAGGGAGGGAGAGAGATATCAAAAGGGTTTTGTGGTTCCTGGTGTTCTTTAACAACCAGTTCTCTGCCCTAATGACTGGCTGGGTTGGTGTGGCTAAGGGGTCATGTTAGTGGTGGAAGTGAATGACATCGAGTTGGCCACGCCCACCCAGGTTTTGTGGCTCCTGGTGTTTTCCTTTTTGTGGGAAATGGGTCCAAATGGCTCTTTGAATGTTTAAGGTTGCAGACCCTTGCTCTAATGGAAAGACACATCTATTTATTCTTTATAAGGAACAGGAGGTAGGATATAATCCAGTAGTGGGATTCAAATCCTGTCACTACTGGTTTGCTCGTGGGTGTGCTCGCATGTACGACACTTCTGCACATGCACAGAGATGTCCAGGTGGGTGGGCGGAGCCTCCCGCCATCGACGCTACTGGTTCTCCTGATCCGGGGCAAACCAGTAGCAACCCACCACTGATATAATCTATTACAAGCCAAAAGGAACAAAACATGAGATCAAACCAAATTGAGATTTGTTGCAATTGTGCCCATAGGTACTTTAGATTAAATTTTACTTAAATGTGTTTTGATACTTTTTAAATGGATTTGTGTATGACATTGTTACAATCCTATTCAAACTTACAGGTAGCTAAGCCCCAGTGAACTTAGCAATATGTACTGTGTATTTATATTTGATTTATATTCTATCTTTGTACTTAGATATTCAAGTATAAGATTACTAGACAATATTTTTGCATTGATGACCATACAGAAAATAAAGCATACAGGTTATAAATGAGATGCAACAAATGTTTTTCTCATATTTTAAATTTTAGTATGAATTATAGGAGTGCTCACTATCAGCTATATCCAGTGCCTCCAAGATAAATTTCTGGCCTCATATAATATACATCTCATATGCTAGGAAAGCTAATTTTAAATATTAATAGTACAGGTAGTTCAGAGATGGTATTCAGCAGGTTCTGACCAGTTCTGGAGAACCAGTAGCGGAAATGTTGAGTAGTTCGGAGAACCGGTAAATACCACCTCTGATTGGCCCCGTCCCCATGTATTCTCTGCCTCCCGAGTCACAGCTCATCAGGAGGAAATGGGGATTTTGCAGTAACCTTCCCCTGGAGTGGGGAGGGAATGGAGATTTTATTGTATTCTTCCCACAGTACAGTTGGTGGGTTGCCCCCGGTTCACACTGGTTCTATAGAACCGGTAGTAAAACCGGCAGGAGGCTCTGCCCATTGACCCCAACGTCATCAAAACGCTTCTGCTCGCTTTGCTCATGCGCGTGCGTGGCCCCATTGCAAACCAGTAGTAAAGGTAAGTAGAACCCACCCCTGATCCTTCCCCTGCCATACCCACCAAGCCATGCCCACCAAGCCACGCCACACCCACCAAGCCACGCCCATAGAACCTGTAGTAAAAATTTTTGAATCCCACCACTGAGGTAGTTCTTGACTTGCGACTGTAATTGAGAACATAATTTCAGTCATAAATTGTGATGGTTGCAAATCAAGGCATCTACATGACCAAATTCAATTTTACAACTGTTTTACAGCTGTTGTTAAGCAAATCATGTGGTCATACATTCAAGTCCATTTCCCAAATGGGTGGGGTTTTTTTTGCAAATCCTGGTCATGTGATAATGGGATGATGCAACCAGTCATAAACGTAAGCTAGTTGCCAAGCACCTGAAATGTAATGTGACAGGATGGTGGTGTTGCACCATTTTACAATGGCCTGAAGTACTTTACAAGCTGTAAAGGATTCTTTCCAAGGCCATCATAACTCCAAATGGTTGTTAAATGACCTTATAAGTCAGGGCCTACCTGTATAGCATAATGATTAAGCCAACCCTAACCCTTCATGTGATGTGTACCTGTCTTGCTCCAATTCTATTAGACAGCCTATTTGAGGTCACAGTTCGATCTGTGATTCTTATGTCTATGTCTGTCTATCTACCTGACATTCTATGTAAGTTTCTATTTCTTATGCCTTTAGGCCAGCAGCTATAAAGCAGTAAACGAGAGCTTGTTTTTTGCTGACAAGGATTCAGGAAGAAAGCTGTGACAAAATTACACGAACTGTCCAGATAATCATCAGAATTTGATCTCTGCTCACACATGTCCTTTTACCACAAAATAACTATCATTTTGTTTCATGAAAAGCACAAAAGAAAGTTCCACGAAAAAGACAGCTTTAATTACGCATAAATTTTGGTTGGTTATACCTAAAATAGGTTTCTTTGTGTGTCTTACATTTGTATATGCAATAACTTCATTTAGGAGTAAAATAAGCCCAGTATCCCACTGTGTGAGTTCATCTGCAGTCTGGGCTGGACACAGGCTAACTATCTGAGTGAGAAAATTGCCTTTGTTCTAAAAGGGCCTCCAGGCCCACCTCTTTGCATTAGCCAGACATAGGGAGGCATTCTTGGTGACAGTTCCCCATCTATAAAATACCTTTTCTCCTCTCTAATCTATACAACCATGTTTTGCACGCTCATCTTGGAGCAACAAAAACAGGTCCCTTTAAATACAGAATTATTACCTGCTATTCAAACTTCACCTTTTCTGGACCTCAACCCTCTAATGATTCCATCAAGCATCCTGTGAAAAATGAAAGTAGCCAGGGACTTGGAGCTATTGTTTTATTCAAGATTCTCTCTTACCTTCCTTCTCTGAGATGATGTATCTTCCTGGAAGTTTGGATTCCTAGAAAGCTCAATAGTTGGGCACCACAGTGATATTTTAAAGGTGGCTGAAAGACAATGTGTCAATCTACTTTAAACATAATTGCAATGAAGCCTAATGGCTGGGTTACGTTGGGCCAGTCACTCTCTCCCAGTCCCCTTTCTCATAAGGTTGTTGTGAGGAAAATAGGAGGAGGAAGGAGAATTATGTATGTTCCCTACCTTGAGTTATTTCTAAAAATAATAAAGCTAGGATAAAAATAAATATTCTGCTGTTTGTTCTATTATATTTCTTGGTGGTTGATAGGGTTTTTTTTTTTTTTTTACATTTCTACTTCTATGATTACTCATATTTTTCATATGCTATTTATGTGATTCCTCCATAATCTCCCAAGATTAAAAAGTAGCATATGTCATTCAATAACATCCTGTCTTAGGAAAAAGTAAAATGTTGCAGAAAGGTTCCTTTAATTTTTTTGGAAAACCACCCAAGCAATACAGCCTTCAAAATTGTTCCAGTTAGTATTTAGTCCATTTGCTTGTACAGTATACATATAATAACTCTACATAGAGCTGCTGTTTCATGGTTTCTGGAACTGCTTATTCTTTTAAAGTTAAATGTGAGGTTAATTAATCAAGGTTTGTGTATACAGAGTCCTAAAAGATGAACATGGATCTGAGTTAGCACAGGGCAACTGCATGAATTCCCCACCATCATACAATATAAAAAAATAACAAAAAACAGGATATAGGAAGTCAACAGGAATTCAAATTCTAAATTATTCTGTTGCAATATGCACCATAGAAAGAGAATGGAAGAAAAAGAACAAGCTTCACAGACACTGACATATTTCAGGAAAGAAAAAAAAAGCTATCATTAAACTAATTTAGGCTCAGAATTGAGTTTTCCAGACATAGATGGAAAAGGACAAACATACATTACCTCAGAGGGCACTAGCAGCCTGTTACTAGTACTTATTATCTGATTGTACATTGCAGGAACACATCTTGTGATAGTACTTTGATGGCTCCCTATAGTACTGGGAGCAAAAGGCATTTTGTATAGAAGATCGCTCTGGCAAGAGTCAGTGGTAAGGACCTGCTGGTAGAAATCTGGAGGAAAAAATCCACTCCGCACAGTGTCCACATGGTTGAAAGGTTCTGGGGTTCTATAAAGGTTGCTCCTAGAGGCCTTAAAGATATCCTTGGATTGCCTCCATTTGTAAAATTTATAAGAGCCCACTCCAACCACTGTAACAAAGAAGGCCACAGATATTAGAATAATAGCAAGGATCAAGTAGAACGTCAAGTGTTTCTTTGATTGTGGTGTAGTAGACACTACTGTAAAGTCTGTCAGTGTCTCTCTGGATGTCTCTGCTATTGTTACAATAAGGGTTGCAGTGGAGGACAATGCTGGTTCTCCGTGATCTTTTATTAAAATTATCAAAGTTTGCTTGCGAGAATCTTCTTCCTGTAGAGAGCGGGTTGTTGTTATCTCCCCAGAATACAAGCCCAAAGCAAAGAGTCCTGGGTCAGTGGCTTCATGAAGTACATAGGAAAGCCAAGCATTATAACCAGCATCTGCATCCCAGGCCACAATTTTGGTAACCAGATATCCAGGATTGACTGTGGACATTACTTCTGAAAACAAAGAACTGTTACCTGAAGTTGGATATAACACTCTGGGTACATTGTCATTTTGATCTATGACAAAAATATTGATTGTGATGTTGGTGGCAAGGGCTAGAAATCCTCCATCACGAACTTGTACCACTAGCGTGAACTCCATTATGTTTTCATAATCCAAAAGTGCTAGGATATAAATGGTACCATTCTCCCGGTTAATAGAAAAAAATCTGCTAACCAGATCTCTGTCATGTTTCTCATTTTCCAAGATAGAGTAAGAAAGACGGGAATTCCTGTCCAGATCTGGATCAGAGGCACTAATATTAAAAATAATAGCCCCTGGAAGGTTATTTTCCTCCACATACACATCATAGAAAGATTGTGGGAATGTAGGGGGATTGTCATTTATATCAGACACTTTAACAAATATTTGTTTTTTTTCCATGAGAGAGGGTGAGCCAGCATCCTGAGCAGTAATTGTGATATTGTACTCGGAAATAATTTCCCTGTCCAATGGTTCTTTCATTTGCAATGTGTAGTAGTTTTTAAGTGAAGAGCTAAGGGCAAAAGGAGTGCCAAAAGGTATAAAGCAGTTTACAAGGCCATTATCACCAGAGTCCTGATCTGTGACACTTAGCAAAGCAATTACTGTTCCTGGAGCTGCATCTTCTGGTACTGGGCTGTACACTGATGTCACTGTGATTTCTGGGATGTTGTCATTGACATCAATAATTTCTACCAATATTTTACAATGAGCCTCTGCAGGATTGGTGCCTTTATCTTTGGCCTGGACATAAATCTCATAAAATTTGATTTCTTCAAAATCCAGCAATCCATTGAGCCTCAGTTCTCCAGTATCAGAGTCTAAAACAAAAAGCTGCCGAACTCTAGCAGGAGTGTGACTGCTGAAAGAGTAAATTATTTCTCCATTTGGGCCCTCATCCAGATCAAAAGCTCTTATTCTGGCCACCAAAGTGTTTAAGGGTGTGTCCTCTCTCACGCTGGCTTTGTAAATAGATTGATTGAAGATAGGGACGTTGTCATTTGCATCTAGGACATCAATGAGTACTTGCAAGGTAGCAGATCTGGGTGGATTTCCTCCATCCAGAGCTGTGAGAATCAGTAGGATTTCTTTTTGCTGCTCCCTATCCAATGTCTTCTCCAGCACTAACTCTGCATATTTTGTATTATCTCCTCTAGTCTGTACGTTCAATGCGTAGTGCTGATTGGAGCTGAGCTGGTAAGTTTGTAAAGAGTTAATTCCCACATCGGGGTCCTGTGCGCTCTCCAAAGGAAAACGTGCTCCAGGTGACACTGACTCGCTGATTTCCAGTCTCATTTGTTTGCTCAGGAAAACTGGGTCATTGTCGTTGATGTCTTGGACTTCCACAGCCACGCCGTAGAGCTCCAGGGGGTTTTCCGCGATGATCTGCAGGCTTAGGACACAAGGAGAGAGACTCGCACAAAGTTCCTCCCTGTCGATTCTCTCATTTACTAGCAACTTTCCACTGTTGAGATCTGCTTCGAAGTATTTTCTGCTGCCTCCCGACACAACCCGGAGATTTCGAGCTTGTAACTGCTGGAGATCTAAGCCCAGGTCAAGCACTACGTTTCCTACCAACGAGCTCTTCGGCATTTCCTCGGGAATTGTATAGCGAATGAATGCAAAAGCCCAATCCGAGACAGCCAGCCAAACCCCCAGTAATTGCAGCCATTGTGTTACCCATCGGTTCTTTCCAGCAGCGCAGTTCATCTCACGAGGGAGGGACAGCTCGTTGCTTTGTAAAGTTTCTTTGAGTTTTCCTTTAAAAGTTTTCAGCCGGCAGTTTCATGTTGCTGCAACTCCGCATGTTCCGGACATTGGTTTTGAGGAGTTTTAAAGCCGGGCATTGTTTTCCTGGTACAGAATAGTGAGATTCTTTTCTTCTCCACTCCGTCTGCCGCTCTCTCTCTCTCTCTCTCTCTCTCTCTCTCTCTCAAACTCGGGCGACGTCCCAGTTCTCACAGTATTCCCATCGAACATCGTTGGGTCAACAGCGGCGCGCAGAGTCCTGGCCAATAACTGCAGCAGCATCGCTCCCCGGCTTGGTGCCGCCGCTGCTGCTGGCCATGCGCGACACACCAGCATCTTGATTTCCTGCTTCTGAGCCTGGGGGACTAAATCCAAGCAGGACCTGTTGCAGATTTGTGACTGTAGTTGTTCCTGTATGTGGATCTCAGGGGAAGAGGAGAATATGTCTTCCTCTTCTCTGCTTGCCAGTAAACAGAAGCTTCCCCATGGTCCTCTGGAGAGGCAGATAGGGAGAAAGAGCTGGGAGAAGTTGGCTGAGGGTTTATTGTTCCCTTTCCTTTGTGCTAACAGCACCAAAACACAAAGTAACTAACCGGGTGATCACACCAGCTATAATTGTAGGGCCATTAGATCCTTTTAAACTGCAGGGCCAGAGTGACTGGGTTGGCAGCCAGTTTGATAGACAGGCTAGAGTGCCCAGATATATCTCCTCCAGTACAAAGGCCTTAGATAAGTGGAAGCCACATTATTTCCTCACTATGCCTCCATAGAGGCTGCACCTGCCTAGTTTCTTTCTTCTTGCTCTTAGCAAATATTTAAGGAATGATTGAGGGGAGGGTGATAAGGAGATTAATACAACAAGGAGGGAAAAAGCTCAGGAATCTCACAAGTAATGGGATAAGAAGTGGAACATTAAAATAAATACAAAGTCCATCAAATAATTGCTGATTAATATCCAAACTGCATAGAAAACACCCAGATGTTGGGGAAATAACAAGCAGGAATAAAGAATAGATAAAAGCCTATAATTTATAAAGTTCATTTTCACTTCCTTTCTCATATTATTTGAAAAAAGAAAACTTGTATCGTACACTATGTATGTTTTGGGAACTACTTGAAAAATAGTTTTACTTGACTTTTGCTTAAAATCAAAGCAAAAAATTAAATTATATGTGTTGATTTGAATGTCTCGCCATACTTTGTATAAATTCCACATCCAAATCATTTTACTGATTTTGTGTGAACAAAATACAAAACTAAGAAGGGTGGGGGCATCAAAGCAAGAAAAGAGAGGGAAGAAAACAAAACACTTGTTTTGCATATTGGTGTTTTACAAAGAAGAAAAGGGTAAAATGCCAGTGATACCCCCTCAGCCCCTACAAGTTACAAATGAGGGGCAGCAGTCAGTCAATGATCTAAGGGGACTTGCCTGTATTTGTTGCCTATCTTTGCCTCACAGCCACTTATTCATTAGCCTCTACTTTTGGTATACTCCTCTCTCAAATTACCCTGAAACAATAAAAATTGCTGCCAGCTGCTTCCAACATCTGAAAATATCTTTTCTCAACTTTAACATTCTTTATCAGGTATAGGCTATGTGGGACTTCAAGAGATTTCTGTGTGAATTCTCTCCAGTGGTGGTTGGAGAACTTCCTAATGCCCAGCATTCCAGGGCTGGGAAAGCCACTGAAAGTTGTGGGCAGGGATGGGATATGGTAGGGGTGGGGTGAAGTGGGGGACAGCTGAAGGAAGGGATTAGAAGGTGACTATAGCCCTATTCAAAGAAAAGGCCAAATGCATTGGCAGGAAAAGTTCCCAATTCCTGTAATACAAATTGCATAATTTGGGACAAACATTATGTTTTCACTATTATAATGCTAACCTCCATATTTTAACTTGAGTTTTATCATACAATCTCCCAACTCAAATGAATAATTTGGGGAAAGGATGCCTGCAACATACCTTCTGAGAACGAGGCAAACGAGAAGATTAATTCAGAGTTTGTCAAATTAACCTTCTCTTTGATGCAGATTGCAACAAATGAATTCTTCTATAAAAGTTAAAGATAGAATTTTAAAATACAGAAAGTTCTTTGGTTTGCCTGGGACGGGTATAAAATTGTCAACACCAGATCTGTGGCTTAGTCACTAATATGTATTATTGCTGCTAAGGAGGGTGAAAAGTAGGTGAACAATGAGTGGCTTTTCCCTTGAATGCCAACAGCTTGCTTTCTTTTTAGTAGGGACAGGGCAATGACCCAGCCCTATCTCTCCAAATCTGTTAAACTTAGGATAGGGTTTTTCCTTAGATGTGTTGCTTTTAAAAAGACAAAAGCTTTTTGAAATGAGAAGCCAGATTTAGTTAAAGTATGCTTTACACCCTTTTTAAGAAAGAGGGGACATGGCTAACTTGAAGGTATTTTAGTTTTTTCTAAAATAGGGGATCATGTCTAAGTGGCATCAGCCCCCACAACTTTGTTTTGCTCCTAAGGATAAGTCTTCAAGCCTAGCATGAAATTACCCTCAAAAACTGATTTTATTCTTACAAAGAATAAGGCATAGCTCAGGACCCTAAATCCAGCTTTATACTTCTGGGGAGTAATGGACTTGGTAGTTAGTCTTTTCTTTGGTTTACTTGAGGCAGATATGATTTACATTGTACTGAAACTTGCAGTCATTTGGAAGTTTTCCCATAAGGGAATCCAAAGGCTTAAAGAAGGCACACAGCATTACAGCTAAGAAAGTTGGTGGTTGTTATTAAAATCTTGGATGTTCAATCTTTTCTAATGAGTCATGCAGAGTTAGCTGCCTCCTGCCTATATAAACCCCTGATCTCAAGTTGCTTACCCAAGATTGGCCTGAAGCAGAATTAAATCTCAGATCAACAAGAACTCATTGGGCAGGCACACTAGCCTAACAGAAGGGGCTAGGTCTATAAAAGAACAGGCTATCACTGAGACTTGTTTCAGGACTTTTAAAATATGTATTCCTAAACAAAACTGCAAATGAGGCCATAAAGAGGTTATCACCTTTTCTTTGACAGCTCTGTTCTTTATTGTGGGTCAGGACCAGGTTTAATCTGGCTTCTTGTGCAAATGGAAAGTTACACTTCTTTTATGCTTATCTGGTCAACACAATAGATTCATCACTGGCTATATTTTGTTTCTAAGTGTAATTCAAGGTGTTAGTCATTACCAATACAGTAAAGCCCTATCCAACTTAAAGACTACATATCTCCAAGACCTCCCATTCCAAGTAAATTCTACCCATCCAAACCAGACAAATAGAAAGTGCCTGTTGAAGGACCATTCCTAGTAAGAAGTACCATGAGAGAGGAAGATAGCAATAACAATAGCACTTAGACTTATATACTGCTTCACAGAACTTTACAGCCCTCTCTAAGCTGTTTACAGAGTCAGCATATTGCCCCCAACAATCTGGGTCCTCATTTTACCCACTTCAGAAGGTTGGAAGGCTGAGTCAACCTTGAGCCTGATGAGATTAGAACTGCCAAATTGCAGGCAGGCGGCAGTCAGCAGAAGTAGCCTGCAGTACTACATTCTAACCACTGTGCCACCATTTTATCCTTGGCATGGAGGGAGGTATTTTGTGTGATGGTTTCTATCCTCTAGAACAAGTTGCCAGTCCTTACAAACAAGATTGGCTCCTTGTGTTTTGCAGAAATGGCTTTTCAGAAAGGCTTTTGATAGCCACTTGAGTGGGCCTAGTGCCATATATGGAATATCTCAGCACTTGAAATACAGATTCAAGGCTGACCAGACCCTCTGACCTTATTTTTACATTCTGCATGATTGGGGAACATAGAAGTCCCTCCATATTGCAATGAGTGAATGCATGTCAAGCATATATGAATGATGCCAGCTAGAACATTTATTGCTTCTATGAACATGATAGAAGACAAGATTAAATATGTCACTTATTTATGCCAGCCTTTTTTCTTGATGGCTTGCCTTTTTCTGTGGCATTATATCTCTCTTGGCCTGATTCTGGTGCCTTTATTAGTTAAAATAGATAGCGTTGGCAATCTTTTTTGGAATTTTCAGAGCTGGGTGAAACAAAAATGTAAGAAAATCAATGCTAATACAGGGGATCCTTCACAGGAGGACCTAGCTTGTTGAGTAGCTATACCAGACTAAAATCACAAGTAGCAAAGCTATCTCAACCTACTGAATCTTGAATCTCTAATTTGATTCAAATTAGAGCCAATTCACATAGAATAAAATAGCACTATGGTGGTTATTGAAATATCAATCAAATTGCACAAAGTATAAACTTTAAAGTTCTCCAGAAACTTTCATCAAGCATACCATAGAAGGTAGAAAGAGAAGTAAGAAAGTTAAAAAATTAGGCCATATACTTCAGTTAAGTAAATATTTCTCAGTTTTTGCAACTTTAAGATGAGTGGGTATCAATTCTCAGAATTCCCCAGGCACAGAAACACTGAACTAAGGGGTCTCCAAGTTATCAACTATGGAAACACAAACTGAAGCCCATTTGTAGCTATAGAAGCTAAGTAAGAAATAATGAGCTAATACAGGGAGTCCTTTACTTTTAACTTGACCATTTGAAATTACAACGGCACTGAAAAAAGTGACTTATGAATGTTTTTCACACAACTATTGCAAAATCCCCATGGTCTTGTGATTAAAATTCAGACACTTAATAAAAATTAGACATTAATGAAAATTTTGTGATTCCTTAAAGGAATCAAGATAAAACTATCAACCAAAAATCCACTTTTATTCTGTCTTAGTAGCTATGCCAATGAAACAGAAAGAGCCATATTTGTCAGAAATGCAAGCCCCATGGATATTATTTTTTTAGATGAAAACAAGATTTAGATAAGATGCAATATTTACCAACCATGCCCTAGAAACATCCTTTACAGTAGATGAGGGAAAAGATGAAGCTGTTACACATGAGTTAGCAGTGAGGTTTAGGTCCATTAAAAGAATGGAGAATAATTTGAGGAAATAAGATGGCCAATTATAGCATGCAAATTGATAATTAGACTAAAAAAAGTAAATAAAGATAATTTTTTGAATAAATAAATTGATTTTATGTGTGTGAGTGTCCCAGAGGCTAGAATACCTGTGCAAAACAAATTAATTCCCTTTATATCAAATAGCATTACTTCAAAAAAGTAAGTCTTAGCTGCTTTGTTTAAAAAGCCAGAGATATAAGGAAAAATAACTTGATATGCTTCCTGAGTGCAGATAGTGAAAATATGAGTATTTAGAGAGTTTTTTTCTGTTACTTAACCACACACTCTTTTTAATATTTTTAATATTATAATCATTTGAAAAACTATGCTAGTTAAAAAGCAGCATTCTAAATTCACTGATAACAATCATATTGTTTAATACAGTTTTGTTTCCAGAATTCTACTGAACTAGACATATAGATAAATTGGAAGAAATGTTCATTTATAAACCACAATTATGTACATCAAATTTATTAAAATGAATTAGTAAATGTTAAATTCTTCATCAACTATATAAGTTCCAATATCCAATATAATAAGAGCTAAGCCAAAAATCACATTTTTCCCCACACAGTCTTGGGATATAATTGTTTGGTAGCCGAAAGATTTTCTTTCTTATTCTGCCCAAATCATTAGGTTTATCACGTAGAACAGCCAAAATATAAGCTTTGGGGTTCATTCTAATATGTTTAAAAATTAGAAACTGGTTTTAAATTCAACATCCCAGTACCTAATACCCAAATTGTAGAAAATATGGCGAAGGGATGATTTTTAAAACATACCTTCAAAAATAAAAATGCTCCGTTCTTCCCCCACTGAAAACATATTTTATATTAGAATTAATCTTCAGAATTTCCTCCTCTTTGACTACAGGACAAAGGGAGCATTTAATTTGTTTAATATAATATTCCTTTCTATTAGCATTTTCCTAAATATACTAAAACTTTGAGGTTTTTAAAAAAGAATAATCAACAAGCAACAAATCTGACATGTCTTTTTTTAAATATAGCCTATCCAGACACAAGCCCAAGCAAAAGAATTTCCTAATCTTTGTGATGTTTTTTTTGCTTAAGGGGTAACTGCTAGTTTTCAGAATGAACCAAATAACCCCCCCACCCCAACATTGCTTTGGGGCTTCTTAACTGCATGAATACATATAACAATACTGCAGTAAGTTAAAAGACCATGCACAGAATGTATGTGCAAACTTAATGCTCAGCAAACCAACCAAAATCAATGTAGATCCTGTTTTCATATGCAGAAATATGCCCAGAGTGCACATGCACCCCCCTCCCCAAATCTTAATACAGAAAACAGACATTTATAGCACCAACATTAGCAATGTATGTAAGTGGTATGAAGTACTATAGTAGCAGAAATACTGAGTTTTAGCTGCAGAAGAATAAATAAATCCTGAACATAAGCAACCCATTTTTTCATTCATATTAACTCAACATTTGCTATTTTAAAAAGCAGCATTAGTTTGGCTGGATGATTGGCAGGCAAGCATGCAACTAGGTCAAGCTCGTTGTCTGGCTATGTGCTCAACTACTCCTTTCTTTTCAATACAGTATTACATTCTCACATTATTTCATTCAGTCTAAACCAAAGTAGAGGAAATATGACTGTTTCTGGTACTATAGTGGTTAGATTGGGGGGGAAATGGCAAAAAAACAATCCAGCTACAAGCCACAAGACAACAGTGCATCATTGGATTAGGAACCAGACAATCAGATTCCATTCCATTTTCCCCAAAACAAAATTCTCAAAACACATATTCGCTTTGTGCTTGGACAGTGAAACTATCCATTTTAAGACAGGACACTTTAAGGTTGATACAATTTGCACGTCTTGAATAGAATAGAATAGAATAGAATAGAATAGAATAGAATAGAATAGAATAGAATAGAATAGAATAGAAGAGTTGGAAGGGTCCTTGGAGGTCTTCTAGTCCAACCCCCTGCTTAGGCAGGAAATCCTACACCACTTCAGACAAATGGTGAGCTAGTCTCTTCTTTTTTTTTTTGTAAAAAGTTTTTCTTTATTTTTTACACATACACACACACAAACATACAATGTATTTTTGCTGATCAGAGTATTTGGCCGGTTAACAAATTTAAACAATTTTTAATTTTTACAATTTAAGATTACCATTTCTATACCTCCTTTTTGCTCACTTTCATTTATTTTTTACCAATTTTACCCTTCATTTTCATCTCTAATTTTAACCAAATTCCAATTTCCCTTCTATTCTATATTAAGCCCCAATCCATCATCAGAATAATTAATTTATGATGTTACAATTGTTCAATTCTTACAGGAATAGTGAGCCCACTTATTTTATGGCTTACATTTTCTTAAGTAATACAGTCCAACATTTTAATATAATCGGTTACTTCCATAAGTATCTTTTCTATTATATATTCAAACACTTAATGAAAAAGAAAGAAAAAAAACCAAATATAAACATAGCTGTTCCAATTAGTTCCATTTTCATATATCAAATAATTTCCCCATGTTCCTCCAAACCATATCTTAATCATTTCTACTTTCATCACAATATATCATTAAAACTATTTCATCTATTACAATTCCCTTAATTAAATTTAAAAAATATTTTGACTGTTATCCTCTACTTGCTTCCCCTATGTACTGTATTGTTTCAAATTCTCACTTGATCATTTTTATACACATCACCATAAACCATTAACAGTATTTCAATTATTACATTTTAAACTTATTCATATTTCTCAAAAAAGAAAAAAAAAAGAAAACTCATCATTATCTAGATTTCAAAAATATAAATGATAATATTCCAATTATTGTACAATTCATTTTCACCATCATATACTTTACCATTATTTCTTGCTACAATTCACATTTCAATTCTAAATGTATACCTCAAATTCCTCTTTCATTTCTTTCTCCTTTTCTCCCTTTTCAATTTTATTTTTACCTTTTTCTTTCCCCTTCTTTCCTGCACTTTAACACCCTGATCTCTCCTATTTTGCCCTCTGTTTCCCATTGTTCCCTCTCTCTTTTCTCTTTTTTTTATTTCACCACTGTTTAGCCCGCTGTTTAACCCAATATTGTCATTCTATATATTAAAGTTCTGGATTCTTCTCTTCTGCCCTATATTTCCTATTGTTTTCCACTCTCTTTCTCTCTTTTTTATTTTTTCACACTAAATCCCAGTGTAATCATTTAAATTCTTTATATCCTTTCTGTTCCACTCTTCTTTCCATGTTTGTCTCTTTCTATCCTCCCTATTTCTTTCATTGTTAATCCCAATGTAATCTTTAAAAACCTCTTTTTTATTATTACTATCCACATATTCAAATACATTTTCACATTTGGTCTCATTTTCTATATCTTCTTTATCTTCTTTATCTTCAGCTTGTGTCTCGCTTCTCCCTCTTTGTTTCCTTGTCAGTTTGCATATGTTCTTTCTCGTTTTTATGTCCTCAGATTTTGATCCCCCATGTATCATTGTAATTATTTCTCTTATTTCCATTTTCCATGACAAATACATCGCTTTAATCATTTCTCTAATTTCCTGTGCCATTTTATTCTTTTTAAGTTAATATTGTTCCAATTTTAAAAGTTCAGTAGTATTCCTCCCCCCCACAAAGTCAAGCTGCTTGCAAACAAAGGAGTCCTCCCCAAAAGTTCTCATGGCTGTTATCTGTAAAGTTCACAATTTTCCAAAACACAAACCAAGATACAGTGTTCCTTTTTGCTCCTGATGATGTCTCTCTGCAATCCACAAATTTCGGTTATCTAACAAGTATCCATTTTGTTTCACTATATTAACAATCTTAACCAGTTTCTTTCTTTCTTTCTTTTCTTTTTAGTTTTAAAAATACCAAATCAATTTTGTAATCCAGTCTAAATTTAAACAGCTCTTTTCATTTCTTTTTTTCCTTTTTCCTTTTGTTTATACAGCACTTCTGTTACAAGGCTTATTATCCATTCTCTTTTTGTTTTTCTTAAAGTTCACAAGAAAGAGGAGAGAAAAAGGATCTAATTATTCTTTTCCAATCCTTTAATCAATCTTGGGGTAATTTCTTTCATTTTTAAGATTTTCCACATTATTTTCCAGGTCATTTTGTTCAAAGGTCAATTTTCTATTTAGTTTTTTTTTTTGTCTCTTTAAAGATACACTCCAATATCCTCTTTTCTTCCCCCCATGCTTATTAGCCACCGTTTTCTTGCTAGGGGTCTTCAGGTTTTTCAAAAAAAATTTCCTTATTGTGAGTTGGCTAACACTCACCCGGCTCCAAAAACTCCGTTTGATTCACCACTCCTGCTCCATGCTTAGTCTGGTTGCCCCAGCTTCGTAACAGCCGCAATGGCTGCCAGCCCCACCACCAAGTCGTAGAGAGCTACCTCTGACCATCAAGGAACTTGCCTGTTCCTCTTGGTTTTCCGAGGTGCCTCTCCTTCAACCCCATCCCTAAGGACAGTTCCGGTCTGAAGACCCTTTGGCAACGGTTCGTCAGTCCGGGTTTTTGTGGAGCTCATCAGAGCCTGCAAATTCCCTGACTGTCTTGCTGTGATACTTCCAGTCAAATCATCTAGTCTCTTCTTAAAAACTTCCAGTGTTGGAGCATTCACAACTTCTGGAGGCAAGTTGTTTCACTGATTAATTGTTCTAACTGTCAGGAAATTTCTCCTTAGTTCTAAGCTGCTTATCTCCTTGATTAGTTTCCACCCATTGCTTCTTGTTCTACTCTCAGGTGCTTTGGAGAATAGTTTAACTCCCTCTTCTTTGTGGCAAATACTGAGATATCGATACACTGCTATCATGTCACCCCTAGTCCTTCTTTTCATAAGACTAGATATATCCAGTTCCAGCAACCGTTCTTTATATGTTTTATCCTCAAGTCTTCTAATTATTTTTGTTGCTCTTCTCTGCATTCTTTCTAGAGTCTCAACATCTTTTTTACATCGTGGCAACCAAAATTGGATGCAGTATTCCAAGTGTGGCCTTACCAAGGCATTATAAAGTGGTATTAACACTTCACGTGATCTTGATTCTATCCCTCTGTTTATGCAGCCTAGAACTGTGTTGGCTTTTTTGGCACCTGCAGCACACTGCTGGCTCGTATTTAAGTGATTGTCCACTAGGACTCCCAGATCCCTCTCACAGTCACCACCACTATTGAGCAAGGTATCACATATACAGTACCTGTGCATTTTGTTTTTCTTGCCTAAATGTAGAGCCTGACTCTTTTCACCATTGAATTTCATTTTGTTAGATAGTGCCCAATGTTCAAGTCTGTCAAGATCCTTCTGTAGCTTAAGCCTATCTTCCGGAGTGTTGGCTATTCCTGCTAGCTTGGTGTTATCTGAAAATTTGATGAGTTCCCCATCTATCCCCTCATCTAAATCATTGATGAATATGTTGAAGAGTACTGGGCCTAAAACAGAGCCCTGGGTTACCCTACTGCATACCACCCTCCATGCAGATGCAGTTCCATTGAGGACTACAGGTTGGTTGTTCAGACAGTTACGAACCCATGCTGTTTAACCCACATTTTTCTATTTTATCAAGTAGTAGGTTATGGTCTACTTTGTCAAATGCCTTACTCAAATCCAAGTAAATTATATCGACAGCGACAGTTGGCACTATTTTAGAATTATTGGCATAATATTCCTATTAATAAACAATCTAGAAAGCTAGCCATAGGTATAGTCTTAGGTGGGGGGGGGAAACTATTAAGTTGGAATGCAAGTACTCTCTAGAAAATTGATTTCTACTATTCAAAATGACTTGGCTAGAAAAGGTAAAGGATACAGTATAAGATGGAGAATTTGCCTGGTTGAAAAAACAAAATACTTGTATTTCATTATTTGTTTTAAAAACATGTTTTGTATAAAGATGGTCTTTTAACATCCTAAAGTAGATAAACAAATACTGTAGAGATTTGGCCATATTTGTATATATGGGATCTATGATCAATGAATGTTAATCTTCATACTTGAGGGTCTAGGCTATTAACCTGTTAACAAACTATTAAGAATTTTTATAAATCATGAATTTGTTTAGTTAGAACTATTTTATTTTAATCACTGTCTGTGCATTTGTTTGATGTAGCCATTGTTAAAACCAGCAGTTAGCTAACTCCTACTAAAAGAAGTTAAAGAGGCTGACTTTCAATTATAGAAAGTGTTAATTTAGCTGGCTGCATGTGAATTTGAAATTGTGCTGAAGAATTTTGCAAGTGGATCCATTACTGGAACAAGGAAAGGTAATGTGGCATTTCATAATTAGCATAGATTTATAAAGAATAACAGAGTTGGAAAGAACAATGGAGCTCTTCTAGTCCAGCGGTCACCAACAAGTGGTCCATGGACCACTGGTGGTCCACAAGAAAATTTTGGTGCTCCGCAGAAAAATTATTTGCATTTTTTATCTTGCACTAAATCAGGAGTCCTACAGCCCCTGGGCTGGATACGTGCAATGAATGTTTGTGTTGCTGCAGAGAGTCTCCCCCTTCGGGGACTTTTTGTGCGGGTCAGAGGGGGGCAAAAATTTTGACTCAGGGTCTACTTCAGCCTCCTGGTGTGGGGTTTTGGGCAAAGGCTGGGCAGAAGTGCTGCTGGTGGCGAAGAGCCAGAGGGCCTTGTTCCAGTGGGACTGAATCATAGCCTGGAACTGGCTGACCATCTCAGCCCACCGAGCGTCCAGGCGCTGGTACCTGGCCTTGCACTCCCACAGGTCTTCCCTCTGCTTGGAAAGCCTATGCTCCTAGTCCTCAGTGAGGTGCTTCTGCTGAGCCTCCTTCTTGGTCAGATCCAATTTGAACTGAGCTGTTTTGCCAACTCTTTCTCATGGTGGCTGCTTAGCTCCAACAACTGCTTCCTGTTGGGGCCCTAAGGAGCCTGGGCGGGCAGGCGTGGAGTGGCTGGGAGGGGAGGGGTGAGTAGAGGCTGGTGAGGTGCCCCTCGATGCAAGTGACACTGAGTTGGCCATGCCCACCCAGTCACATGACCACCTAGCCACGCCCACCCAGCCGGTCATTAGGCAGATCACATTAGTGGTCCGCGGGATTTTAAATTATGAATTTAGTGGTCCCTGAGATCTGAAAGGTTGGGGACCCCTGTTCTAGTCCAACCCCTTGCTCAAGCAGGAGACCCTATACCATTCCAGACAAATTTTGACCTAATATCTTCTTAAAAACCTCCATTAATGGAGCACCTACAACTTCTGGAGGCAAGTTGTTCTCACTGTCAGGAAAGTTTTCCTTAATTCTAGGTTGAGCTGGTCGAACACATACATCAATTTCTGTTTGGCTGTTTAGTGATGCACAAATTTACCTCTTCGTTAGTATCTATTTTTCTCCTGAGAATAAAAAGCTGAAGTGGAGAAGATACTGAAGGACCTGGATCACCTGATGGAAAAAATAAGTAGGTTTTTTCCCATATATGTAGGAATCTCAGGGCAAGAATAAGTGCTTTTTCCAAGCCTGCTAGAACAGAGATGTCAAACATGTGGCTCCCAGAATTCCGGAGTGCAGGAAAACCAGATTAAACAATGGATGGAAACTAATCAAGGAGAGAAGCAACGTAGAACTAAGGAGAAATTTCCTAACAGTGAGAGTAATCAACCAATGGTATAGTTTGCCTTCAGAAGTTGTGGGTGCTCCATCACTGGAGACTTTCAAAAAGAGAAGGACAACCGTTTGTCTGAAATGGTATAGTGTCCCCTGCTCGAGTAGGGAGTTGGACTAGAAGACCTCCAACCTCTATATTATTCTATATTCTATGTTCTAAAATGCAATTGGATAATGTTTTAAGAAAATAAAACAAAAATATAACAAAACATAGCTAGTGCTACATTTTTAAACCAAATAATTAATCATTAATTCTCAAAATTCCAGGTTTGCTACTAACAAGTCCTGCACCAGTTTGCTATTACCTAAACTTCATTGCAGCAGCCAAAATTGCTTGAAACTTCCTTGATGTGGGCTGATCAGGAGTCCACAGGAGCATGAAGCTCCACTTGTGCCTTTCTTTAGATAGCATGTAACCAGCCAGCCTTGAACTCATCAGAAATTGGAGGGAACATTGCAAAGAGGTGATAATGAGTAGGAGGGTCGCTGGCGGGCAGGGATGGGGGAAGGTGATGGCATAATAATTTGGTGGTAGGCCTGCGATGAAGCTCAATGGGGTGGTAGGTTATACATAGACACAGACAGACACATACATACATATAAGTATTGAAAATAAATAATCAAATTTGCAATAGTTTCTTTGTTATATATTAATCAGATCTAGTTCTTATCTGATGTTAATGTGTTTTTTTCTGTGTGTGTATAAATGTGTAGAGTACAGCCAATATATGGCCCATAGCAGTGGTGGGTTGCCCCCGGTTCGGACCGGTTCTCAAGAACTGGTAGTAAAACCGGTGGGAGGCTCTGCCCACTGACCCGGACGTCATCAGAAGTAATCTGCACATGCACAGAAGCTTCTGCACATGCACAGAAGAGTGTGCACAGGCATAATGCAAACTGGTAGTAAAGGTAAGTACAACGCACCCCTGGCCCACAGGGAGCATTATGTATAATTCAGTGACCTTCCTTCTTCCATTTGAGTTTGACAGCACTGATTTAGAAGATATTTTTCTATTAAACTATTAGTTACTGTTAAATACATTCACTCATCTTTTAAATTTCTAGAATGTATATATATTTGGTACCCACATTCAGTGCTAGTAATAGGAAAAACTGTATTTCAAAATTCAGTGTTTTTAAATATGTGTTCAGCTGTACTTCCCCAAAGAGTCTACATTTCTAAATAGATCAGAACACAGTTATTTTCCTGTAACTGCACTTTTGAAATAAAAATTAAACTGCCCTACTTCACAGCAATTGGCGAATTTCCCTGGAGAAATGTGAGAAGACTAGAATAGTAACTAAAACATGAGAGAATTGCATTGTAAAAGAATGATGACACACAGGAAGAAATCATTACAGTGATCTAATGAATTGGAGATTTGTTTTCAGATATTTTTGGATATTTGACCCTTAATAATTTCCTATTTGCCTGAGAAGACATTCACATGAAATTATAAAGAAAAATGTGACTTGAATAATTAAGTATCATGAAATTATGATCCTCGTATATATTTCTATTGAAGACAGAGGATTTCTAATGGCCTGATGCAATAATTGGATCTTACAATTGTTCAGAGAAGAAAAATAATTTAGTTATTTCTAACTAAAATTATTTGTAAAGGAGGTGAAATTGATCTTGTGTTATTATATATTGTTATTTGAATCACTATTGATATTTATCAAATTTGCAGACAACAGTAAACTGGCAGGAATAGCCAACACCTCAGAAGATAGGCTCAAAATCCAGATGGATCTCGACAGACTCAAATACCTATCTATCTAAAATGAAATTCAACATAGAGAAAAGTAAGATTTTACATTTAGGCAAGAAAAACCAAATGTACAGGTACAGATTAGATGAAACCTGGCTCAATAGCAGTAACTGTGAGAGGGATCTTGGAGTCCTAGTTTATTCTATAAATCACTGGTGGTCTTCAATCACTTAAATATGAGCCAGCAGTGTGCTAAAGTAGGATGTAAAGTGAAATTTGGATATAAGAGTGAAATGATACGGGGTTGGCTTGGATGATCTCTAAAGATCCCTTGACTTGTTATTGTAAGAGACAGTTGCTGAGTTCAAAAAGTCTAACCGCAGATTTAGCTAACGTTCTCCTTCCATGTCAAAATGCAGAACTAAAAACCACATAGGTCAGCATGAATCAGCCTTTCTGCCCAGCAACAAGGGGCCTAGACATTAAGACTGATTTTACATATTTCCGTGTTTTGCTGCTTTTTGAAGACTATAAGAATGTGTGTCTTAAACAGAATGTTGTTCAGATGTTAGATGATTATTTATTTATTAGTTTGATTTATATGCCGCCCTTTTCCGGAGACTCAGGGCTGCTTACAATGTGTTAAGCAATTATATTTCTGTCTGAACCTTTTGGCCAAAATAAAGCTTCTCTTGATTTTGAAATCTGAGCCCTTTGATTTTCTGTAACATTTCATGGTGACCACAGCCGGACTTGGAGCGATATTTCGCTGAGGATGGCACGGACCAGCCGGTGCCCAATCGAGGCCATCTTGCCCAACCTTCAGGTGCCACTGAGAGTTTTCTCAGGAAGAAGGCAGATGGCCCCTCTGGGGTAATTGGTGACTCCGACCAATCCAAGAACTAGACGAGATCAAGACAAGCCAATAAATAAAGCCGGCTGAGAGAAGAAGATGCATGCAGGCAAGTATTGTGGGAATTGTAGGCCCACTCCTTGAGAGTGGTAGAGGGGGCCTGATCACCTTCCTGGGTCTGGGAACATCTCTTCCTAGCGGAAGCAGCGTGTCCTAATGAGACTCTAGAACTGTGTAGGTGGTTAAGCCATTGAGTTCCTATTGGTGACCGTTGGAACGTCTGGCACCGTAGGTCAGTGACAGTGTCTTAGAAAATGGGTGGTAGAAGAAGTGTTCCCTGAACACCTCTTCAATGTATATTGAAGAATTTTAAGAAAGGTTTCAGTGGGGATTATGGAGACCCCAAGGCCAACCCAGGTGACTTAAAGAAATTCTGTGAAAATGAATGGCCAACCTTTAATGTGGGGTGGAAGCCTGAGGGAAGTTTTAACCCTGACATCATTTCAAAAGTACATCAGATCACAACAGAAAGTGGCCACCCAGACCAGTACCAATATATTGACCAGTGGCAAATGGTAGTGAAACAGAACCCTGACTGGCTTTGCAAATGCCGAATAGAAGTCATGTGAGTCTGCATGGCTCGAGTGAGGGGAAATCCCAAATGTCAGGTCAGAAAGAGTCACCCTGAAAAGAAACCTATCTTAAAGACTGCACCCTATGAAGAGGAGAATCCCCCTCCATATGCCCCCCTTTATCAACCAGGATAACAGCCAACTGTCAACGATGATAATAGCCAAGTCCAAGAGGCAATAAGGCATGAGGAACAGAGGGAGATACCTAATAGCCAAGTTCAAAAGGCAGTAGAGCATGAAGGACAGAGGGAGACACCTAAGTTGGAAAGGGCTTCTCGTAAATTCCCTCCTCTGTCGCCCCAGTGGACTTCTCCCATTGCTGCCCGAACCAGAAGACAGTTCTTGGCCCCACTCCATCAAGTAGATCAAAGAATCATAGATGGTCAGGGCCAGGCAGAGATTCAGCCTCTGTTCCAGTACGTCCCATTTACTACAACAAACCTATTAAATTGGAAACAACATTATGGACCACTGTCAGCTAAACCTTAAGAGGTTGTGGACCTGTTTAAAGTCATTATAAAGACCCACAATCCTACTTGGCAGGACTTGGAACAGTTGATGACCACTCTCCTTAATGGTGAAGAGAGAGAGATTAAGTAGTGCCATTGGAAAAATTTTAAAACCCACGGACGGGGGAAACCTCTAGGCTATATTAAACCAATGGTTTCCAAGACGGGACCCACAGTGGGACCCCTATAATGACATGGTCTACCTCCAAGACTATCAGGCACTTCAAGGTTTAGAACAGGCTGCTAAACCTCCAGTAAACATGTCCAAGCCTTCCCTGGTAATACAAGAGACTGAGGAAAGCCCTGAGGCTTTCTTTCCAAAGGCTTGTTGAGACTTATAAGACATACACTCCAATCAATCCCCTGGATTCCGACAATGGCCGCATGTTAGCCATGGCCTTCATATCCCAGAGTGCTCCAGATATAAAGCGGAAACTCCAGAAGCAAGAGGGCGCCTTAGGGATGAGCATGAACCAATTAATGGAAATTGCACATAAAGTCTATGTGAATAGAGACAACATGGAGGAAAAGAAGAAGGATGATAGGATGCAACGCAAGGCTGAGTTGTTAGCAGTTGCTTTGTCAAACAATTCCAAAGCCTGGGAAAGAGACAGGTGTAATTGTTGTAAGGAAAAGGGCCACTGGCAACAAGAATGCCCCAAGAGACTTGAGGTCGAAATAAAAGGACTGGGGCGTGGACAAAATAGAGGAAGAGGCCATGGTCATTTGACTTGGGAGGTCAAGATCTATGATTTTCAGAGAGGAGGAAAGGGAAGAGGAGTACGTCCCCGTGGGTTCCAAGGCAGAGGGCAAAGTCGCTTCCAAGAATGGATGGAAACCATAGGCCTGGCCGCAGTGGAAGAAAGGCCTGAAGACTGAAGGGGACCAGGGTTAAGTCAAGCCCCCCCTGAACCCTTAGTCCGAATGAAAATAGGGGGCAATAATGTAACCTTCTTAGTAGATACAGGGGCATCTAGATCTGTAATTACAAAGCCATTGGCTCCCTTTTCTAATGATGTAATAAATATCCAGGGGGTTAATGGCTTCATAAATCGTTGCCCTGTGCTGAAACCCCTGAAATGTTCCCTAGATGGAAGAAATATAGAACACCAGTTTCTCTATATGCCTGAGTGTCCAGTTTCCCTTCTGGGTCGTGACATCCTATGTAAGATGGGAGCTATTCTGTCCTTTGATGAAGACAAGATGTTATTAATAATGAGGCACCCCCCAGATGAAATATGGCAAGTAATGTTGGCTCAAGAGGGTCAAGTCCCCAATACCTGGCAGGAGTTTGAAGTACCGAAGTTATGGGCAGAAGATAACCCACCAAGACATGCTGCACACCATGCTCCAATAATTATACAAATGAAGCCTCAGCCAGTTGGTTCTCAGTGGTAGATTTGAAAGATGCCTTCTTTACCATCTCGATACATAGAGACAGTGAGAAACTGTTTGCTTTTAAATGGGAAGACCCAGTAACAGGTCGAAAGAGGCAGTATGCTTGGACCAGGCTTCCCCAGGGATTTAAAAATCTACCTATCCTTTTTGGCGAAGCCTTAGCCTCAGACCTAGAAGACTTCCAGCTTTGTGAAGATAGAGATGTACTACTCCAATATGTAGATAATGTATTAGTAACTGGGCAAACAAAGGAAACATGTTGGGACAATACCAACCAACTGCTTCATCTGTTAATGGACAAGGGATATCATGCCTCAAGGCAGAAAGCCCAATTGGTGAAGCCCCGGGTTAAATACCTAGGTTACACTATAAGCAAAGGACAGAGAGCAATAGGACATGAGAGGAAGGAAGCTGTCTGTCAGATTGCAGAACCAACTAATAGGAGAGAATTGCGGGGATTTTTAGGAGCAGCGGGCAGGAACCCTTTAGGAGCAGCAGCAGGAACCCTTTGTTTGGGACCTGGAACAACGATGGGCATTCGAAAGCTTAAAGTCAAAATTATCTCAGTTTCCTGTCATGGGACTTCCAAACCTAGAGAAGCCTTTTAATTTATATGTTGACTCAAAGAATAATACAGCACTTGGGGTACTGACTCAAGAAAAGGGAAGTTGGCAACAGCCTGTGGCTTATCTGTTAAAGCAACTTGACGAAGTAGTGAAGGACTGGCCACATTGCCTAAAAATCCTGGCCGCAACTGCTCTCTTGATGGAGGAAGCTAATAAATTAACCTTTGGGTAGCCAACTACCATTTATACCAGCCACGCAATTCAAGGAGTCTTAGAGACAAAGGGCCATTTATGGCTGACAAACCCCAGAATTTACAAATATCAGGCTCTCCTCACTCAGAACCCACAAGTGACCCTGAAACAAACAAATGCCCTCAATACAGCCACTCTCTTGCCAGCACCGGGTCCTGAAATTGAACACAACTGTATGCAGGTCATCGAAAGCCAGTTCTCATAGAGGCCTGACCTAACTGACGTTCCACTGAAAGCAGCAGACCATAATTTGTTTACTGATGGGTCAAGTTTCATCTCAGTAGGGGAACGCTATGCAGGTTATGCAGTAGTCTCACTTGACCAAGTCATAGAAAGTGGACCACTCCCAAAAGGCACTAGTGCCCAAGTAGCAGAATTATGGGCTTTGATCCGGGCACTTGAAAGGACAAAGAATGAAAGTGTAAACATTTGGACTGATTCTAAATATGCTTTCCTTGCTTTACATGTCCATGCCGCCGTTTATAAGGAGAGAGGGCTCTTAACAGCCTCAGGAAAATAAATTAAAACATCCCTTTCTAATCGAGAGACTCATAGCCGCCGTCAAGATGCCAAAGACAGTAGCAGTGATGCATTGCAAGGGACATCAGAAGGGGCAAGGTGAAATAACCAGAGGAAACAGGGCCACCAATAGAGAAGCAAGACTGTCGGCAACCCGAGATGATCAGGCCCACCCTGACATGACAGCTTGTGTAGCATTGGAAATGCCAAGGGGACTGAGCCCCAAATATTCTAAAGCAGAGGAACTCCAGGCAACTGTAGATTTGAAAGAACATAAGCAGGGAGAGTGGTATGTACTCCCAGACAGAAGAATTTTTGTGCCTGCCAATTTAGCCTGAGCACCATGAACTAGACAAAATTATACAAGGGACAGAGGAGAAATTAATTAGTAGGATTTATAAATTTTTACTGCGGTATAAGGTGGAAGTCGAGGTAGTGAAAGAAACAATGATTAAAAGGGCCAAAAATTTTAATTATAATATAGAACTGGAGAGATGGGAGAAAATGTGGCAAATAAATACAAAATTAACTATGTCTGTGGCATTCAAGGAGAACCGGTTGAAGATGTTCTACAGATGGCACCTCCCACCAGCAAGGCTTGCTAAAATATTCCCAGACAGCTCACCAATATGTTGGAAATGCAACAAGATCTAAGGAACATATTATCATCTTTGGTGGACTTGCCCAGCTGCAAAAAAGTTTTGGGCTAAAATCAAAAAATGGCTAGAAAAAATAACAGATCAACTGATTGATAGGAAACCAGAGAAATTTTTATTAGGAATATTCACTAGAAAATATACTAAAGAAATGAAATACTTGATTTTACATAATATAACAGCTGCATGAATATCATTTGCACAAAATTGGAAAAATAAAAATACACCAACAGAGGAAGAATTGATAAAAAAAATCTTAGAGTGTGCCGAGATGGACAAATTAACAAAAGAACTTAAAGAAAAGGAAGATACGGAATACTATGTAATATGGAACAAATGGTACAACTGGCTGGAGATTAGAAATAGTGAACAATAATGAAAGGGCAGAAATCATAAATGTAAAAGGTTTATAGGACAATGTATAAAATGTACAAAATTAATATCATGAATTGTTAGGAATTATAATGTAAATAAGAGAAAAAGGGACAAGAAGGAAAAGTACGGTATAAGGGGAAATGGGGGAAGATGTAAATATTAGAAGATGACCGTTACAAAACAGTTGTAAAAAAGGAATTTATATTATGTGTTTTGTGTTTGTTATATTGTGTTATGTTATAAATAAAAAAGTATATATATATTATATGTATCTGTATCTGTATCTGTATCTGTATCTGTATCTGTATCTGTATATTGTATATTGTATATGTATATGTATATGTGTATATATATATATATATATATATATATATATATATATATATATATTCATTCTGAGGTTTTCGCGGGTCTTTGTATGTAGGTCTTTGGTTATTTGGGTTTTCTCCCGCGTAAAATTGGAGGTGTCTTGGCAACGTTTCGACGAAGTCTCATTCGTTATCTTCAGGCTGGTGTTTTTGGCTTCGTGCTTCTAGGAGCAATGTGTGTGATCGCAGCTGTTTCTTCCTTTTAACTGCCAGTGGGGGTGTGAACTGATTGGGTGGGAGCTTGGCTGTGTTCTGATTGGGTGGAGGTGTGTTCTGATTGGTTGGGGGTTTGGCTGTGTTCTGACTGGATGGCGGGTTGGCTGTGCTCTGATTGGATGGCGGGTTGGCTGTGCTCTGATTGGCTGGGTGTGTGTTCTGTTTAGGTGGGGGCTTGGTTGTGCTCGGGTTAGTCTGAGTACCAGGGGGATTTGAGCTGGTGAGCTGCGTTGCTGTTGTTTGGCTTCATGTTCGTGGTTGTGCCACATCTTCATGGTGGGTATCAGTTTGCTTCATGTATGGATTGGAGGGGTTTAAAGTGGCTAATGATGCAGCTGTGGTCTGGCTTCTGGTTTGTGGCCGTGCCTCATCAGTGTGGGTTTGCTTTTTGTGTGGATGTGTGGTAGTGACATCCTGTGTGGTTTTCGTGAGTGTGGGTCTGGTGTCATTCTTTGTGTTAGGGACTTGTTTGTCAATAAGGATGGGTTTCCAAATGGTTGGTAGGCAGGAGGTATCATCTCGTTTATTCATGCTGTGTGGACGTTTTTCTATCTTGATGGCTTCTCTGATTATTCTGTTGTTAAAGTGTTCAGTTTTGGCGATAGTTCTGGTCTTTTTAAAGTCAATATCATGTCCTGTGGCTTTGAGGTGTTGGACCAGGGAAGAAGTTGGTTCCTCTTTTCTGACTGAGTTCTTGTGTTCTTCAATGCGTGCACTTATTCTTCTGTTGGTTGGTCTAATGTATGTGGAGGGCTTTGCTGTTTTCTTGTTCTCTGTCTTGGATTTTAGATGTTGGTGATTTCGAGTCTGATTTCTGACGCTAACAGAATCAGACTTGAAATCACCAACATCCTCTGCATCAGCAAGCCACCCAAAAGCAACTTACCCAAAGAGGAACAGACAGCACTACTTAACCTGAAAGAAGACACTAGCATAATAATCCTACCAGCAGACAAGGGAAACACCACGGTGGTTATTAACTCATCTGACTACCAAACCAAATTAGCCAACCTACTCCAAGACTCCACATACAAACCCCTAAACACAGATCCCACCACCTACCTGGAAAAAACCACTAGATCCAAAATAAAAGCCTCTCCCATCAGCGAAGAGATCCAGCAAAGAATCATTCCCAGAGAGAAATCATCCAGAGGCCCTAAACTCTATGGTCTCCCCAAGATACACAAAGAAGGAACCCTACTTAGACCCATAATCAGCTCCATAGGCTCACCTCTACAAAACCTAGCCAAATTTCTCACCAAACAACTATAGCCCTATGCAGAATCCATCAACTCACATGTAAAAAACTCATTCCAGTTCATAGAGATCATAAAGAAACAAAACTTACAGCCCAGCGACCTACTCGTGAGCTTCGATGTCATATCCCTCTTCACCCAAGTGCCAATCAAAGAAGCCTTGACAGCTATCCAAAACAAATATAACCCCCCCAAGCACATCCTAGATCTGACCAACCACTGCCTATCCAACACATACTTCATCTATAACAGACAAAAATGCAAACAAATAGAAGGAGCACCCATGGGATCACCCCTCTCACCTGTCATAACCTCTACATGGAACACTTTGAAACCCAAGCTCTAGAAAAATCTGATCACAAACCCAAACTCTGGCTCAGATACGTAGACGACACCTTCATAATATGGCCACATGGGAAAGAAAAACTGGACAACTTCCTCACACACCTCAACAGCCTACACCCCAAAATACAGTTCACCATGGAAACAGAAGCGAACAACCAACTTCCCTTCCTGGATGTCTTAGTCTACAAAAAATCCAATGGCTCCCTAGGACACACCATCTACCAGAAGAAAACACACACAAACCTCTATCTGCACACACTCTCACACCACCACCCAGCACAGATCAACTCTGTAGCCAAGACATTCATCTCCAGAACAAAATGCTTAGCTGACGAACAACACCTAAAAACCGAACTACACACTCTCACTAACATACTAACATCCAATGGATTCCAAAGAAATAAGATTACCAACCTAATCCAAAAAGAAACCCCCAATAAAATCCAAGACAGAGAACAAGAAAATGGCAAAGCCCTCCTCCCATACATAAAAGGCACCACAAACAGAATCAGCAAGATCCTCTACAAACACAACATCAAGACAGCATTCTGCACAAACTGAAAAATATCTACCATCCTAAGAAACCCCAAAGACAAAATTGAGTTAGAAAATCAAGGAGTATATGAAATCCCATGCACCGCCTGCCCCACCACATACATTGGACAAACCAACAGAAGAATAAGTGCACGCATTGAAGAACACAAGAACTCAGTCAGAAAAGAGGAACCAACTTCTTCCCTGGTTCAACACCTCAAAGCCACAGGACATGATATTGACTTTAAAAAGACCAGAACTATCGCCAAAACTGAACACTTTAACAACAGAATAATCAGAGAAGCCATCGAGATAGAAAAACGTCCACACAGCATGAATAAACGAGACGATACCTCCCGCCTACCAGCCATTTGGAAACCCGCCCTTATTAACAAACGAGTCCCTAACACAAAGAATGACACCAGACCCACACTCACGAAAACCACACAGGATGTCACCACCACACATCCACGCAAAAAGCAAACCCACACCAATGTGGCATGACCACAAACCAGAAGCCAGACCACAGCTGCATCATTAGCCACTTTAAACCCCTCCAATCCATACATGAAGCAGACTGATACCCACCATGAAGATGTGGCACGACCACGACCACGAAGCCAAACAACAGCAACGCAGCTCACCAGCTCAAATCCCCCTGCTACTCAGACTAACCCGAGCACAACCAAGCCCCCACCTAAACAGAACACACACCCATCCAATCAGAGCACAGCCAACCCCCCATCCAATCAGAGCACAGCCAAACCCCCACCCAATCAGAACACACCTCCACCCAATCAGAACACAGTCAAGCTCCCACCCAATCAGTTCACACCCCCACTGGCAGTTAAAAGGAAGAAACAGCTGCGATCACACACATTGCTCCTAGAAGCACGAAGCCAAAAACACCAGCCTGAAGATGATGAATGAGACTTCGTCAAAACGTTGCCAAGACACCTCCAATTCTACCTTTACCTGGGAACTGATTACAGAGAGAACTGCAGAGAAAGAAAGTGGAAACAGTATAAGTTTTAAACACTGTAGCTCTCTGACTGAATATGGATTTTATAAACTGAACAACTGAAACTGGAAAATAATAGAAGTTGTTTATAAAGCAAGTGAAGACTTTGATCTTTTACCTCTTGTTTTTGGTGATTTATAATTGGTTTGATACAATTTTGGGGTTTGGTGGGCCTTTGTGGATAACAATTTATCAAAAAAGAAAACAACCTTTTTGAAGAGAACTTTGGACTATGGCTTTGGCTTTGTGAAATACAACAGCTAAAAAAGTGCAAATCAAAACTTTTTTGAAAATACAAATAAACCAGGAAGATGGTTGGCATATAAACTGAAAAAAGAGAGGGAAAGAAAAACGATACATCAATTAATAGATGAGAAAGGAACCCTTTATTATCAGAATGAGGATAAAAAAAATTCTAAAATAATATTATGGGAAACTGTACGATCAGGAGAAAATTCTAGAAAATAAAATACAACAATATTTGGAACAATCTGAACTCCCTAAAGTATCTGAATCAGTTAAAGCTATGCTGAATGAATGAATAACCATGACAGAATTGACAGAGGCGATTAAGAGACAAAAGAATAATAAAACACCAGGGCCTGATGGGCTACCGGCAGAATTTTATAAACAATTACAAGATATATTAGGCCCAGTGATGTTGGAAGTTTATAATGAAGTTTTGCTAGAAGTGAAAATACCAAATTCATGGATGGAAGCAAATATTACTCTTATACCAAAAGATGAGTAAGATTTAACACAGATAAAGAACTACAGGCCAATATCTCTATTGAATGTGGACTACAAAATATATGCTTCAATAATAGCACAGAGATTTAAAAAGTACTTGAATGAATTTATACATCTAGATCAGAATGGATTCTTGCCAAAGAGACAGATTAAAAATAAGATGAGAATGATTTTAAATACATTGGAATATTATGAAACACACCCTGGAAAACAAATGGCGTTGATTTTCCTAGATGCACAGAAAGTATTTGACAACGCTAATTGGCAGTTTATGTTATTACAATTAAAATATATGGACTTTGGGGAGAGATTTATTAATATGATTAAAGCAATATACCACAAACAATCTGCTAGGGTGAGGGTAAATGGGAACATAACAGAGAACTTTGATATTAAAAAAGGCACCAGACAGGGATGTCCACTGTTCCCTTTGCTATTTATTCTAACTCTGGAAGTTTTAGCTAGAAATATTTGACAAGATGAAGAAATAAAAGGAATGGAAATAAAAAATGAAAAAGATAAGCTACAGGCGTTTGCAGATGACTTGGTCTTTCTATTAGAAGACTCATTAGAAACTGGACCAAAGTTAATCAGAAAGATAGAAGAATAGGGGGAAGTTGCAGGATTGAAAATAAATAAAGATAAGACAAAGAATTTAGTTAAAAATCTCACAGATATACAAAAAAGAGTGTTGATGGAAAGAATAGTTCAAAATAGTGAACTATTACAGATATACAGATATACAGATAGTTCAAAAAGTGAAGTACCTAGGAATATAATTAACAGCAAACTGCGTAACAATTAAAGAGGACAATTATATGAAACTGATGCGACAAATTAAACTAAATATGGAGAAATGGAAAGATATGCAACTGTCATTAACAGGAAGAATAGCTACTATAAAAATGAATATGTTACCAAGACTATTATATTTATTCCAAACATTTCCAATAAAATTGAGGAAAATATTTTGAAGAACTAAATAAAATAATATTAAGATATATTTGGGAAAAAAGAAAGAATAGGTTTGAAAATGTTAAAAAAAGAGGGGGCTTTGGGCTGCCAGATTGGGAATTGTACTTACATGGGTGAAAGAATGGATCAATTTGAGGCATAAAAGACTATTAACTTTAGAAGGACATTTTTATGGTATGTGAAGAATAAGATACATAGTTACTTTCAAAGACATTATGTTAGAAAAGCACTGTTATCAGTATGGCTTAAAATTAAAGAACAACATTACTTGAAAATACCAGTCTGGCTTTTCACAATGGAAGCATTGATACATCATAATGTTATTAACATAGAAAAAATTGTAAGATATAAATATATTTTGAATGAAAAAGAAGAATTAAAAATCAAGCAGAAACTTAATAGCCAAAGGATGGACCGCATGATGGCCACAAATGCAGATACAATCTTGATATGAGAGAGATAGTAAAATGTATGGTTTCAATAAAGTGTTAACAGAATTGGACCAGATATTAACTGGATGAAAAACTTATAAAGAAAATATATTGTTACTTATTAGATATCAAACTTGAAAGTGAGCAGGTAAAGGAGACAATGATTGTTTTGGCTAAAATTTTAGATATGCAATTGAATTAGACAAATGGCAGAAATTGTAGGATAGAAATGTTAAATTGACTATGTCAACTGCATATAAAGAAAATTTGTATAAAATGTTCTATAGATGGCATTTTGCACCAAAAAGACTGGCAAAAATGTCTAAGGATAGATCTACTAAATGTTGGAAATGCAACCAAATCCCTGGTTCATATTACCATATGTAGTGGACATGTCCAAAAGCCAAAAAATACTGGACGAAAATAATACTTGGTTGGAAAAAATGATAAAACAGCATATAGACATGAAACCAGAAATATTTTTATTGGGCATTCTTCTGGAAAGATATGACAAAGGGACTATATACTTGATTTTACATGTATTAACTGCAGCTAGAATTGTATATGCTCAACAATAGAAGTGTGACGAGATCCCGACAGATGAGAGTGTAATTAAGAAAATATAAGAATGTGCAGAAATGGATAGACCAACGTTTACTATTAAGGACGAAGAAGAAACTTTATTCTTCTTTGAAGAAGAAATGTTATTCAAATAAAATAAATAAAACAATGAAAAACTAATAATTACTTTCACTGAGCATTGGTGGCTTGCCTTGTACTTTTGTTTTATAATTAAAAAATAAATAGAAATGTATATTTTCGGTTGATGGTACCTTAAGACACAGAAGTCAAGATTAATCCAATTGTTCTGCAGTTGTTGTCTGCAAAGCATATGCCAAGTTTGTATTCCTATCTGAAAGTTACCTCACATATGGTTGCCAAAAATGCAAGCCTGCACACGTGCACACACACCCACACACCCACACCCACACCAGTGGTGGGTTCCTCCCAGTTCGGCCCGGTTCTCCCGAGCCGGTACGGTGACGATATGACATCACCAAACCGGTTCTCCCCCTGCCCCCTCATGCCCCCCCACCCCCGTGCTCCCATCCCCCGCGTTATTCTTACCTTTTATTTGGCCCCACCCCCAATCTATTGCTGCCTCCTAAGTCCCAGTTTATGGCTAGAGGGAAAACAACTGTTTAAACTCTTGCTGCAGGGCTTCAAAGGGCCGCCCTACAGCTGATCAATGTTAAAAGAAAACAAATGGGTAGACCAGTGCCTGCAAAAATACATGAGTAGATCAGTGCCTGCAAAAATAAATGGATAGACCAGTGCCTGCAAAAATACATGTGTAGATCAGTGCCTGCAAAAATAAATGGGTAGACCAGTGCCTGCAAAAAATAAATGGGTAGATCTGCAAGCAGTTAAAAGCCTGGTAGACCAGTACCTCTGCTAAATCCTAAATTGTCACATGTCCATCAAGCCACGCCCACAAAATAAGCTACGCCATGCCCTCAGAACCGGTAGTAAAAAAATTTAGAACCCACCCCTCACATACACACACACACACACACACACACACACACACACACACACACACATACACACTACATAAGGAACAAGAAGAAAGTCAAGGAAGCAATAAGTCCACTAATGGGAGAAGATGGCAAGGAGGAGAAAGGTAGCAGGGAGAAAGCTGAACAACTTAATTCATTCTTTGTATCTGTCTTCATGCAAAAGAAAAAATAGTCCAACCTATCAAAAATAGGAGAGAGAATAGTTCTGGAAAGAACAACATCCAGAATCAGAAATAACAGAACAGAGACTTGCAGACCAACATAGATTTATAATATGAAATAAAATATTCACAGAGCAGACTTGGAAGAACTGCAAAGGTCTACCCAAGGCAAAGAAACCAAAACCTTGCCAGAAGTAGGTCAGACTCTAAAGGCAAACCAGTGGTGGTGGTGGTGGGGATCCAACAAAGATACATAATTGTTTTTATTTGGAAACCAGGCACCTTCTCCTCTGCCTCAAAAAAGAACAATGTCTTTTAACTAAAGAAATAAAAGCAGAAGAACTGAAACAATATATAATAACAACAAAAACTGAGCATCTAGAACAGCAAAAAAAAAAAATCATGTTCCCTGCATTGAAACTTGTTCCAAAGAAACAACTAGCACAAGCATTAAAAGATGCCAATACTGCAGTATCAAATAAAAGCACCAGCTCATTGCAAGAAACAAACCAACGAATGTACAGCACAGCTGCAGTTACAACTGAATACCTGAATACATTACTCATCACTTCTTGTAATATTTTACATAATTCAACTGGTAAACCATCCAGTCCTGATGCTTTCCCGCTTTTTTGTCTTTTTATTGCTTCTGTTAATTCCATCATTGTTATTCTTTCTTCTAACATTCCCTTATATTGTTCTGTTATTTTAGGTAAATCTGATTTTTCCTGGGATTTTTCTACCCAAGCAGAAAAGAAACTGCTGAAACAGCAGAGGAACAAAAGATCAACATTTAATTGACAAGATAATTCTGGAAAACTGCAAGAGATCAAGTTGAATGTAGCATGAATTGATTACAGGAAGGTATTTGACTCCTTGCCACATGACTGAATAATCAAGTGCCTAGAAATAACAGCAGTCAGTAGAAACATCAGAAGCGTTTGCAAAGATCCATGGCACAATGGAAGACATGGTTGCTGGTCAATGGTGATAGAATGGGAGATGTTAACATCAAGAGAGGAATCTTTCAAGGAGACTCACTGTCACCACTACTGTCACTAATGACACTACTATAGTTGCACTGATTTCTTTGTTAGCAATTCTGAATAATTCATGTCATGACTATCAAACATTCAAAACATCTGCCAGGCAATCCCAACTCTTTTACATGGATTATTTGAAGCTATTTGGAAAAACACCATCTGAAATATTGTAGAATCACTGCTCAACATTGGCCATATATACAGCCAAGATAGAATCAAATTGAATTGAATGAGCTGGAAGGAACCTTGGATGTCTTCTAGTCCAGTCCCTTGCTCAAGCAGAAGAACATATACTATTTCAGATAAGTGACTGTCTAGACTCTTCTTAAAAACATCCAGTGATGGAGAACCCAGGATTTCTAGAGGCAAGCTGTTCCACTGGTTAATTGTCCTCACTGGAATTAAGGAGAAATTAATCCAGGTTGCTTCTCTCTTTGATTAGTTTCCAACTATTGTTTCTTATCCTGCCCTCTGGTGCTTTGGAAAATAATTTGACCCCCTCTTCTTTGTGACAGCCCCTCAAGAATACTGCTACCATGTCACCCCTAATTCTTCTTTTCTTCTACTGAAGAAGATGCACTGAAGCTAATATACCAGAAAGGCATACTGAGTACTGGAGAGAACACTCACCTACAAGAAAGATCAAATGAAGAAGAGAAAGGAGGCAAAACATTAAATGGCCAGTACATTTTTTAAAAAGCAGGGAAAACAGATAATAACAGGACTTGGCAATGGCCTAGGAGCAGGAAAGTTAAAGAAAGAGACAGAGGGCTAATTCTGGCTGCACAAGACCAAGCCTTAAGAACAAATGCATACAAAGCCAGAATTGAGAAGACAGCAACAGATAGTAAATGCTATCTGTGCAAAGAAGTTGAAGAAACAGTAGACAATCCAGTTAGCTGCTGCAAGAAGATCACCCAGACTGACTATAAGCAATGGCATGACAAAGTAGCAACAATAGTGCTCTGGAAGTTCTGCAAGAAATTTGCTTGCAAGCAAGAACTGATGAGATCATAAAATAGAGGAAGTCATAGAAAATGAAGAAGCTAAATTGCTCTGGGATTTTAGAATTCAAACAAGTGACAGGCACCTGTCACATAATTCAGCCTTAACAATTCTGAATTGTTATTTAAAAAGATAAAAAAGACAAAGAAGTCTGGCTAGTTGAAGTGGCAGTACCCGAAGACAGCAAAATAGATAAAAAACTGGAAAAGATAACAAAATACAAAGACCTACAAATAGAAATAGAATGAATGTGGCAAAGCAAGCAAAGATAGTACCAATAGTAATAGGCACCTTGGATGCAGTCCCAAATCAACTAGAGCACTACTTGAACACCATCGGCATTGACAAATTCACTACCAGGCAATTGCAAAAGGCAGCTTTACTCAGAACAGCTTACATCCTGTGACAGTATCTGTAACACCATCAAAAATCCAGATCTGCTTATCCCAGTTCCTTGGAAAGGATCCTATTAGTAGACAAAAATACCAAATCCAGTCTGAACATCTGGCTGACTGTGCAATGAACCATAATAATAATAATTCAATATACTTTGTTATACATTTCTATCCTGGAAGCCATCCTTGTTTCCAGCAGTAAACCAAACACTGGTTAGTATACTGTTGTTATTTTTTTTTTTTTATAATTTCTCATTTTCTTTTTGAGGAATTTTTTATTTCTTCAAATCTTGATTTTCTTGTTTTTACCCTGCCTCTCAATCCATTCGCTGTTCACTCATATATTTGTATATATTATACAATTCAATTCACTTTTTTTTTGTCTGTATGATCAAATCACTTCAACACAATTCTTTTGTACTGAATTTGCACTCATTCATTCTGAACCTTATTTTTTTCTCTTTTTTCTATATATGAAGTAGCCTATTCCCACTGCATTCAACAATTTTTATTCTCCTGATGTCTCTGTGATAGAATCATTTTCACTTGTTTCAGTAAACGTTCATTCTTTGCACCAGGCCACATACCACTCCCAGTGTTTGCATTTCTTAAAATTTCTCCATTCTTTTTCCTATCTTCAGTAAAAATTCTGACAAGATACACAAATTAATCTATTTACTCTAATTTGTCTTCATGTACTTATCATGAAATTGTTAAACAAAAGGACATTGTTCTCATCAGTTTAAAATTTATATTCTTAACTGCATCATGAAATCTGTCTATCATTCACATCATTCACAGCAATTTATTTGGATTAAGTGAGTTTTGCCCCATTTTAACAATTGTAGTTGTTAAGTGAATCTGTCTCCCCCATTGACTTGTCAGAAGTCTGCAAAAGGTGATCACATGACCCCAGGACAGTGCAATCATCATAAATGATTGCATCTGAATTTTGTTCATATGACAATGAGGATGCTGTAATAGTTGTAAGTGGGAAAAAAGGTCATAAGCACTTTTTTCAGTGCTGTTGTAATTTTGAACAGTCACTAAATGAACTGTTGTAAGTCAAGAACTACCTGTATTGAAGTACCCAATAAGTACACTTATTTCCTTTCCCTATATTTTTAAATGCTGAAGTGCAACAATATGATATGCACATTTCCTACCCAGCATAAAGCCACACTACACTTCCAAGATTTTGCTCTTTCACAGTTTAAAAATCAAAGAAATAAACAAACAAACTCTATTCTCAAAGCCTCAGATCTCCAAGGGGTCATTTCAATTACTTTATATGCCTACTTTTAATGATAGCTCCAGGGAAGTAACCAGTAAATAAGACACCATCTTCTTTTCAGGCCAAAGGAAGATTGTTTCTGACATTTACCACCCAGAATATAGGGGAGATGGGCAGTATAAAAAAATTAATGAATAAATAAATTCTCAAAAGCATAGCAAAACAATTCAACTAGACAAAGGGTCATTCCATGTCAAGTGGTCTGGGGATGGTGCCGCCAAAGGCTGCCTCAATGAAATGCTCTCTAATGGTTTCTATATTTTTTTATTATTCTCTGTGACTCACTATGGATTTCATACTCATGAGACTATCTGCTAAGAATTAAGCAACATTTCTTTAAGGAGCAGCTTTCTGTGATCTCATCCCCCCCATCTTTACAAACGCGGAGGAGATTCTAACACAGGAAGAAGCAATTTTCCCAGAGCTATGGATTACCAAAAAAACCAAAAGGAGGAAACGGAGACGGAGAGGTAAAAGGGCAGGAATTTTAAACAGGCTAAGGAATAGGGGAAATAGAACTGCTCTGCCTTCAATCTTCCTGACAAATTTATGTTCACTTGCTAACAAGATGGATGAAATACTCCTTTTAAACAGATGCAATTCTGATTTTCACCGCACAGCTGCCCTATGCTTTATTGAAACCTGGTTACATGATGATATTGATGACAACAGCATGCAAATTCCAAAGCTACAGGCCTGCCTTGACTGCACTGATTGGAATGTTTTTGAAAGTACCTCTGCAGATTTAGATGAACTCACAGAAACTGTAACATCATATGTCAGCTTCTGTGAAGACCTATGTGTACTAACCAGGAACTTGCGAATATACAGTAACAACAAACCTTGGTTCACAGCTAAACTTAAGCAGCCACGTCATTCCAAAGAGGAAGCCTACAGAAGAGGTGATAAAATGCTGTACAATCAGGCCAGAAATGTATTAACAAGGGAAATCAGAGCAGCAAAAAGAAGCTACTCTGAAAAGCTAAAGAATCAGTTCTCAACAAATGAATCGGCAAACATGTGGAAAACTCTTAAAAATATCGCCGGTTATGGCAAACCTCCTTCCCAGGCTGAAGGAAATCAACAACTGTTCTGCCCCAGCTACGGACCCCAAAGAACGCAGCACACACAAAGTCTGTACAAACCTTAGTTTACTAAAATAAAATCAGTTTTTTTTTCAAACAAAGGCTGTTAATTAAATTTCTTAACAGCTTGCAAGAATCCAAAGAATAAATAATCTTAATTTTACTATGGTTGGCAGAAAGCCCAGAAGCAATTTGCAGAGAATTAAGATCAAGGCACGAAGGAAAGTGAATGGTTGTTCCCTGCAAATTGCTTCAGTCGGCGTTCCTCCTTAAATAGGCTAAGGGAGTGGCCAATTAGCCCCAAGCCTTACTCTTGAGGAGACCTCCTCCTGAGGAGCCACTCCTGCCTTTTGGCAGCTCTGTGTGCCCGTGCATTGAGAAGAGGCTCCTCCTCTTCGTCCTCTTCAATTAAGGGAGCTTCTGGAGGTTCTAAAGACCCTGGCTGAATCCCCGCCTCTGGCATCACATCTTCTCCAGCCTCATTGTCCAACTTGAGTGCCAGCTGCACAGGCTGCTGGTGCAGCACCATACCAGCCTCCTCGCTGTCCGAATCAGCCACCAGCCGCACAGGCCGCATATGGGCCACAACAACAACTGGCAGATGACCTGAATTGCAGGTTTGAAAGGAAACTGCAGTCACTTATCTCCACAACTTCCATCTCAGACACACCAACAACAGCCAAGCCTCCTACAATTGACCCCATCCCATTGGGTTCCCAACCCCTAGTGATCACAGAAAAGGAAGTGCAAGATCTATTTCACAGACAAAAGCCAGGAATAGCTCCAGGCCCAGACAAGATAACTCCTTCTTGCTTAAAAGTCTGTGCTGACCAATTGGCCCCCATCTTCACCCATATCTTCAATATATCGCTAGAGATGTGCTATGTTCTTTCTTGCTTCAAATGCTCTATTATCATCCCAGTGCCAAAGAAGCCCACCATCAAGGAACTGAATGACTACAGACCAGTTGCTCTAACATCTGTAGTCATTAAAACCTTTGAAAAGCTAGTGCTGTCCCACTTGAAAACCATCACGGATCCACTGTTAGACCCCCTGCAATTTGTATACCGAGCAAATAGATCAACAGTTGATGCTGTTAATATGGCTCTGCACTACATCCTACAACATCTTGAATCTCCAAAGACCTATGCAAGGGTCCTCTTTGTAGACTTTATTTCAGCATTCAATACCATCATTCCAGACACTCTTCTAATAAAGCTAAACCAGCTACAGGTACCTGAATACACTTGTAAGTGGATCATAAGCTTCCTAACAAATAGGAAGCATCAGGTGAAGCTAAGCAGAATCACATCAGATACCTGTATAATTAGCAAAGGGGGCCCCCAAGGCTGTGTGCTCTCCCCACTTCTCTTCTTTCTGTATACCAATGACTGCATCTCTAACTATCCATCTGTTAAACTACTGAAGTTCGCAGATGACACAACAGTGATCGATCTCATTCGAGACAATGATGAATCCGCATACAGACGCGAGGTTGAACAACTAGCCTCGTGGTGTGACCGGAACAATCTGGAACTGAACACATTCAAAACCGTAGAAATGGTGGTAGACTTTAGGAGAAACTCTTCCATACTTCCATCTCTCATAATACTAGACAACACAGTATCAACAGTAGAGACCTTCAAATTTCTAGGTTCTACCATATCACAAGATCTAAACTGGACAGCTAACATCAAAACGTCATCAAAAAAGCACAACAAAGAATGTTCTTTCTGCACCAACTCAGAAAGCTCAAACTGCCCAAGGAGCTGCTGATGCAGTTCTACAGAGGAATTATTGAGTCTGTCAACTGCACCTCTATAACTGTCTGGTTTGGTTCTGCAAGCCAACAAGACAGACACAGACTTCAGAGGATAATTAGAACTGCAGAAATAACAATTGTTACCAACCTGCCTTCCATTGAGGACCTGTATACTGCATGAGTCAAAAAGAGGACTGTGAAAATATTTACAGACCCCTCGCATCCTGGACATAAACTGTTTCATCTCCTACCCTCAAAACGATGCTATAGAGCATTGCACACCAGAACAACTAGACACAAGAACAGTTTTTTCCTGAACTCCATCACTCTGCTAAATAAATAATTCCCTCAACACTGTCAAACTAGTTATTAAGTCTGCATTACTATTAATCTTCTCATCGTTCCTATCACCCATCTCCTCCCACTTATGACAGTATGACTGTAACCTTGTTGCTGGTATCCTTACGATTTATATTGACTTTTTCCTAATATGATTTGATTGCTTATTTGTTCCCTATGACTATCATTAAGTATTGCACCTTATGATTCTTGATGAATGTATCTTTTCTTTTATGTACACTGAGAACGTATGCACCAAGACAAATTCCTTATGTGTCCAATCACACTTGGCCAATAAAGAATTCTATTCTATTCTTTAAAAAAAACAGATCTGTCAGTGTCAGTGTTTGGTTGGTTGATGGTTGCTGGAGGCTGGCTTGAGCAGCCAAACATTTAGTCGTGCTGCCAACTCCATCGCAAGGTGATTTGGTGAAACAAAATCACATGGTGAAACATTCATGGACTTAAATATATATACATTCCAATTTCGATTTCTGTCAGCAAAGTTTCAAATGACATGATTAACTCTGTGCCCAAAATGTCCAATACCGTTGATCCGAATTTAAAATTGGCCAACATATTTCCTGGTTGTTATGTTGCCTGCATTTATGACAAAAAACGGTGGGTAGGCAACGTCGTGGAAATTTTGATCGAACAAAATGATGCGTTGGTAACATTTATGCATCCGTGAGGCCCTGCTCATTCATTTTATTGGCCTGAAAAACAAGATGTTTGTTGGGTTCAAGAACCACATCTTATTTGCATGCTTCCAGCACCTTCAGTTACATTGTCAGGTCGACAGTATTAATTCCCAGAAGCAACACTAAAGAATGTAAATTCAATAATAAATAAGCGATAGTTGGAATTTGGCAGTTCATACAAACAGTATGGACTTTGGCTTGGGAACCATATAAGATACCCACTTTAGGCTTGGGAACCTAGGATAAGCTGCCCAATCGTTGGCTTGGGAACTGGACAGATACCCAAACAAGGCTTTGGAATCTCGAGGAAGAAACCATACTACAGGCTTGGGATCCTGAACCAAGAAACCCACCCATGGCTGGCATTGAATGGCTATCAGGCATGCCCCCTATGGTGATGGGATTGCTGGTTCAAGTGCCTGAACTTGTAGTGACAATGTCACCATAGACCAACACAATATAATAGTAGTAATGATGTCTATATAAAACAAACAAGATGAAACAATAATAGAACGCATGTGACATTGCCATACAACGTCCTCAACTTTGCCCCTATTTTTAGAGCTTTATACATCAGAGATGAAACACCTATTTTTTTAGGGGGCTTGAAACATGCTCTTTCTAATAAGAATGATTTAACAGAATTACCAGAAGGTCTTTTTTTGTAACAGTGGGCTGAAAATACCCTATTTTTGGCATTTTTACAAAAACTGTCAACTTTACACTCAATTTGTGAACTATTGGAAAACAGTAGGAGAATGAAATTGTTGCATAAATTTGAGGATCAGACTCAATAAATGATTCAGGAACGAAGTATTCAAACAAAGTACTATTTATTTACAGTAGGCATTCTATATTCACTGAATGATCGTAGATAGAAGCAAGTAGGAGGTGCGTACATCCCCTTTTATATCAATGAGGCGGAGTAATGGATGGGAGTGGTTACATATGAATACATTAAGAAAGAAGAATAAATTAACCCCTGATACCCTGTGAATATACATTTCTCCCATTTGAGAATAAGGCATTTACTCATGACAGAAATTTTATATTCAACAATCTTGTGTTGCTAAGTTATTATGCACAAAGTTTCACATTTTTCATACCTTTCCTTCCAGAGATATAGGAAGCCAAACTTTAACCTTTTTTCAAGCCACAGTCATTTTTGGCCAACTTTGCTCCAAATTATCTAGATGGAGATAGCTCATGAGAGTGTTTTTATTATTTTGTTTAATAGAGCCCAACATGTTGTACAAGTTAGCCAAGTTTTGTTTCTCTGAACAAAATATTGCCGGAGATATTATGTCTCAAAGTTGCTGAAACCTCCGAGTCATACTGTAGAAAGCTGTGGTATGGGGTCAAACAAATGACTATATCTCCACAAGTATTGCATTAGCAAATGTAACACTTTACCTATGTTCATTAGGGAGGTGTGTGCATGTTCATGCCAAATTTCATTGAAATCCGTGATGGTCGAGCTGGGCACTTTTCTGAAATCACATCACTTGACATGGAATGACCCAAAACCAGTTAGATAACACCTCTGATCCAAAGGTGGGGGGGTGGGGATGCACAATGTGTGTAGATTTCAAACACTTGGTAAACCAAAGTTCAGGAAGTATGTATCATGTTTCAGATGCCCCATTATACAGAAGTGGGGAGTCAATTGAAACAGACATGATAACACTAAACAAAAACATCAATGCTAATGTTATGAAATCAAACTTTCTGGACAACTTAGATACAAGGACTAACCCACATTCAAGTTCTTCATGGTCTATACTTCACATATATTAAATATATAAAAGTTAAATATTGCATTATTTTAATATTTATATATTAGGTCAGTAAGTTAAAATTAGCAAAGATTTGATGAAAACATATGCATATTTCAACCAAATGCACTATATGAAGCTTCCTGGAATAATTAGCAATGAATTAACAATCTAGGATTTAATTTGTGCACAGACAAAAAAAAAATAATTAAGGCCTGTTGAGCAAGGTTTCAAAATAACATAATAATGGCTTCCGGTTGCGTCATGCTAAATGGAGGACTAGGAATTGTGTACCTGCTTATCCTAGTTCTCCCTTTTCTGTGTCTGGCGGTTGTTCCTGCGCCATCGTGAGCCGTGGAGAGGCTTGCGAAGAAGGGGAGGCATTGGGGCATGCGAGGTGGTGGCTTTCCCGCATGCTGGCAGATTTCTTCTCAGGATACCAGCGCAGAAAGAGGGCGGCGTGGGATCGCCCCGAAATCGTGACTATACCAACTGGAGAGGGGAGCCCGCCAGTGTGGTGTAAGAATTCTACTTTACTAAGTTAGCTCAGAGCTGACTGAACCTCCTGCCTAAGAAACGTATAAGATTTGCCATTTACTGGGGGAGCGGCTGAAACAGAGAAACGGCTGTCTTGTAAACTTCTTGCTGCTAGCTGTTATTTCCCCCTCAGTTATTGATCTCCCTTTGAACTTTGATATTATCAAAACTTCATCTTCTCCCTTTTTTTATTTGAATATATTGTCTGTTGGATGAGGAATAATTGACTGATCTTGTTGGAGACGTAGTGAGATTTTCTCTTTTACTTCTCTCTTTGTCACATTATCAGAAGAGGCGAGCTTTTTGCCACATCTTGACTTGATATTTTTTTCTTCTTTCCCCACTGCTGAAGACGGAGACTGCCCTTGGTTGGACTTGTACTGCCACCTAATGGTGGATTGGGATATTACAACTAAAGGAAAGGAAAAGAAAGGAAAGGAAAGGAGGCGGGAAAAAGATATATATACACTGCCTCATAGTAAACATTGAAAATAGACTAATTTGGATATATCAAGAGCTGATGGATTAACTTATTTGATTTAAAAGACTTGATTGATATATTTATTCAACAAAGAGTAGAGGAACAGTGGTTGTTTTCAGTTATGCCTACATCTTCAACTATTACCACAACAAATAAGAAAATTATCTCTCTGCCTACTGCTATAACCCCAAATTCGACGTATTTAGCTTCTAGAAGAACATCGGAAGATATGTCGGCGACGGGGAAGACGCCCTCTATGCAGGCTCTTCAAAATATGTTACAAGCCATCCAGGAATCAATGGCTAAAAACCAGGAGTCGACATCTAAGAACTTTGAGGACTTGGGAGCAGATGTGAAAGTGGAAATGAGAGGGGTTAAAGAAGAAATTAAACAGATGCGAAGTGAACTGGGAGATATACGACAGACATTAATACAACAAGAGGAAAAAATGAAGGAGATAGAGAAGAAGACGGAGAAATGCGAAGGACGGATGGATAGTTGGGAGAAGAGACAAATAACCATAAATAGAGAATTAGAAGAAAAAATAATTTTTCTGGAAATGGAGCGATCTTCTTTTTTCCTTAGAATACAGAATGTGGCGGAAGAGAAAGGGGAAAAACTGGATGACATTGTAGGAGAAATAGTTGCAGAAACTTTGGAGGCAGATAGACTCATGATCCAACGGGATATTGATGAGGCCTTTAGAGTATTCACTAGCTACGCAAAAAGGAACAATCTTCCTCGGGAAATTCATGTTCGTTTTAACAAGAAAGCTTTGTGTGAAGAATTTTATAAACGAACAAGGGATCAAACTATTACATATAAAGGCCAACCGATGATAGTTTTGAAACAAATCCCACGTCGGGTAAGGGAACAGAGGTAAGGGAATGCAGATATCAATTTTTGACGACTTTCCTGAGGAAAAATGCAATTTCGTATCGTTGGTTATTGCCTGAAGGTTTATTGATGACATGGAGGGATAAGAAGGTGAGGATTCGGAGTCTTCAAGAAGCAAGAGAATTCATGGAACAACAATTTAATTTGTCAGAATTAGATGTTGAAGGAGAAGGGGAAAGTAGAAGTTTGGAGGAATCGCAAGAGGAAGAAGAGGTAGAGGAGAGGAGAGAAGGAAAGGCAGGAAAGAAGGGTGGGGGAATACGAAAAGCTGAGGAATTAACAGCACCTCAGAGGGAGACAAGACAAACAGTTAAGAAGGCTATAACAGCGGGAAAGTAAAAACTTAGGTGAGAAAAGGAAATGGGGGAATTAGTGCGCTTGATATCTGTAAATATTAACGGTTTAAATGCTCCTAATAAACGTAGTAGGATTTTGAATAAATTAAGAAAGGCTAAGTATGATATTGTCTGCATGCAGGAGACTCATATAAAAAAAGATCAAAACCATTTGTTAGAATGCCGGGCGTTGGGTAAAACTTATACCTCATTAGCAGGTCAAAAAAAAAGAGGGATAGTGGTATATGTACGACATCATTTGAAATCCCAACAGGTTTTTGCTGACCAGGAAGGCCGGGTTCTCATGCTCAAAATAGAAATTGCCCAGTGGAAGTCTTTATTGGTTTGTATTTATGCCCCTAATGATGATCAGAGGACTTTTTATCAAAACTTATATGTTAAATTGGGGGAACTGGAATATGAACATGTCTGTCTAATGGGGGATTTCAATGCTGTAACGGATAGAATGCAGGATTATGTCCCGGGAAACATACAAGGAAGGTTAAAGGATATTAAGAGAACATTACCAAAAATATGTAATGATTTAAGGGAGGAATTTGGATTACAGGATATATGGAGGTTGAGAAATCCCAATAAAAATCAATATACTTATTTCTCTCCCAGACACCACTCGTGGACCTGAATAGATATGATATGGATGTCTCTTGAGTTGAGGGGGCTGGTCTCGGAAGTGGAAATAGGGCCCAATCAGTGGGCGGATCATAACCTGCTAATGGTAACTTGGAAGATCCCACATTGTAGGAAGAGTAGATGGAGAATGAATATAGGTATCCTGAAAGATGAAGAATTCATGAGTAAATTTAAGAAGGAGTTATATCTTTTTTTCCAGGAAAATAAGAAAGAGGATACTTCAATATACAATACATGGGATACGGTTAAGGCAGTGATGAGGGGATGGTTAATCAAGTATATGATTGACAAACGTAGGGCGGGTAAGAAACACCGAGACAACCTCTTGAATAAATTACAATGGGTGGAAGAAAGGATGCAAAATGGATTAACCCAGACAACATTGATAGAGGAAAGGGAGTACTGGCAACACCAGATTAAATTATTAGATCAAGAGGAATTAGCAAATAAACTAAAGTGGACTAAACAAAATTTTTTTGAAAGGGCGAATAAAACAGGAAAATGGTTGGCTTACTGGCTTAGAAAGGAGCAGGAACAACGGAGAATAGAAGGGCTGAAAGATGTAATTGGGAATTTCCATTGTACTAAGGAAGGCAAGAGAATGGTAGCTCAGGATTTTTTCACACAGCTTTATCAGAAAGGAGAGGAAAATATCTGTGAAATTCGGAAATATTTGGAAAAGACAGACTTGCCTAAAGTCTCGGAAACAATGAAGGAAATTCTTAATGCGGAATTTACGATGGAGGAAGTAGAAACAGTTATGAAAGCACAGGCGAATGGCAAAACCCCGGGTAGAGATGGCCTTCCAGTTGAATTATACAAAATAGTGTTTGACGTGATAGGAAGACACATGATGGATTTATTCAATGCGGTTATGAAAGAGGCTCAGGTTCCAGTATCTTGGACTGAGGCTTATATTTCTATTATCCCAAAAGAAGGAACTGATCTATCTCTTATTAAGAACTATAGACCAATATCATTACTAAACTCCGATTATAAGATATTTGCGGGGATTCTTGCAGCTAGGCTTAGCTGCTTCCTTAACCAATTCATTCACTCAGACCAAAACGGCTTCCTTCCTAATAGATATCTACGAGATAATCTTAGAATTATCATGAATACATTAGAATTTTTCGAAAATCGCCCGGATAAACAATTAGCTTTAATTTTTGTTGACGCCCAAAAGGCGTTTGACAGAATCAGTTGGGAATTTATGATTTCTCAATTGGAATATATGGAGTTTGGTGGGAATTTTATTTGGGCAATTCGAGCTATCTACCGGGAGCAGACTGCAAGAGTTCTCATAGATGGAGAGGAGACGGAGAGAATTCAAATTCGTAGAGGTGTCCCCTTTCCCCATTGCTATTTGTATTAACTTTAGAGCCCCTGCTTAGAGAAGTGAGAGGAAACACGGAAGTAAGAGGAATGAAGATTAGGCAGGAGGAAGTTAAAGTTCAGGCTTATGCAGACGATCTTGTATTTATCTTGGATCAACCACTGGACTCGGGCCTGAAATTATTATGCTTGATTAGAGAGTATGGGAAGGTAACTGTTTTGTTTTTAGGAATACCCCATTAATTACAAGACAGCTACCTCTCACAATTAATATGAGTATCCAACAAAAAAAACTTAGTTTCAGTACTTAAAAGGTATCCAGCCAAACTCTATTTAAATCAATGAATTGTGAATATTTAAATCAATGAATTGTGGGGCAAAAATATTACTTACATAAACTGTATTTTCTAAATTCCTTTTACCACTCAAGAAAAAGCAGTGCAAAAAAGGGAGTTATTTTGATAGATAGTATTTCAATTATAGTTATGAAAACAGATTGTAAATAATTCTTGAAGAAGCCATACCTTAACATTATTTTGGAAATTAAATTCTTTTCTACAGTTCCTGTGAAAAGTGCATTGGATTTCTCACCACTAAGAATATTGCCTGCAGCTTGAACATTAGGTGTCAGAAAAGTAAATTCATTCTTCTTGGATTCTGAGGAGAGGCAAAGCTGATAGGAATAAGGCAGAATCCCATCTTCAAAATTGGGTGGAAATATGACTCCAGTTGTGGAATGGGGAACAGGACCCAAACACTGTAGGAATCTGGGACTCCCTGAATGCTGGAGTTTGATGGCAATGGCCAGAATCACTGAGAAGTGGAATAAAAATGACATCACAGCTAAGGCCACCACTAAATAGAATGCACGTCTGATTGATCCTCTGAACTCCTCATCTGGTTTTTCATCTTCTGAAGGGCCTCCTGGAAGTTCTCAGCAAACATCAGATTCAGAGTGACAGAGGCTGAGAGAGGTGGCTGCCCATTATCCTTCACCAGAAGGACCAATCTATGTTTCACAGTATCTCTTTCCAAAAAGGTTCTAGCTGTCCTGATCTCTCCTGTATGGGAGCCAATAGTGAAGAGGGCCAGCTCTGTGGCTTGAATCAGCTGGTAGGAGAGCCAGGCGTTCTGTCCGGAATCAGCATCCACGGCCACCACCTTTGTTACCAGATAATCTGCCTCGCCTGAATGAGGGACCATCTCAAAGAGGGCAGAGTCCTTGGAGTCTGGTGAAGGGGACAGGATTTGGGGGCTGTTATCATTCCGATCCAGGATATACACCCTGACTGTGACATTGCTGCTGATAGGGGGACTCCCACCATCTTGGGCCTTTACCTGCAGCTGGAATTCCCTGAACTGCTCATAGTCAAAGGATCGCTGGGCGTAGATAATGCCAGTCTCAGAGTGAATGGAGACATAGGAGGTGATGGGAAGTTCTTCAATGTTGCTGGTGAGGACTGAATATGCAATGTGTGAGTTTTGATCCATATCTAGATCAAAGGCTTGAATCTGGAAGATGGAGGCAGCAGAAAGATTGTTCTCTGGCACATAGATGCTATAGGAAGCTTTTTCAGAAGCAGGTGCATTGTCATTGATATCAGAGATCTGCAGCAAGATGGTTTTATTTGCGCTCAGTGGAGGGGTTCCCTTGTCAGTGGCTGTGATTGTAATATTATAATGAGATGCTTTTTCTCTGTCCAGAGGTTTGTCTGTCATGAGCTTGTAGTAATTTTTAGATGATGGAAGAATCTTGAATGGCAAATCACTTTGCAAGTAGCAAGTAACCTTTCCATTATCACCAATATCTTTGGCTTTAACATTTATAACAGCAATTAAGTTTCCAGAATCAGAGTCTTCAGGAATTGGGTTAAACATAGAAGCTAACTGTATTTCTGGAATATGTCATTGTCATCTGAACACTTATTTCAGTATTGCAATGTGTCACCAATGCACCTCCATCCTTTACTGCAAATGATATTGTATACTCTTCTGTTTATTCAAAGTCCAGAAAGTGTCAGATAAATTGTCCCTTTAATTGAATCCAATCTGAATTTTTGTTCAGCAGTTGGTGGTAAATTGGTGAAATGATATGTGATTTGGGCATTTGTCCCTTCATCTTTATCAGAGGCTTCCACCTGAAGCACAAGGGATCCAACTGGAACACTTTCTTTCAAATTAACTGTGTATGTATCTTGAGTGAAAATGGGTGGGTTGTCATTGGCATCAGTGACATTTTTGTTTTGTTTTTTTTTGTTTTTTTTTTAATTAGATTTATATGCCGCCCTTCTCCGGAGACTCAGGGCGGCTTACAATGCCTTAAGCAATAGCCTTCATACTTTTGTATATTTATACAAAGTCAGCTTATTGCCCCCACAAACTGGGTCCTCATTAATTTTACATTAATCCATATATGGGCAGGTCCAGTTTTCCTTGGTTCACCTCCATCCATGGCTGTAAGGATCAGTGAAGGCTCTGTTCGCTTTCCCGATCGAGGGGTTTCTGCAGCACCAGTTCTGCATATTTAAGCCCATCTTTTCTCTCTCTAACTTCCAAGGCGAAGTATTGATTTGGACTCAGTATGCAATTCTGGACAGAATTGAGGCCAACATCTGGATCTTCTGCTTTTCCAATGAGAAATCTTGTACCTGGCAAAGTTAGTTCACTTTTTCCAAGCTGATATTGTTATTGTGGAATTTGGGTGCATTATCATTAATATCCAGGATTGTCACTGATATATGGAAAATATTTTGAGGGTTTTCCATCATAGCTTTTAAGTTAACAAGACACAGAAGGCTTTTTCCACAGATTCCTTCTCTATCTATCCTATCATTTACATAAAGATGTCCACTGTCTGCATCGATCATCAAAAACTGCATTTTATCCAAAGATACGGAATGTAGTTTATTATATTTTAATTCTTTTTCTTTTAAACTTAATTCCTTGGCAAGATTTCATACTATGGAAACCTTCGACATCTTCTCAGGTATGGAATTTGTTCTGCAATAGTGTGGTGGATGGATGACAAAATCAGGAGAAGCAACTTGCCTTAAGAGTGTCCTACGATTCCTTCTGTGCTTTTTCTCCATCAGTCTGATCCCCATCAGGTCATTTCTTTTTCCCAGCTTCTTATGACCTGACCAAATTCTCTTGGGATTGAAAGAAATATCAGTAGAAATAATAATTGCCTTTATGTTTTTCTCCCTTTTTTAGAAGTGTGGTCTTTTGCTTTTCATTTTCTTCTATTCTACACAGCAGTGATGGGAGCTGCTCAAGTTAGGAGGCCTCCTTTCAATCTCTATGCTCTCCCAGGCTATCAGCTTGGACAACAGCAGCACTCAGGCTCAGACAGAGAATTGCAGAAAAGTCTTTTCATTCATAGAAAACAGAAAGAGGGACATGATTGTTCAGCAGTGGTGTGTATATGGGGAAAATATTGTTTTTCCCTTTTTGTACAATAGTATGAAAATAATAGTTGCAACACCAATCAGATTTTATGTCGAATTCTCATATAGTAAGATAATATTAATTTCCAGTTCTATTAAATTTCTCTTAATTTGTTACAGTATGACAGAAATATGGTTTATTCCTGTAAAGAGTATACCCTGAGCTATGCCATTTTAAGTACCTTATTTTACCTTGTATAACCTGATTATATAACTGAGCAATAAGAACATGAGAAGAGGAATTGTTTTGCTTCTGTGATGCATATTTTTGAGGAAATGGATGTTCTGGTAAAATTCCGAAATGGGTCTGTTTGGGACCTGCCCATTCCAGAAGGGGAAGTCCACAAATAACGATACCATTTAGCATGGAAACATCTGTGTAGGGTATTTTTGAAGGGTATTTTTGGATGGGAATTTCCAGGGCGGAATATGTGCCAAATATGTTATATAAGACCTGAAACCAATTCCCTGGTGGACCGTTTGTATCCATTTGTATAGGGCTTCTGTATCCTGAAAACTGTATTTAAACCGTGTAATCGAAGTGGTCAGACTTCCTCTCTTTCATGGGAGGACCCTTTTGCAAAAGCTTGAAATATATATATAGCTATATATATATATATATATTTAATAAATCTGCTGTTTTTTCTTGTTCATGCTCTCTGTGTCACTTATTATAAGGTAATGCTGATTTCTGCATTTAACACAGTACCCCATTAAGATACTTTTTTTATTGAAGTGGAGTGGTGTTGTTATATTAATTCTGAAATGGCCAGACATATTCCTTATTTATTTATTTATTTATTTATTTATTTATTTATTTATTTATTTATTTATTTATTTATTTATTTATTTATTTATTTATTTATTTATTTATTTATTTATTTATTTATTTATTTATTTATTTATTTATTTATTTATTAAATTTGTATGCTGCCCTATCTCCAAGGACTCAGGGCGGCTCACACAACAATTGACCAACAACTATTAAAATCAACAAATATACACAAAAAATATAAAAAGTTTTAAAATTTTAAAAAATTTAAAATATACTACCCCATCAGTCCAGGCTGGGGGACATAAATAGCCAGGTTTTCAATTCACGGCGGAAGGTGCGAAGGTCAGGGGCCAACCGGAGCCCCAAGGGAAGTTGATTCCAAAGGGTAGGGGCGCTCACAGAGAAAGCTCTACTCCTGGGCGTCACCAGCCGACATTGTCTAGCTGATGGCACCCTGAGTAGGCCCTCTCTGTGAGAGTGCACCGGGCGATGAGAAGTTGATGCTGGTTGCAGGTGGTCCGACAAATAGCCTTGGCCTAAGCCATGAAGGGCTTTATAGGTTAACACCAGCACCTTGAATCTCACCCGGAGGGCAACCGGCAACCAATGCAAGCCACGCAGGAGAGGTGTAATATGGGAGTATCGGGACCCTCCCGCAACAACCCGCGCGGCCACATTCTGTACCAGCTGAAGCCTCTGGGTGGTCCTCAAGGGCAGCCCCATGTAGAGAGCATTGCAGTAGTCAATCCGGGAGGTGACTAGCACATGAGTGACTGTGTGTAGGGCATCTCGGTCCAAGTATGAGTGCAACTGGTGCACCAGGCGAACCTGGGCAAACACCCCCCTGGTCACGGCCATGATATGACCCTACAAACTCAGCCGTGAGTCCAGGAGGATGCCCAAGTTGTGCGCCCTGTCTACGGGGGGCAACACCTTGCCCCCAGTAGACAGCGTTGGAACTTCTTGCTCGGGCCAAAATGCCGGTATCCACAGCCACTCGGTCTTGTCTGGGTGGAGTCGAAGCCTGTTACTCCCCATCCAGATCCATACCGCTTCCAGGCACTGGGACATCATGTGAAGGACATCATTGGGCTGGTTCGGGGTGGATATAAAAAGCTGGGTATCATCAGCGTACTGATGATGCCCCACCCCAAAACCACGGATGATCTCTCCCAGCGGCTTCATGTAAATGTTGAACAGAAGGGGTGAGAGGACCGACCCCTGGGGCACCCCACAAGTGAGGGGCCTCATGGCCGACCTCTGCCCCCCTGCCAACACCGCTTGCGTACGACCCGAGGGGTAGTAGGCAAACCACCGTAAAACGGTGCCTCCCACTCCCAACCTCTCAAGGCGTCACAGCAAGATACCATGGTCAATGGTATCAAAAGCTGCCAAGAGATCTAATAGGACCAGGACCGAGGAATAACCCCTGTCCTGAGCCCTCCAGAGAGCATCCACCAGCGTGACCAATGCCTTCTCCGTGCTGTAACCGGGCCTGTAACCCGATTGGAACAGATCTAGGTAATCTGCTTCATCCAGGGCCACCGGAAACTGACGTGCCACCACGCTCTCAACAACCTTCGCCAAAAAATGAAGGTTGGAGACCGGACAAAGGTTGCCCAAAATGGTTGGATCCAAGGCAGGTTTCTTAAGGAGGGGCCTAACCACCGTCTCCTTCAAGGCGTCGGGAAAACTCCCTCCATCCAAGGATGCCGTTATCACTGCCTGGATCCAACTGCGTGTCACCTCCCGAGCTGCATAAACCAGCCAGGAGGGACACGGGTCCAGTATGCAAGTGGTCGCACTCAGCTTCCTCATGATCCTGTCCACTTCCTCCAGGGTAACAGGATCGAACTCTTCCCAGATAACAAGACCCACCGCCTCCTTCCCGTCCGACCCTGCCCAGTCAGAGTCCAAGCCGTCCCGAATCTGAGCGATCTTGTCCCACAGATGAAGGCTAAACTCCTTGGCTCGCTCCCGCAAAGGGTCCTCCCCCACCCTCTGATACAGGAGGGAGCGGGATACCCTAAACAGGGCAGCCGAGCGATTATCTACAGATGCGATGAGAGCGGAGAAGTATGTATGCTTCGCCGCTGTGATTGCCTTCAGGTAAGACCGTGTGAACGGTCTTAGCTGGGCTCAGTCAGATTCGGAACGACTAGTCCTTCAACAGCTCTCTAGGCCTCTTCTCCTGAGCTTCATCCCCCGAAGCTCATCAGTGTACCAAGGGGCAAGTCGGGGTCTGCACCGGGTCAGAGGCCTCAAAGGCACGACACGGTCGAGAGCCCCAGTGGCTGCCCTATCCCAGGCCTCCACCAGGGTCTCCACCGGGGTGTGGGAGAGAGAGAGAGGGATTATCCCAAGCTCCATCTGGAACCTCTCCGGGTCCATCAGGTACCTGGGGCGGAACCAGATGGTCAGTTCCGCATCCCAGCAAGGTGGGGTGGCACCCTGGAAGTCCAACCGGAGGAGATGGCTTAGGACCCGGGTACTTGCGGGACCGCCTACTACCACCAATAGCCTCCCACCGGCCGGTACGCTCCCATAGAGAGGGGCTCCTCCGGGTGCCGTCAGCCAAACAATGCCGACTGGCGGCCCCCAGGGGGAGAGCCTTCTCTGTGGGGGCACCTACTATCTGGAACGAGCTCCCCCCAGAGATACGGAGGATCCCGGATCTGCGCACCTTCCGCCGCGCCTTAAAGACCTTACTATTTCACCAGGCCGGCCTGGCCTAATTTTCCCCCTCTTTTATAAAAGATTTTTAAATTTTAAATATCTTTTAGTATTTATATATTCAATTTTAAATTGGTTTTAAAAGTTTGGGGTTTTAAATTTGTCGGGGCCAAAATTATTTAATTTGATTTTATTCTATTTTTTAAATTTTGTATTGTATGTGTTTTTATTGTCTGGCTGTGCACCGCCCTGAGTCCTTCGGGAGTAGGGCGGTATAGAAATCTAATAAATAATAATAATAATAATAATAAAATGATGTTCGGTCCATGACAGGGGGGAAACGACAGATACCCCTCCACTGAGCATAACACGCCACTGCTCCAAGATAAAAAACAAGATCAGGTGTGTGTCCTCCCTAATGAGTCGGTCCCTGAATAATCTGAGTCAGGTCCATGACCACCATGGATGCCATGAACTCCCGAGCCACCCCCGCCACCCCGCCCAGGGAAGGCAGGTTGAAGTCACCCAGCACCATAAGTCAGGGGAACTCCACCACCAACCCCGAAAGGGCATCGAGTAGGCCAGGCAGTTATAAGCCTTCTTGCTTATAATACTCTGGTACTACATATAATTATTGAATTAATAATCAGTTATCCACCTGAATGATAATAATAGTAATAATTCAAACTTAAGGGGTCAATGTTACTATAAAATTGTGGTTCTTCCCTAACATTTCCAACCAATGTACATTTTCCCACTCTTAAAGGAAAGGATTAGTTAATCTTCATGGTAATCACTTGCCTAATTTTTGCAAGCATACATATAATATTTACACCAGGGGTGAGTTCTACTTACCTCCACTACCGGTTCTCACTGGGAGCGCGCGTGTGCTTCTGCACATGCACAGAAGCTTCTGTACATATGCAGATTGTTCATGATGACATCCGGGTGGGTGGGCGGAGCCTCCTGCCACCATTACTACCGATTCGCAAGAACCAGACCAAACCAGGAGCAACCCACCACTGATTCATACATGTGTATGTATGTTCTTTTTGGGTTTCTTAAAAATTCTCTGTGAAAAGGAGTGCTTTGGTATTGATAATGCAGAATATAAATATACATATAAGCAAATATTCTTATGCATAATAAAATGAAATGGCACCAAAAATAATACATATAAGCTACTTAAAGCTGAGATACTTTCCATTGTGATATTTAAGCAGCATTAAACATTCTTACAAATTAGATGGCACTTTTTTTTCAGGAGACTAGCTTACTATAATTGTGCCATCCAGACACTGTTCTGCTACATGTAAAACTTTAAAGAAAAAATATTATTTTTATACCTTAAAGAATACTTTTATGAAAAAGTAAAAATATTCAAATGGGCTTTGTAGCATACCTAGTCATAGTCAGAGAAGTAATACCGTTCTTATAAAATTATCTATCAATTAGGTAAAAATGAAATGTTGGTCAAAATTATGTACCAAATTGACATAAGTCCTATCAACATTTCCAAATATAATAATACAAAAGTACAACTGTTTTCTTTGAGATGAAATTGTAAAATAAAAGAATGGGACTATTCAGTGTCAGACAAGATATTTATTTAGTTGAGGGGTTTTTTTAGCCAAATTTTTAAGGAAAATTTAAAGGGGACCCGGGAGGGTGGGAGGGGGTTGTAAAAGCGGACCTGGGGGGGTCCAGATAGCAACTGCACGGGATGATGGGTCGATTAGCTGCAGCAAAGGGGTCGCGAAAGGAAATTTAACCGGAGGGCAGGGGGACGACAGAAAGGGCTGTGTAATTGAAATAATGAGTGGGAGGGGCAGGTACGACGGGCGCAGGTTGTCATATCAAGTGTCGGGGGTGCACACGCGCTGTCTCCGAGCAATTGCGCACTCCGGCCCCCATTGCGTGACTCGTGTCCTGGGTTGTGTAGAGCCTCAGGCCCAGGGTCCGCGGCTGATGTTATGTAATGCCAGGTCGGTGGTTAATAAAGCCCCCCTCATTTGTGATCTTATTTTGGAGGGGGGTGCGGACCTGGCAGGTATTACGGAGACCTGGTTGGGCCAAGAGGGGGGGTCCCCCTCGTCGAGATGTGCCCGCCAGGTTTCCGTGCATTTCATCAGCCAAGGGCCCAGGGGAGGGGTGGGGGAGTGGCGGTGATTATTAAGGAAGGAACTGCCACCGGAAATACGTTAGATCTCCAACCTCCGGGTGTTTCGTTGCGCATTGAAGACCCTGTTGTTCTGCTAGGCCGGGCTATCAACATAATGATTTTAAATTGGGGCATTTTAAATTTTTGGGGTTTTAAACCGGCCAAATCTATTTAATTATTTTAAATTTTAATCATTGTTGTGTCTTGTGTTTTTAAATTGGCTGTACACCGCCCTGAGTCCTTCGGGAGAAGGGCGGTATAGAAATAAAATAATAATAATAATAATAATAATAATAATAATAATAATAATAATAATAATAATATAATAATAATAATAATATATTATTATTATTATTATTATTATTATTATTATTATTATTATTATTATTATTAGTATTAGTATTATTATTATTATTATTATTATTATTTAGGTATGACATGATAACTGTCTTCCAGAACATGATGGGCTGCCCAGAGAAGTGGGAGTCAACTTATTATTCAAAGCTCCCAAGGTTAAGACAAGAAGCAATGGATAGAAGTTCATTAGAGAACTCTACAATTTTATCTCTCACCATCAAGGCTTAATATATATCATTCCATCAAGCTCTCCTCTATTATGTGGTTTTCTATTCCCACAGCTGGAGCTGCAGAGAACCATTAGTAGTATGCAAAAGCAATCTAGGTGAGATGTGCTCATGTGCAACTTTATTGTGGCATTCCCATTTGAATACCACAGCTGTGTCACACTTGGCAAGAGTCACTGGATTAGCCCTCTGGTTTCACTATCAGTCTGCAGTCTGCAGTTTGTCTCTTGGGCTTTTTCATATATACTGCTACAGGAACTGTAGTGGAAGGCAGTTGCAACTGCAGTGCTTTCATATATCCAACATTTTCTTTATTTTCCAAACTATCATGACCCAGTGGCTCTTCCTTCTACCCATTCTAAGGTTTTCTATTCTATATTTATCAATCTATTCAAGCAAATTATTTTTCTGGCAAATACATGTTCAACAAGAATAATTTTTAAAACTCTGATGATAAGGAAACTCAACAAAATCTAGTGAGACAGTCTGATCAGTATAAAATGTGAAATATGAAAACCATTGTTTAGGATACTAGCTATAGCAATCATCTATACTTTAAGTGATAATTCTGGACAAATCTACCAATTTTCAGCAGGAATTGTCACATGGGCCTCCAAGGTCTGAGTGCCACATTAATCCCAAGATTTCAGTTTGTTCATGCCATACCAACTTTAATATTTAATGTTAAATATTGATTTACAATTATTCTAACAATATGTAATAATGAAATACTAAGTGTTATTGTAATTCTTTAAATAATGTTCCACGAAAGTATATCTCTCCAATTATACATGAAGAACTTTAATATGACAATGATAGCTAAAGAATTATGTCCAAGATTTATTCTAGAAAGCAGTCACATTTTTTAATGTAATGAAGCAGCCAAATTTTTTTAGCCAAACTATACAAGGAGAAAAAAAAATGTTATTTCCCCCCCAACCTAAAAGATAGCACATGGATTTAACTCAATTAACTGCTTTATGAAGTTTAAGTAAAACATTGCCAAGCTTTTCAAAATCCTGTTACTCATCCACTAAAAGAGTTAGGGGTTATAGTCCTCCCTCAGGAATGGAACCTCTACAGCTTAGACTGAGAAGTAAAAAAACATGTATCTATCAATCACTGCTGCACTATGGTGGTAGATTATGGTCTATAACCTTCATTGATTCAGACTGATAATAAAAGGATTTGCTTCATGTCATGAAATCAATGGCAAACTAGTCATATCATTATCATTTAAAATTGATTCCCATGTAATTTCGACTCTAACCCTCATTATATACAGAGATTGGATCAGTCCAGTTGAATAGAGAGGTACTCTGGTTTGGAACTGTACATACCCATAATATATACACCAGGGAAAATGTAAGTATTTCATAATGTGAGGCAATTGATTACAACAGCAAATTTTGAAATAAAAAGTTGTAATCCAATTCATTTTATTTAATGTGTCTAATTAATTGCTTCACATTTCATGTATGTATTTTGTCTTTGTTCAGTGCCTCTCTTCCTCATGTAGCAAGACTTTAATGCTAATTAGTATAGGAAAAGAAAGGATTTATGAAAGCCAAATGAGAACAAGGCAATCTGGATTCTATAATGTTGGCCATAATGAAGAACTACTGAGTAGAGCAGGAATCTCCAAACTTTTGGCAACAGGGGCTGGTTTTGTGGTAAACATTTTTTCCATGGGATATATGTGTGATGGTTTTGGTTTCACTCACTTGCCTGCTGCCCACCTCCAGCTGTGTGGCCCAATTCCTAACAGGCCATGAACTGGAACTGGTCTGTGGCCTGCTGGTTGAGGACCCTTTGTGTAGAGTGTATATATTACTTTTACCTCATAATTCTCATATTTAAAATTAATTTCATTTTATTTTCTATGGAAGGCTTTCTTATAGATATGACTTAGACCTACCTTTCCAGTTAAACTTTTTGTCTGGAAAGCTCACCAGCAGGAAATTAGAGTGTTAAGTGTTAGCAGAAAGATTTCAAATTCTTTTATATGAGGATGATATGGCAATACATTCACAAATGCAAGTTGACATAAAATGAGCAACAACTTTTGAATCCTTTTACAAAACTGAGTATTTGTAATGGGGCACTTACAACTTCTGAGGGCAAGCTGTTCCATTGGTGGGTTGTTCTCACTGTCAGAAAATTTCTCCTTATTTCTAGGTTGAATCACTCATTGATCAATTTCCATTCATTGTTTTTTGTCTGGCCTTCAGGTGATTTGGAAAATAGGTTGACCCACTCCTCTCTGTGACAAGCCCCCCCTCCCCCGATTGCATTGTATGTAAGGAATTAATACACCTCCACAGAAATACATAATACTAGGGATGAAAGCTTTCTTGAAAATATTTGGGTAAATGTAAGAGGGGGAAAATGACTTTGCTATAGAGGTGTTCTATGGTCCACCCGACCAACCAGAGGAAATAGCTGACCTCTTCACTAATCAGTTAGCTGAGGTTTGCAGGAAATACACCTCAATAGTAATGCTAGTAAAGGGAGAATTTAACTACTCTGACATCAACTGGGAAACAAACATTGCAGAGAGTGGGAGATCAAACATATTCTTGACATGCTTAGGTGACAACTTTGTCATACAAAAGGTAGATGAGAGAATTAGAGGGACAGCTATATACCAGGGGTGAAATCCAGCAGATTCTGGCAGGTTCTGGAGAACCAATAGCGGAAATTTTGAGCAGTTCAGAGAACTGGTAGTGGAAATTTTGAGTAGTTTGGAGAACCGACAAATAACACCTCTGGCTGGCCTCAGAGTGGGGTGGGAATGGAGATTTTGCAATATCCTTCCCCCAGGAGTGGAGAGGGAATGTGGATTTTGCAGTATCCTTCCCCTGGAGTGGCATGGGAATAGAGAATTTGAAGTATCCTTCCCCTGCCACGCTCACCAAGCCACGCCCACAGAACCAGTAGTAAAAAAAATTGGATTTCACCACTGCTATATACTAATAATATACTAATAGGGAAGAAATGGTTGAGGAGTAGAAGTTATAGAAACTTAGTAGGAGAGTGACCATGTTAGTCCACCATAATGCAACCACAGTAACTGAACCAAGTCACGTTAATGTTGTAGAATTTAAGAAAACTGACTTAAATTCTAACTTATTAACAGACAAATTAGAAAGGATTCCATGAATGGAAATTCTAAAAGTAAAAATACCTCAAGGTGCTTGGGAAATGTGGAAAAATGAGGTATTGAAGGCCCAAACAAAAACAATATCACAGAGAAAGAAAAACAAAAGACACCAGAAGAGACTAGCATGGTTACACAAAGTGTTCTCTGTCAAATTGAGGGACATAAAGGCCAAAAATAAAAATTGGAAAGAGGGAGACATAACTAAAACAGAATACCAGCAAATAGCCCAAATCTGCAAGGATAAAACTGGCAACTAATGCAAAAAATAATTTAAGTAGTTCCTTTCAATATGTAAAAAAAAAAAAACAAGAAGAAAGTGAAGGAAATTATTGGTCTACTAATGGAAGTAGATGGCAGGAAGATAACAGAAAGCAGGAAGAAACCAGAAAGGAGCTGCTCAATTCCTTCTTCACATCAGTTTTTACACACATGGAAGAAAAAAACCCAAACTATAAAAACAGCGACAAGGAAGATAGAACAGGTATACAAATCAAAATAGACAAGGAATTAATAAGAGAATACACATCTATCTAGTCTACAAATTGAGGGGTCCTTGGTAGTCTCTGAGTTTGCTTGTTTTCTGGCAGATGTTTCATTACCCTAACCAGGTAATATTATCAATGCTAGCAAAGCACCAAGGACCCTTCATTTCAACCCTGGGCTACAAATATTATCCTTTATTAGTCTACAATTTACCTGGACCAGGGGTGGGTTCTACTTATCTTTATTACCGGTTCGCAATGGGATTGCATGCGCCTTGCTTCTGTGCATGCGCAGATCGCTTCTCATGACATCAGGATCAGTAGGCGTAGCTCTCGCTGGTTTTAATACCGGTTCTATAGAACCAGTCTGAACCAGGGGCAACCCACCACTGACCTGGACCAGATGATTTCAGTGCCAGGGATCTACAGGATCTAATCTCAGAATGACTGAATGTAACCTTTCAAAGCTCCTGTAGACAGGGAAACTACAAGAGGTCTGAAAAAGAGCTGATGTGATTCCAATCTACAAGAAGGTGGGGTGGGGTGGGGGCTAAAATGTCTAGGACGTTTTAGGCCAATCAGCTTGACATCAAAATCTGGGGAAATCCTGGAAAACATAATCAAGTGCAGGATTTGTAAGCATGTAGAAACAAACAAGATGACTACTAGAACCCAGCATGGGTTAATAACAAGTCATGCCAAACAAACCTTATAGCCTTCTTTGATAAAGTGACTAAATTAGTGGACCAGTGAAATGCTAAAGATAGAATCAAGATTCAAAAGGATCTTGACAGACTTGAGCATTAGGTGTCATCTAACAAGATGCAGTTCAGAAAAGTTGAGAAAAGTAAAGTTCTGCACTTAGGCAGGAAAAACCAAATGCATAGGTCCAGAATAGGTGGTATGTGGCTCAACAGTAAAAACTCTGAAAGGGATTCAGGTATCCTAGTGGACTTTCACTTGAGTATGAGCCATCAATGTGCTGCGGCTATCAAAAAAGCCAATGCAGTCCTAGGCTGCATCAAAAAAGGGATAGCATCAAGATTATGAGAACTTTATATCACACTACTGAAGTCATAATTGGAATACTCATACACTTCTGGTCATCAAGATACAAAAAAGATGCTGAGACAGGGATGCTATTCAGTAGATTCTGATAGGTTCTGGAGAACCAGTAATGAAAATTTTGAGCAGTTCGGAGAACCGGTAGCGGAAATTTTGAGTAGTTCGGAGAACTGGCAAATACCACCTCTGGCTGGCCCCAGAATGGGGTAGGAATGGAGATTTTGCAATATCCTTCCCCCCAGAGTGGGGAGGGAATTGGGATTTTGCAGTATCCTTCCCCTGCCATGCTACGCCCACCAAGCCACACCACGCCCATAAAGCCATGGCCACAGAACCAGAAGTAATTTGAATTCCACCACTGTGCTGAGACCCTAGAAAGTGCTCAGAGAAGTGCAGCAAAGATGATAAAGCATTTTGAGACTAAATTATATAATGAATGGTTGAGGGAGCTAGGCATATTTAGTCTTTCAAAGAGAAGAATTAGAGGGAGTATGATAATTATCTCCCAGTAATTGAGGGGCGGTCACAGAGAAGAGGGGATTGACTTATTCTCCAAAGCACCAAAGGGCAGAACAAATAGTAATGGGTGGAAGTGTGTTAAAGAGAAGTCCAAGCTAGAAGTACGCAAAAATGTTCTGACAGTGAGAACAATTAATCAATGCAACACCTTGCCTCCCAGAATTATACATGCTCCATCACTGAAGGTTTTCAAAAATAGACTAACAACTATTTGACTCGGATGGTATAAGGTCTCCCGCCTGGAGTAGGTTTGAAGTAGAAAACCTCCAAGGTCCCTTCCAGCCCTGTGATCCTATGTTCTATGGACAATTAATAGCCATGCAGTCAAACAACTTTAAAGTATAAATATCTAGCAGTTGTTTTGCAAAGCAATAGGAAATCAAAGGTTTGAATAATCTATGCCACTTTGAAGGTGCAAAAGAATTCTGCAGTCATTCCAAGATTTTACAGATATTAAGAAGGAAAATTAACTCCAGTAGAAAATATGCTGTTTCCTGCCAAATCATTAGTATGAATGATGTATGTAATCCATTTTCACATTTTATAACCAACAGATTCAATGAGCTTTCCTGATGGCTATAATATGTCTAAACTGTAACTGAAACTGTAAGCAGGCTTGCCAAATAAACCCCAACCTGATTCAGGATACTAACAACTAGATCAGAGTTACTTTAAACTTCAGTGGAGTGCTCCTTTTGTTGTTAATGAGTAACTATAAAGATGACAATTAGTTTGCAGAAAAAAAACATTTATTACCAATGAGTGAATATACAAGCTAACTGGGTATTTGATGACATGAGAATGCTTAATGAAAGGATAGCTGATATGGATCACTGGAAAAAGCTGGGTCAAGCCTTAGACTTCTGTCACTCATTGGTTGAAAGTACTATTGGTGCCCTGGCCAATCTATATATTACTAAAATTCTTGTTTCTTCAATAATTCAATTGGGCAAACCTTCAATTGGGCAAAATGGTGCATCATAGGGCAACAATTTTTGAATCAGTGTACTTTCAATGGGCTAATTTACAGAATTTGTCCAAAACCCTGTACCCATGATTCCTATGGGATTGAAATTTGGCAAAGTTGTGGCTATATAAGTGCTGCTGTGCTGCCATGATCAGCCAGTCATGTGATTGTTATTTTGTATGCTCCCTGCCAACTTCTTATAAGGAAATGAGGAAGACAGCAGGAAGTCAGAAATTGCTCCTGTTCTGCTTGTTATTTTGCCCATCCATGGTCATTCTGTTTATTTGTTTAGAGGAAATACCTCTAAAATGGATCATGACTTGTCTAGTTATTTACAAAATCTTCTAAACTACCCTTTTTATGATGACGCCAGATATAGGATAATTCCACTTACTAAAAGGTTTAAAGAGGAGTCCAGAGAATTTTACCTTCACTTATTATTGAAGGATATAGCGGCTAATATGTTGATACAAGTTGCAAGATTTTGCTCTGAACATGAACAAAAGCATATGTACCTTACAGTTAAAAAATCAGCAGAACTAGAAAGGCAAATTCTACATTGTGTTCCACTTTATTTACTTCCCCTGTTTTATTTTTTTAATTTACTACTTATGTAAACATAATCAAGGATTGTAAAGTAGCAAAAAAAAAAAAGATAAGGTTTTATAGTTAATAGATTTAAATTAGCTTAAAAGGTTCTAATTTATAATTTTTATCCTATTTTAGCAATATATATATATATATATATATATATATATATATATATATATATATATATATATATATATATATATCCTGTTTTTCCTTTTTTACAATGATAATTGATCATAATGTTTGTTCCATATTTTCTATCACCTATTATTTTCTAATAGCAACAATCTAACATGATTTTGAGTTTCAGTGTATACGTTAATTTTAAAATAGTTTGTCATATTACATAGAGTTCAATTAAATCTTATAAAATAGCTTGTATAGGATTGTGTTTGTTTCGTAAGGAGCATAATTATGGGAAGAGCAATAAAAAAACAATATTACCTTTTCATTATTTTCTACCTTAGGATGCAAACTGCTTTCTCTGTTGCTTGAAAGAGGCGCTTCAGTTTTTTCACCACAAAGCACATTCTCTGCAATATGAATGTTTGGTGCCAGGAAGGTAAATTCATTCTTTCTGGATTCTGAGGAGAGGCAAAGCTGGTAGGAATAAGGCAGAGTCCCATCTTGAAAATTGGGTGGAAATATGACCCCAGCTGTGGAATGGGAAACGGGAGCAAAACATGATAAGAAACTAGAATTCCCTGATTGCCTGAGTTTGATGGCAATGGCCAGAATCACTGACAAGAGGAATAAAAATGACATCACAGCTAAGGCCACCACCAAATAGAACTGCAAACCTGATTGATCCTCTGAACTCTTCATCTGATTTTTCATCTCTGGAAGGGCCTCCTGAAAGTTCTCAGCAAATACCAGGTTCAAAGTGACAGAGGCCGAGAGAGTCGGTTGTCCATTATCCTTCACCAGAAGGACCAGTCTCTGTTTCACAGCATCTCTTTCCAAAAAGGTTCTAGCTGTCCTGATCTCACCCGTATGGGAGCCAACACTGAAGAGAGCTGGTTCTGTGGCTTGAATCAGCTGGTAGGAGAGCCAGGCGTTGTGTCCAGAATCAGCATCCACAGCCACCACCTTTGTTACCAGATAATCTGCCTCGGCTGAATGAGGGACCATCTCAAAGAGGGCAGAGTCCTTGGAGTCTGGTGAAGGGGACAGGATTTGGGGGCTGTTATCATTCCGATCCAGGATAAACACCCTCACTGTGACGTTGCTGCTGAGAGGGGGACTCCCGCCATCTTGGGCCTTCACCTGCAACTGGAATTCCCTGAACTGCTCATAGTCAAAGGATCGCTGGGCATAGATGATGCCGGTCTCAAAGTGAATGGAGATATAGGAGGAGATGGGAAGTTCTTCAATGTTGCTGGTGAGGATTGAATATGTGATGTGTGAGTTTTGATCCACATCCGGATCAAAGGCTTGAATCTGGAAGATGGAAGCACCAGAAAGATTGTTCTCTGGCACATAGATGCTGTAGGAAGCTTTTTCAAAAGCAGGAGCATTGTCATTCATATCAGAGATCTGCAGCAAGATGGTTTTATTTGCGCTCAGTGGAGGGGTTCCCTTGTCAATGGCTATGATTGTAATATTATACTGAGATGCTTTTTCTCTGTCCAGAGGTCTGTCTGTCATGAGCTTGTAGTAATTTTTAGATGATGGAAGCAACTTAAATGGCAAATTATTTTGCAAATAACATGTAGTCTCTCCATTATCACCAGCATCCTTGTCATTTACACTGAGGAGAGCAATCAGTGTTCCAGGAAGTGAATCTTCAGGAACTGGACTGAACAGAGAGGTTAGAGTTGTCTCTGGGGGATTATCATTCTCATCTAGAACACTTATTTCAATATTGGAGTGTGTTATTAATCCGCCCCCATCTTTTGCTACAACTGTCATTGTATATTGTTTTATTTCCTCAAAATCCAGTAGGACACTAAGAATGACAGTTCCTTTAGCAGAATCCAGGCTGAATTTGTCCTTTGCAGTTGCTGGTAAGTTGCTGAAATGATATGTGATTTGGGCATTTGTCCCTTCATCTTTATCAGAGGCTTCCACCTGAAGCACAAGGGATCCAACTGGAACACTTTCTTTCAAATTAACTGTATATGTATCTTGAGTGAAAATGGGTGGGTTGTCATTGGCATCAGTGACATTAATCCATATATGGGCAGTTCCAGTTTTCCTTGGTTCACCCCCATCCAGGGCTGTAAGGATCAAGTGAAGGCTCTGTTCGCTTTCCCGATCAAGGGGTTTCTGCAGCACCAGTTCTGCATATTTAAGCCCATCTTTTCTTTCTCTAATGTCCAGTGCAAAATGGTTATTTGGACTCAGTATGTAATTTTGGACAGAATTGAGGCCAACATCTGGATCTTCTGCTGTCCCTACCTGAAATCTTGTACCTGGCAAAATTTGCTCACTTGTTTCCAAGCTGATATTGTTATTGTGGAATTTGGGTGCGTTATCATTAATATCCTGGATTGTCACTGATATATGGAAAACATTCAGAGGGTTTTCAAGTACTACATCCATATTAACAAGACAAAGAAGAAATGCATCACATAGTTCTTCCCTATCAATCCTGTCATTCACATAGAGGTTTCCATTTTTGGCATTGATACTGAAATAATGCATTTGACCTACAGAGACAGCATTCAAATTTCTCCTAGACAGCTCTTGGATATTTAGTCCCAAATCCTTGAGAAGATTCCCTACTACAGATCCCTTAGTCATCTCTTCAGGTATTGAAAAGCCAATTTTTTCTGAAGCAGTACAGCAGGAACATGATAATAATAAGAGAAGCAATACTTGCCTTCTGACTGCCCTTCCATTGTCTTTGTTCTTTCTATCCATACAGCTGTTTGCAGTTTCTGGCTTTGCCCCGCAACTAGTAGCGATCAGATGAAATTTCCTTACAGTGCAAGAAACCTATTTATATAAAAATTAGCTTCTTCTTGTCTTTTAATTGTTTAGACTGTAAATATTAGATTTGTATTTTTCTGTAGTCTGCTGTTTGCCCATTATGTGCAACACTATAGGAGAAAAGTATCAATGAAACATCATTGGCTCACCAGCTTTTCTTCCCATGCCACATTGTCCAACAGTGACACTCTGAGGATCAGTTAGAAAATTGCATTGAATAGTTTCCTATCCAATTTAAAATAGAAATGCTATTTCACTGTGATTGTTTGTCTCATAAAAATAAATGTATTTTGAAAATACGTTTGAATCTTAATTTTAAGCTATTATTTTATTTCTCCATTTGTTTCTTCATATAAGCCACTGAATATGACTTTAACTTCCATATTATTGCTTTGTAATTATGAATTCATAATTACACGGAATTATGTAATTTTAACAATGACAGTTATTTGGATTATGTGAATTTGTGCTTTTTTTTAAAAGGACCTATCAAAATGTAATTAAATGAGGCTGCTGAAAACATTATATCAGCACTGTCACCTTAAAAGTTAAGGTTCTAGCTTCTCTCGCTGAGAAGGCTGAAACATATTATTTTAAAGGTGTAAAGGAGGTAGCTGTATTAATCTGCTCCAGATGATAAGGAGGAAGATTTGAATGGGCAGTGACCCTGATCCACAATCACTTATGCAAAAATGATATTTTTTGCTTCATAAGACACACTCCCCCCCCCAAAGTGGGTGGAAATGTCTGTGCGTCTTATGGAGCAAACAATACGGGCCACAGCAGAGGGGTCCTTTTACAGTGCTGAACCCCACCTCTTCTGTCTTTGTCATTGCCCATTTTCCTCCTCTAAACCTAGGTGTGGCTTATGGTCAGGTGCGTCTTACAGTGCGAAAAATACGGTAATCTGTACAAAATGTACAAACTCTACATTTGTCTTTTAAAATTCTAGAATCTCATACTCTATTAAAAATTGTTTATCTAGCTACTGATCCCTGTAAATATGTGTGTGCGTGCGCGCATGTGTGTGTATGTATGTAATGCAAAAATACTCTTTTTTAGATTAGAACTCAGTATCCCCTTTGGAAGATGTATTGCTGATTCCAAAAGCAGCAGCACTGAAAATACCTCTCTAAAAAATATTGTAACTCTGATAAAACATAATGTATGCCTTTGCAAGCTTTTTTATCTTTGAAAATATTATAATAATGTGGCTCCATGCTCATTTTGATAAACTTTCTTCTTTTTTATGTTCTGTTTTATAGACAACAAAGACCAATAAATTTTACATATTTTGAAATATTCTTGAACAGTATTATAATAAGAATGCAATTGGACATATCATGGGAACATGCTAGAACATGCCAGTTTATTAGAAATACAAAACAGACATTAAAATGGAAGTGGTAAAAGTGAGTTCTGCATTCAGATTCTGCTTGTGGATTTCTCATAGGCAGCTTGTAACCACAGTAGAAATGTTCTTAGGTTTAAAACTATCAAAATAGCAGAAAAACACAAATAGATGCCTTTTTGAACAACATTAAATAACACAACTACTCCAAAGGCTGGACATTCTGAGTGACTGACATCATGTGATAAAAGTGTGATATAGAGTTTCATAGGATTATAAAATTATAAAGTTGGAAACTTTAGATTCATTTTAGATTAAGTTAAACCTCCTGCTCCAGAATCCAAATGAAAGTATCCTCCACAAATAATAGCTCAAGTTTTGTTTAAAAATATTCAGTATAGGAGAGTCAATCAGTCCTATTGTCAAATTGCTCTTACTATTAGAAAAGTTTTCATAACGTTCAATCAAAGTCATTTTTTTTTCATAATTTAAATTCATTATTATGGAAATGTTAAGTGTTCTGCCCTATGGGACAATACATACTGACCTTGGTGGTCTTCTATATGACAACCATTTATGTACTTGAAGAGTGCGCTCATATTTTCTATCAATCTTCTGTTCTCCAAACTAAAGATTTTTAGTTCCTTCAGACTCGCTTAATACTATTACATTTCTAGTTCCTGAACTTCCTCAGTACGCTTCTTTAAAGCAGTTCCAGTTTTAATACTTCTTAAACAATGGTGTTCAGGGCTAGACAAAGTATTTGAGATAGATTGTGATTAATGCAGAATAAAGTTGAATAATACCTTCGGTGGTGCAGATAAAATCACTTTTGTCTTTCTTGCAGCCACATGACATCACAGTTGGTTTAGTAGTAAAAACACCAGACTAGAAAGTGGGAGACCATGGCTTCTAATCCTGGCTTAGGCATGAAAGCCAACTGGGTGACCAATTCTTTCTTAGCCCAGCCCAACCCACCTCATAGGGTGGTTGTAGTGGTGGGTTGCCCCCGGTTGGGACTGGTTTGCAAGAACCGGTAGTAAAACCGGCGGGAGGCTCCGCCCACTGCCTCGGATGTCATCATAGGCGATCTAAAAATAGTCAATGTACTATTTTCAATCACACAAAACTCCATACTCCCAAATCATCAAACTCCACATTGTTTTAGGCTTTACAAAATATAGCTACTATTTATCTCATTAAATATAATATTTAGAGATATCTCACTAAATATAATATTATTTGCAGTAATTTTTAAAGATAACCATTTCAGCAATGGGGGCTTAGCACTTTCCCCATTTTTCCTGTGCTAATTGATCTTCCATGGTCCTATTTTTAGAAGAAGAACATGACTGATTTTGATCAAACTTCGTTGATTTCATTCTTTGTAGCCAAATTAATGAATGCTCATCAATGGATTATTTTGAAAAGACTGTACACTGTAGTTATATTATATTCTTTTTGTTCCCTCCTTCTCCCAACTTCTATTAATGGTAATATTTGTTATTCTTTTTAATAGATGGAGAAAAATATCTGTTCACAAAGTTTATTTCCACATTCAGTGGCTGTTCAGGTTATGTTCTCTTTGCTTATTTTATTTTTCTTGTTGAAAGAGAAGTCAAGGCTCTCTACTGAACCTTATATTAGAACCGTATATAGCATCTGCAAATCTCATACCACCTTTACAGATACTTTACAACATTAGCAAGGTAAATATATAGACATAAGCCCTGATCAAGTGCTTAAAGAAACAAGGAAAAAGCTTCTGATAGGGTGGAGATGGTGCAGCATGCAGAGTTCTGGCTCATGCATACCCACATAGATGAACACATGTTCATGCAAAGCTGATCTTTGCATTTTCAGCTAAATTCAGAGGGGACAGGGAAAGAAAGGGATGAAAGAGAAGGATCCACGGTGGCACAGAGGTTAGAGTGCAGTACCTTCCATCCTTCCGAGGTGGGTAAAATGAGGACTCAGATCATTGGGGTCGATATGCTGACTCTGTAAACCGCTTAGAGAGGGCTATAAAGCACAGTGAAGCAGTATATAAATATAAGTGCTATTGCTATTGCTATCCTAGTACAAAACTTTTCTTTCACATTTCTTTCACATTAATTTGTTACTGTGACAATATTCAAGGATCAGGCCCAATAACTGGCATGAGACAATCATCTGAATAAGTCTCTTTTATTTACAGGTTCATCATTACATCACAAAATGCATCTGGAAGTGAGGGTCAGGGAGGAGTGTGTCTGCCTTTTATACTTGTGGGCGGAGATTCAGGTAAGGAATGGTCAGTGGGTGGTACTGCCCAAGTGGGCATTATAGTTAACCCCTGAACTACTGTGTCCCTGGTGACCCCTGGCATGGGTAAGGCATTTATCCCTGACAAATCCCCCTCTAAATGCCTGACCTGTGGTTGTGGGCTTGACTGTCTAAATGTTACCCAAGGGCGAATACTAAGCTTGGATACCAGGTGTGAGTGTTGCTTGCCCTGTAGAGGTTTTGTGAGTATGTCTGCAGTCTGTTCTTCTGTGTCGCAATGTATGGCTTTTACAAATCCGATTTTAGAGAGCTGTCTCACATGCTTGTACTTTATATCAATATGCCTGGATCTCTGTCCTACCGCATCGGCCATGGAGATTTCTATAGCGGCCTTGTTGTCTTCGTATATGTTTATCGGATACGCAGGTTCGCACCACACACTGGCGAGTAGATCGTCGAACCAGATGAGGTTGTTTGCGGCCTTGGATAGGCATATGTACTCCGCCTCTGTGGTTGAAGTGGCCACTAAGTTTTGCTTACCCGTGTACCAATGCACCGGGCTATTGTTCAAGTAGAATATGTATCCTGATGTGCTTTTCCGGCTTTTGGTGTCACCGGCCCAGTCAGCATCAGCATAGCAGGAGAGGACGGGCTCGTTGGACGGCTCTGGTTCTAGGACTAGGCATGCGTCGGCACTTTGCTTCAGGTACCTCAGTACCCTCTTTACAGTGTCCCAGTGGTACACGGTGGGTTTGCCTACGTGCCTAGACAATAGATTAACTGATAATGCAATATCTGGCCTGGTCCAATTGGCAATATATAAAAGAGAGCCTATGACTGATCTGTACAGTGTGTTGTCTTCAAACTCGGGTGATTCACCATGCGTATTTTTTAGGAAGTCCGGTTGCATGGGTGAATCACATCCCTTGGCATCTGCCATGTTGCATTTGTGTAGTATTTCCTCTATCTTCTCCTTCTGGGACAGTTGAAAGCCTTTGGGTGTTTCGTTGACCTGCATGCCTAGGTACCTGTTTATTTTCCCTAGGTATTTTAACGTGAAATGTTCACTTAGTTTACTGGCGAAGGCGTCACGATTCCCTTTGTGTTTACTGATGTAAAGTATGTCGTCCACGTAGATTAGGATGTACTCTGGTGAGTCCCCCTCTCTCCTAGTGAAAAAACAGTTGTCGGCTATGGTTGCTGTAAATCCCATTGACTTCAGGACCTCAACTAGGCACTCATATCAGCGTTTGCCGGACTGTTTCAGTCCATACAGGCTTTTGTGAAGTAGCCAGGTGTCCCCCCTGTTGGTCTCCTTACTGTGTGGTGCCCTGACGTATATTTCCTTATCTAGGTTGGTGTGCAGGTAAGCTGTCTGCACGTCGAACTGATGTACCTCTAGTCCTAGCAGGGAAGCAATAACCAGAGCACTTTTGACGCTCTCGGTCCTCACGGTGGGTGAGTAAGTGTCAGTGTAGTCTTCTGGGAACCTCTGAGCAAACCCCTGGGCAACCAACCTAGCCTTGTATAGGTTTTGACCACCCTCCAGGTTCTTGATTTTGAAGATCCACCTGGTACCTATCGTATTTTTGCCCTCTGGAACCTTGGCTGGAGTGTAAACTTCTAGCTTTCTCAGACTGTCCATTTCCTTGGCCATGGCCAATTCCCATTTCAACCTCTCCTCTTGTGGCAGTCTCAATACCTCTTCATATGTGTTAGGTGTGATATGATTTGTGTGTATGTGCATCACGTAGTCATTTAACCTTTTTGGTAATTGATTCCTGGTTGATCTGACTGGCCTATCTGTCGTATGTTCGGTGTCATGTAAGTACCTGGCTTCCTTTTGTGTTAGTGAGTCTACACTTATCTTGGGGTGATTCCCTTTCCATTCCTCAACCTTGATGCCTTGGAGCTTGGGTTTGTGTTCCTTCCTTTCCTGTCTATCTGCCGTTTCGCGTTTGTCTTGCACTTGCTCGTCTGGCCTAGTTTCCTGTCTGGTGGATACCTCGTTGAGGTGTATCCTGGACCAGTTGGCTTGTTCGTGGAATACCGCTGTCCTAGATACCACAAACCTGTCATTATTGTCCACAAATCTGAACCCCTTGGTACCTGGCTCGTACCCCATAAATCTCAGTCTCCTGGATATTTTGTCCCCCTTCCTGCGCAGCTGTTTGGGTATGTGGACATCAGCGGTTAGGCTGAATACATGTAGGTGTGCTATTTGTGGTTTTTTGTTGTACATGAGTTCGTACGGTGTTTTGTCTATCACACTGGACCAGGTTCTGTTGAGTGTGTAGTTTGAGTAAACTAAGGCCTCGGACCAAAAATGTTGACCAATTCCCGCGTCCTCTAAGGCACACCTGATCATTGTCTGTAGCGTGGAATTTCATCGTTCTACGACCCTGTTCTGAAAGGCCGAGAACGGAGACGACGTAAAGTGAAGCACGCCTTTGGATCTGAGCCAATGAGAGAAATCCTTTGATAGGAACTCAGATCCTCTGTCGGTCATGATTTGCTTGATTTGGGTATTGTTTTGGGTCTCTACCCTTTTGTAGAACTCTTTAAATTTTTGGAAGGCCTCATCTTTTCATTTTAAGGTATAGACGAAGCCATAGCGACTATAGTCGTCTATGATGGTGAGGAAGTATCTTTTCTTGTACTTGATGGATGGCCTTAGGGGTCCCACCAGATCCATATGGACTAAATTGAATACTTGTTTGGTGGCACGTGAGGATTTCTTGGGTCTGGGTTTGACCTTTAGCTCAGAACATTTGCACACTGAGCACTCGAGGTAATTTTCACAACCCTTTATTTTGATACCCTTGGTACAGTTGGCCATTTTTTGGACTACGGGGAAACTGGCGTGCCCTAGTCTCCGGTGTAGCAAGTGAGCACAGTCATAGTGCATGAGTTTGCCTATTGATGGCCTTCCCTGGGTGTGTTTGGTGGTGCGTGTTTCACGTGTTATGTTCTCCTCGCTCTCTGTCTCTCCCTCATTCACCTGTTCTTCCTCAGCCTTGTCTTGGTTAGTGTCCCTTGTGTATTCTGAGTTGGTGTATATGCTGGGTGTGTTACTCTCATGGAATGTTATGTATGGTAGCCCTTGCTTGACTGTCACTCTACCTACTCTCTCTCTACCCTTGCTAACGTGAGCCTTCCCTTCTGCGAAGGTTACCTTAATTCCTGATTCTTCACTGAGTTTTAATGCGGCCAATATTTTGGCCTATGCCTGGTAACGTAACCACCCCCCTGCCTGTTACCTTAACCTCGCTTTGGTTTGCAACCTTGATTGAGAAATTCTCCTCTGTGAATGAGGAGAGCAGTTTTTGGTTATAGGTCGTGTGGTTGAAGGCCCCAGAGTCCAGAAGCCACGAGTTGGCCTCCCCATCCTGACATGTTAAGTGGGTGCGCTCCCCTATCCCATATAATGATCCTGTTCTGCTGTCACGTGAACTATCTCTGTTCCCCCTCCTGTCTCTGGGATTGGGGGAGTCTCTGCGTCTGTACCTCTCCTCGGGAGTGTGTCTCTCTGTCTGCCTGAACCTATGTTCTGGTCTGCTTCTCTCTCTGTAGTTCTTGGGGCAGTCTCTCTTGAGGTGTCCCCTTGACCCGCAGCTATAGCACTCTGTTACACTATGCTGTCTGTCTTGGAAGGCTACTTTCTTTTCGTGTTTATGTTCTCTGGAGGAGCCAGAGCGGCTCCTTTTCAAATTGTCTTCAGTGATCAGTTTGTTAGACAGCTTCTCAATGGACAGGAGGCCCAGACTGACGGTGTCTAAGTGTGCTAAGAAGCTGTCCTATGAGTGATCTAAAGAGTTAATTATTACACTCTTCATGATCTGATCTGATATGACTTCCCCCCTAAGGTGTAGTTCTGCCCTAGTAGCGTTTAGGGACACCAGGTGCTCACTTATGGGGATCCCTGGTTTGACTCTGGCAGAGAAGAAATCTTTGGAAATTTGGGTAGTGGTTGCCACACTTTCACTGTAAAATAACCCAAACATTTTTTGTATGATTTCCGACACAGTGAGATTGTGACCAATGCTATGGTAAATTGTGGGAGATATGCTAGAAATTAAAAGGTAAAATGCCCTATGGTGCATACAGTCTAACTCTAAAGTCCATGGTCTCTCTGGGGGGTCATTAATAAAATGTGACATGTTTTCTTTTAGGAACACCACCTGGAGCTGCTGTGACCACTCTAGGATATTGCCCCCATCCATCCTCAACTTTGGAAAGTCACTTGGTAAGTTCCAGCATTATTTGTAAAATTACTTACTGCAGGCTGCTGTCCATGGTTCTTTATGTGTCTATAGCAGCAGTACGGCATGGGAATGCTTGCCGGCAGTTTAAAATTCCCTCTCTGCAATTTTTTTCTTTTTTCTTCTTCTAGGCAAAACAGCGCATGCGCGAGGTCCATTTCAGCTCTGCCGTCGTCGTGGAAGGACCTGTTCATCGCAGCTCCGGTGTAGAGGCCTCTATCTGTTGGGTAGGCCTTGGCTTCAGTCTTGGGGGTCCAGGTGTGTTCCGGAAGGGGTCGTCCTGCGGCGGCTTGGTCAAATTGGAGATCCTGAAGGCGCTGGGGTCCCGGCGACGAATGCAGGTAACTGCCCCAATCCTTGCGTTCTGGGGTGACTGGCCCGGGCGATCGGAGGCGTGGTGTCCTGGGGGTGTGTAGGGGGGTTGTCGCGCTGGCGTGGGCATCCGTAGTCTTCGGGTGGGTGTTTCGGTGCCCCTCTCCTCGCTTTCCCTTTTGCCTGGCCCCCTCCGGTTCCCCCTTTGTGATCTTGAGGCCCGGGCCGAAGGCGGCGGCAAGGGTCTTCATGGCCTTATCGACTTGCCGCTCGGTCGGGGTGTATCTGGAGTCCGAATCGGATTCTGTCCCCTCGCCCCGGTCACTTTCCTCATCGCTTAGGGTCGGGTATTTTTCGCGTGCCGGCCATTTTGAATTCTGGCTAGCGATTGGTTGGGAGTCGGCCATCTTGTCCGACCACATGGTCAAAGATGGCCGCTGTTTCAAATTTTGAGCGGGGCTTCGGGGCTCGGTGACTGCTGTGGCGTCTTTTTGGGGCGATCCACTCACCGAGTCCAGCTCCTCGAGCTCAGAATCCGGGTCTTCCTCGCTCCTCGCCACCTCGCGGTCCATTATGAAGCTCCGCAGGTCCGCGAGGAGGTTCTTGTCGCTGGCTCGCTCTTTCAGCAATCGTAGGACGTCAAGCCGTAGTCTTTCTTCCTCCCGGTCGTCACGGTCTGCTATTTTTCCTTTCCTGACCTCCCCCTTTTCTTCTGTAGCGGTGGCTTTGGGGTCGATCGAAGTCTCTGCCTTCCCTGGCGATCCCACTAGGTTGCCCTCTTGTTGCTTCGGTGGCGTCGCCATCTCGCAGGCAGCGATGTGTCCTCATTGCATGATCGGGAGTTATTGGGCCATTAAACCATCCTCTGCTACCATATTGTAACAATATTCAAGGATCAGGCCCAATAACTGGCATGAGACAATCATCTGAATAAGTTTCTTTTATTTACAGGTTCATCATTACATCACAAAATGCATCTGGAAGTGAGGGTCGGGGAGGAGTGTGTCTGCCTTTTATACTTGTGGGCAGAGATTCAGGTAAGGAGTGGTCAGTGGGTGGTACTGACCAAGTGGGCATTATAGTTAACCCCTGCACTACTGTGTCCCTGGTGACCCCTGGCATGGGTAAGGCATTTATCCCTGACAGTTACACACAGAAATATTTATTCATCTGAGTTATTTTCTCCAGTCTGAAGTTGACCAGCAGGCACAAACATACCTCAGATAATCCTCAAGTTACAATTTGTTTAGCGATCATTCAAAGTTACAACAGCAGTGAAAAAGTTATCTACAGCCGGTCCTTGCACTTACAACCATCACAGAATCCACAGGGTCACGTGATCAAAATTAAAGTGTTTGGCAACTGGCATGAAGTAGTTATGACCGTTGCAGCATCGCAAGGTCATGTGATCACCATTTTCAACCTTCTCAGCCACTTCCGACAACCAAAGTCAGTGGGGGAAGATGGATTCACTTAACAACCACATGATTCACTTAATAATTGCAGTGATATCTGCAGTGATCAGGCTGAAGGTTAAGGATCACTCAAAAATAAATATAAAGCTTTATTTAAGATGAGAAACGTCTTTCCTTCATAAGGAGAATAAGCAAATAACTGATATTTTCTTGCTCTTTCATTCTGGCGAGCATATTTATGCACAAGAGAAATGGTTTTTGATGAGAACAAATAGTTTATATGTGTGACAAAGGTATCTTCATATGCAGAAAACAATATTGAAATTTTGGTGCAAAATACAGAATGAATTGTATTCCTTCTCCATCAGTGATAGCCATAGATAAAAGCAAATGTAATAGTATCACACAATGTTAAGGAATCCAAATTTAATTAAGATAGCTTATCTGGACTTTTGGGAAATCCTTACTACCTCAAAAATATCTTAAGCAAAGGATTACCTTATGTATCTTTTTGTAGAAACAAAAGAGCTGTCCTGATCTCACTAGTATAGAATTCAATAGAATTCTGATTCAAGTTCATTGCCATGAACAACTGGTAAGAGAGCTAACCATTCTGATCAGAATCCACATCTATTGCCACTACTTCAGTGATCAGGTAACGTGTATCAGAAGATTGAGGACCCAGCTCTACCCCAGTTCAGCCTCCAGTGGGAGGGGTGGATTATAAAATCTCTGGAACTTTGTCATTCTTATCCATGATGAAGAGAGGTACTGATACATTGGAGCTGTGCCTTAATCAGGAATTGAATTTCTTTCATTTTCTCATAACTGAAAGATAGCATGCCATAGTTCCAATCTCAGAATTAACAGAGAGTAGATACAGAAAAGCACTGAACCACTGTGATGAAGTATGTTATTCTGCAATTGTCTCACTCATTTGCCTTCGCACAGGAAATATGGAGTCCCCTCTAGCCCTCCCCCCAGTTGTTTAAATAAGCAGTGTAAACTGATTGCAGAAAGTGGAGAGGATTGTCATTTTTGTCCAAAGGAGAAGGAGAAGAGGAAATAATTATGCCTTCAAAAGCAAAGGAAAAAGACAAACGGAGACGGAAAAAATGGTTGCCAGCTGAAAAGTGAATGTCTAAATTCCAGGCTGCTTGTTACTTGAAAAGAGAAACTTTGTTGCTTGTTATTTAAACTTGACTATTTTGAGGAAAAGACTTAGAGAACTTGACTTTGGATACATAATCTGTTCACTGGAGGATTTATTGAAGATTAGAAAGAAGAAATTAAATGGAACAATGAAAACTGAACTAATAAACTTGGCAACAACAGAAGGGTGTGGCAATAGAAGAAGGACATGATGATACCATATATGGAATAGCTTCAGAATTAACTTCGTAGAACTCATAACTTTGATGACATTGAAATGGAAAAGATATATATCTGGACAGACTGGAGAAAGGAATAATGGAATATACTATGTAACAAGACAACAAAATATTATATTTTGATTTACATGAATGTAACGGTTTCTGGGTGGCTGAATAATGCTAGGAAATACTTTTTTTCTTTTTCTTTTTCTTTTCTATGCTCTCTCTCTATTTCTTTCTTTTAATATCTTTCTCTTTGTTTCTTTTACCCTCTCTATTTTCTTTTTTAATCCATTTGACTTCCTTTGTTATATTTCTACTCTCTTCCTTTTTTCTTTTCCTTTTTTAGTGTTGCCTTATTTTTTTGTATTTCTTTTATTGTAATTATTATTATTGCTATTACTCTCTCCTTTTTTTCTATTATTATTCTCATATAAATATATAAACAATTTGATTAAGAAATAAGAGCATAAATGAATGAAGAAAAACATGATTTTTGGATGTTCTAATGCCTTTTTTAAACTTTGAATTTTTAACTAGCACTACCTACAGATTTAATAATCTGGAAGAAAATGTTTACCTTTAAAGGCGTTGGATGTTAAAAAGAATTATTTATAGAATTAAGAACCATAAAAATTGATTTTAAAGTGTTTCAAAATGTTTCCTATTGAAAATAAGAAATAAGCATGGAATGGGAGAAAACTTAAGAGAGAATAGGAGATAAGATATTTATTGAAATATACTTTTATTTTAAATTGGTAAGAGATATAGAGGAGAATAGATTGGAAAACAATATTGGTAACACATTCCGAAGTAATTTGGAGCTAAACAACTGAATAAGAGATAAATGTTATGAATTAGTTAAATAAATAAATTTAGGAGTGGAAGAAAGCATGATTCTGGAGATCAGTGAAAGCAAAGCTGTGACCCAGTTTTACAAATAAGGTAGGAGTAGAGGAAAGCATCATACTGGAGAACAGTTAAAGTAAATTGGGAACCAGTTAAAATTAAAAATAAGAGTTAGGAGTGGAGGAAAGCATGTGCTGGAAAACATTTAAACCAAAGCTGTGAACCAGCCAAAATACTGAGTTAGGAGTGGAGGAAAGCATACACTGGGTAACAGTTAAAGCAAAACTGTGAACTAGCCAAAAATAAAAAGTTAGGAGTGGAGGAGACTATACCTGGGGATCAATTGAAATAAAGTTGTGAACCAGTTAAAAATAGGGGTAGGAGTGGAGGAAAGCATTGCTGGAAGGCAACCACTTGAGTTGTGAACCAGTTTTATAATAGATTTAGGAGGAGTTAAGGAAAAGGTTGGTGTGCAGTTAAAATTATACTGTGAACCAGCTAAAATAATTAAGGTAAGGAGTGGAGGGAAGCATTGCTGGAAAGCAGCTGATTAAGATGCAAACCAGCTAAAAAATAAATTTAGGAGGAAGTGGAAGAGATTTTACTGGAGAATAGTAGCTAAACTGTGAACCAGTTTAAATAAATACAGACAGGAGTATTGGAAAATACAGCTGGGAATTAGATATTTAAACTATGAACCAGTTAAAAATTAGATTCAATAAAATATGAGAATAAACTTGAAGTAAAAAAAATAAAGTATTGTGGAAGTAACAAACTATAGAAGGAAATGTTGATTGTTTATGAAATGACTTTAAGAGAGGATGAAAATACTTTTTGTTAAGATTATGGATATTAGATGTCATTTAAGAGAAGTAAAATATAGATTTGAGGTAATGGGTTTTAGGATTGAGGAATATATATGGAATATTGATTGTTAAAATGATAAAGATTTAGAACGGTGTTTATTGTTTAGAATGTTGGGTGTAATAGTAGAATGATAAATGTTTAGAATAAGATTTTTTTTCTTTTTTCTTTTTTTTAGATGTAAATGGATAAAATTTGGAACAGAATTGATTGAGGGAATGTGAATAATTGTACTCATTTTATGCCAGATCAAACCCTTGCTCTAAAAAGATGTATTTTATGTTTTATGTTAAAAAAAAATTGGGGGAAAAAAAGGAATTGAATTTCTTTCATTCTCTCATAACTGAAAGATAGCATGCCATAGTTCCAATCTCAGAATTAACAGAGAGTAGGTACAGAAAAGCACTGAACCACTGTGATGAAGTATGTTATTCTGCAATTGTCTCACTCATTTGCCTTCGCACAGGAAATATGGAGTCCCCTCTAGCCCTCCCCCCAGTTGTTTAAATAAGCAGTGTAAACTGATTGCAGAAAGTGGAGAGGATTGTCATTTTTGTCCAAAATCTCAGCTGCAATAACACTAAATATTAAAAATTGAGAAATACCAGAACTCCAAATAATAACAGTGATATTGCTCTTCCTGTATGAAAACTAACAATTACCATAGGATCTTGCCATTTGAAAGGGAAGTTCTTGGGAATTGAACATCTGATTTCTGCATTGTCTGCCAAGTCTTCAATCTTGCAAATTTAGAAATATTATCACAGTTATGGATGGATAATTTTTAGGGATGGAAGTGATCCATAAAAAACACAGTAGGGGTTGATCTGTCCAATAAATCTTCATCATCTAGAATTTGAACATCAATGTTATAATGTACAGAATTTTCATAATTTTAATTTCCTACAATTTTCATTTCCCCTGCATTTGCATTCATGTGGACTATTTCAGAAGCTTTAGCTGTGATTTTTCTAAATATTTAATTTTTTGTTTGTTCCTTTCTCTATTATCACGAAATGATAATATGATTATTGTGGCTCTAAATATTTACTTTATAGAAATATTGGTTAAAAATAGGTGCATTATCATCAACATCGATCACAGTAAACTGAACTTAACAGGATCTCCAATATCACATGCCACGAGAACAATATTGTGAATAAAGATTTTTTTTGTGATCCAAGTGCTTTATCAGCATTGTTTCAATATATTGTTTATCACAAGAATTATATATTTCAATATATTGTTTATCACAAAAATTGTTTGTATACTCAGAAAGAAATATTTACTGCATTTGATTTTGTGCACCTGCACAGAATTGTCTCCTAAAGCAAAATCTTGAGCGTCTAACAATGGAAATTTGCAATCCAGTATTGTATTCTCAATAATATTTATTGCTAACTTCTCTGGAAGGCAGCTGATGTCACAGCGAAGCGGTGCGGACGAGCAGTAGCTCCGCGAAGTCCCACCGAATTCTTCTAGCCAGGAGGCTCTGCAGGGCCGAAAGTCACCCTGTAGGGGTGATGAAGACAGAGGGGATGCTTCAGTGGTCGTGAGGAGAGTGCATTCTCCTCTTTTGACCCGAAGAAAGCCCCTTTAACTGGCAGAAGAGAAGACAGCCATTATGGCTGAACCAAAGCTGTGACAGCTGAAACGGAAGAAAAGAAAGGAAAGATCCTGTAACAGTGTGCTCAGTCTGGATAAGAACTTTCTAACTTTTGCCATGGAATTTTCTCTAAAAACACCCCCTTTGGAAAATTATTGGAAAATATTTTTGGAGATATTTTATTTGCAGCAAAAATGGAGAAAAAGAGTAACAGTGACACCTACTGGATGGGGAAGACATCATAGAGCTGAAAAAAGTGGAAGGAGGAGTGAAAGTTGTTTAGTCTACAAATTAGCTGGAATACACTAAACAACATCTGCAAATTGATTGTACTTGGTGTTTGGAGACAGATTGTCCTTGGTTCTTGGGTGGGGGGGAGAAATTGTCCCCCTCAGAACGGGCTCGCAATTTGGGTGTCCTCCTAGACTCACACCTAAGATTAGAGCAACATCTGTCAGCTGTGGCTAGGGAGACCTTTGCACAGGTTCGCCTGTGAAGATCTTGTGGGATTTTCAAATACAGACAGATCGTCATTTGGAACACAGCCCGCCAAATATCACGGTTGTCAAGGGCCGAAGCGTACAGTTTATTGATATTGCTATACCAGGAGATGCCAGAGTTGAAGAAAAAGAACTGGAAAAAATTATGAAATATCGTGACCTGGCCATTGAAACTACTCGACTATGAATGAAACATGTAACCCATTGTCATCAAGGCACTTGGTATCATGTCCAAGAATTTTACAAAACACTTCAAGAAATTGCAGCTTCCTGCAATAACACCAGCGGAACTGCAAAAAACTGTGCTACTCGGAACATCATATATTTTAAGAAGGTACTTGGTTGATACCTAGGACGCTGGCAGCAATCCGTATTAACCATTTGCACCAGTCAATGGTATTTGTGACTCATTTTTAAATGTTCAGTTGACTGAGTTTCATGTTTAATGAATAAAAGAGATAATATTTATTGCTAGTTTCTCTGATTGGAAGGTAGGAGGATGATCATTAATATCAGTGAATTCTACTTCAGTTCTTTAATTTTTAATCAAATCTTTAGCTGTAATCTCACAAATGAAGGTACACTCCCTTTTTTGAGCCCGTTTCTCTTCCTTAGCCTTCTGATGCATAGATGGCCATTCTAATAATCCAAAGCAAAATGTGGAATCTTGCTTGAAGAAACAAAGTGGATGATATAATCAGTTATCTTCTTCATTTCCAGTCCCAAATCCTTTGCAGTTTCCTATCAAAGACTTTTTCTCTGTTTCTTGAGGAATGAAGGAATGGATCGACTTGGTAGATGTTAATAAACAAATAGCAATAGCACTAGCGCTTAGACTTATACACCACTTCATAGTGCTTTATACAACCCTCTCTAAGCAGTTTACAGAGTCAGCATATTGTCCCCAACAATCTGGGTCCTCATAAATAAAAATAAAAGAATAACTTTTCTTTTGTGGTTTTAGGAATATTTTGCTATTATTATTTGTATTTTGTTAAGAAATACCAAGGAGATTTGTGACTGAGGAGTGTCAGGGAGCTGCCAGAAAGTGAAAATATGTGTTGTTCAACTGATAGTGTCTTACAGCTGAAATGTTTGGTCTGTTTTTAGTTTCTCCACATTTTGTCCTCTGAAGCTGCTAAATTTTGAGGATTAATTTTTCATTCAATTTCTTAGCCCTGAAGTCACAGCTAATAACTTCACACAATTGTTTTCCTATAAGTTTTCCTATATTTATTGTTTTCCTATAATTAGAACTTCATTCTAATCTTTATTTTATGTGTCAAGAATTTGACTTAAAGAGCTTCATGATTATGAAATAAATTGGAATAAGTCCCAAGAATGCATATGAAAATATTATAATTAAAAACTTGGTCCCATTGAAATTATATTTGCAAAACTAAAGTCTTAAAGTTTAGAATATATCTGCTGAAGAATCTACAACATTATAGTAAAAATAAAAGACTTAATTTTGAATTTCAATTTATAGTATCTTGATTTAACAGTGATTGAATTCCCATGTTCAATCTCGATAAATAGAATAGTTTTGCCTAAAGAAGGAGATTGTTCAAAAGTAGCTTATTAGAATTAAGCTGTATAACATATAGATACTTATGCAGAAGCCTATAACATTTTTGCCAACAATTGCATTTTCTTTAGGAGAAATATTATAATGGAGAAAGTGACAAGAAAATCCACAGTGTATGCTAGACCTAGAAATCAAGTACAGAAAATCTAATTACACGCACATATCCATGCCTAACCAAAAAACAATGGCCAATTTGATACATAGTTTTGTTGTCTATAGTATAATAAATAGTGACTATCCATGAAACAATATATTTATTGTCAAAAAACCAAAGGAAATGAACTTGGTATTAAAAATGGGTATCATTATACATTAAGATGATCTTAACACTTTTGGTACATTTGAATTTATCTATCCCCCCACTGGTGAAATAAAGGTCCTTCTGCACTATAACTTTTGAAATCTTAAGAAGCAGTTCATTGCCAAGTCTTTCAGACTCTGTACTGAAAAACCTCAAAGGGGCTTGGGGTGGCAAAAAAGATTTGTAAAAAAAACTGATTTTCTTGACTTATGGATATAAATTTAGGAATAATTGCAATAATTTATATAGAAATGTTGGAAACAAATTAAAATATAGCATATTTAATGCATAAATTTAGTTACCATATAAATATGATAATTTATGGAGAAACGCATGGAGAAAAACAAGAACAGAGTCTGATGCTAAAAAATCAACAATCAACAGAACTTTCTAGACTTCTGGGGCTTTTCCTTCTGTTGCAAGCAATGAGGGGGATTCTAGATTACCTCTAGAACTGCTCTAAATATTCTCCATATTTAGAGGCATGGAAAAATATCTCCTACTTAGATCTTTACATCTCTTTTTTGAAACTTTCCAACACTATGGTTTCAGCATGTTAGAAAATGGCTGGTTGGGAAGCAATAAAGAGAGAAAATAATGTTAATTTTTTAATTATTACTTATTTATCATTTATTAAATTTATATGCCATCCAAAGAGACTCTTTATCCTTGTATTGAAAATTTCTCTGATTTAAAACAAAACAAAACAAAACAAAACAAAACTTGAGAAAGCCCCTGGCCTCTGGGATTCTATCCCAAGCCTAAAGTTCCTAAATTTTGAGACAGACATATTTTTGCTGAAATATGCAACATAAAATGAAAGAGAATATTGTGGTATAAATTTGATATCCTTCACTGATGCAATTGGACCTGCTGTGGTAGTTTTGCTTCCTAGCACCTAAAGGGGGATTGATTTCTGTAAAATCTCTGTAAAATCTTTCCATAATGTCCATTAGGTTTAATGGAAGGAACAAAGGAGCTATGTAAAGAATCTGATATTCAAAGTTTAAGAAACAGAGAGAAAGATTGCTGGCAATATTGATATTACATTAACTAAATTGAACCTTGCAATGTAGCTGCTCTTTAGACATACCATTCAGGGTTATCCAATGTTTTGTCCCTTTTAGAGGTCTGCATGTTTCCATTGTACACAACTTATGTAATTGTAAACAACAATAACTTAACAAAGGCATTGCCTCAACAGTTGTACCAGGGATCTTTAAATTATTAAATCTAGTAGTACAGATGCTAGATTTCATAGTGCTTGTGAAAGGCAATCTGTAGGCAAATTGAAAGTTATTTAGTTAACTGAGTAAATGAAAAACAAACACTATAGTACATTTTGCATCCCCAATTTACAAAATTAATAGCACAAAAAGATCATGGAATATTAAATAAAACAAATGATTGTAAATAAAATTTACCTTAATGTCATGATCCATTTCTGAATTTAATTGATTTTCACTGTTGCCTACAAAAGGAACAGTATTATCACCATTAAGGGTACTTTTAATAGCATGACCATTTGGTGTCAAGAACATCAATTCATTCTTTCTGGATTCTGAGGAGAGGCAAAGCTGGTAGGAATATGGAAGAGTCCCATCTTGAAAATTGGGTGGAAATATGACCCCAGCTGTGGAATGGGGAGTAGGACCAAAGCACTGTAAGAATCTGGGACTCGCTGCATGCCGAAGTTTCATTGCAATGGCCAGAATCACTGACAAGAGGAATAAAAATGACATCACAGCTAAGGCCACCACCAAATAGAACTGCAAGTCTGACTGATCCTCTGAACTCTTCATCTGGTTTTTCATCTCTGGAAGGGCTTCTTGGAAGTTCTCAGCAAACACCAGGTTCAGAGTGACAGAGGCCGAGAGAATCGGTTGTCCATTATCCTTCACCAGAAGGACCAGTCTCTGTTTCACAGCATCTCTCTCCAGAAAAGTTCTTGCTGTTCTGATCTCACCTGTATGGGAGCCAACAGTGAAGAGTGCCGGTTCTGTGGCTTGAATCAGCTGGTAGGAGAGCCAGGCATTGTGTCCGGAATCAGCATCCACGGCCACCACTTTTGTTACCAGATAATCTGCCTCGGCTGAACGAGGGACCATCTCAAACAGGGCAGAGTCCTTGGAGTCTGATGAAGGGGACAAGATTTGGGGGCTGTTATCATTCCGATCCAGAATAAACACCCTAACTGTAACATTGCTGCTGAGAGGGGGACTCCCGCCATCTTGGGCCTTCACCTGCAGCTGGAATTCCCTGAACTGCTCATAGTCAAAGGATCGCTGGGCATAGATGATGCCGGTCTCAGAGTGAATGGAGATATAGGAAGAGATGGGAAGTTCTTCAATGTTGCTGGTGAGGATTGAATATGTGATCTGTGAGTTTTGATCTACATCTGGATCAAAGGCTTGAATCTGGAAGATGGAGGCACCAGAAGGATTGTTCTCTGGCACATAGATGCTGTAGGAAGCTTTTTCAAAAGCAGGAGCATTGTCATTGATATCAGAGATCTGCAGTAAGATGGTTTTATTTGCGCTCAGTGGAGGAGTTCCCTTGTCAGTTGCTGTGATTGTAATATTATATTTAGAAATTCTTTCTCTATCTAGAGGTCTATCTATTAGGAGCTTGTAGTAATTATTAGAAAAAGGCAGGATCTTGAAAGGAATATCATTTTCTAAATGACATGTAACTTTTCCATTATCATCAGCATCTTTGTCATTTGCACTAATTAAAGCAATTAATGTTTCAGGTGGAGTATCTTCAGAGAGTGAGCTAAATAAGGAGACCAGGTTTATTTCTGGTGCATTATCATTCTCGTCACATATTTTTATTTCAATATTGCTGTTTGCTTCTAAGCCACCACCATCTTTTGCTACTACCGTTATTGTATATTCTGCAGTTTCCTCAAAGTCCAAGGGGGCCATAAGTGTGATTTTTCCATTGCTTGGATTCAGATGAAATATGGGATGGTTATTTCCAGGCATATTGCCAAAATGATATCTGATTTGGGCATTTGTACCATCATCTTTATCAGAAGCAATAACTTGGAGCACAGGAGACCCTACTGGAAGATTCTCCTCCAATCTGACCTTATAGAGTTCTTGAGTGAAAATGGGTGGGTTGTCATTGGCATCAGTGACATTAATCCATATATGGGTAGTCCCAGTTTTTCTTGGTTCACCCCCATCCATGGCTGTAAGGATCAAATGTACATATGGTTCACTTTCACGATCCAATGGATTATTAATCACTAGTTCTGTGTATTTATTTCCATCTTTTCTCTCTCCAGTCTCCAAATTACAACAAAGATTGGAGCTAAGTTCATAGTTTTGGAGGGAATTCTTTCCAATGTCAGGATCTTCAGCTTTTGCAAGGAGAAATCGAGTTCCAGGTAAAGTAGTTTCACTTATTTCTAAGTTGAAGTTGTTATCCAAGAAATATGGTGCATTATCATTAATGTCCTCAACTGATACAGTTATATGCAAAACATTCAAAGGATCTTCAACCACAACTTCAAAACTAAGAAGACAGAGTGGAGCCTTCCCACATATTACTTCTCGATCTATCTTTTCATTTACATAGAGGTTTCCGTTCTCTGCATTGATGCTGAAGTAGTGCATTGTAGCAATAGAGACTAGATGTAAATTTTGTTTTTCTACTTCCCTTATGTTCAATCCCACATCCTTTGCAAGATTCCCCACAACAAAGCCTTTTGCCATCTCTTCTGGTACTGAATAATCAATATGTTTTGAGACAGCCCAGTGGGAGAAACAGAATAGTGAGATAAACAGTACTTGCCTTGTGAATGCTTTGCCATTCTTTCTGTCCTTTGTGTCCATCTGTCTTCTTCAATAATAGGCTATAACCCCTTCCTCTTCTTTGATTAAACTTATTGTCATTAGGTGAAATGGTCTTGAGAACAAAAGAAATCTGAACAAGGAAAATTTCCCTTTTTCTTGTACCACCTGAACCCGTTTTCCTTCAGTCTGCAAGTCAGCTCTGACTCTGTATTTCTCAATTTTCCTAGACAGCATTGATAGAACTGCATATTGAGCATGAATTCTTTTTAGCAGTCTGTGCTGGCCAACAGCGGCACTTTGAGGTTTAAACAGAGTATTGCAAGAACATTTATCTTCACCAATTTAAAGCTAAGGATTTAAAACATGTGTTGCGATATGACTGAATGCTTCTATATCCACAGCATGTGTTTCTTTTTTTTCTGTAGTTTTCTTTCATGCTTCACTCAGCTCTGCTTTTTAAAAAATATACATTTTGCTTGATTTTGCAATTTTAAATGGAAATTGTATTTGTAGATGGTATTTATATGAACTATCATAATTTCTCAATAACAATTTACCACTTATTTATTGATGTTGCATCTGTTAATATAGTACTATGGTCAGCATGACTTCTGATTGATGGATTTTAAAATAAAGATTCTAAATTCAGTAAATGAAGGGATATAATATATTCCATTTTCCAAAATAGGATACACAGTACATGTCTTCAAAAAATCTTGCAAACAAACCATGAATAAAATAATGGATATTATGAATAATTATGAATTTTGTGATCATAATATTTTTGTGACACTACTGACAGTAATTTCCACTGAGCATTAATTAATAAATTAAACCAAAAAATATTTTGTTTTCCCTTTTCCAAATCATGCCCAGAGTTTTTATCATATTCAGGTTAAGTCATCTCATTTAGATAACTATTTCCAAATCTTTTTCTTCCAAATTGCTCCAGACTCCTGTTTTAATGCCATTTCCTACACAATTCCCAGCTCTATCTTTTTCATATGGATATATCAGAATCATAGAATATTCCAAGTGAAGTGATTCTATAGACCAGTGGTCCCCAACCCCCGGTCCGCGGACCGGTGCCGGGCCGTGAAGTACCTGGCACCGGGCCGCGCAGCGGCCGGGGGACAGGAACGCTTCAGCGCAAAGGCTCCTGGGCCGTGCGCAATGGGCCTGCGCAAAGGCTCAGGCTCCTGGGCCGTGCGCAATGGGCCTGCGCAAAGGCTCCTGGGCCGTGGCCCCACCCCTGCGCGCGCTCAGCGGGCCGCGGCCCCACCCCTGCGCGCGCTCAGCGGGCCGCGGCGATAAAAAGGTTGGGGACCACTGCTATAGACTATAGCAGCATTGTGATACTAGCAGTTTTATTTTCAGGCCCTTTTCTGACAAGCACTCTGGGAAATTCATGGTTCACTTCAGTTTTTTTATGAGTTGGTGACAGATCACTCTGTCTCAATAAAATTCAAACAATGCTACACTTAATATTATTTATAGCAAGAACTTTCAAATATTTTCCTACTGTGTTTCCTATTTCAGAAATAGGAAGACTATGAGTTCTAGTCTCATCTTAAACACAAAGCCAGCTGGGTGGCCTTAGGACAGTCACTTTCTCTTATCTGTATGAAGAAGACAATGCCAATTCACTTCTGAAAAATCTTGCCAAGAAAACTGCAGGGACTTGTTTAGGCAGCCTCCAAGAATTTGACAAAATTGGAAGAAAATGGATGAAAGAAAAAAAATCACACACAGGGACATTCTTTTACTTAATGGCTGTTAAATTTACTTAATACCTTTTGAAGAACTTTAGGTAATGTTTCTAAAAGTCCAAGTTACCAAGCTATATTTATTTTACCAAAACATATTACTTTTGAAAACAAATATGTTAACACATTGCTAAGAAAATTCTTTGTGTTATTTAAAAAAGACATACAAAGTGGAGAGCAGAGAAATTCACTAACAGGTAACAGGGAGGTAGAAAAGAGTTATATTATTGCTGAAGTTAACTTGAGGGTAAATCTGGAGGTGAAATCTAAAAGTATGGTTGCACAGATTTTGTCAGAGATCTATGAACTTACAGTGAAACTGCAGAGGAGGGGAATGTTCCTTATGTGGGAATTTATGTCATTTGGGAAATGACATAATACGAATGATGCAAATAGATACAAATGAGATCATTACACAACTCATGCAAATCACAAAAGAAACTGGGTCTGTTGTATGCAAAGACCATTGCACTGCGATCTGTAAATTGGGATTTTAAAACTTCATTGGAACAAAAGCTATACTCAGAGTTGGTGTAAAAAGTAAATTAAGCAAAGCAAAGCAAAGCAAAGCAAAGCAAAGCAAAGCAAAGCAAAGCAAAGCAAAGCAAAGCAAAGCAAAGCAAAACAGTAGCACAGTGGTCAGAATGTAATACTGCAGGCTACTTCTGCTGACTGCCAGCTGCCTTCAGTTTGGCAGTTCAATTCTCACTGGCTCAAGATTGACTCAGCCTTCCATCCTTCTGAGGTCAGTAAAATGATGAGATCGAAGAGTTTTACAATGATGTGACAAAGAAAAATTCTGATACTAAATACTAATGGGTGACTTTAGCAGAAGAATAGGAAGAGCAATGTTTGGAGAAAAAGTGACTGACCCGTATGGAAGTGGTGAATGAGATAATAGAGGCGACAGAACTAGTAGATTTTGTTGAAGGACAGGAACTTTATACCATGAACTCATTTTACAAGAAAAAAGCCAGAAGAAAATGGACATGGAAGAGTCCATCTGGGTACACAAGTGAAATTGACTACATCATGTCAAGTGATAAAACCATATTCTGCAATTGTACTGTCATCAATTGTTTTAATGTTGAAAATGACCATAGAATGATACGAACTAAAGTAAAGATAGACTGTTGAAAAGAGCATACAAAAATGATAAAGAAATCACAAAAAACAAAAATAGAGAGTGATAAACTGTTAGAGGAGAACAGCAATTGTGAGATTAATCTAACAAATTGCTTTCCTCTATTGCAAGATTTGGAAGAGCTGAACATTACAGACCAAAATAAAAAAATAGACAAAAACATCCTTGAATCTGCTACATCTGTAGAACCACTGGAAAAACACTTTGTACAGTCAACAATCTCTGTTGAAATTATTGATTTAATAAAAAAGATGGACAATATAAAACACCAGAAGTTTCACTAATAAACTGCAGTATAAACTTTGCAAGATCATAAGAAAACGTATCCAAGAAGAAACACAGCAATGATATGTTGTAGTGTACTACAAAGTGTACTATGCTCTGAAGGATGAATTTGGCTCACAATTCCACAGAGTATTAGGAAAATGAAAGTTGGCCTTTACTTTACATTAGTATTGGCACATTTTTAACTATCCCACTCTCTTACTCATATTAGGTTTAGGTTTGTTTAGGTTTATTTGGATTTATATACCACCCTTCTCCCGAAGGACTCAGGGCCAAAGCCAAAGATAAAACACATACAATATAAAATTTAAAAACAATTTAAAACATATTAAACAAATTTGGCCCATACTAATTAAAACACCATATTAAATCCCGTTGCAGTTTTGTAACACTAAGAAAGCATACAGAAACATTAAGCCAGAGCAGGGGTGAAATCCAACAGGTTCTGGAGAACCGATAGCGGAAATTTTGAGTAATTCGGAGAACCTGCAAATATCTCTGGCCAGTGGTGAAATCCAAATGTTTTTACTACCGGTTCTGTGGGCGTTGCTTGGTGGGCGTGGTGTGGCTTGGTGGGTGTGGCTTGGTGGGCATGGCAGGGGAAGGATACTTCAAAATCTCCATTCCACCCCACTCTGGGGCCAGCCCAGCCAGTTCTCCGAACTACTCAAAATTTCCACTACCGATTCTCCAGAACCTGTCAGAACCTGCTGGATTTCACCCCTGCCTCTGGCTGGTCCCAGAGTGGGGTGGGAATGGATATTTTGCAATATCCTCCCCCCCTGGAGTGGGGTGGAAATGGAGATTTTGCAGTATCCTTCCCTTGTCACACCCACCAAGCCACGCCCACCAAGCCACACCATGCCCACCAAGCCACGCTCACAGAACCGGTAGTAAAAAAATTTGAATTTCACCACTGAGCCAGGGGTGTCAAAGTCAAGGCCTGTGGGCCAGATCTGGCTTGTGGAGTGCTTAGACCAGTCCTGCAGGGCCACTCTGGAAACAGTGAAGGATCGACCCATGGTGCCTATGCCAGCAAAAACGGGCTCCCGAGCTCCATTTTTCGGCTGTGACAACCTCCTGCAACCCTCTGCTAGTGAAAAGGGTTGTAGGAGGCCATCACAGCCAAAATACGGAGCTGAGGAGCCCATTTTCGCTGGCAGAGTGTTCAGGCCACCATAGGCGCTGACACAAATGATGTTAAGATGGCCACGCCCATCCTAGCCCCCCAAGATCAAACACAACCCTCAATGAAATCGAGTTTGACACCCCTCCATTAAGCAAACTTACTTTTATCTGTGTTATGCTTTCTACCAAATCTGATATACTATTTGAGCAGAATAATGAATTAATTAGACAAATAAACAGTCAAAAAGCTGTATATATTTATGATTATTGAACAGTTTTGTATCAATTTTTAAAGGATCAAGGATTCAGCATTGCATTAGAATGTAAATTGCTCTTTTACTCACATTTGATCAAAGAAAGAGTAAAAGAAATCTAAAATTCAATAAATATCCAAAGAAAATAAGATTCTGCAGATATTCACAATATATTTTTCCAATCCTCATTTATCCATTCTCCTACGCATGATCCACTTAAATGTTTATTATTAGATAATAAAGCAACAATTATCTTTTGAAAATATGCTGCCTCAAAGCAATCAAACCTCCTGTCTTATTCTTAGCCATACATTATGAAGCACATCACTTCCAATGTAATATGAACAGATGTTTATTTTTTAATAAACATTATAACACAGACAATGCAGTGAAAGTGTGCCATAGGAATCAATATTAAATGTACTGTATATTAAATGAGATTCATTATTGCACAACCTATAGAGATAAATATATCTAAAACATATAGATTTATGCAACTAAAAGAGTTGAAAAAAATACAATTAACTACAAATTAAACATATATAGATAGCATTGTGCTATGACAAAAAGTAAGAAGTTACCTTTCTATTTTATCTCACCTCACAAGGTAAATTTCTTCCTCCAATTTCTGCAAAAGATATACCAAATTTTTCATCACAAAGAACGTTCTCAGCAATATGAATTTTTGGTGTCAGCACAGCAAACTCATTCTTTCTGGATTCAGAGGAAAGGCAAAGTTGGTAGGAATAAGGCAACGTCCCTTCTTCAAAATTTGAAGGAAATATTGTACCAGTCTTGGTATGTGGGACTGGACCAAAACATTGTAGGAATCTAGGATTCCCTGACTGCCGGTGTTTCATTGTAAGAGCCAGAATCACTGTGAAGAGGAATAAGAATGAAATCATAGCTAAGGCCAATGCCAAATAAAATTGTAGGTCAGACTGATACTCTGAACTGTTCAACTGGTTTTTCATTTTTGGAAGGGCTTCCTCAAAGTTCTCAGCAAACACCAGGTTCACGGTGACGGTGGCTGAGAGAGGGGGCTGCCCATTGTCTTTCACCACAATTACAAGTTTCTGCTTAACCACATCCCTGTCCATAAAAGTTCTTGCTGTCCTGATCTCACCCGTATGGGAGCCAATAGTGAAGAGGGCTGGCTCTGTGGCTTGAATCAGTTGGTAGGAGAGCCAGGCGTTGTGTCCAGAATCAGCATCCACGGCCACCACTTTTGTTACCAGATAATCTGCCTCGGCTGAACGAGGCACCATCTCAAACAGGGCAGAGTCCTTGGAGTCTGGTGAAGGGTACAGGATTTGGGGGCTATTGTCATTCCGATCCAGGATAAACACCCTGACTGTGATGTTGCTGCTGAGAGGGGGACTCCCGCCATCCTGGGCCTTCACTTGCAGTTGGAATTCCCTAAACTGCTCATAGTCAAAGGATCGCTGGGCGTAGATGATGCCAGTTTCAGAGTGAATGGAGATATAGGAAGAGATGGGAAGTTCTTCAATGTTGCTAGTGAGGATTGAATATGTGATCTGTGAGTTCTGATGCATATCTAGATCATAGGCTTTGACCTTGAAGATGGAGGTACCAGAAGGATTGTTCTCTGGCACACATATGCTGTAGGAAGTTTTTTCAAAAGTAGGGGCGTTGTCATTGATATCGGAGATCTGCAGCAAGATGGTTTTGTGTCTGCTCAATGGAGGGGTTCCTTTGTCAGTTGCTGTGATTGTAATATTATACTGAGATGCTTTTTCTCTATCCAGGAGTCTGTCTGTCTGGATTGTGTAGTAGTTGTTGGATGATGGAAGTATCTTGAATGACAAATCATCTTTTAAATAACAAGTTATCTTTCCATTATCACCAGCATCTTTATCTTTAACATTTATAAGAGCAATTAAAGTTTCAGACCTAGAATTTTCAGGAAGTGGGGTAAATAAGGAAACCACTGTTATCTCTGGGTAATTGTCATTCTCATCTACAATTTGTATTTGTACTTTACAATGTGTTACTAATCCTCCACCATCTTTTGCTTCCACTGTTATAATATATTCTTTGGTTTCTTCAAAATCTAGTGTTTTAATGAGAGTAATTATCCCTTTGATTGGATCCATACTAAATTTTTCTTGCGCATTTGTTGGTATATTGCTGAAATGATATCTGATTTGAGCATTTATGCCTTCGTCATCGTCAGAAGCAGAAGTCTGGAGCACACTGGTTCCAATAGGAGCATTTTCTGTCAGACTGACTCTATAGACCTCTTGAGTAAAAATGGGGGGATTGTCATTGGCATCAGTAATGTTTATTAATATTTGCACTGTAGAATTTTTTATAGGTTCACCTCCATCTACTGCTGTAAGAACCAAATATATAGATTCTTGACTTTCACGATCTAAAGGTTTCTGCAGAACTAAATCTGCAAATTTATTTCCATCTTGACTCTCTTCTACGTCCAAAATGAAATATGGATTGGAACTGAGCTGGTAATTCTGTAAAGAATTTATTCCAATATCAGCATCTTCAGCTCTTCCAAGAAGAAATTTGGTGCCTGGCAAAGTAACTTCACTTGTTTCCAAGTTGATATTGCCATTAAAGAACTGTGGGGCATTATCATTAATATCTTGGATTTTAACGCTTACATGGAAAATATTCAGAGGGTTTTCAATCACTATTTCAAAATTAACCAAGCAAAGTAGAATTTTACCACAAATGTTTTCCCGGTCTATCCTTTCATTTATATAGAAATTTCCATTTTCTGTATTGATTCCAAAGTATTTCATATCATCCACCGAGGCTGCATGCACATTGCGTTTTGCCAGTTCTTTGTTACTCAGCCCCAGATCCTTAGCAAGATTCCCCACAATAGTACCTTTTGTCATTTCCTCCGGTATTATATAATGAATCTGCTCTGAAGCAACCCAGTAAGGGAATGATAATTGCAAGAGAAGTAATACTTGCCCTCTGTGTGCTCCTCCATTCTTTTTTTGCTTTCTTTCCATCTTGACCTCTCTCCACTATCTTTTGATTCCTTTCAGATCAGATCAAATTTTCATCAGGAGGGAAGAAAATTCTGTAAGGAAGAACAATCTAATTTTTGTTGAAGAAATCTCATGCAATTTCTTTTTGGCAGCTTCAGTATTCTCTTTTCTCTCCCTCTTTTCTGTTCTCCAGTTTACACAGTACTGGTGAAATAATCTTAGAGTCAAAAGTCGATTTCCACCGCTGTGTGCTGATGAGGTTGGTCAACAGTGGCACTGTGAGGCTCAGAAAGAGAACTGCAAGGAATGCTTCTTTTCTGCTTCCGATCAAACACAATGTGAACATCATTATACTGTAGACTGCTACTTAAGCATTATATTTATTGTGGACTTGAGTGGATATTTAAAACATTGTGATTATAATTTTGGAGTCAGTGCTTCTTTCCTTTTATCCCAGTTAATACTTTTAAAGGTAATTTCTTGCATTGTTTTTATAGTCTTGGGGAAAACATGGTTATCTAAGTTATATTCCAGAGAGCTTTATGGATGTGATATCCAGTTTGGTGTAGTGGTTAAGGCGCCAGGCTAGAAACCATGAGACCATGAGCTCTAGTCCCACCTCAGGCATAAAGCCAATTGAGTAATCTTGGGCCAGTCATTCTCTTTCAGCCTTAGGAAAAAAGCAATTGCAAGACACTTCCAAAAAATGCACTTCCAAGAAAACTGCAGGGATTTGTCCAGGAGCCTAACTCAAAGACACACTCATCCTCACACATTCAGTTCCTTATACAGGGCCCTGAGTGAGGTGAACCATGAAGATATTTGCCTATGTTTTTCTATCAGGTACCTTTGAAGCTCTTCAGCTTCAGTTATCTACTTGGGGAAAATTAAAGGTTTTTTTCACTTTGTTTTGCATTCCTTGGAAAATTCAAATGTCGTTGCGGAGGACAAATTGCAGGGGGATACTGGTCACAAAGTATGGACTTGTGAAGCCAAGTCAATAACATATAGAGGGAGATCTTGGTGTCCTAGTGGACCATTGCCTAAGTATGAGCCAGCAGTGTGCTGCAACTGCGAAAAAAGCCAATGCAGTCCTAGGATGTGTCAACAGAGAGATAGTATCTAGACCACTATAAATATAACCTCCTGGCCACTTTATTCTACTTTCAAACTAGTGTTTTCTGGTTCTGTTGCCTTAGGTATTGCCTGTTGTGCTTCATTTTTTTTGAGACCATCCCTGCACTGAGGTAATTTCACAGAAGCAGATTCCTGCATTTTTTTCTGAATAACATCTGTTACATGATTTTATTACACCAAATTTATTGTTTATTGCTTTTGCCTTGCGTGCAGAACTTTTTGGATTGAAACTTAACTTTTTAAAGTACATTCATTGTTATAACTGAGTATAAGTAACTGAGAAAAAATAAAACAGTATAGTGTTGAATGTACTATAACTGAGTATAAATAACTGAGAAAAGTTATAGTGATAACTTTAATGATAAAATGATATAGTGGTGAATTTACTGGGGGAAAAATCACTTCTATATAAGACTTGCCCCAGTAGTGGGATTCAAATTTTTTTTACTACCGGTTTTACTACCCATGGCTTGGCGTTGCTTGGTGGGCATGGCAGGAGAAGGATACTGTAAAATCTCCATTCCCATCCCACTCCAGGGAAAGGTTACTGCAAAATCCCCATTTCCTGCCAATCAGCTGGGACTCGGGAGGCAGAGAATAGATGGGAGCGGGGCCAGTCAGAGGTGGTATTTACCGGTTCTCTGAACTACTCAAATTTTCCACTACTGGTTCTCCAGAACTGGTCAGAACCTGCTGAATACCACTTCTGACTTGCCCCCAGAAAAGAAAGCAATTGACCATTGCTTTTCTGAAGAGAAATGTGGGCAGAAACAGCCAGCAGAGCACTGTCCAATGGGAGGACTTTGCAAGCCGCCCTGAGTCTTCGGAGAGGGGCGGCGTATAAATTGAATTAATTAAATTAAGCATTTCAGGCATAATAGGATTATCTGAAGCTGATTTAAAATCAACCCAGCCTGACCACAAGCCAGGAGTAACTGAAAGGTATAATGTTGATATGTCCTGTGTGTCTCTGCAAAGTAGACTTCTGTTTTTAAAAATGTTTAAATTGCAATGAAACACAGACTTGTTACTGCTTTGGATTGCTGTATGTAGATAAGAGGAGGAACCTAATTTTTTCCTGAATTTTTTTAAAATTCACATATTTTTATCAGGTTCGCCTGATTCGCCAGTTGCAGCCCTTTCTGGATCAGGATGCCTTGCGCACGGTCACTCACGCCCTTGTCACCTCCCGGTTGGACTATTGTAATGCTCTCTACATGGGGCTCCCCTTGAAGAGCACTCGGAGGCTCCAACTGGTCCAGAATGCGGCCGCGCGGGTGGTTATGGGTGCAACCCGTTGCGCCCACGTGACACCCCTCCTGCGCGAGCTGCACTGGCTCCCAGTGGTCTTCCGGGTGCGATTCAAGGTGTTGGTTACCACCTTTAAAGCGCTCCATGGCATAGGACCCGGGTACCTTCGAGACCGACTTCTGCCACCAATAGCCTCCCACCGACCAGTCCGCTCCCACAGAGAGGGTCTCCTCCGGGTGCCATCAGCCAAGTTATGTCGGCTGGCGACACCCAGGGGGAGGGCCTTCTCTGTGGGAGTCCCAGCCCTGTGGAATGAACTGCCCCCCGAAATACGAAAGATTTCCGACCTCCGGGTGTTTCGCTGCGCTCTGAAGACCCTGTTGTTCCGCCAGGCAGGGCTATTAACATAACGTTTTAAATTGGGGTATTTTAAATTTTTGGGATTTTAATTGGAGCCTAATTATTTAATGATTTTAAATTTTAAATTGTTGTCGTGTTTTTTGTGTTTTTAAATAGGCTGTACACCGCCCTGAGTCCTTCGGGAGAAGGGCGGTATAGAAATAAAATTATTTATTTATTTATTTTATTATATAACTATGCAGTTTTTTTTTAATGAAAAAAAGGCATCCATCTACAATGGAAATGGTTTTTTAACAGCAATTTTCCATGATGGGTAAGGTATGTTTGACAATTTTTCTTTGGAGATGGGCTGGAAGGAGGGTCTTTTTGGCTTTTTTCCTTGCAAAGTCAGAAACCACCTACCCATTCAAAAACAATATAGGTATTGCAGGTACAAAGCAGCAGTTAGCTCCTCTCCAATGCTTTTAGCTGCATTCTAGATCAGTGTTTCCCAATCTCAACAACTTTAAGGTGTTGCCTGACTGGAAAATTCTAAGAATTGACATTCACACCTCTTATAGTTGCTCAGGCAATACTCATCTAGACCAAAACTGATTGCTGGTGACAATATATAGAGTTTTAGGACATATGTTCCCAGTTAGGTTTGTAGAATGGGGCCGCTTTTGCTCTCTTTATACTGTCCAAACAATCCAGAATACAGTATTCTCTATTGGCTTTGTAGAGAAAATATGGCTGCAAAATGCAAGTTGTCTGCAGAAACAGGCTCCATGTAGTTTTAGAGAGGGAGAAAGACTACAGTATCCTGCTGGACCTCCAGGAGTATCTACATCCTCAAATCCCAAACCAGCCTTTTCAGGGAATGGATATAAAAAATTGATGTGCAGAATCTTTTGAGGCCTAGTTGCATTCATCAGTTTGCAAGCATGTTTGACATACTATAAAGGCTCAATTCTTAAAATTGCCTAACCACTGTACAAATATGCTCTGGCAACAGCTGGTTCCTATTGTGTCCCAGCCCACAAGTAAATCAAACTTGTACATAGCTGTACCAGTGTTAAGTTACAAGTAGAATATTGAAGGATGTTAAAGTAACGCTTCCCTTATTCCTATCCTATCTAAGAGGAAAGTCAAAGCTTATGGAAACTTTTGGTTTCCCATTGCCTTGGAGGAAAATCATGTGATTGGTCAGCTCTGTATTTTATTTAACATAATGTGTAAAATAGACAATACAAAAGTAATCCAGCAATTTTGTAACTGTAATACTAGATTTTAGTAGCCTTAAATGGGTTTACCATGAACTTAATCTGTACAGTAAATTAAAAATTACAAGCAGGTCTGTAAAATAACAGATTAAAATCTATACAGTTAAAAGTATCAATTAAGAAGTCTATAATTCTACCAGCTGCTTTAAAATTTACTAACTTGTTGAATTAGCTTAAAATAACCAAACTAACTTGAACTCTTGTGATATTGGGATGATAACTAATCCAGTTAAAAGATGTGTTAGTAAACATATCTTACAATAATAATATTACAATAATAATAATATTAGGTACTGAGATTAAATTATAAATAAAGAATATTTCTAGCTCAATTAACACTTACTATATATTAATTCTAATCATATTTTATGTGTTGTTGCAAAGAATTTGTTTACATTAGTAATAATAGTCCATTACTTAAAACTAATAACTTGATATAGAAGACATTTGTATGGCCTGATATCCTTAGGAATAATAGGGTCAATGAATGAGCTATGGATATCTCTATAGTATGTGCAATGGGGAAGAATAATCTATCAAGGTCTCAAATCCTGAGTTGTCTGTAACATCCAAAAAACCAGTTTTAAAACTATTCATTCAGTCCGAGAATTATTCCTCAAGGTGCACAATATTTATAATTATCATCAGTCAATTTACTCCTTCCATGTTTTCCAAAAAGCCATTTTCTTTTTTCTTTTAGGTTTCTTTTTTTCGCCTCTTTGTACAGTTATCAGACAACTTTTATAATCCTAGATGATCCAACAGGTTTTCCCTTGTCTTCATCAACCACATAGTCAGCTCTTTAATTTCAATGATAATTCCAAGTATTTGTGAACCACTCTATTTAGCAGTCTTCAAAAGTCTCAAAGGTTTTTCCTCCTTAGTCGTGAAACAAATAAGTATCAGACAGTATACAAAAGAAAAGAACAGTCTTCCATATGTTTTTTTTATCTCCATTCTGTAGTACAGATTATTCCAGGGACTTTCCCAGCCTTGTGAAAATATCATGTCTTTTCTTTCTTTCACCAGTAGATGGCACCATCACCTAATATTTCAATGTTACACCCAGTCTGACAGCTGAAAGCCTTCCAATTACCTTCAAATAATTTCTTTCAGTTTCTTTCAATAATCAGCCCAATGTTTCCAGCATTTTAAAATGCCTTTTTAAGATATTGCCAATAAAATATTCAAATCCAGTCTCTGTATTTTAAGAATTATATTCTCTTTTAGGTTTCACTTTCTTTTGGATCTGTAATCTTTCTCTAAGTATTTGTTCACCGCTTTTTTAACATTTTGGAGAGTCTATCTTTTCGAAGTTTCTTTTCTTTGGGGTTTAGTCTCTAGTAGAGAAGTTAAAAATCATTTTACCCACTGTTCACCCACTTCAGTCCACTGTTCACACATTGCTCCAGCACATTTCTTTCTTCGATTGTCCCAGCTTCATAGCAGCCATAATGGCCGCCTCTCCTCTTCATTGTTGGATAGGAGGATAAGCCTTGGATCAAGCAGGAGAGTTGCCACTCTCAGCGATCTACGAGGCACCCCTCCTTTCTTTGCACCCATCCAAGGTGACTTTAGCCCTTTAAGGGCCCCCCAATGAGGATTCAGCCTAGATTCATGGAGCCCCACTCCCTACTACTGTCCTGCAATGACGCCAAAAGGGAAGTCTATGCTTCAACAGGAGGAAACAAGCATATTTCCAAAAGAAATGTAATTGATGTTTCAAGATATTTATGAAACTATAACACAGAACCGCAGGTAGATAAAGGGTTTGGTGCATGATATAGTTGTGAAACTAGAAAATGTTCAGCAAATGACAATGAAAAATGAACAGGAAACCCTGGAAATAGAGGAAAAAATAGAAAAAATAGAGACAGGAAACACTTAGATCAAATATGAATGATACATGGAGATATAAAATTCTAAAGGAGTATGGAAAACATGCTAAAAAAATCAATAAGAATTGAAATACGAAAGCAAACAAGAGATGATGGATAAAACAAAATATCCAGTAATATAAGATTTGTGCTATTAAGACTTAGAATAGAGGTAGGAATTAGGAAGAGGGATAATATTATTAGGTATATTCTTATATGTTTTTAAATTAATATGTAAAGGAAAGGATTAGAAGTTGAAAGATGATTGTACTATATACTCTTAAACACCAATATTAAGGTTACTATGTCTATTAATATTGTGTAATAAAATATTGGAAATTAAATGAGGGATTATATACATGGTGGAGCAAATATTATAATGTTAACAACTTTAACTGTAATATTTATATTGTTATTATAATGATGTGAGTATGACTAATGTAATTAATACAAAGCCCCAAAAGAATATGGAAAATATGCAAAAAAATAAATAAATAAATAAAAAGAATTGAAATACTGAAATGGACAAAAGATGAAGGATATAAATAGTATAAGATTTGTGTTAACAAGATATAGAATAGAGGTGAAATTAGTAAGGGGGAAATATGTATATTTCTATATAATATGTTAAAATCAGTATGCAGATGAAAGGACTAGAAGTTGAAAGATTATTGTATTATGTACAATGTTATTATAATGACGTGAGTATGTTTAATGTAATTAAGGTTATCAAAATTGTCAATCTCTTCACTATTATTTGGTATCAAAATCAAGGACACCCAGATGCCACACTATTCATGTATTTAATACTTATATATATTTAAAAATAAAAAAACTTAATAATAATTAAAAAAAGGAAATATATTATAAGTTAGGAAGTAAGAAGAGAACTCAGCTTTTAAAAACTTGTATTTTGCACTTATATTCCATTTGAAATTGGAGAATAGACTTTAAGCTTAATTTATAGCTTAATTTAAAAAAGTGTTCCTTCCAGATTTGTCAAAATAGATAGTTCATACTAGATGTAACCGTGGTGCATTAATTTGTGCAGTGCAGAGGTAATTTGAGACAGGTAATAACTTAGTCTGGGCATTTGATAAAATACAAAACTATACTTATATACTTCTTTTTAGTAAAAATGCTCACAACTAAACACCGGCATATGCTCTTGGTCCACATTATATCTACTAAATAATTTATGTGTACTGTTCTGAATGCTGAAATGCTTTCTGCAAATTATTTCTGCTACTATTATACTGAAAAAGCATAACATATTGGTCATTTGTTATTCATATTTGATAATTGTTTTTTCTCATCTAATTTGCTATTTCATTCAAAGCACTTACATGTTATTTGAACTTTCTTTTCACTAAATTTTAAACTTCTATGAAAACCTCAAAACTGCAAATAATAAAACTGGCCAATAATATATTTTCAATTGGAAGGAGACCATGCTTGCTCCAAAGTCTAATTCTGAAATAACACTGATTTATGAAAGGTATGTTAGAAACTATTACAACTGTAGAGGTTCTTGAGTACAATAAAGCAAACAACAGGTAAAGTAGAAAGTATATACAAAATCATAGAATCAAACATTTATTGAGAATCTTTTAAAAGATAGTTAGATTACAAAGTCAGTACTAATAAAAACAACTCACCAAATTAGTTTTCTCCATCTTGGAATTTAGGACATTGGCTCCATTGCTTCCCAAAAGCACATCATATTTTTGGTTGCATGAAATATTTTCAGCAGTTTGAATTTTGGGGGTTGGAAAAGTAATTTCATGTATCTTGGACTCGGAAGATAAGCAGAGCTGATAGGAATAAGGAATAGTCCCTTCCTCATAATTTGGTGGGAATATAATGGTATTGCTTGAATTGGGAAAGGGAACAAAGCATGGAAGAAATTTCAGATTCCCTGACTGTCGGAGTTTCATCATAATGACTAGAGTTACAGTCAAGAGGAACAGAAAGGAGATCAAAGTTAAGGCCAGCACTAGATAGAACTGGAGCTCAGACTGTTGCTCTGAATCCATGGTTTGGTTATTTATTTCTGGCAGTGCCTCTTGAAAGTTTTCAGCAAAAATCAGATTGAGACTGACTGTAGCAGAGAGCGGGGGCTGCCCATTATCCTTCACTAAAACCACTAGCTTCTGCTTCAGAGCATCCCTGTCCAGAAACGTCCGCAGTGTCCTGATTTCACCCGTGTGGGCACCAATTGTGAAGAGTCCTGGCTCAGTGGCTTGCAGTAGATGATAAGAGAGCCAGGCATTGTGCCCAGAGTCGGCATCCACAGCCACCACCTTTGTAACCAGGTACCCCATCTCTGCCGAGCGAGGCACCATCTCGAAGGAGGCTGAGCCCTCTGCTCCTGGGGAAGGATACAGAATTTGAGGGCTTTGGTCATTTTGGTCCTGGATTAACAACTTCAATGTGACATTGCTGCTGAGAGGGGGGGAGCCTCCATCTTCAGCCTTCACCTGTACCTCAAACTCCCTGAGTTGCTCATAGTCAAAAGACCTTTGAGAATAGAGGGTGCCACTTTCTGAGTTAATGGAGAGGTAAGATGGGAGTGGTAGTGCCTCTATTTTGCTAGTGAGGATGGAGTAGGTGATCCTAGAGTTGCGACCAAGATCAGGGTCTACAGCTTTGATGCTGAAGATGGAGGAGCTAGCAGGATTGTTCTCTGCCACATAAACAGTGTATGAAGATTTCTCAAAGGTAGGGGCATTATCATTGATATCTGAAATTTCCAGTGAGATGGTTTTCTGTGTAGAAAGAGGGGGCATACCTTTGTCTGTGGCTGTGATTGTAAGATTATACTTTGGGGTGCTTTCTCGATCTAGGGGACCATCCGTAAGCAGCTTATAGTAGTTATTAGCTGCTGATACTATTTTGAACGGGGAAGCATTCTGTAAATAGCAATTAATCTTCCCATTATCCCCCGAATCTTTATCCTTTATATTGATGAGGGCTACCAATGTTCCTAATGGAGAGTTTTCAGGAATTTCCCTCGATAAGGAGGCAAGAATAACTTCTGGGACATTGTCATTTACATCTAATAGCTTTATTTCAACATTACAGTGTGCTACTAACCCACCTCCATCCCTTGCTTCTACTGCTATAGTATACATCTCTGTTTCCTCAAAATCTAGCTCTTCGTGAATTAAAATAAATCCCTGTTTGGAATCCAAGTCAAATTTCCGATGAGCATTATCAGCAATATTTCTATATAAATAGTTGATTTGGCCATTGGAACCTTCATCTTTGTCTGTGGCTTCCACCTGTATTACAGTAGATCCTTTTGATGCATTCTCTTTGAGGCTGACCATATAAAGTTCTTGACTGAAGATGGGTGCATTGTCATTGGCATCAATAACCCTGACCCATATTTTGGCTGTTCCATGTTTTGTTGGATTACCACCATCAACAGAAGTAAGTGTTAAATTAATACAGTGTTCACTTTCACGATCTAACTGTTTCTTTAGCACTAATTTCGGATATTGTTTTCTATTTTCCACCAGTCTAAATTCAAGTATGAAATTCTCATTAATACTTAGATGATAACCCTGGAGGGAATTTGTTCCAATATCAGGATCTTCTGCTTGTTCAAGAAGAAATGTGGCTCCTGGTAAAGAAGATTCACTTATCTCTAGCTTGATATCACCATTTAAGAAATGTGGTGCATTGTCATTAATATCCTGGATCTCTACTGTTATGTAAAATATGTCCATGGGGTTTGCACACACCACTTCAAAACTGATGGGGCAGAGTGCAGTTTCCCCACAGATTTCCTCTCTGTCAATCCTGTCTTTTACATACAGATCCCCATTTTCAGCATTAATGGAGAAGTATTGCTTTTTACCTAAAGAAAGGATATGTAGGTTGCGATTTCCCACTTCTGCAATACTCAGTTTCAGATCCTTGGCAAGATTCCCCACAATGGAACCCTTTCCCATTTCCTCTGGAATTGAATAGCGAAGGTGGTCCGAGACAGTCTGGCAGACGAAAGACAGTAAGAAGAGGAGACGTACTTGCCTTTTTATAGATCTGCTCTTAGCTTTGCTCCTGCCGTCCATCCCACCTGCGGTGAAAAGTGCTTTGTGCAATCCAGTAAACTGAGGAGTTTAAATTCCCATTAGAAAGAAAGCATCAAGAGGTTCCTGGGATTCTCCTGAGTTTTATCTACACTGCAGTGGTTTTCTTTTCTCTGCCATGGTCGGTGAGTGTCCCTCAATCCTGCTCTTTGACTGCTCTGCATTCGGTGACTGGATAGTCAGAAGGCAGGAAGCCCCATTAGATTTCCAGCTCCTTTCTGGGAACTATGTTGGCCAACAGCGGCACTCTGAGTCTCAGATGCAGAACTGCAAGAAGCATCTTAAAGAAATAACTTCACTTTGTGTCTATTTTGCAGATGATTTTGTATGGTTAGGAAGGACTGCTTGTATAGATTGCTAAGTAATCTGTTTCTTGTGTCCTTTTCAGTATTAGAAGCAATAATTTATCTAAGAAAATTTCAGAAATAAAAAATTTGCACAATTTTTTGTAACATTTTGTCAATCCGTAACTGGGAGATCCTTTTAATAGTAGGTTCCATGTGACAGAAAAGCAAAGTATTTTCAAGTTTCTGAGTGTTCCAGAAAGGGAGCAAGAAGTTAGAAAAGAGGTTGAAATACAGCCCAAACCCACATTGTGATGTAAGACATACAGAGTTGCTTTGCTAATAAGATGGGTAGCATTTAAACTAAATCAATCAATCAATCACAGGTCAGATGGATAAGCTGTTGAAAGTCATTCCCTAAAAAGTAGTTGCAAACTTTAAGAGCCAATATTGTATGTTGATAGTGCCAGATGATGGGCACTTTTCAGGAAGAAGATTGTTCTGAAATTGGAAACTGTCCTCTTGAATGGCATTTTGCTCTTAAAGTGGAACTGAAAAATAACAGAAATATGGAAATCAAGTACCTTTTATATGGTCTATAATGATTTCATACTTTATAAACTGGTAATAAGTGTACAATACACAGAGGTTGTAGTTAAGTAATAAGCATACTGAGAAGATTTTTTTAAAGATCACCTGCCCAGAGTTGCTGGAAGGCAGATGGCATAAAAATATAATTATTATTATTATTATTAATATAATAGTAACAATAATTACAGTTAAAGATGACTGCTGAAAAATTGATAAGAAAATGTAATTTACTTTAAAATGGGTCATAAGCAACAGAGATTTAATAATTTCAAAAGTTATTGATAAATTGCAGTCTTTAATATGAGAGAAAAATACTGCATGGAGAATAATTGTGCTAACTGTATCTAATTACCATTATTTAATTTTTATAAGGAACAAGTTTATATTTAATTTAATTTTGACCTGGCTTTGCTTCCTGTTTGAAATCTGCCTGGTGAACCACCTTCCAAAGGCTATATATGGAGCTTGGCTCAGAAATGCTAGCACATCTTGGATTGAAGAGATGGGATTCCGATATTTAATTCTTCATGGGTGATGCTACAAAAATATTTTTGTCGCAACTTTAGAAAGGATGTTTATGATAGTGTAAATGCCATGTGAATTAGGAGAAATTTTGCACAATAAGTCTTTTAATATCCTATTGCAGCTTTGTCAGCTATTAATGTAACATTCATATGGGTGGAGTACTGTATTAAGTTCCTAGATTTATTTAGTTACAGTACAAGATGGGCAAGGAATGTGTGTATAAATATCTGAATTTTCATTCTACACCTATCTCATAACGTAACGTAACATAATATCCAACTAACATAAAATCATAGGGCTGGAATGGACCCTCAAGATCTTCTAGTCCATCCTCCTGCCCAAGGCAGGAGACCTTATACCATCCTGAATAAATAGTTGCCCAATCTTTTCTTGAAAACCTCCAACTCTGGGAGGCAAGTTGTTCTATTGATTAATTGTTCTCACTTGTCAGGAATTTCTTCTCAGTTCCCAGTTGGATATCTATTTAACAAACTTCCACCCATTGCTTCTTGTCCTGCCCTCAAGTGCTATAGCGAATAAATTGACCCCCTCTTCTCTCTGACAACCCCTCAAGTACTGGAAGACAGCTATCATGTCACCCCTAATCCTTCTCTTCTTTGGCTAGACATACCTAGTTCTTTTAACTGTTCTCTTCAGCATTTAATTCCAAATTGTATGAATCAGTAGTGTGAGGCAATTGCAAAATGGTGAATGCAATTTAGCTGCAGAAAGAAAAATTGAATTTTAAATAATGGGAAATTTAAATTTATTTTCCATTACTCAGACCCCATCATTATAGCATCATTTGTGAGTACCTACATTAAAATAAAAAGTGCTACAGTCAATATGCCAGCAAATTTGGAAAATTCAACAGTGGCCACAGGATTGGAAAAGGTCAGTTTACTTTCCAATTTCAAAGAAGGGCAATGCCAAAGAATACTCAAACTACCACACTATTGCACTCATTTCACATGCTAGGAAAGTTATGCTCAAAATCCTACAAGCTAGGCTCCAGCATTATGTGGACCGAAAACTACTAGAAGTACAGGCAGGATTTCGAAGAGGCAGGGGAACTAGAGATCAAATTGCCAACATATGCTGGATCATGGAGAAAGCTAGGAGGTTCCAGAAAAACATCTACTTCTGCTTCATTGACTATGCTAAAGCCTTTGATTGTTTGGATCACAACAAATTGTGGCAAGTTCTTCAAGAGATGGGAGTACCAGACCATCTAATTTGTCTCTTGAGAAATCTATATATGGGTCAAGAAGCAACAGTGAGAACTGGACACACAACCACTGATTGGTTCAAAATTGAGAAAGGAGTTCGGCAAGGTTGTATACTGTCACCCTGCCTATTTAACTTATATGCAGAGCACATCATGAGAAAGGCGGGGCTAGATGAATCACAAGTTGGAATTAAGATTGCCGGAAGAAATATCAACAACCTCAGATATGTAGATGATACCACTCTAATGGTAGAAAGTGAAGAGGAACTGAAGAGCCTTCTGACGCGGGTGCAGGAGGAGAGTGCAAAAGTTGGCTTGAAACTCAACATTAAGAAAACTAAGATCATGGCTCCCAGCCCTCTCAATTCCTGGCAAATAGATGGGGAAGAAATGGAGGTAGTGACAGATTTTATTTTCCTGGGCTCCAAGATCACCGCACATGGGGACTACAGCCAAAAAATTAAAAGACAGCATACTAAAAAAGCAGAGACATCACCCTGCCAACAAAAGTGCATATAGTCAAGGCTATGGTTTTCCCAGTTGCAATGTATGGTTGTGAAAATGGGACCACAAGGCTGAGCGTCAAAGAACTGAGGCCTTTGAACTATGGTGCTGGAGAAGATTCATGCGAGTCCCTTGGACTGCAAGGCAATCAAACCAGTCAGTCCTAGAGGAGATCAACCCTGACTGCTCTTTAGAAGGCCAGATCCTGAAGATGAAACTGAAATAGTTTGGCCTCTTAATGAGAAGGACTCACTGGAGAAGAGCCTAATGCTGGAAACGATTGAGGGCAAAAGAAGAAGGAGAGGGCAGAGAATGAGGTGGCTGGATGGAGTCACTGAAGCAATGAAGGTGTGAGCTTAAATGGTCTCCGAGGGATGGTAGAGGACAGGAAGGCCTGGAGGAAAGTTGTCCATGATGGGTCAGACATGACTTTACAACTAACAACAACAACAACATTAAAAATATTTAGATAAACTGAAAATAGATTTAAGGAAGTGAAAGGATGATCAGGCAAATATAAATATGAAGAGATATTCAAGAGATTAGGTATGTTTAGGCTGGGGAAAATAATTATTTGTTTTAGTGTTCTATTTTGTGATTCTTGGCAATCAAAATAATTATGAGATTGTTAATATAAGAACAGAAAGAATAGTATAGCACTTTTTAAGCACCCCAAAGACACAACAAAGAAAAATGTAGAAATAGAGAAAATGTAGAAATGTAGGACATACAATAATAGATTTAAGTTTTAAGAAGGCAGGTTCTGAATGTTACAAAGCATTTTTTGACACTAACAATGATTTGACAGTGGATCCATCTGCCTACAAATGTAATCAACTCTCCTTTCTTGGATGTGCTAAGAGGCCAAACTAGATTGCAATCTCCCTAGAAATTTTTAATTTGGACTCTTGTATTCAACAGAGATCATGAATGGTAGCCAAAATTTTCTGAATCTATGATTCTATGGATTTGGACTTGGATGTTGACCAATTCTGAGGTTTTTTTGATTCTATAATCATGAAGCTTGAGATCATAATCATAAAGCCCATAAAGATTCTATAATAATAAAACTCACGACTACAGATCTTTTAACTTTGTATGATCACTGCACTTTTAAATGGAATACCAGCACAACTATTATTAAAAAATTGTTTTTATTTAACTGTGATTCTTTAAATACATCTATAATTTACATATCAAAAATATAAGATACTTCTTTAAATGGCCATATCCAGGCTACCAGAGTAAGGTAATGGCACTTATAATGAAAAGCATGTAGAAAGCAGAATTTGATGAGATCTTAGAATTGCCTCTACTGTATATAGGGCAGGAATGGCAGACATTGAACGCACATTGAACCTGGGATTGTGTACAGGAATATCTGCACAGTATGTGGGTTAGATCCTCCCAAATTCAGATGGGAGATGGAGAATAAGGGGGCTGAGATCCTGTGAGACTTTCAGATCCAGACAGACAGGCAGCTATTTGTCAATTGAACATTGTGGTAGTAAACAAGAAGCAGAGGACAGCAGTAAAAGTAAAATACAAAAATACAAAATAAAAGTAGCAGTGCCAAGTGACAGCAACATCATGAAGAAGGAATATGAGAAGTCGGAGAACTACTAGGAAATGTAGGAAGAACTGGAGAGGATATGGAAAGTAAAGGCCAAAGCGGTCCTAATGAAGCTAGGAACATTTTGGGCTATGACTCATAAGCTGAGAGAGTGGCTCCAACAGATCCCAGGAACAACATCAGAGCTCTATGTCCAATGTTAAGAGTCCAATGTTACAAACATCTAAGATACTGTGCAAAACTTTCAAACTCCCGTGACTCTGGTAGAAATCCTGAAATTGAGGAAGACACATACCACCCATAGGGGTGAGAAGGTTTTTTTATATATATAATGAAAGATAGTCTAACATAAATGCAAAAGTACTGCATTACCTGGGTTATCTCTTTGTTCAAACAAATATTTTGAGACTGTAAAATACAAGACATTTTTACTTATCTAAATTAAGTAAACATTTGGACTCAGAAATTGGTAGTCAAACCTTGAAGTAATATGTATCAACATAGTCCTAAAAGCATTATGACACCCCTCCTCCCAATTTTGGTATGTAACCTTCAAAATAATATCAGTACTTTGTGCAGGCATTCAAATGCTGCCACAGAATAATATGTTGAAACTTATTTAAATACAATAAGGGTCAGATTAAACGTCTTAACTTCATGCAAACACTAACCACTTAGACACAAGAACTTCTGTAATAAAATTAATAAGATAACTGATCTATGTTGAAACTATATGGAAGTTCTTTAAAAAGGAAGCTTTCCTTGATATTACACTTAGTTGGACCATTTTCTGAGAAAGCAGTGAAATATTGTGAACAAATACAATTTTAGATGTTAGAAAAGTAAAATAGAATGCAATCTACTTTGGAGTAAACACGTCTAGGAGTCTGCTGCCTTTTAAGGGTGCTGTTATAGAATTTGCAGTTAAATATTTACCTTCTCATTATTCTCCATCTCGGGTTGTAATGTTTTTCCTCTGTTGCTTGAAAGAGGCACCTCAGTTTTTTCAGCACAAAGCACATTCTCTGCAACATGAATGTTTGGTGCCAGAAAAGTAAATTCATTCTTTCTGGATTCTGAGGAGAGGCAAAGCTGGTAGGAATAAGGCAGAGTCCCATCTTGAAAACTGGGTGGAAATATGACCCCAGCTGTGGAATGGGAAACAGGAGCAAAACATGGTAAGAAACTGGAATTCCCTGACTGCCTGAGTTTGATGGCAACGGCCAGAATCACTGACAAGAGGAATAAAAATGACATCACAGCTAAGGCCACCACCAAATAGAACTGCAGGTCCGACTGATCCTCTGAACTCTTCATCTGGTTTTTCATCTCTGGAAGGGCCTCCTGGAAGTTCTCAGCAAACACCAGGTTCAGAGTGACAGAGGCCGAGAGAGTCGGTTGTCCATTATCCTTCACCAGAAGGACCAGTCTCTGTTTCACAGTATCTCTTTCCAAAAAGGTTCTAGCTGTCCTGATCTCACCCGTATGGGAGCCAACAGTGAAGAGTGCTGGTTCTGTGGCTTGAATCAGCTGGTAGGAGAGCCAGGCGTTGTGTCCGGAATCAGCATCCACAGCCACCACCTTTGTTACCAGATAATCTGCCTCTGCTGAACGAGGGACCATCTCAAAGTGGCCAGAGTCCTTGGAATCTGATGAAGGGTACAGGATTTGGGGGCTGTTGTCATTCCGGTCCAGGATAAACACCCTGACTGTGACGTTGCTGCTGAGAGGGGGACTCCCGCCATCTTGGGCCTTCACCTGCAACTGGAATTCCCTGAACTGCTCATAGTCAAAGGATCGCTGTGCATAGATGATGCCGGTCTCAGAGTGAATGGAGATATAGGAAGAGATGGGAAGTTCTTCAATGTTGCTGGTGAGGATTGAATATGTGATCTGTGAGTTTTGATCTACATCCGGATCAACGGCTTGAATCTGGAAGATGGAGGCACCAGAAGGATTGTTCTCTGGCACATAGATGCTATAGGAAGTTTTTTCAAAAGCAGGAGCATTGTCATTGATATCAGAGATCTCCAGTAAGATGGTTTTGTGGGTAGTTAATGGAGGTGTTCCTTTGTCAATAGCTGTGATTTTAATATTATACTGAGATGCTTTTTCCCTATCCAAAGGTTTATCTATCAAAAGAGTGTAGTAGTTGTCAGATGATGGAAGAATCTTGAATGGCAAGTCATTTTCTAAAAAACAAATGACCTTTCCATTATTGGCCATGTCTTTGTCATTTGTTTTAATTAGAGCAATAACTGTTCCAGTCTGTGAATCTTCCAAAATTGGATTAAAAATGGACGCGAACATCATTTCTGGCACATTATCATTCTCATCAAGGATTTTTAGTTCTACTTTACAATGGGTCATTGATCCACCTCCATCTTTTGCTGCTACAGTCATCACATATTCTGAGTTTTCCTCAAAATCCAATGGTTCCACAAGAGAAATCATTCCACTGGTTGAATCTAGGCTGAACTTCTTATTTGCATTCAGCGGTATATTGCTGAAATAATATCTAATTTGTGCATTTGAGCCTTCATCTTTATCTGAAGCTACAAGTTGCAGCACTAGGAACCCAACTGGTAGGTTTTCCCTCAGATTGACTGTGTAGACTTCTTGGGTGAATATAGGTGGATTATCATTGGCATCGGTGACATTGATCCATATTTGGGCTGTTCCAGTTTTTCTGGGTTTCCCGCCATCTAGCGCAGTAAGTGTTATCTGAACCGTTGGTTCACTCTCGCGATCAAGTGGTTTCTGCAGTACTAAATCTGCAAATTTATTTCCATCTTGACTCTCTTTCACATCCAAAGTAAAGTAAGGATTGGTGTTAAGATGATAATTCTGTAAAGCGTTTGTGCCAATGTCTGGATCTTTGGCATTCCCAAGAAGGAATCTGGTGCCTATTTGTGTTGTTTCAATTATCTCCAACTGGATTATGCTACTGAGAAACTGTGGAGAATTATCATTAATGTCTTGTATCTCTATTTTTAGATGGTAAATATTTAACGGATTTTCAATAACCACTTTAAGATTAAGAACACACAGTGGGATACGGCCACATATTTCCTCCCTATCTATCCTGTCATTCACACAGAGGTTTCCATTTTCTGCACTGATTGTGAAATACTGCACCTCGTCCAGAGAGATGGCATGCATTTTGCGAATTGCCAGTCCTTTGAGACTCAGTCCTAGATCCTTTGCAAGATTCCCCACTATAGAATCTTTTGACATCTCCTCAGGGATGGAATAATGAATCTGTTCGGAGACGGCCCGGTAGGAAACCGACAAGATTAAGAACGATAGTACTTGCCTTCGGATTGCTCTGCCATTCCCTCCTTGCCCTCGCTCCATCTCCTCTGCGATAAAGTGACTGCCTCAAAATCTCACCGGAATGCAGAATAGTAAGAAACACTCTCGTTTCTTCTTAATGTCTGGGACCTTCCTGTTTCGCAAGACTGCTTTGCATTTGTGATCTACTGTTTCCCCTCTCTTTAACGAAATGCCGGAATCCTCCTTTGGGAAGCATCTGTATAACAAGCAGCTCTTCTCCATTCTCTTCGGCGTCCCAGTTGGTTAACAGCGACACCCTGAGCTCAGAGGGGAAAGTGCAAGGGATTCTATTCCACAAGTAATAAAAAAGTAATAGTGGCGAATATAAAAAAAGTGCTTGGATGTGACCCGTTTTTGGGGTGTTCATAAATGACCCGTTTTTGGGGTATTCATAAATGTTATGTTAACTGAAAACTCCAACAGAGTTTTGTAAGAGTTGACCTTGTAGCCTTTTTTTTTTCTTTCTTCTTCTTGCTGCAATTCTAACATAGCTCTTTCAATGAACTTTCATTCACTGAGCTCTTCATATTATGGTATACAGTGCAATGTTAATACTTGTTAACTTAGAATTCATTTCAGTAGACTTGGCCTCAGAAAAATAAGCACATAACTGAAGATTGAGTGTTTTATGTATCTTAATACTCTTACCTACCTCATGGCACACAAGCTAGACTCAATAAATGGGGTGACAATGATACTTAAAATATATCTTAAAGTTCTTACTGTATTTTTACCCTGTTGCTTTGATATTTACTGCCCCTATGATGAATACAGTCTATAGGTTCTGTATATCTAAAAATAAAGGTACAATGTGTTTGATCCTGAATTTAGTTTATCCTGAACCATACCACCATAGCACCAGAGGAAAACTACTAAATGTCAATTTTCTATTTCTTTTCTTTTACATAGACAATAGTTTTACTAACAAGATGAAGAAGGAGCACAAGGAGCATGAGTTTTAAGCATTAGGAAAATGTTCTTAGCAATAATATAACTTTCCAAATAATCTGTATGGTCTGCCTATAACAATTGCTGACAGATCTGGAAAGTCAATTTAAATCATATAACCACATTCCTGAATTCAATGGCAAGCAATATAATATTAGAGCATAGTTTTCATTAATGAAACCACCCAGGATTTGAAAATGTAATTGTTTTAATGTCTCTTTTACATCCTTTCACTTCTCTAATATTTCTAGTAATGTTTTTTTTCTAACTTCTATTATGTCATTTTCTCTTTTATCATTTAATCTGTATATAATCAATATGCTAGTAAAACTTTGTTTTATAAATAGACCTCCTTTCAGTAACATTATTGTTGCCATTATTATTGTGAATATTTGTACATATTTATATTTATAAAAAAGCTTTCTGTCAGTGGTAAACATAATGGATTAGTATTAGTATGCATTGTATATATTATTTCAAATGAGAATATTTTTGAGTCATTTTAAAGTTACCAAGAAGTGTTTTTTGAGACCTGTCTATGTGCATAATTCCATGCTGATTCCTTTTTATTTACATCAGAGCATATAAATTAATATGAGTTGATTTTTTCAGCTACTTGACATGCATGACATGCATGAGATTATAAATCATACTTTATTGTCTGTTCTTCTGTTTGGAATGTAAATTTCTGCCCTTTGAAATCCATGAAATGACTTTATTGTTTGACTGAGCTCTTCACTTTGTATCAAGCAGCAGAAGTAGGATTTGACACAAAAACCTTTTCACTGGTAAAATACTGGATTTTATATACAGTATCCTAAAATTGTCCTCCAGTTTTTAAACGCGGAAGCCCACAACTGCAGCAAACAACCTAGTTGCAAATGTTGTATTACAATTAATATTGTTTTTTTTTTTTTTTGCAAAACCCTGATGTCAGATGTAGATTCCACCATTCTCTTGTCAGGGCTATTGAGGGTGTGACAATGTGATAATGGTTCTCCTTTTTAAAAAATAATTGTTGTTAAATGAAAAGAGAAAATGAGAAAGTGTGCTTTAACTAAACTTTTTATTATTATTATTTTTAGACTTCTAAAGTGTAAGTTACTTTGACAAATTAATCAACAGCATGGAATATGTTGAGAAGAAAAAAAGCAATGAGTCTTTTTAAAACCTTTTTATTATCTCTTTCAAGAGTAAGGCACATACATTTAATATGGCATATGTGGATTATTAGTATATCTATTTGTATGAAAGTTTTTCCTGTGCTCGGCAAAGATTATAATTAAAACTTAATTAGTTTAATTTATTAAAATAAATACATAGAAAATAGAAATGATTTTAGATGAATTATAGTGACAATAGAAAACAAAATGGGATTTCATATTAGCTTCATCTTGTAAAAATGTCTCACATGAAATATTGGCATCCATTATTGAGACAGTTCATGTGTATCAAAAAAAGTGAACCATTGTGAGTGCTTCAAATGCTCTCTATTATAGTAATTAATTACAAGAGTTGCTATTGTAGAATCATTAAAAAGTTATTCATTATATATATTTGAGGTTATTGCTACTAAATTTCATTCAAAACATTTCTATTCCTTTCACTAGAAAGATCTATGAAAAAAAAATATCAATTCTTATCTGGTTTCAATCATACTTATAAAACAACACACTTATGACAGTGTAAAGTACCCAGAATTGCTTGGCAGTGAGTTGGGTGGCATATAAATTTAATCAATAAATAAAATAAATCTTTCTTAAAATGAATCACTGAGTAAAATAGATAACTGGACTAGAGGTAGTTCTCGTGTTACAACAGTTCATTTAGTGATTGTTTGAAGTTACGGCACTGAAAAAAGTAACTTATGACCATTTTTCACAGAGACAACCATAGAACATCCCCATTGTCATGTAATCAAAATTCAAAATTCAAATATTTGGCAACTGACTCATCCCCAGGGTCATGTGATCACCTTTTGCAACCTTCTGATAAGCAAAGTCAATGGGGAAGCCACATTCGCTTAATAACGTTACTAAGGTGACAACTGCAGTGGTTCACTTACCAACTGTGAGGCAAGAAAGATGGAAAAATGCACAAAAAAATTTCTCGCTTAGCAAAAGAAATTTCTGGGCTTGTGAAGGACTACCTTCACAACTGATGTGATAACCTTATTTTTACACAGAAATCAAAGGACCTGGTAGCTTTTATAGAATCTTTTAACATTTTCAATTTCATTAACAAGATACGTAAAGTTGTTACTCTTCAAAAGAAAACTCACCAAATTAATTTTCTCCATCTCAGAATTTAGGACATTGGCTCCATTAGTAGGCAGAAGAACATCAGAATTTTGGTTGCATGAAATACATTCTGCAGGTTGAACTTTGGGTGCTGGAAAAGTAATTTCATGTATCTTGGACTCGGATGATAAGCAGAGCTGATAGGAATAAGGAATAGTCCCTTCCTCATAATTTGGTGGGAATATAATAGCATTGCTTGAATGGGGAATGGGAGCAAAGCATGGAAGAAATTTCAGATTCCCTGACTGTTGGAGTTTCATCATAATGACTAGAGTTACAGTCAAGAGGAACAGAAAGGAGATCAAAGTTAAGGCCAGCACTAGATAGAACTGGAGCTCAGACTGTTGCTCTGAATCCATGGTTTGGTTATTTATTTCTGGCAGTGCCTCTTGGAAGTTTTCAGCAAAAATCAGATTGAGACTGACTGTAGCAGAGAGCGGGGGCTGCCCATTATCCTTCACTAAAACCACTAGCTTCTGTTTCAGAGCATCCCTGTCCAGAAACGTCCGCAGTGTCCTGATTTCACCCGTGTGGGCACCAATTGTGAAGAGTCCTGGCTCAGTGGCTTGCAGTAGATGATAAGAGAGCCAGGCATTGTGCCCAGAGTCGGCATCCACAGCCACCACCTTTGTAACCAGGTACCCCATCTCTGCCGAGCGAGGCACCATCTCAAAGGAGGCTGAGCCCTCTGCTCCTGAGGAAGGATACAGAATTTGAGGGCTTTGGTCATTTTGGTCCTGGATTAACAACTTCAATGTGACATTGCTGCTGAGAGGGGGGGAGCCTCCATCTTCAGCCTTCACCTGTACCTCAAACTCCCTGAGTTGCTCATAGTCAAAAGACCTTTGAGAATAGAGGGTGCCACTTTCTGAGTTAATGGAGAGGAAAGATGGGAGAGGTAGTGCCTCTATTTTGCTAGTGAGGATGGAGTAGGTGATCCTAGCATTGCGACCAAGATCAGGGTCTACAGCTTTGATGCTGAAGATGGAGGAGCTAGCAGGATTGTTCTCTGCCACATAAACAGTGTATGAAGATTTCTCAAAGGTAGGGGCATTATCATTGATATCTGAAATTTCCAGTGAGATGGTTTTCTGTGTAGAAAGAGGGGGCGTACCTTTGTCTGTGGCTGTAATTGTAAGATTGTACGCTGGAGTGCTTTCTCTATCTAGGGGACCATCTGTTAGCAGCTTATAGTAGCTATTAGCTGCTGATACTATTTTGAATGGGGAAGCATTCTGTAAATGGCAACTGACCTCCCCATTATCCCCCGAATCTTTATCCTTTATATTGATGAGGGCTATCAATGTTCCTAATGGAGAGTTTTCAGGAATTTCTCTGGATGAGGAAGCGAAAATCACTTCTGGGACATTGTCATTCACATCTAGTAGCTTTATTTCAACATTACAGTGTGCTACTAATCCACCTCCATCTCTTGCTTCTACTGCTATGGTATACTTCCAGGTTTCCTCAAAGTCTAGCTCTTCTTGAATTGTTATAAGTCCATTTTCTGGATGTAAATCAAATTTTCGATGAGCATTATCAGCAATATTGCTAAAACAATAATTGATCTGGCCATTGGAACCATCGTCTTTGTCTGTAGCTTTGACTTGTATTACAGTAGATCCTTTTGACACATTCTCTTTAAGGCTGATTTTGTATACTTTTTGACTGAAGACAGGTGGGTTGTCATTAGCATCAATGATCTTGATCCATATTTTGGCTGTTCCAGTTTCTGGAGGGTTCCCCCCATCAAGAGCTGTAAGTGTCAAACTAATGACACTTTCACTTTCTCGATCTAACTGTTTTTCCAGTACTAATTCTACATATTTGTTTGTTGAATCATGTTTACTAATATCAAGAATAAAATATTGGTTAATTGTTAGATGATAATCCTGGAGGGAATTAGTTCCAATATCAGGATCTTCTGCTTGTTCAAGAAGAAATGTGGCTCCTGGTAAAGAGGATTCACTTATCTCTAGCTTGATATCACCATTTAAGAAATGTGGTGCATTGTCATTAATATCCTGGATCTCTACTGTTATGTAAAATATGTCCATGGGGTTTGCACTCACCACTTCAAAACTGATGGGACAGAGTGCAGTTTCCCCACAGATTTCCTCTCTGTCAATCCTGTCTTTTACATACAGATCCCCATTTTCAGCATTAATGGAGAAGTATTGCTTTTTACCTAAAGAAAGGATATGCAGGTTGCGATTTCCCACTTCTGCAATACTCAGTTTCAGATCCTTGGCAAGATTCCCCACAATGGAACCCTTTCCCATTTCCTCTGGAATTGAATAGCGAAGGTGGTCCGAGACAGTTTGGCAGACGAAAGACAATAAGAAGAGGAGACGTACTTGCCTTTTTACAGATCTGCTCTTAGCTTTGCTCCTGCCGTCCATCCCACCTGCGGTGAAAAGTGCTTTGTGCAGTCCAGTAAGCTGAGGAGTTTAAATTCCCATTAGAAAGAAAGCATCAAGAGGTTCCTGGGATTCTCCTGAGTTTTATCTATACTGCAGTGGTTTTCTTTTCTCTGCCATGGTCGGTGAGTGTCCCTCAATCCTGCTCTTTGACTGCTCTGCATTCAGTGACTGGATAGTCAGAAGGCAGGAAGCCCCATTAGTATTTCCAGCTCCTTTCTGGGAACTATGTTGGCCAACAGCGGCACTCTGAGTCTCAGATGCAGAACTGCAAGAAGCATCTTAAAGAAATAACTTCACTTTGTGTCTATTTTGCAGATGATTTTGTATGGTTAGGAAGGACTGCTTGTATAGATTGCTAAGTAATCTGTTTCTTGTGTCCTTTTCAGTATTAGAAGCAATAATTTATCTGCTAGAAAATTTCACAAAGCAAAAACCTTCCACAATTTTTTCCTGTATCATTCATAAGTTTTCTGCAATCTATAACTGGGGGAATTCTTTATTAGCATGATCCATGTGACAGAAAAGCAAAGTATTTTCAAGTTTCTGAATGCTCCAGAAATCTTCACTGGACAAGAAGTTAGAAAAAGAATTCTGAAAAAAAGTTATATAAGCCAAAATACTGTATAGACCAGCTGTTTAAACCTTGATTCTGCAGTTGAAAATCATTTCCGGAAAGGTAATTGTGAATCAAATGTAGATTCAAAATTAATTGGTGGTGATTAAATCCATTTGTAAAGAGAAAGGAAAACATTGTTCTGAAATTGCAATCCTGTCTGCTGATTGACATTGATCCTTTAATATGTAAATAGAAAATATTTTATAACACAAATGTTAGTGTCTGGAAATGCTGTCCTTTATATGTGATCTAAAATGATTTCACACATTATAGATTTCAATTTGGTAATTAGTGTCCAATAGACAGAAAAGTGGAGCTGAGCAAAGAGCATGGTAGTGTTGTGGCAATATATGCATGATTTCTGTGAAACTGAATCTTCAAATATATACTGTAAATGGATATATGTGACATCAGAAATCTGATTTCTGAAGTCTTTGGGCTACATATATTACCTCTTGTGAGGATTTTTTTAAAGTATATTTTTTGAAAGTACAGTATATAGTGTGGCTCCTGGAAGGGTTTGACATCATGATATAGGATAGAATTACTCAGGCTTCTCTGTGTACCTTCAACAGAACAGAAATACAGCCCTCAAGTAAAGGATGCTCAGTCAAATGCAGAAGTTTTCTATTTTTCCCTTTGGCATTCTGGTACAGTTGGAAGGATAGTCAAGGCTTTGAAACTGTTAAATGCTTCTGATTTTTTTAAAAACACTCTTCAAAGAGATCCCTTAACTCCTCACTCTCTTCTACACATTGTTACAATGATGTATAGAGGAGATCAACCCTGATTGCTCTTTAGAAGGCCAGATCCTGAAGATGAAACTCAAATATTTTGGCCACTTAATGAGAAAGAAGAACTCACTGAAGAAGAATCTAATGCTGGGAAAGATTGAGGGCAAAAGAAGAAGGGGACAACAGAGAACGAGATGGCTGGATGGAGTCACTGAAGCAGTAGGCGTGAACTTAAATGGACTCCAGAGGATGGTAGAGGACAGGAAGGCCTGGAGGAACGTTGTCCACGGGGTCGCGATGGGTTGGACACGACTTCGCAACTAACAACAACAAGAAATAACATTTTATTCACTTTCTTCTGGAAGATAAGAACTATCATATTTTTCGGACTGTAAGATGCACCAGTGTATAAGATGCACCAAGATTTCCAAGAAGTAAGCAAGAAAAAAAAGTTTTTGCTCTCCCCGGCCCCCTGGAGCACTCTTCAGGCCTCCCAAAGCCTCTGCGTGCCGTTTTTGCAAAAAACGGGCCTGTTTTTCACAAAAACGGGATTTGTGGGGTGAGGCTTTGGGAGGCCAAAAATGGCTATATTCGGTGTATAAAACACACCAATATTTCCACCCTCTTTTTTTTGGGGGGGGGGAAAGTGTCTTATACTCTGAAAAGTATGGTATTTACTGAAGACTGAATTTGAAAAGCACATTCAAAGAATATTTAAAGCTATAGGTCCTATACAAGTCAACAATCCTTTCAAAAGTTATTGCTAAATTGTCATTTTTAATATGATAGTGTGGAGAGTAGTAATATTAACTACTAATTTTTATGACAACCAAATTTAAATCAAATTTGGTTTTTCCTGGTTTTGCCTCCTTTTTGAAAACTGCCCTGTGACTTGCCTTCCAAAGGTCATACACAGAGGTCAGCTCAGAAATGCTGGCCCACCTTGGCTTGTCTGAAATTGTATGCTCGAGCAGTGGGTTGGACTAGAAGACCACCAAGGTCCCTTCCAATTGTCATTCTTTATTCTGAAAAGTTCCAATATTTAATTCTTCATGGATCATGCTACCAAAGTCTCTTTGTCACCATTTCACAAAATGAGTAACCATACTAATGTAAATCCATCTGTTAGAAATCTTGAATAATCACACTTTTAATGCCCTGTTTTCAACTAATATAGGTTTTTCCTGTTTCTCTGCCTAGAGTTTCATGTTGTAAAAATCTACACTTCTTTTGTAGTTTTTGTGGAAACACTTCAAAAATTTCTTGTTGTTTTCTTCTTCTGGATATTTTCACCTTCCCTCTAAAGCCTGCAGCTGTATGATATGTTGAGAGTCTTCCATCCAAGTATTAATCTAACTTTGTTTTGCTTTTGAAGATCAGCCAAGCTCAACCAAGATTAGCTTGATAAATGCTATCCCCTGGGCTTTTGACTGATGCTTTTAGTGCTCTGCTGAATATTTTTTTTACTATTCTTATTGACTATGGTCATTCAACCTGATAAAAGAGAATTTGCTGGCTTTTGAAATTTATTTATAACAAGAGAATTCCAGAGAAGTTCTTATTGGTGGAATTCAATGTTTCATATTCATTTAATTACAAGATGCTCACAAAGTGTAAAGTCTGATCATTCTACAATCATCTCTGAAAATTGTGTGAGTAAATAAGTGTGATATGGTAACAAAAAGGCAACAAAAAGTATCAAAAAGTTTATCCTTAGTTGTATATTTAGTGCCTGGTTTTGTGACTTTAAGTAATTAGCAACAATTATAAGAATATAACATTAAGATGAGAAGGAAAATAACAGTACTTTTCAAATCCTTGAAAAAAATAGAACGGAAGATAAAGATCTTTTCTCTGTCATACAGCAACAAGTTTTAAGAAAGCCGCTTACAAGTGGATTTTAGAAGGAACTTTTCAAGAGTATCAGTGGTTTGATTGTGGAACCAATTATACAGAAATATGGTTGGCGCCCTTTCCATGGCTAAAATTAGATATTAGATTAGATACGGTGGCCAAACTATGATTCTGTGGTCTTAGATCTGGAAACTCTTTGTTTCTATTATCATAAACTCATGGCTACTAACTTTGGATGAGTGGTACACTTTTGAAGGGAATATCAACAGGACCTACAATTTTAAAAATCTAATTAATCTAACCTGTAGTTCTTTAATTTAGTTTATTCACATATAAATTACTTCTCTTAGATGCTGTGGTATACCCACTATCCATATTGAGTATATAGTCGATATATCCTTGAGTATAAAAATATCCAGAAAGAAGTACTGCTTGAGCACATAGGGATTTCTCAAAATCAAATTAATTAACATAGACTTCAATAAAAGGTGAAAAATTTATACAGTATGTTCTGAAGAGAAACCAGACTATATAGATTATTGAAATGTTTTTAAAATTAGAACTGATTGTTTATCTATATAATGGAGAAACATTTAATATAAAGGCAAAAGCAAATTGTTACCAGGTGAATCTCCTTTGATTCGGTAATATTTTCATGCAATAAAAAGCAAAAGTACTTATATATTCTTATCTAAACACTTGATATGTAATATTAGATAAATATGCATGAGATTGAAAACTGAATACTTTCAGATAGAGAACTGATCACCTAATATCAGTCAAATATTGATGTCCAAATGAAAAGTACCATATCTCTTGGTATTGCCATAATCCTAAAATCATTATGTCAGAAGGGAATTAGCATATTTCCTTTAGATTCAGGACATCTTTGCAAGAGTAATTCAAATACTATCTGAGAATAATGTTAAAAAGAGCATAAACTCCCCTTCCCTATTAAAAACTATCATTTGCAATATGCACACAGGATACAACATAAATAAAACATAAGTAAAATAGGACCATAAATAAAATAAGAGCAGTTTAAAATCTTCAAGTTCATGGAAGAGTCATTACCTAGACATAAGAAATTTCTTTTATCAGAACTGCAGTGTTAAAAAAGGAACTTACCTTGCTATTGCTTTCAGTTGGACAATTCAAATTAATTATCCCACATTCTGAGAAAGGGCATGTGAAATTACTTGCCAGAAGAAATAGTACCAAATACCTAATTCGTTAGGATTATTTTGGGAAGCCCTCTATGGTCTAATCAGGCAGCCAAAATGATAAAGTCACCGATGCTGAATATAGAACGATAAACTATCTCCTTTCCTAAGCATTTTCTCTTAAACATCTCTGTCCCTATGTGAAAACTAGCAAGTTACCTGAAATATATAACTTTACCTATATTTAGCAGCTTTGCCACCTTGGCCCACTGTGATGACTACTGCTCTCATGGAAGGGAAATTCAGAAGAATCCCTTATAATGACCAATTACATACTTGTGGATCAAACACAGTGGAATCTGTTAGCCATGCTTTATTATATTGCCTCTTGTACAGAGATATCAGGAACAGGTTTATTTCACTGAACTAATCAAGACACATAGATTTTTTATTGTTCAACTACTGCTGGCTGAATAGTATAATCGTACATCTCCAGGAGTAGCCAAACTCTGCTTTGCTGCCTGTAAATTGAGAAACCAACGTAAATCTAGAACCAAACTACACCCTGGGTAGAAAAAAAAGCTTCTTTCTCTCTTTTTCTTTCTTTTTAATAGGTTTAATTTATTTTTTTGTATTTTCCACTATAAATAACATAAATGAATTTTTTAAAAATGAATATTACTTGAGAGAATGATAAAAAACAATGAAATTACCTTCTGAATAATAGGTGTAGCATTGTGCTGTTTACTACGGGATAAATCTATGGAGTTTGATTTTAATTTATATTTACCTTCCCGTTATTTTCCAACTCAGGATGCAAAATGCTTTCTCCGTTGCTTGAAAGAGGCACCTCAGTTTTTTCACCACAAAGCACATTCTCTGCAATATGAACGTTTGGTGTCAGGAAGGTAAATTCATTCTTTCTGGATTCTGAGGACAGGCAAAGCTGGTAGGAATAAGGCAGAATCCCATCTTGAAAACTGGGTGGAAATATGACCCCAGCTGTGGAATGGGAAACAGGAGCAAAACATGGTAAGAAATTAGAATTCCCTGACTGCCTGAGTTTGATAGCAATGGCCAGAATCACTGACACGAGGAATAAAAATGACATCACAGCTAAGGCCACCACCAAATAGAACTGCAGGTCCGACTGATCCTCTGAACTCTTCATCTGGTTTTTCATCTCTGGAAGGGCCTCCTGGAAGTTCTCAGCAAACACCAGGTTTAGAGTGACAGAGGCCGAGAGAGTCGGTTGTCCATTATCCTTCACCAGAAGGACCAGTCTCTGTTTCACAGCATCTCTTTCCAAAAAGGTTCTAGCTGTCCTGATCTCTCCCGTATGGGAGCCAATAGTGAAGAGGGCCAGCTCTGTGGCTTGAATCAGCTGGTAGGAGAGCCAGGCATTCTGTCCAGAATCAGCATCCACGGCCACCACCTTTGTTACCAGATAATCTGCCTCGGCTGAACGAGGGACCATCTCAAAGAGGTCGGAGTCTGTTGAAGGGTACAGGATTTGGGGGCTGTTGTCATTCCGGTCCAGGATAAACACCCTGACTGTGACGTTGCTGCTGAGAGGGGGACTACCACTATCTTGTGCCTTCACCTGCAGCTGGAATTCCCTGAACTGCTCATAGTCAAAGGATCGCTGGGCATAGATGATGCCAGTCTCAGAGTGAATGGAGATATAGGAGGAGATGGGAAATTCTTCAATGTTGCTGGTGAGGATTGAATATGTGATCTGTGAGTTTTGATCTACATCTGGATCAAAGGCTTGAATCTGGAAGATAGAGGCACCAGAAAGATTGTTCTCTGGCACATAGATGCTGTAGGAAGCTTTTTCAAAAGCAGGAGCATTATCATTGATATCAGAGATCTCCAGTAAGATGGTTTTAATTGTGTTCAATGGAGGAGTTCCTTTGTCAAAAGCTGTGATTGTAATATTATACTGAGATGCTTTTTCCCTGTCTAAAGGTTTATCTATCAAGAGAGTGTAGTAGTTGTCAGATGATGGAAGAATCTTGAATGGCAAGTGATTTTCTAAATAACAAACAATCTTTCCATTATTACCAGTATCTCTGTCATGTACATTGATGAGAGCAATAACTGTCCCAGACTGAGAATCTTCCAGAACGGGACTAAAAACAGATGCAGTTATAATTTCTGGCACATTATCATTCTCATCAAGGATTTTTACTTCTACTTTACAATGGGTCATTGATCCACCTCCATCTTTTGCTGCTACAGTCATCACATATTCTGAGTTTTCCTCAAAGTCCAATGGTTCCACAAGAGAAATCATTCCACTGGTTGAATCTAGGCTGAACTTCTTATTTGCATTCAGCGGTATATTGCTGAAATAATATCTAATTTGTGCATTTGAGCCTTCATCTTTATCTGAAGCTACAAGTTGCAGCACTAGGAACCCAACTGGTAGGTTTTCCCTCAGATTGACTGTGTAGACTTCTTGAGTGAATATAGGTGGATTATCATTGGCATCGGTGACATTGATCCATATTTGGGCTGTTCCAGTTTTTCTGGGTTTCCCACCATCTAGCGCAGTAAGTGTTATCTGAACCGTTGGTACACTCTCGCGATCAAGTGGTTTCTGCAGTACTAAATCTGCAAATTTATTTCCATCTTGACTCTCTTTCACTTCCAAAGTAAAGTAAGGATTGGTGCTAAGATGATAATTCTGTAAAGCGTTTGTGCCAATGTCTGGATCTTTGGCATTCCCAAGAAGGAATCTGGTGCCTATTTGTGTTGTTTCAATTATCTCCAACTGGATTATGCTACTGAGAAACTGTGGAGAATTATCATTAATATCTTGTAGCTCTATTTTTAGATGGTAAATATTTAACGGATTTTCAATAACCACTTTAAGATTAAGAACACACAGTGGGATACGGCCACATATTTCTTCCCTATCTATCCTGTCATTCACACAGAGGTTTCCATTTTCTGCACTAATTGTGAAATACTGCACCTTGCCCACAGAGATGGCATGCATTTTGCGAATTGCCAGTTCTCTGAGACTCAGTCCTAGATCCTTTGCAAGATTCCCCACTATAGAACCTTTTGACATCTCCTCGGGGATGGAATAATGAATCTGTTCGGAAACCGCCCGGTAGGAAACCGACAAGACTAAGAGTGATAGTACTTGCCTTCGGATTGCTCTGCCATTCCCTCCTTGCCCTCGTGCCATCTCCTCTGCAATAAAGTGACTGCCTCAAAATCTCATCGGAATGCAGAATAGTAAGAAACACTCTCGTTTCTTCTTAATGTCTGGGACCTTCCTGTTTCGCAAGACTGCTTTGCATTTGTGATCTACTGTTTCCCCTCTCTTTAACAAAATGCCGGAATCCTCCTTTGGGAAGCATCTGTATAACAAGCAGCTCTTCTCCATTCTCTTTGGTGTCCCAGTTGGTTAACAGCGACACCCTGAGGTCAGAGGGAAAACTGCAAGGGATTTATACTTGCATACCACCCGTTTTTGAGGTGTTCAAGAATAAATGTGGAAGAATTGGCATTCTGGTGTTTCTTTTTACTCTTTATGATGCTTTAATTGTAACATACCTCTTTCATGTTATAACCTCTTTATATCCTATTGTGCAGTGCAATGTGACACCTGTCAACTTAGAATTGTCTTCACTAGACCTGGTCTCAGGAAAACAGGAATATAATCTGCATCTTATAACATACCCTTTGGCACATAGGCTAGGCTCCAAGAATATCATGAGAATTAATTATTATTGATACTTGAATCTCAATCTTCTGATAGTAGTAGGCAAATCCTAATATTATTGTCCTACTGTTTTGATAATTTCTTTTGTATCTCAGACATATCTCTTTTTTCCTTATCACACGCTTATCTCCTTTTTCCTGTTTATCTAAGAATATAGCTTCAATATTTTAATTCATAGTTTCAGCTATCCTCAACCATATCATGGTACAATAAGGAAAATAATATCTGTTTTCTGTTTCTTTCTCCTTTACATACATATTAGTTGTAACCTAACAGTTATAATAACAAGAGGAAGATTGAAGACTTCAATTCACCTGAAGAAATATTAATGTATTTTATGCATTAGGAACATTTTCTTAAAATTAGGATAACTTTCTGAGTAGTCAGTAGAGTAGATTTGCCGACACAACTGTAAATTCAATTTAAATCATATAATGACTGCTAAATTTCTAAGCACCATGGCCTATTAACATTAAAATTAGAACCTATTTTTCATTAACAAAGCCAACTGAATAGATAATTGAAATTGAATAGAGACTCTTTTTACTGTCTAGTACTTTCTGCACTGGTTTTCTATAATATCATTTTCTTGCTTATACAATTAGTATACAGTCAGAGTATTAGTAAAGTCTTTGTTTGTAAATAGTTTTCTTTCATTGTCTCCATTATTAGATTGTACATTTTTACCCTATTTATATTTGTAAAAAAGCAAAAATTATTTCTTACAAGATCTAATGTCATTGATTAGTATGGGATAAAGGTTCCTGTTGATTTGCTCAATGAAAGCACCCCTTGCTATACCAACATTTGTAAATCAATCATGTTTGCAACTGTTTTGTGATTAACATTAGTCTATGGTTATTCATAGCCCCCAGAATCAAACCTCCATTCAGCACTATTGGTACAGACCCTTCTAGTACCCATGGGAAAATTTGGGAGGGGCAGGTTATCTTGCATTTGAATTCATTTCAAAAAGAAAATTGTTTAGATCTATTTTTATCCACATTGGAATTTTGACAAAATGTAAACATTACACTATAGAATCTAAACAAATAAATAACTGTTAGATACATGCCAATACATTTTTATCTCCATCCTATTATTTATTATTGTATTCATGTCAAAGATCAAAGAAAAGCACATACACAAAATAAATATACGGTGTGTGGGGGCAATGCTGAGGGGGAGGCTATTTCCATGCCAGAAGACTGTGCCTGCAATTGTTTGAGCCAGTTTTTTCCAGAATTGTACCTTTTCATCTCTCTCTGATTTGTTCTACTCCCCACATCTTCTTTTAATTTAAACCCATCTTTAGCACACTTATTTTCTTTTTCAAATGAGTTGATATATTGGTCAACTGGTCAACTTAGAGAGTGTCAAGTCCTAACATGGGCTAGCTTTTCCAGCTTAAAATATCAACTATCAAGTAGGTTAAGTCAGGAAGTTGACAGTGCAGGGACCACTGAAACGCTACTGCTATAGGGTGTCATACCAGAGCCTTGGAAGCCTGGCAACGTATTCCTCTACCCTGCCCATACCAAGCAGAATTAAGCGGAGGTTACCTTGAGTTTGTTTCACACTCCATCTGAGTTGTTTAATTACAGTTCTTGTATTCCATCTTCCAGATTATTTTTGTACTCTTCTATCTAAGCAAAATAATTGGAAGTATCCCTGAAAAAATTAATCTCTTACATATCTGTAGTCCGTGGGGTAGGAAATTTCCTTCCCTGTGGCCACTGCCCCCAGGTGTCTTGGCTCCTCACTTTCTTACTTCACATGTTTTTAAAGTAGTTTAGAGTTCCCACTTCCATCCTCTCAGCTAAAATTCTTTCTCAGACTCAATCTTTTGAACAAATTGGACAATCATTAAATGGCAATCAAGAGATAAAAAAACCTCTCTTTGCTGCCAGTGCCTGATAGATTGAATAGTTGACTCATAGATTCCCTTCAGGTCTCAGAAATATATGCATATTTTATATTATTTCTTCCTCTGTGTATGAGGTGTTGCATGATTGCATGTAATGTGACATCTGTGTATCTCTCTGAGAGATTAAGGAAAAGTGGACTGCAGACACTATTCTGAGAAGTCTTATAATAACTTCCTGCAACCCCACTCAGCATTCGGATAGTTCCAAAACAAAGGCACTGTGTATGGTCTCTTAAGTGTGGCATGTATTATAGCAAACATGGACAAATTATTTAACTAATCATTGTGAGTGATTAGACTCAAAAGAAGATTAAATGACAAATAATATGATGGCTTCTTTTCCTCAAACTCCAGCATCTTGGCCTCTCCAAGAAGGAGTTCCTAATGATGGGCTATAAGTATGCACTTAGTGCATTTAAACAAAGTATTAAAGATCAGGAAGTTCAATAAGACAGGAAGAATGTTTACTCAATAATGTTTTCTTGAACAGACAGGGCCCACTTCACAAACCAGCTAAATATTTATATTATATAGCTGTCTCTAAATTTTGGAGGGCATTAACTATAGCATGCTGTAAATACTCTGTTCAGAGCAATTCTGGAGAGCTGATAGAAAAAAGTTCCATATGAGTGGTGTCCCTGTGGAAAAGGGGCCATTGAAAGTACAGCCAATATCCTTGTTGAGGTGGCCTTCCGGGTCTTCCAATTGATGAATTATGCCTTTCTCTTTTTCTTTTTTTAACCTATAGGACAGCCACCTGCCCGGTTTGTTTGCATTTTCAAAATAATATTGTTTGGTTCGTTTCATTTTGTACGCCAATTCCTCTTGATCTATTACGTTTAATTTGTGCCGTATAACCATCCAATTTTCTTTAACATCCTTATTATCTGGTTTATGTTGTAGTTCCCTCTCGGCTTTCCCTAATTCTTCTATCAGTGCCTTCTGCCTCTCTCTTCTTTCCTTATTCCTGTGTGCACTATACGATATTGCTAGTCCTCTTACGTACGCTTTCATTGTATCCCATATGATACCTCGAGATGTTGCCTCCTTTTCATTTACTTCAAAAAATAAATTTAATTCTTTTTTTACTTTCTCAACATTTTGCTTGTCCTTTAGAAATTGATTATTTAATCTCCATCTTGTATTTCTTCTCTTGTGCGTACATTCCCATTTAACCTCTAATGGATTATGGTCTGCCCAAATGTTGGGCATGATTTCTGTTGACTTAATATCTAACCCTATATCTCTGCTTATCCACATCATATCAATCCTAGACCAAGATTTCTTAGGATTAGAATAATATGTATACTGCCTCTGATATGGGTGCAGAACCCGCCAAATATCCACTAGATTGAATTCTTCTACCATATCAAAGAATGGTTTTGGTAAATTTTTCCTCTTTTTCTTTTTACCTTTGGTCCCCTTATAATCTCTATTTGAATCTATTACCCCATTAAAATCGCCAATTATGCAAATCTTGCTCTTATCCATCATGCTTAATCTCTCTCCTAATTTTTTATAAAAGTCTCCTAGGTTTTCATTCGGGGCATAAATTGCTGTTAATAAGATTGGACAGTTGCCTCTTTTAACTTCCACCATTAATACCCTTCCCTTCGGGTCTGCATATTTTAGTTCGGCTTTTATTTCCTTCTTGATGTACAATGCTACTCCCCTTTTCTTTTTATCAGCTAGGGATGCATAAAGATTCCCCAATTTCTTATATTCCAAATATTTTTGATTTTCCTTTTTAATATGGACCTCTTGAAGGCACACTATATCCATATTTTGTTTAGCTAATTTTGTAAAAAAAATTTTCCTCTTTTTGTTATCGTTTAGGCCATTTACGTTAACCGATATCAATTTCCAATCATCCATCTCTTAATTTTTGTATACTATCCTAATACTTCTTGGCACGTGTGACTCTTTGTGGACTTTGGTCTTTCTTTGTCTCCTTACTATCCTTATCTTCCTCCTCCTTTTCCTTCGATATCCCTTCTTTCTCTCTTATCTGCTGGGTTACTTCTTCTTTCGATGTTTCTGCCTCTAACTCCTCCTTACTACTTTGATCCTCTTCAGACGCTCGTAATTGATCCAGGAACTCTTGAGCTGCTACTAAGCTATCTATCTTAACTTTATTCCCTTGCCATGTGATCCACATGCCTTCTGGTAAAATCCACCTGAAGAGAATATTCCTTTTGTTTAATTGAGTAGCCAAAAACCTATAATCTCTCCTTAAGTTTTGTTACACTGTCTATAAAATTAGGCAGACTGGTCAGCCGCTGATTTCTCCATCAATTGTAATATATTATTTACTATGCCCCGTTCTATTCTGTTCAGTTTTGTTTTATTTTATTTTAATGTTTAATTTTTTTGTGTTGGTCCATAACTGTAATAAAGATTGAATTGAATTGAATAATGCTAAGGTGACCAATCGTCCTCCTTTAGGGAGGACAGTTCTTCTTTTGTAAATTCTGACATCTCTTGAAAAGTGTCCTCCTACATGTCCTCCTTTTCAATATTTGAAGACTAATCTGTATATCTCCGTATTCGATCAATGCCGATCCGATCCGTTGCGTATGATGTGACATATTTATATTTGACATGACGATTCGTCAAAGCTCGGTACAGTGCGGCTAGACACGATTATAAGACGCATGTGCTTCGCACAGGAGAATTGTTTTGAGAGTGCACGCCGTGCGCAAGTGGCTTTGTTTACTTCTTACCGAAACACGACACGGCACACATGCATGCATTAGACTAACTTTTTCTCAGTAAATAGTCAATCATACACAGGTGAGCACAATAATTCACGTTTTATTAATTCATTATCTATTTAATAATTTCCAAATATGTATAATTTTATTTACAAGTTTATTTGCTTATGTTATTGTTTCAGTTTTAATAATTAATTTTATTTATTCATAATGAATGTGCTTGCATTGTTCGTGTAGCTCTATATTTTATTTTAAATTTTAAATTTCATTTAGAGATGGAAAAATAAAAAAAGAGGAAACGCCATTTCAATGATAAATTGAATAAGGAATTTCCATTCCTCATATCAAAGAAGGATAACATTGTTTTCTGCAATATTTGCAGCGGAGAATTTTGTATTGCAGTTGGGGGCAGAGCAGCTATTAAGAAACACTTGACCACCAAGAAACATAAGCAATCATCAGATGCATCTACTTCCAGTTGTAAAGTAACAAGTTTTTTTAAATTTCAAATTATTCTGAAGATGCCACAGAGATGCTGGCTGAAGCTGTGGGAAAGGAAGTGGGAAGTAGAGATAGCTGAGGGGGATATGTAGCCAAAATAACATTCTTTCTTCTGGGAACCAACGACACTTTCACCAGCATTTGAAGAGGCATGGTAGGGAGGCATCTGGGGTGGGAAGAGAGACTTGATTGGGGCATGTGATGGATGTGTGTAATGTGGGGGAGAACTTTGGACTCTGAACTGGGTAGGGAAAACCCGGGGGACTTCAGTTCATATTTTCACCAGCTGTGCCAATATGACATGCTGAATACATCTATACTTTGAGGAACTCTGCCTTGGAGTTTTGATTACCTATGGGCTGTTAATTGGAACCCTGAAAGCATGTACACCTTGATTTGTTTTTATGCCTCCTAATTTGTAACAAAATTTCTTCTGTGTTTGGTTGATTAGATTACTCTGTAACTCAAATATAATTAATCTGTTAACATAAATATATAGAGAGCAGAAGTGATTTTAGACAAATTCTAGTCATAATGGAAAACACAATGTGTTTTCATACTATTATGTTTATAAAAATACTCAACATTCAATATTGGTATTCATTACTGAGATATTTCATATGTACTAAATAAAGTGAATCATTCTGAATGCTTCAGATGCTCTCTATATTATCAGAGGATTTGCTATAGTAGAAGCATTAAAAAGTTATCCCTCAATGGGGTATGTTTTTTAATTTTGGCTGTTCACCGCCCTGAGTCCCTTCTGGGAGAAGGGCGGTATACAAATTAAATTAATAAAATAAAAAATAATATTACTTATTGTTGATATTTCATTCAAAAGTTACATATGATCAAATGCACTTGTTTACTTTCAATAGAAAAAAACTACAAAAACCCCATCAATTCTAAGGTTTTTCTATCACTATTTATGAAATGCCTATCTTTCTTTAAAAAATGAATTAATAATAAAGTGACAGCTGCATGAACAATACAGAAAATAATTTCCTTTCTATACAGAACTTAAAGGATTTGGTAATTGTTAGACTCTTGGCAACTGACTCATAAGACAACTGTAATCCCCCAGGGTCATGTGATCACCTTTTGCAACCTTCTGATGAGTAAAGTCAATGGGGAAGCCAGATTCATTTAATAACGTTAATAAGGTGACAACTGCAGTGATTCACTTACCAACTAAGAGGCAAGAAAGATGGAAAAATGCACACAAAAAAATCTCACTTAGCAAAAGAAATTTCTGGGCTTGTGAAGGACTACCTTCACAACTGATGTGATAACCTTATTTTTACACAGAAATCAAAGGACCTGGTAGCTTTTATAGAATCTTTTAACATTTTCAATTTCATTAACAAGATACGTAAAGTTGTTACTCTTCAAAAGAAAACTCACCAAATTAATTTTCTCCATCTCAGAATTTAGGACATTGGCTCCATTAGTAGGCAGAAGAACATCAGAATTTTGGTTGCATGAAATACATTCTGCAGGTTGAACTTTGGGTGCTGGAAAAGTAATTTCATGTATCTTGGACTCGGATGATAAGCAGAGCTGATAGGAATAAGGAATAGTCCCTTCCTCATAATTTGGTGGGAATATAATAGCATTGCTTGAATGGGGAATGGGAGCAAAGCATGGAAGAAATTTCAGATTCCCTGACTGTCGGAGTTTCATCATAATGACTAGAGTTACAGTCAAGAGGAACAGAAAGGAGATCAAAGTTAAGGCCAGCACTAGATAGAACTGGAGCTCAGACTGTTGCTCTGAATCCATGGTTTGGTTATTTATTTCTGGCAGTGCCTCTTGGAAGTTTTCAGCAAAAATCAGATTGAGACTGACTGTAGCAGAGAGCGGGGGCTGCCCATTATCCTTCACTAAAACCACTAGCTTCTGCTTCAGAGCATCCCTGTCCAGAAACGTCCGCAGTGTCCTGATTTCACCCGTGTGGGCACCAATTGTGAAGAGTCCTGGCTCAGTGGCTTGCAGTAGATGATAAGAGAGCCAGGCATTGTGCCCAGAGTCGGCATCCACAGCCACCACCTTTGTAACCAGGTACCCCATCTCTGCCGAGCGAGGCACCATCTCGAAGGAGGCTGAGCCCTCTGCTCCTGGGGAAGGATACAGAATTTGAGGGCTTTGGTCATTTTGGTCCTGGATTAACAACTTCAATGTGACATTGCTGCTGAGAGGGGGGGAGCCTCCATCTTCAGCCTTCACCTGTACCTCAAACTCCCTGAGTTGCTCATAGTCAAAAGACCTTTGAGAATAGAGGGTGCCACTTTCTGAGTTAATGGAGAGGTAAGATGGGAGAGGTAATGCCTCTATTTTGCTAGTGAGGATGGAGTAGGTGATCCTAGCATTGCGACCAAGATCAGGGTCTACAGCTTTGATGCTGAAGATGGAGGAGCTAGCAGGATTGTTCTCTGCCACATAAACAGTGTATGAAGATTTCTCAAAGGTAGGGGCATTATCATTGATATCTGAAATTTCCAGTGAGATGGTTTTCTGTGTAGAAAGAGGGGGCGTACCTTTGTCTGTGGCTGTGATTGTAAGATTGTACGCTGGAGTTCTTTCTCTATCTAGGGGACCATCTGTTAGCAGCTTATAGTAGCTATTAGCTGCTGATGCTATTTTGAATGGGGAAGCATTCTGTAAATGGCAACTGACCTCCCCATTATCCCCCGAATCTTTATCCTTTATATTGATGAGGGCTATCAATGTTCCTAATGGAGAGTTTTCAGGAATTTCTCTGGATGAGGAAGCAAAAATCACTTCTGGGACATTGTCATTCACATCTAGTAGCTTTAATTCAACATTACAGTGTGCTACTAAGCCACCTCCATCTCTTGCTTTTATCCCTATGATATATTTCTCTGTTTCCTCAAAGTCTAGCTCTTCTTGAATTGTTATAAGTCCATTTTCTGGATGTAAATCAAATTTTTGATTCGCATTTTCAGCAATATTGCTAAAGCAGTAGTTGATCTGGCCATTGGAACCATCGTCTTTGTCTGTAGCTTTGACTTGTATTACAGTAGATCCCTTTGACACATTCTCTTTGAGGCTGATTTTGTATACTTTTTGACTGAAGACAGGTGGGTTGTCATTAGCATCTATGACTGTAATCTGTATTTTGGCTGTTCCAGTTTTTGTAGGGTTTCCTCCATCAAGAGCAGTAAAGGTTAAACTAACAGTACTTTCACTTTCACGATCCAACTGTTTTTCCAGTATTAATTCTGCATACTTGTTTAAAGAGTCTTGCTCACTAATTACTAAAATAAAATACTTATTAATGCTTAGATGATATTCCTGGACAGAATATATCCCAATATCAGGATCTTTTGCTTGTTTGAGTGGAAATGTGGCTCCTGGTACAGAAGATTCACTTATCTCTAGCTTGATATCACCATTTAAGAAATATGGTGCATTGTCATTAATATCCTGGATCTCTACTGTTATGTAAAATATGTCCATGGGGTTTGCACTCACCACTTCAAAACTAATGGGGCAGAGTGCAGTTTCCCCACAGATTTCCTCTCTGTCAATCCTATCTTTTACATACAGATTCCCATTTTCAGCATTAACGGAGAAGTATTGCTTTTTGCCTAAAGAAAGGATATGCAGGTTGCGATTTCCCACTTCTGCAATACTCAGTTTCAGATCCTTGGCAAGATTTCCCACAATGGAACCCTTTCCCATTTCCTCTGGAATTGAATAGCGAAGGTGGTCCGAGACAGTCTGGCAGATGAAAGACAATAAGAAGAGGAGATGTACTTGCCTTTTTCCAGATCTGCTCTTAGCTTTGCTCCTGCCGTCCATCCCACCTGCGGTGAAAAGTGCTTTGTGCAATCCAGTAAGCTGAGGAGTTTAAATTCCCATTAGAAAGAAAGCATCAAGAGGTTCCTGGGATTCTCCTGAGTTTTATCTATACTGCAGTGGTTTTCTTTTCTCTGCCATGGTCGGTGAGTGTCCCTCAATTCTGCTCTTTGACTGCTCTGCATTCGGTGACTGGATAGTTAGAAGGCAGGAAGCCCCATTAGATTTCCAGCTCCTTTCTGGGAACTATGTTGGCCAACAGCGGCACTCTGAGTCTCAGATGCAGAACTGCAAGAAGCATCTTAAATACATTCAGATTTTTTCCCCCATTTTGATTATTTTGATTGTGATGGAGAGCTGAATCTGTAGTGCTTATGGTAAATAATGTGTGTTTACAGGGGTTTTTGTGTACTTTTATCAATAGAACAAGCAATATTTCTCTTTAGTATTATATTGCTTAACGCATTGTAAGCCGCCCTGAGTCTCCGGAGTAGGGCAGCATATAAATCAAATTAAAAAAAAAAAATTCATCTCTATACCAAGATAGCCACACTTCCTTTCTACAGCACTCCTATCTTTTTTGAAATCCATAATACAGTGACCCTTCCTTTATGATAATCAACATGCCATAAAAGCAAAATGTATGCAGGTTTCTGAGTGTTGCAGGGCATTTCATTGGGTTAAAAAAGTAGAGAGTGATTTTTTGGAAGAAGGAAAAGTATCCAAAAGCAAATGTTTAAGCCATGAATTATGTAGTTTAGTCACTAAAAGGTTGTTATTGATTAAATACATATAACTGAATCACTATATTGGTAGTGCCAGATTATACTGACTTTTCATGAAGAAAAGAAAGATTGTTGTGAAATTACAATGTAATATATTGAATGGCATTTTGCATCTAAAGTAAACTGAGAAAGAACACCAATGCCAGTGTCTAGAAGTGATGTCCCTGTTATATGGCCTGTGGTGATTTCACACATTGTATGTTAGGGCATTTGGCTCAATTAGTAATTGTAGAGTACACAGAAATTTGCAGCTGAAAGTGATAGTATTATAATATATTTCATGACTGATTCAGTGAAATTAAAACTTTAAATTTAGAAATGTATATGTATGACACTACAATTCTATTAATAAATATATATTTCCTGGTGAAGGATTTTTAATAAACTTTTTCAAAGTGTTCATTTGAACTCTCTAAAGGCTTGGCACTGTGATGTAGGACAGAATTCCTCCAAGCTGAAGTTGCTATGCACACATTCAATGGGGGAAAATGGAAATTATATCCCTTAAATATAGGATAATGAAATATAAAGATTTTCTTGAGCTTGGAGCCCTGTTTTCATCATTTGGCATTCTAGCATATTGAGGAGTGTTGCCAATGCTTTGAATGAGTCTTAGGAAAGTTGGTTAGGTCATTTTAAATTACTTTTTAAACTTAATCCTTAGATATTTTTTTTGTTCTCACTTTATAAAGATGTAGAAGAAATGAAGTCATATTCACTTCTTGTCATTAAATTAAACTTTATTTATTTAAAACTGAATATTATAAGGAACAGGAGTGATTTAGATCTTGCCAAAGGTTATTGTTGAGTGGTCATCTAAAGCAGTGTTTCTCCACAGCTTTAAGATGTGTGGATGTCATAATTCCCTGGTCAGCATGCTGGGAGTTGAAATCCATACAGCTAAAAGTTGCTGAGCTTGGGAAAACACTGCTTTAAAGTGATAGAGACTTTCTGGTGACTAATCATATTATTATTTGTGGCCCATCAACAATGTCTGGAAGGAAAGAATGGATGATTTTCTTACTCTCAATCCACTGCAGTGCAATCTCTGCCTGCTCCATGTTAAAAGTGGTGTTTTCTGGCTTTAGCAGCTGAAGTCCTGCAATCCAATTTGTCTATTGGAGTTTAGTTTTTGCTAGGAAGACCCCTTTATTTCAAATGGCTACTGCATGCAGTGACAGGAATATTTCGTCAACTGGGTTCCAACAGTGTGCTGCCAGTCCTAGGCTGCATCAAGGAAGGAATAGTATCAAGATCAAGTTAGTACCACTTTACACTGCAATGGTAAGACCATACTTGGAATACTGCATCCACTTCTGGTCATCACAATACAAATATATATATAATAAATGCTGATGCTCTAGAAAGTGTCCAGAGAAGGGGAACAAAGATGATCAGGATTCTAGAGATTAAACCATATGATGAACACTTGTGGGAACTAGGTATGTCTAGTCTAGCGAAGAGACAGACAAGAGGTGACATGATAGCAATCTTCCAATATTTAAGGGGCTGTCACAGAGAAGAGGGGATCAACTTATTCTCCAAAGCACCAGAGGGCAGGACAAGAAGTAATGGATGGAAGATTATTAAAGAGAGATCCAATTTAGCATTAAGGAGAAATTTTCTGTCAGTGAAAACAATTAATTAGTGGAACAGCTTGCCTCCAGAAGTTGTGGGTGCTCTATCATTGGAGATTTTCAAGAAGAGATTGGAGAACCATTTGTTGAGCAGAGAGTTGAACTAGAAGACCCACAAGGTCCTTTTTAATTCTGTTATTCTATGATTCTATTAAACAATGTTCCAATAGCATAGTGGTTCGAGCTCCTGCCTAACCTACAAAGGACGATTTGAAACTCAGCAGAAACATTTTTTAAAAAACTATTTTTCTTCTTCTGAGAAATCCAATTTTCCACTAGGCTTTTTAAAGCCACTTGTGCTATACAGAAATGCTGGAGCTGCTGCTGTGCTTTTCCCCAGCTCACAAATAATCCAAAGGAATAAGTATTGCAACTGGATACTTACCTAATTGGGCTATTTGGGAGCTAGGATGAAGTTGAAACCCTCCTACCTAAAGTGACAAGAACTATGAAATGGTACATTGGTATTTTTTTTCCCTAAAAGGTGTAGTAAGGAAAGAAAAAAATTATTTATTTATTTATTTATTGGTTCGATTTATATGCTACCCTTTTCCGGAGACTCAGGGCGGCTTACAATGCGTTAAGCAATAGCCTTCATACTTTTGTATATACCTGCTTAGTAGGGCTTTCACACCCCCCCCCCAAGTGGTGTTCTTTTTTATACAAAGTCAACTTATTGCCCCCACAAACCGGGTTCTCATTTTACCTACCTCAAAAGGATGGAAGGCTGAGTCAACCTTGAGCCTGGTGAGATTTGAACTTGCAGTAATTGCAGGCAGCTGGTGTTACTTAACAGTGCTTTAGTCTGCTACGCCACCAAGGCTCTTGTAATATGTAAAATGTAATACTAATCTTAATATTCTGTGAAGTTTCAAACAAGTGACATTCTCCATGTCAAGCAAATTTCATAACCACCACAATAGTGGAAAAAAAATCCTATAACAGAAGTTACACCAGACAATATTGAGCCAAATGAATTATAGGAAAAATGCAATAAAATAGTTGGTGTGTATATACTTTCTACAGTATATATACATTTAATACCTCTGATTCATACAATAACCATAGTAATAAAAAAGTGAATTAGGCAAATTCTTAAATTATTACCCTTTTAAAGTCATTTTGCCTTTTTATGATAAACAAACATAAGGTTTTTCTTATTTCTCAGCCCAGCATTATGTAAATACCTCTGTACAAGTGCTAGATAAAGATTTCTTCCAGCCAGCTTGACTCCTGGTGAAAAGCAGAGATGCTTCTTTATAGGCAGATATTTCCTGTCATTGTTGTCTTCTGGATGTATTTCAATTTCCATGTCTAGCCTATAACCCTATGATATCTTGGTAGTTTTCTATCCAATTATTAACTCAACCCTGCTTAGCTTTTGGTGCATCAGCCACTGAACCAAAATCAGCTGTATCTCGCACTACACTTTAGTGCAATGCTGAATATTTTTACTATTCATTTCTACTATTCTTATTTGAACTGATAGAAGACGATTTCTTTTGATGAGGAAGAACATATCAAAGAAATATTTATGAGTGAAGTATGATGTTCCTATGTTTATTTAGTTAAAAGTATTCAAGATGTTTGTGTATGAAAAACTGTTCATTATAAAATAATCTGTTGAGCAGTTGCAGCATTTGTGTTTTCTTGCACAGCAAAGAAGCATCAAGAGCAAACAGCAGTACTGGCTAATACCGTAATGAAAATAAACATAAGTAGCACCCAAATGAAAATAAAAGTTAAAAATTCTGAAGCATAATTTAAAGGAACAACCAAGCATTGCTATCAATAACCAATGGAACATATTACCAATTGGCCGTTCTTATGAAAAGGTTCCATTTCATATGCAATTTAAATGCATCCCCATTTGTTTTTGCAAATAGACTAAAGAAGCTCATTCTGTGCTAGCATAGTCCATGAGGAGTGTGGGACACTGATGAGAAACATTCTGATAAGAATTCGATAGAGACAAATGCAAAGTTCTTCACTTAGGAAACACAAAGCAAAGCAAAGCAAAGCACAGAATGGGTTGTGTGAAGATGATATTGTAATACTTGACTGCAAACCATATGAATTAGCACTGTAATATAATGACAAAAAAGACAAATGCAATGTTAGCTGCATAAATAGAAATAAAACTTTAAAATTTCAGGAACTAGATTTTAAACTTTATTTTACATTATACAGATCTGATCTGGATCTAATTATGACACAATATTGTAGGGATTCAAATAATGGTGGGATTCAAATAATTTAACAACTGGTTCGCCCAAGGTCAGGTTGGTGTGGCCCATCCCAGTCCTCCAGCTCTGCCACACATGCGGGACGAGCCTCCCACGATGGCCAACCTGACCCTGGGTGAAGCGGCTGTTAAATTTCCACCCTTTGCCAAAGGACTGTTTCTGAGGGTGCTTGTCTGCATGTTGGTCTTGCAGCTGTTTCAGCCTTTTGGACACGGCTCCTTTAAGAGGTGAAGTTTTTGAGGAACGAGGGGGGGGAGAATAGGAGGGAACTGGAGGGATTCCCCCCCCTCCATGTGGAGCTGAGTCAGAGGTGTTGGTTAGTCTGCAGGCAAAAATGAGAGGGGCAAGGAATTAAGTTGGCAGCATGGTAGAAGCTAGGCCCAATGTAGGGGAGACTGCGGGGTTAGTTTGGCCAAGCAAATTATTACCCCACCCATCCCCCCACTATCAAAGTGGATTCTGGATGATGCTGTGCTGCAATGGAGAAATGGGCAACGGAGCGGCTGGCATGAGGGAAGGAGAGGAAAAGCGGCCTTCTCCTTCCTTCATGCCGGCCGCTCCATTGCCCGTTTCCCTATTGCAGTGCAGCGCAGCATCCAGGATCCGCTTTGATAGTGGGGGGGTTGGTAATATAACAACTGATTCTCCCAAACTATTGTGAACCAGCTGAATCCCACCACTGGTTCAAGATGACTAAAAACAGGTTCTGAGAAGAGCTAAAAGAATGATCAGGAAATTTACAAGTTAACCAGTATGAAAAGAGATAATAGTTTAGGCTGAGAAAGAAATAAAATCCCTAATTATATATTTAGTGCCCTGTTTTTTTACTAAGACCAAGTATGAGTAATTAACAATTATAAGAAAGTAATATTGAGAGGAGAGGAGAGGAGAGGAGAGGACAAGTAATACTTTTCAAATCCATGATAGGATGTAATACAGAAAGAAGTCAGGACTTTTCCCCCTGTCATTTTGCATGTAGCACATGCAAAAACACAATTTTAACAAGGCCATTTGCAAATGGATTTTTTAGAAAGAGCTTTCCAACAGAATCAGTAGTTTGACAGTGACAATTATGCAGAGATGTTAAGGTTAGTGCCTTTCCCTTACTGTGTTCAAACAGAAACTATCTAGAGTGCCATCTATCTGTTTTGAACCCAGTGTTCTTATCATCTTCATAAATTTCCTAAATGAAGGAATAGATGGGGAGTTCATTAAATTTGCAGATGACATCAAGCTGGGGAGAATTCCTAACGCTGGAAGATAGACTCAAAATTCAGAAGGATCTTGACAGACTTGACCTCTGAGCCTTATCCAGTTCAGTGGTCAGAAAAGTAAAGGTCTTGCACGTAGGACCAAATGCATAGATATAGAATAGGTGGTACCTATTCTAGTAGTCATTGCCATGAGAGGAATCTAGGTGACCTAGTGGACATTGCTTAAGCATGAGCCAGCAATATGTTGCAGCTGCCAAAAAAGTTGTAGGCTGCATCAACAGAGAGGTAGAACAAGATTACAAGAAATGATAGTACTGTTCTATACTGCACTAGTGAAGCCACACTTGGAATACTGCATCCAGTTCTGGTTGTCATGATACAAAAAAGATGCTGAAAAAGAGATCAGAGAAGAGCAACAAAAATGATAAGAGGTCTGGAGACTAAACCAAATGATGAATGGTTAAGGGAACTAGGAATGTCTAGTCTAACAAAGAAAAGGATAACAAAGATCCAGATTAGGAGTGACCTGATAGTTGATTTCCAGTACTTGAATCACAGAAATGAGGGGCAGGAGAGGAAGTATTGGGTGGAAGCTCGTTAAAGAGCGATCCAACCTCAAATTAAGGAGAAATTTTTTGACAGTGAGAACAATTAAGCAATGGAACAGCTTGCCTCCTTGAGTCACAGGTATTCCACCACTGGAGGTTTTCAGGAAAAGATTGGAAATCCATTTGCCCAGGGTAGTATAAGGTCTCCTGTCTTGGGCAGGGCATTGGACTAGAAGACTTCAAAGGTCACTTCCAGCTCTATCATTCTATGATTCTATCCTGGATGCTTTAGTTTAGATGTCTACATTCAGTAGAAGACAAGATATGAAGGCAAAATTCTATGACTGTTGCCTTTGACCAGGAATTTAATTCTGTGTTAGTTTAATTACACATTTTATATTATAGTGCCTAGTTCCACGCTTATTAACTTTGCATGACTACAGCACTTTTGATGGGAGCATGAGCACTACATACCATTTAATTTTTTAAAAATTTTAACTATTACCTGGGGAAGCTCTGTGTTCTAGAAACATTTTGTTATAGTAAAATATAAGATATATTTACTTGTCTAAATTAAGTAACATATAGTGGCATTGTGACCTATAATATTAGAAAAGAGTGTAGGGGACTGAAGAATGAGTATTTTTAGACAGAGAATAAAAAATTGTCAAATGATTAATCTAAATGAAACAGATCGGCATATTCCTAAAATCATTATGACATAAGGGAATTCCCTTACCTGGTATATTTCCTTAATAGTTTTGAAATTAATCTATCCAATAATAAATCAAATAGTACCTCAGAAAAATGTTTTGATAAGTACTTAAATCCCCATTATAAAAGGTATCATTAATTTAAGTAGAAAAAATACTAGTCTAAAATTGTTTACTTCATAAGAACACTTACTATCTAGATCCAAGAAACTAAACTTAGTATGATAATTTCTCTTTTAAATATTATGGAAATCTTTAAAAAAGAAAACTTACCTTGCTATTGTATTCAGTTGGACAATTCAAATTAATTATTCCATTTTCTGTGAAGGGTAAGTTAAATGGCTCAGTGAAATATTGGAAAGAAATATAATTTTAGGTGTTGGAACAGTAAAATAGAATAGAATCAGCTTCTGAATAAACTAATATATGAGGATGCTGCTTCTTAGGGAATGGATTTATGGGGTTTGCAATTAATTGATATTTACCTTCCTGTTATTTTCCAACTCAGGATGCAAAATGCTTTCTCCATTGCTTGAAAGAGGCACCTCAGTTTTTTCACCACAAAGCACATTCTCTGCAATATGAACGTTTGGTGTCAGGAAGGTAAATTCATTCTTTCTAGATTCTGAGGACAGGCAAAGTTGGTAGGAATAAGGCAGGGTCCCATCTTGAAAATTGGGTGGAAATATGACTCCAGCTGTGGAATGGGAAACAGGAGCAAAACATGGTAAGAAACTGGAATTCCCTGACTGCCTGAGTTTGATGGCAACGGCCAGAATCACTGACAAGAGGAATAAAAATGACATCACAGCTAAGGCCACCACCAAATAGAACTGCAGGTCCGACTGATCCTCTGAACTCTTCATCTGGTTTTTCATCTCTGGAAGGGCCTCCTGAAAGTTCTCAGCAAATACTAGGTTCAAAGTGACAGAGGCCGAGAGAGTCGGTTGTCCATTATCCTTCACCAGAAGGACCAGTCTCTGTTTCACAGCATCTCTTTCCAAAAAGGTTCTAGCTGTCCTGATCTCACCCGTATGGGAGCCAACAGTGAAGAGTGCTGGTTCTGTGGCTTGAATCAGCTGGTAGGAGAGCCAGGCGTTGTGTCCAGAATCAGCATCCACAGCCACCACCTTTGTTACCAGATAATCTGCCTCATCTGAATGAGGGACCATCTCAAAGAGGGCAGAGTCCTTGGAGTCTGGTGAAGGGTACAGGATTTGGGGGCTGTTGTCATTCCGGTCCAGGATAAACACCCTGACTGTGACATTGCTGCTGAGAGGGGGACTCCCGCCATCTTGGGCCTTCACCTGCAGCTGGAATTCCCTGAACTGCTCATAGTCAAAGGATCGCTGGGCATAGATGATGCCAGTCTCAGAGTGAATGGAGATATAGGAGGAGATGGGAAATTCTTCAATGTTGCTGGTGAGGATTGAATATGTGATCTGTGAGTTTTGATCTACATCTGGATCAAAGGCTTGAATCTGGAAGATGGAGGCACCAGAAAGATTGTTCTCTGGCACATAGATGCTGTAGGAAGCTTTTTCAAAAGCAGGAGCATTGTCATTGATATCAGAGATCTCCAGTAAGATGGTTTTATTTGTGCTCAGTGGAGGAGTTCCCTTGTCAATGGCTGTGATTGTAATATTATACTGAGATGCTTTTTCTCTGTCCAGAGGTCTGTCTGTCATTAGCTTGTAGTAATTTTTAGATGATGGAAGAATCGTGAATGGCAAATTATTTTGCAAATAGCAAGTAACTTCTCCATTATCACCAGCATCTCTGTCATGTACATTGATGAGAGCAATAACTGTCCCAGACTGAGAATCTTCCAGAACGGGACTAAAAACAGATGCAGTTATAATTTCTGGCACATTATCATTCTCATCAAGGATTTTTACTTCTACTTTACAATGGGTCATTGATCCACCTCCATCTTTTGCTGCTACAGTCATCACATATTCTGAGTTTTCCTCAAAGTCCAATGGTTCCACAAGAGAAATCATTCCACTGGTTGAATCTAGGCTGAACTTCTTATTTGCATTCAGCGGTATATTGCTGAAATAATACCTAATTTGTGCATTTGAGCCTTCATCTTTATCTGAAGCTACAAGTTGCAGCACTAGGAACCCAACTGGTAGGTTTTCCCTCAGATTGACTGTGTAGACATCTTGAGTGAATATAGGTGGATTATCATTGGCATCGGTGACATTGATCCATATTTGGGCTGTTCCAGTTTTTCTGGGTTTCCCGCCATCTAGCGCAGTAAGTGTTATCTGAACCGTTGGTTCACTCTCGCGATCAAGTGGTTTCTGCAATACTAAATCTGCAAATTTATTTCCATCTTGACTCTCTTTCACATCCAAAGTAAAGTAAGGATTGGTGCTAAGATGATAATTCTGTAAAGCGTTTGTGCCAATGTCTGGATCTTTGGCATTCCCAAGAAGGAATCTGGTGCCTATTTGTGTTGTTTCAATTATCTCCAACTGGATTATGCTACTGAGAAACTGTGGAGAATTATCATTAATGTCTTGTATCTCTATTTTTAGATGGTAAATATTTAACGGATTTTCAATCACTAATTCAATATTAAGAACACACAGTGGGATATGGCCACATATTTCTTCCCTATCTATCCTGTCATTCACATAGAGGTTTCTATTTTCTGCACTAATTGTGAAATACTGCACCTTGCCCACAGAGATGGCATGCATTTTGCGAATTGCCAGTTCTCTGAGACTCAGTCCTAGATCCTTTGCAAGATTCCCCACTATAGAACCTTTTGACATCTCCTCGGGGATGGAATAATGAATCTGTTCGGAAACGGCTCGGTAGGAAACCAACAAGACTAAGAGCGATAGTACTTGCCTTCGGATTGCTCTGCCATTCCCTCCTTGCCCTCGCTCCATCTCCTCTGCGATAAAGTGACTGCCTCAAAATCTCATCGGAATGCAGAATAGTAAGAAACACTCTCGTTTCTTCTTAATGTCTGGGACCTTCCCGTTTCGCAAGACTGCTTTGCGTTTGTGATCTGCTGTTTCCCCTCTCTTTAACGAAATGCCAGAATCCTCCTTTGGGAAGCATCTGTATAACAAGCAACTCTTCTCCGTTCTCTTCGGTGTCCCAGTTGGTTAACAGCGACACCCTGAGGCCAAAGGCTACAAGGGATATATTCAAAAGTACTTGGATGTGACCCGTTTTTGGTATGTTCAAAATAAATGCTATGTTAAGCAACAGATTTTGGAAAAGTTGGTATTCTGGTGTTTCTTTTTTTCCCCCTGGTTGTTGTGGGGAAAATAGGAAGAATATGTGTTGGATATATTTTCAGCCTTGAGTTATTTGTAAAAATAATAAAACTGGGATACAAACAAACAAATAAATAGGAAGAAGCAGAGTAAATGGAAAAAGTCTTCCAATCACTATAAGAAATGTTCCAGGAGTCTGTGGAATTTTCTTCCTTGAAGGGGCATAAGAAATGTTTTTTATGAACTGGATTTTTTTCTAAAAATAATTAGAATTCCTGAATCATCAGAATTAATTTTGCTCCAGTTTGGTTTATTAAGGATACAAGATAATCTAAATCTGATATTCTTATCTTTTTTTGAGATCCTTAAATTTAATATAGTAACATTGTTCTTTTTAATACTGAAGACTTAAAATATGAGCCCTAGTTAGGAGTCTAATTCAGTAACTTAGATGTTGGCCTTTTGATTGTAATTTTAAACTGGTTGGTCTATTATCCAGTATTAGCATAAAAGCAGGTTGCCTCAATTTTGAAAATATATTCATTTGGTTCAAAGCATTTGGAGATAGGATATCCCATTGGAACAACAACTAGGCTCAGAAATGCATGGAATCCAAAGCAATAAAATAGAATGTGAAAAACATGAAATATGAAAGGTTTGCAGTTATGTTACACTTAAAAACCAAACTAAACCTGATGTCCAAACCAAAAATTCAGCCATATTGATATACAGAATGGTTTAAAATACAGTTGTTTGCCATGTTGCCTGAGTATTTCATAAACTGAAGTTCAGAATGTTTGGATTGAACAAGTTACTCTAGTGCAACAACCAAAAAGACAAATTCTACACCTGAGAAGTTTACATTCTAAAATTCAGTGCAGGATTGAAACAGCAGATTTATGAAGAATATTAAAGAAATAAAGTAAGAGCAGAACAGTTAGGCACAACTTAATCAGTAATGATGTTTTCAGAGAAGTAGCCCATTTCTTTTCAATTTCCGAGCTACACCTACACGGTTCCTGGTCGTACAAGTACAAAGGAATTGGTTGCAGGTCCTTCAATCAAAAGTTGTAAAAAGTTGCATTTCCTCAGTTATATTTCTTCCTTATCACATTTGTGTTTCTTTGATATGTTTGGAATGCATTTTAGATATTTTAACATATAGAAAAATGTGAGCAAATAGTAAAAATCTTGCAAAGAAACAACCAAGTTACTCTTATTCTATCCTAGGCCTTTTGTAGGCTTCTTTCATTCCATAATTGGAGACCCTATTTATATACTCCTGAAGTTTAAATTAGGATACACCACTAGAAGCTATAAATTAATAGTTAAGTTTAAAACCATATATATCTAAATACACCCAATATTTTTTGTGACTAGCATGATTAATTAGTATGGCATAAGCCCTCTGTTGGTCTGCTTATCAAGTGCCATAGCGAACAGTGTAAGCCCAAAAAAATTGTAATCCTTAGCCTGTACTTACTCATACTTTGCATACCCAACCTCCATTCAGTATTACTGGTATATAATGAAATGTGGTGAAGTGGGATTTGTTGTTTTGTTATTTAAATGAAATTAATATTTAGACTTTTAAATTGCAAGCTGCCTTGACAACTTTATATAAAAAAGTGACATCAGAAAGGAAAGAAAGAAATCTATTTAAAAATATTTAAAAAATTAATATTTAAATTCTAAGTTGTTTCGCATTATCATATCTTTCTTGGGAAAAAAGAGGTATCTGGCAAACTCTAATTTGCTTTTACAACTGTAACAATATTTGTAACAATATTTTTATGGATTAGTTCATAAATTAGGCTTATTCACATCACATTAATTCATATACCAAAGGTGGTTTTAGATATGCTGTTATATCTCAACCCAGGTTTCCAATAGAATAGAATTGGAAACTACTACTGAAGAAGCATAAGAAATCCATCAATTGTTATTCATACTTGTAGGTTATTTGTGCTCATTTTTTGCTTTTTCATTCAAGGCATTCAACATGTTATTTGAACTTACAATATTGGGCCCCTTTCCATTTATTCCATTAAATTGAAAGATCTATGAAAAAAAAAGTGTCAAAGCACTGGTAGTATGAGTAGCTCCCACTTTCCACAACTCTCTTTTTTTTAATACACAACTTGACATATATGTATGCATATGTGCAAACTATCTCTCTCTCACACACAGATAAATAATATATTTTCAATTAGAAGGAGACTACACTTGCTCCAAAATCTGATCTTGAAATAATTCCAATTTATAAAAGATACATTAGAAACCACTGAAACTGTAGAGGTTCTTCTGTACAATAAAGCTATAAGAAACAACAGATGAAAGAGATAGTAATATAAAGTAAAATGTGTCTATAAAGCAATATACCATAATATATTTTAAAGGATGGTTAGACTATAAAGGTAGTACTGGTAAAAAAGAAAAAGAAAGAAAAGAAAACTCACCAAACTAGATTTAGCCATCTCAGAATTTAGGATATTAATTCCATTGTTGGCCAAAATCTCGCCAGATTTTTGGTTGCATGAAATACATTCTGCAGGTTGAACTTTGGGTGCTGGAAAAGTAATTTCATGTATCTTGGACTCGGATGATAAGCAGAGCTGATAGGAATAAGGAATAGTCCCTTCCTCATAATTTGGTGGGAATATAATAGCATTGCTTGAATGGGGAGTGGGAACAAAGCATGGAAGAAATTTCAGATTCCCTGACTGTCGGAGTTTCATCATAATGACTAGAGTTACAGTCAAGAGGAACAGAAAGGAGATCAAAGTTAAGGCCAGCACTAGATAGAACTGGAGCTCAGACTGTTGCTCTGAATCCATGGTTTGGTTATTTATTTCTGGCAGTGCCTCTTGGAAGTTTTCAGCAAAAATCAGATTGAGACTGACTGTAGCAGAGAGCGGGGGCTGCCCATTATCCTTCACTAAAACCACTAGCTTCTGCTTCAGAGCATCCCTGTCCAGAAACGTCCGCAGTGTCCTGATTTCACCCGTGTGGGCACCAATTGTGAAGAGTCCTGGCTCAGTGGCTTGCAGTAGATGATAAGAGAGCCAGGCATTGTGCCCAGAGTCGGCATCCACAGCCACCACCTTTGTAACCAGGTACCCCATCTCTGCCGAGCGAGGCACCATCTCGAAGGAGGCTGAGCCCTCTGCTCCTGGGGAAGGATACAGAATTTGAGGGCTTTGGTCATTTTGGTCCTGGATTAACAACTTCAATGTGACATTGCTGCTGAGAGGGGGGGAGCCTCCATCTTCAGCCTTCACCTGTACCTCAAACTCCCTGAGTTGCTCATAGTCAAAAGACCTTTGAGAATAGAGGGTGCCACTTTCTGAGTTAATGGAGAGGTAAGATGGGAGAGGTAATGCCTCTATTTTGCTAGTGAGGATGGAGTAGGTGATCCTAGCATTGCGACCAAGATCAGGGTCTACAGCTTTGATGCTGAAGATGGAGGAGCTAGCAGGATTGTTCTCTGCCACATAAACAGTGTATGAAGATTTCTCAAAGGTAGGGGCATTATCATTGATATCTGAAATTTCCAGTGAGATGGTTTTCTGCGTAGAAAGAGGGGGCGTACCTTTGTCTGTGGCTGTGATTGTAAGATTGTATGCTGGAGTGCTTTCTCTATCTAGGGGACCATCTGTTAGCAGCTTATAGTAGCTATTAGCTGCTGATACTATTTTGAATGGGGAAGCATTCTGTAAATGGCAACTGACCTCCCCATTATCCCCTGAATCTTTATCCTTTATATTGATGAGGGCTATCAATGTTCCTAATGGAGAGTTTTCAGGAATTTCTCTGGATGAGGAAGCGAGAATCACTTCTGGGACATTGTCATTTGCATCTACCAGATTTACTTCAATGTTACAATGAGCTACTAAGCCACCTCCATCTCTTGCTTCTATCACCATTGTGTATTTCTCTGTTTCCTCAAAATCTAGCTCTTCCCTTATTGTTATAATTCCATAATATGTCTCTAACTCAAATTTTCGATGCACATTATCGGCAATATTGCTAAAGCAATAGTTGATCTGGCCATTGGAACCATCATCTTTGTCTGTAGCTTTGACTTGTATTACAGTAGATCCCTTTGACACATTCTCTTTGAGGCTGATTTTGTATACTTTTTGACTGAAGACAGGTGGGTTGTCATTAGCATCTATGACTGTAATCTGTATTTTGGCTGTTCCAGTTTTTGCAGGATTTCCTCCATCAAGAGCAGTAAGGGTTAAACTAACAGTACTTTCACTTTCATGATCCAATTGTTTTTCCAGCATTAATTCTGCATACTTGTTTAAAGAGTCTTGCTTGCTAATTGCTAAAATGAAATACTTATTAATGCTTAGTTGATAATTCTGGAGGGAATTTGTTCCAATATCAGGATCTTCTGCTTGTCGAAGAAGAAATGTGGCTCCTGGTAAAGTGGATTCACTTATCTCTAGCTTGATATCACCATTTAAGAAATGTGGTGCATTGTCATTAATATCCTGGATCTCTACTGTTATGTAAAATATGTCCATGGGGTTTGCACTCACCACTTCAAAACTGATGGGGCAGAGTGCAGTTTCCCCACAGATTTCCTCTCTGTCAATCCTGTCTTTTACATACAGATTCCCATTTTCAGCATTAATGGAGAAGTATTGCTTTTTGCCTAAAGAAAGGATATGCAGGTTGCGATTTCCCACTTCTGCAATACTCAGTTTCAGATCCTTGGCAAGATTCCCCACAATGGAACCCTTTCCCATTTCCTCTGGAATTGAATAGCGAAGGTGCTCTGAGACAGTCTGGCAGATGAAAGACAATAAGAAGAGGAGATGTACTTGCCTTTTTCCAGATCTGCTCTTAGCTTTGCTCCTGCCGTCCATCCCACCTGCGGTGAAAAGTGCTTTATGCAATTCAGTAAGATGAGGAGTTTAAATTCCCATTAGAAAGAAAGCATCAAGAAGTTCCTAGGATTCTCCTGAGTTTTATCTACACTGCAGTGGTTTTCTTTTCTCTGCCATGGTGGGTGAGTATCCCTCAATCCTGCTCTTTGACTGGGCTGCACTCGGTGACTGGATTGTCAGAAGGCAGGAAGCCCCATTAGATTTCCAGCTCCTTTCTGGGAACTATGTTGGCCAACAGCGGCGCTCTGAGTCTTAGATGCAGAACTGCAAGAAATGTCTGGATCTAGGCTTTTAGAAAGAAATAACAAAGAATCTCCTAAATGTAATAATGCAATGTCTTTTAAATTTCAGATTAGTTCTTGCCAGTTATGCAATAAATAAAAATGTTTTTGTTAGAGTTTTATTGGTACAATATATGTTTAACGGAGGAAAAAAGTGTACGATTAGTATAAATATCTGCAGTATTTATGCAGATAGGCAGTAGCCTATCTGCATAATAGGCAGTAGCCTGTTTGTTAGATTGTTTTCAGACTTTTTAAAGATGTTATAATATTGTCAGCTGTTTTCAGTAACAACTTCCAGAAATATATATGCAACTTCCTTAAATCAATATGGATATTACTTTAAATTCCCTGTATGTTTTTAAAGATATTGTGAAGTCATTGTGCTTATAGTAGAAGTTTATAGTAGCAGATACTATTTTGAATGGAAAAGCACTTTTAAATGGCAATTAACATACCTCATTACCCTGCCTCCACAAGCCTTATATGTTACATATAGTGATACAAATCTAAAGTAGAATCTTCAGGTATTTCTTTGGATAAGGAAGGAGGCAAAAATCAGTTCTGATGCATCCATATCTAATAGGTTTGTTTCAACAATGCCACTACCTAACTTTCTCTAACTTTAATTCATTCTAAACTTTTGCTTTCCTTATACCAGCTCTACACTCTTAAGCTTATCTGTCTGACCTCTTCCTTTGTGATCTTTTTCATTTCTTTTTCGTGTTTAGATCTTCAGTAAGCTTTTTCTGTAGCTATACTGATTTGCTGTTCTGGACTGGTCTGCTGTCCTTCATTTTTCTTCACAGTAGAATTGTTTTCAATTCTGTTTTCTCTTTTAAGAACTTATCCTGTCTTGGATCCTTTTCCTTCCTATCCCATGCAATACCATTTATCCTTGGTCTGACTATGGTTAGTTTTTAGTTTCCCTTAAAATCAAGAACATAAGCAATACATTGCCATTCCCTCAATGCCGTGCTTTGCCCACTTCCTCAGTTAAGCCGTTTCTATGAGCTAGAACTTTGACTCTTCCTCCTTTCTCTGAAGGTGAAATTTATCAGCACAACAAATCAGAAATTTCCTGGAAGGTCTATATTTGGCTGGGCCTCCCAACAATTGGAATGATTTCCCATTTGTATGACTTCATGACTTTTTGAATAGTTTCTGATAATATTGACCAGTTCATTCATTTTGATTTTTGAGCAAGAAGGAATATTATTAACAAATAATGCAATTTCTCCCTGCTTTCTATTGCTTTTTTCCCTTTTAAACAAACTGCATCCTTTAATTGCTATATTCCAGCCACTGGGTCTCTATTTTATGAATTAAATAACACTTGCCTTCCTATTTTAAGGGCTCAGATTCAGTTTGTTTCCAAAATTCTGGGCATTAGTATATAGAAAATGAGATTTTCATTTCAACTTCCAAAATATTTAAGGCCTTCTAATGAAGTTGCCATGCTTTGTTCAAACACATTTTTGTTGATCTTTGTGAGGTATAACCTATTTTGTGCTAGCAGTCAGACCATTCAGACCATCTTTCAAGAATTCAGACCTTGTTTCCAGAAACCAAATCTCTCCTATTGATACCATTTGCATAACCCATCAGTGACCTGAAGAACAGATTGGAAGACTGGATGATAACGCCTCTTGAAACCCCAGGTTTTTGAGCTTCCTTCTGAAAATTTCATTTTATGGTGAATCAGCTGTAGCTTTCTTTAGTATATCATTTTATTAGCAAGAAGAGATAATTGTCAATGGGCTTGATGGTTCAGTCATATTCTTGTTCCTGACAAAGCACATGCTTCATGAACTGATGTTTCAGGTCACCATACATTTGTTTTAATTCCTTTGTGCCCCCCTTTTAGAAATATTTGAATAGTGATTGCCTCAATATTTCTGAAAGCATAATTTATATCATGATTGATTACTTCATCAAGATTACTGGATTTTATTGTTCAGACTATGGATTCTTTTAGGATATCTTCAGTGACACTTATTTTATATAAAAGATTAAAAAAACAGTAAACTGTTACTTAAATATAAAAGAATTATTTAGAATAATACATATAATATAATAATAATAGAGAATCCAAGACCTCGGTGCCTTCCGCCGTGCCCTTAAAACTTTCTTTTTTCATCAAGCCAGGTTGGCTTAGCATATTTTTAAATTTTAAATTTTTAATTGGTTTGTCATTTTAAACTGGGGCCAAATTAATATATATTCTTTTAATTGTTCTTAATGTTTGTATTGTATGTTTTTATCTGGCTGTACACCACCCCGAGTCCCTTGGGAGAAGGTGCGGTATATAAATTTGAAATAAAAAATAAATAAATAAATAAATAAATACAACACCATATGGACAAATTACTCTCATTAATAGCTATTATTATAAATGGAGTCCCCTTTATTGAAGAATTTTCCAAAAACAGATCAGTATTTATGACACCTAGACATTTTGCTTAACTTCCAGACAAAATAGTATATTTGGAATATATCATTGGGCAATTAACTTAATTATTTTGTGGATTATGACAATATTTAAAGAAGCCTAGATCCTGGTTTTACAGACACTTTGTTTTACAGACACTCTTACTGAAAATGGGGTGCATTATCATCATTTAATCCAGCTTCAATTCCACAGGTTGATATAGAAAAAACACAGTTCTTAGGTCTCACTAGATAGTAGCATTTAAGAGAAGGGACATGGAACATGCCTACTTTATCAGTCCTGGTATAGCAGGCAGATAACCTCAAATGGAGATGGCCCCACAAATAACCTAGCCTCATGCCACGTAAGGCTTTAAAGGTGATTGTCAGCACCTTGAATTGCACCCAGAAAGAAACTGGGAGCCAGTGCAACACATAAATCAACAATGTAATATGAGTAAATAGCGGGAAGCCCAACACCACACATGCTACCACATTCTGTGCCAATTGTAACATCCTGGGGATCTTCAAGGGCAGCACATGTACAGCATGTTAACTAGTCCAACCAGGAAAGGGCCACAAGCAAGGCCTCCTTATACTGGAATGGGTACAGTTGGTGCACAAATTGAATCTTAACAAAGATTGTCACATACTCCTCAAGCAGGAACCATAAATTCAGGAGTACTCTCAAATTATGTACCAGCTCTGTTTGTGCAAGCACAACCCTGTCAAAGGTAACACTTCATCAGACTGGGAGGGGGGAGAGTAATTATGAATCTCAGCTATTACTTTGGGCTAAATTCATACAGCAGGGATGTCAAACTCACAGCCTGCAGGCTGGATGAATCACGCGCTGGCCACTCCCACCCCTGGTTTAGCGAAGGGGGAAAAGTTGCGATATGTCATGTGATGACATGTCAATGCGAGTTTGACACCCGCCATACAGCACACCATAGTTGAAAAATTAAGGCATCAGGTTGAAAAGCTGAGAATTATAATCCTATAATCTTTACAAAAGGCGGCATTCATTCCTTAATTTTAATAATATGTGCATCTCTTTATTCAAGTCTTTGTGGGCAATATTGCAGGTCAAAATAGAGCCTTTGATTACTCTATTTCTCAGGATGATAGGAAACATCGCATATAGTAAAGGAAGTTTCTTCTTCCTTTACCACTGCCATTTTACCATTGCTGTGGTGGCACAGTGGTTAGAATGCAGTATTGCAGGCTGACTACCAACAGTTTGATCCTGACTAGCTCAAGGTTGACTCAGCCTTCCATCTTCTAAGGTCAGTAAAATGAGGACCCAGATTGTTGGGGGCAATATGCTGACTTGGTAAACCGCTATGAGAGGGCTGTAAAGCACTGTGAAATGGCATATAAGTCTAAGTGCTATTGTTACTGCTGTTGCTTCTTTAATTACTGGACAAAAGAACTCTAAAAATGCTATAGCTAAAATACCAAACTTTCTTCATTTCTTCAAGAAATGTGATAATATCGCAAATAGGTCCAGTATATTATCACAACTAATAAAAATCTGGTTTACTTCACTATTCCCATTAGACAGGAAATACTCTGTTGTGATGGGATTTAAAATGGACTTTTAATCTATGTGAAATGTCTCAGAACAGAATTTCAAGTAAAGTTCCTTTTAGAGGGGCTTTTATTAGAAAAAAAAGGAACTCACCAGTTTTTGTGTAAAGAAAATACATCTGCAGAAATGCTTGCAGAAAGCCCACATTTAGCTACAATGGAACCTACACAGAAATTCTTTTTCATTCCTTCTTCTCAGATTAAGATCTCAGTGACTAAGAATCACATTTGTGCTACAACCAGAGTATCTATTTATAGATTAACATCCAATGTTATGCGGTACACAAATAATTCTATGGTGCCTCAACAATTCTTCAGATCATCAGTGAGAATTCTAGAACTCCACCCATCTAGAAAATATCCTATTATACATTCAGCCACAGAAACTCACTGGATGACTTTGGACCAGTCTCCATCAGCCTGAACTGATAAGGTGATAGTAGTGGGGAACTATAGGATTCCTATGGGCATTATGAATAGAAAATTGATACACAAGGAAATTAGCCTGCCTTATCATGTCACAAGAATAATGAAATAGTGGCAAATAAGTAGATCTATATGACAGATATAATAGTCTGCATTCATTCTGAAACAGTGTTCATATCAACAGTATGAACATTATCCTACCAGACTCCAGGACAAAGCTGAAGGATCCCAGTAGAGTAAAAACTGTGGAGATAAATAAGGCTTATAGGATCAAGAAAATACACAATTTCTCTGAAATATTAAACTCACCTTGACTAAGATTTGCTCATCATTCTTCAAACTTAAATCCTTACAGGCTAGGATAGGGTCACTCACCCCACAGGTTAGAGGTTGATTGGTCAGAGTATTTGAACAGTTTTCCTCATGAAAATTGCAGTGGCTTTTTCTAGAATCTCTGGTGAGTGAAATAGTGTGGCAGTAAGACTGAAGAAAGGCTCGGACTCCATCCATCCCAACAAATTGCGACACGGGGACACCACTAAAATGTACACTTTCTGACTCTAACAATTTCAAATTCTTCCACCTGTACAATCTGATGGCCAATAAAACAAGGAGGAATGTAAAAAACAAGCAGGAGACAAACACCACACCAATCACCAGATAAAATGTGAGGTCTGACTGAGGATCTACAGGAGCTGAGATGTTGCTCAGATCTGAGAGAATTTCAGGGATGTTGTCAGCCAGAACAACCGTGAGAGTGACTGAGGCAGAGAGAGGTGGTTGGCCGTTGTCCTTCACTAAAACCACCAGGATTTGCTTCAGGGCATCTTTCTCCAGAAAAAGCCGAGCAGTCCTGATCTCGCCAGTGTGGAGTCCCATAGTGAAGAGCCCTGGTTCTGTTGCTTTGATCAGCTGATAGGAGAGCCAGGAATTCTGACCAGAATCTGCATCTATTGCCACCACTTTAGTGACCAGGTAACCTGGCTCAGAAGAGCGAGGGGCCAGCTCTATTCCAGTGGAGCCATCAGCAGGAGGGGAGGGGTACAGGATCTCTGGCACATTGTCATTCTGGTCCAAGATGAAGAGAGTTACTGAGACATTAGAGCTGAGTGATGGGGATCCGCCATCCTGAGCCTTGACCTGGAACTGAATCTCTTGAATCTCCTCATAGTCCAAGGAGCTTAGGGCATAGACGGTCCCCGTCTCAGAATTAATGGAGAGGTAGGAGGAGAGGGGTGAGTCCCGCATTTGGCTATCAATGATGGAGTAAGTTATTCTGGCATTTTCTTCCCAGTCTGGATCACTTGCTTTAAGGGAAAAGGCTGAGGCACCTTTTGGATTATTTTCTAGAAGGTAGGAGGTATATTTTGATTCCAAAAACTGTGGAGGGTTGTCATTTGTGTCTAACACCTGGAGTGAAATAATCACAGATGTAGAGAGTGGTGGTGCCCCGTTATCCACTGCTGTAACAGTGATAGAGTAAGTTGGCAATTGTTCCCTGTCAAGGGCTTTGTCTGTCTCTAAACTGTAGAAACTCTCCATTGTTTTCTTGAGCCAAAAAGGGAGGTTGCTGGGAATTGAGCATTTAACCTCTCCACTGTCTCCTGAATCTCTGTCTTGGGCATTTAAAATGGCAATGACAGTTCCAGCTGGAGAGTTCTCAGGCACCGAGTTGATCACAAAGGTGATGGCTAACTCAGGTGCATTATCATTTAGGTCTGTAACCAAAATCACAACCTTTGTCCTATCACTCAGCCCACCCCCATCCATGGCTTGCACTTCAAATTCATATGTTGATGATGTTTCAAAATCAAGGCTCCTCACAAGGATAATTTCCCCTGAAGTCGAATTTATCATAAATATTTGGGAGCCTTTTTTTGTTATTTTTTGGAAAGAATATTTTACTTCTCCATTGATTCCTTCATCCATATCAATAGCCATCACTGTAGCCACTATGGATCCTTTAGGCATGTTCTCCTTGACATTTACTTCATAGAGGTGTTGGCTGAAAACTGGTACATTATCATTTGCATCTAGAACAAAGATGTGAATTTGCAGTGTGCCAGACCTGATAGGTTCACCCGCATCAAAAGCTGTAAGGATGAAATCATACACTGATTGCTCTTCCCTGTCCAGTGATTTTTCCAACACCAGTTTAGTAGATTTGACATCATTTTGGCTGCTTTGCATTTCCAAAGAAAAATGGTTACTGGCTGTGAGTTCATAGTGTTGTATAGAATTCATCCCCAGATCTGGATCTTGAGCTTCTGGTAGAAAGAATTTAGAACCAGGAATAGATATTTCACTGATTTTCAGTTCCCATCTTATTGAAAGAAAGGAAGGAGCATTATCATTTATATCCACAATTTCTATTTCAGTGACATAAAACTTTAACTTGCTTTCAGCAAGGATTTGAAATTTTAAGATGCATTTCTTTCCTGTTCCACAGATCTCTTCTCTATCTATTCTCTCACAGGTTTGTAAATGACCACTGTTGGAATTAAGTTCAAAGTACTGAATTGTACCTGAATTAGAAATAATGCGTAGTCCATGATTAAAAGGCTGCGTCCCATCTATTCCCAGATCCTTCACAACATTTCCCACAATAGTACCTTTGCGTACTTCCTCTGGAATAGAATAATGGAGTTGACCAGAAATAATCTTCCAAGAATTCACCATTATAAGGCATTGTAGTAGAATTCCTTCTCTGTAGCTTCTTTTCTCCATTTACTTCCAGCAAGCAAGAATTGCCCGTGCTTGTATGTCTCTTCTTTATGATCTAGCTGTTCTGTAGTCTAGGTATTTGAGTAGCACAGATATGAAGGTTGAGCTTTCTGAGCAGTTCTCTGCCAGATTGGTAAACAGCGACACCCAGGGTCACAACCCAAAAATTACAGGTACTTTTTGTAATGTTTCTTTGCTTATGTTAATATTACTTTACCTGTAGTCACAAATCAGGCTGATTGTCTCAATGAAAATTATGCTTTCCATCCTCCAAAGATGAAAAAGTAGAACAACAGTAATAAAATAGAACCTGGTTACTGTTTGGTGACACACAAAAGCAGAAGCCTACCCAATATTAGAAGCTAACATACAATCCATGTATGTATTATTTACTTTAGGTTACAAATAATTGCAATTAGTCAGAAATAATTAAGTTTTTCACTGAAAACTACATCAAATAAAAAATGAAAAATCTTCAAAGACTTGACCTATATATTTGAGTTAATATAATATATTGCAAATGAGACCCTACTCCCACTTTCCCATTACCTGCAAATAGGAGAGTTGCAAAATATGTTGGGCATATCTTGGTGACTTGGATGGATAAATTGCTCTTGAGCCTGTCCATTTAGGGTCTCTGGAATCCATAGGCAAGACAAAGCAGGGTGGCGGAAAATGAAAAGGCAGTTCTGTAGCATAAATGCTAATTGAAGCACTAGCATATCAAACAGAGGTGAAGTGGTATTTAATACTTTTATTTCATAAAGTTTAACTTTTCCATCTTGGAAAATTGGTGGTAGATTATTGGTCTTTTGATTTTGCATGAGATAAATGAAGTAAATACGTTTCTTCAAGTTATTAAGAACATTTTTCTTATAACAATTCTAATGATGCTATATTCTGTAATATAATAGAGAAAAATTACTAGCCTTTATTCTAAGGCATTATTAAGCATTTTTCTATTTTATATTTCTCAGACTGAGCAATCTGCATCTGTTTACAAAATGAACTTATCAAATGGATACTTATCAAATGACTTTTTTTCTTTCCTAATTCTTCCTTAAATTTTTTTCCTGAACTTCCAGGATCTTCAACATTATAATTTGTCTATCATTGTCTATCATTTTCCATAAACCATGATACAAGTTAACTAACCTTAAAACTCTTTTTTCTTAAAATTCTTTTTTATGTGACTCTAACACTCTGTACTACATTCAATGAAAACTATGTCCCCTCCTAATTTTCTTGAATGCTGGCAAATTCCATTCCATTCCATTCCATGTGGCAAAAGATACAATCCATTTATGTATTTCACATGCTAATTGGCTGAAGACCAGGTAATGAAGGGGAACAGCCCTTCTACCAATTTGCCTTTCAGTTACAGTAATCCACTGAGACCTTTTCTATTACTTACTGGATGTATAATGGTTACCTCATCACTATTTTAACATCAGTTATCTTGCTGTTTATATATCTTTTGCTTTGTGGAAGTCAAGATAAAATGGAAATAAGAAATCAAAAGTATAATCTCAGACATAGTATGCTCAAAGCAATGTCTATGACTCATAAGCCTGTGTTCCACAAGGAAATGACAAGTGAGCAGAAAGCCTAATACATGTGCTGAAAAAGGGTGGGAAAGTGGAAATCTATTTACAGTTGACATGGGCTGAGCATAGACCAGTCTCTTTTGAACTGAACTCAACTCCTAGTATCTCCATGAACATATTCAGTTTTTTTCAGCAACAGAAAGGAAATGGTTTGCTATAGCTTTCTTCTGGGGTGTTTTTCAATTCCCAAACTAGCCTATGTGCTGGTATTTCCCAAATGTATCTCATTCATATATTGATAAGGTTTTGTACAGGTGAAGGAAGCTCCATTAAGTATTGTCAGTAGTGGAAAATATAAGGAAATTTATAACATAAAAGTGAAAGAAAAGAAGAGTAAGAAAAGGAAAAAAGAATGTAGAGAAAGCACTTTGTTGCCCCACTGAGGATAACACCATCCGTGGAGACATGTACTTTCTTCATTCCACCATGCAATATTATAAATAGTAGTAAACCATATTAGTTGATATATGGCATAATCAGTAGCATAATGAATTCCTTAAGCCAATATTATGTCACCAAATTTACCAAAGTGGTCCGGAAGAAATTATTTGATTATCTAGTTGAAATACTTGCAGAAAAATTACACTCATGTTCAAATAGTCCACTAGTGTATTAATGATTATAGGAATGAAAAAATTGCTAAGTCACCACCTATATTTTAAAATGGCCAGTAAAGCACTTCTAGTCATCACAAAATGTTGCACCATTAATCCTGCAGTCACATGAACACAATCTGGGTGCTTGACGACCTGATCGCACTTTTGCAATCAGTTGCCCCATGATAATGCGTTCACCATTTGCAATCTTTTCTGCCAGCTTCCCTAGAAAGTCAATGGGGGAGCCAGCAGGGAAGGTTACAAGCTGCTGCCACTTGCTGAGAGGACTCTGGTGGTTTGCTGAAAGAGCTACCTGCCAAATGAAGTCCTTTGACAGGTTGCAGAAATGGAGTCCTTTGACAGGGTGTAGAATTGGAGATCAAATCCTGAAGATTTTCACACATAGAGGAACTGGAGTCCTTTGGCGGGATGCAGAAACAGAGCTCAAATTTCTGTACCTGCATGCTGCCAGAGTTCTCCCTTATGCATGGTGGGAAGCTGAACTCCTTCAGCAGGCAGCTCTTTCAGCCAGAGTTTACCACCCAAAAACAAGAAGGAGCCAAAATCCAAGCAGAGAGTGGAGAGGCAACATGTTAAGGTAAGAAGTGTGGGGTGCCTCAGGTAGGTAGGCGAGGCCATGGCAGACCTGGCACAGGCCATGCACTGGTGTTTCTCCACCCAGGTGCTGAAAATTCTGCTTGGATTTTAGTATGGATTATTTTTAGCTCCTAAGCAGACTTCCCACACCCCCTAAAGTACCCTGCACTTCTTACCTGGGACAGCGTCAGTTTAATGACCAGTGAGATTGCAACCACAAGTGCTGGGATTGCAGTTGTTGAGTGAAGCAGTTACATGGAAATCTTGCTTAATGATCATTTTGCTCAATGACTGAGATTCTGGTCTCAATTGTGCCATAAGTCAAGGACTATCTGTATATATTGTGACTTATCCTTAGACATTAGTCCCATATTTTAGTAAAAAAATAAATGAAACCAATGGAAATCATGCTGAAGAATTTGCTCTTGTTGATAATCAAAAGCCTGCAAAATCAGGTATAGATTTGTCTTTAAAAATTGTAGAATTTATGGTTTGGATGGACAAACCATAGGGTCGGGGTACTTACGAGACCGCCTTCTGCCACCAATAGCCTCCCACTGGCCAGTACGCTCGCACAGAGTGGGCCTCCTCAGGGTGCCGTCCGCCAGACAATGTCGGCTGGCGACCCCCAGGGGGAGAGCCTTCTCTGTGACGGCGCCCACCCTCTGGAACAACCTTCCCCCAGAGTTACGTACAATAACAGAGCTCCGGATTTTTCGTCGGGCCCTGAAAACCTATTTATTTCAACTAGCTGGGCTGGCTTGAGTTAAATTTTAAATTGATTTTAAATTGGGTTGTTTTAATTTACGGCCAAAATATTTAATTATTTTAATACTGTTTTTAAATTTTGTATGCTCTGTTTTTACTTTGGCTGTGCACTGCCCTGAGTCCTATTTGGAGAAGAAATTTAATTAATAAATAAATAATAAATAAAAACAAATAAAACCCAAGAATAAATAAAATGGTTTTATCTTTTGATTATGTATCTTTGACAGCCTTATTACTATGATTACAGTAGATAGTTTCCCACTCAATTTTGATATTTTAGAGCAACAGTAGCACTCTGATAAATAATTTAGATATGGAATGGGAACTTCTCTTAATCATTTGTGCAAAGTGCAAAGGTCTTTTCTTTCCATCCTGTTTTCACATAGCAATAGAGTTTACTCTTACTAAATTGGTTCAATCAACCCAGAGTTTTTTATTTAGTTTATTATTTATTATTTATTTATTTTTATATGCCGCCCTTCTCCGGAGACTCAGGGCGGCTTACAATGCATTAAGCAATAGCCTTCATACTTTTGTATATTTTATACAAAGTCAGCTTATTGCCCCCACAAACCGGGTCCTCATTTTACCCTTCTTAGAAAGGATGGAAGACTGAGTCGACCTTGAGCTTGGTGAGAATTGAACTCGCAGTAATTGCAGGTAGCTGGATGTTAAATGCTGTTTAGTAGGAGGCATTAGCCTCCTACGCCACTCAGGCTCCTTTTAATGAGAAGTACAAATGATCAGGCTCAAATTATCCAACTTTGGACATATTATGCAAAGACCTAGCACTCCAGAGAAAACTCTATTGCTATGTGAAAACAGGATGGAAAGAAAAGAAGAGAAGAGAACAACCAGCAGCAAGGTAAGTGGACTTAGATACAGTCAATATGCAGTGGTATTGAGATACAGTCAAGATATAGTGGTGACGAGTGCACTATTAGAAGATCTGAAAGACTATGTTAAGGTCAGATTGTCATGGAGGAAGTTTATCTAAGTGGCTACTAAGATTTGATGTACAATCAATCAATCAATCAATCAATCAATCAAATTGGTTCCCCAAATGATGAATGTTAGGATATATGATCCAGCAAATGGGTGAGAGAAGAGCAAATGTTTTACAGTGCCTTTAACAACCTGAAAAAGGCAAAGAAAAAGAAAAACAAACAAGCAAAGAGACAAAAAATGCCCTCTCCTCTTCCATCAATTATTTTAGGATTGGAAGGCAAAAAGGTGATGGGTGTAAGGATCGCCTCTCCTTCCAACTTAAGAAAGTATGAACTCTTGAAACAAAGTTGTTCAAAAGGATTCTTTTATTAAGCAGAAGTGAAAACCATCCAGCTAAAGCACAATCTGAATGCCCTTAGGCAAAGCAGTAGGATTAAAGTGGTAGAGACCCCTCCCTTTAGGTCAGAATGCAGATTTCAGCCAATACACAAGTGTGAAGATGTTTTCTTTACTATTTCCTTTGAGAACCCGAACACACATGCATTCCCACCACTTCCCTTTAAAGTGAGACAACCCACATGGCTATCATATAAATTCCTGCAGGTAAAGGGAATCTCAGGCTTCCTTGGCGCCAGGATATAGGTTGTAAAATATCTGATGACACAGGCCATGCTAGTAAATCGAATCCAAGTCCCCCCTTCCTTCACTTGAATGGCAGTATCACTTTTAGGGATCTGACATGCTACCCTCCTTAGAAAACAAAAGGATCCACCTGTAAAAAAAAACAACAAATATACACAAGATTTCAAGATTTCATGATAGTAGATCAACAAAGTTTGTTACGGTATTGGGTATTGGGAGTGAAATTTTCTCAGTAAGATTGGAGCCCTAACGTGGTGTTTAGCGACCCATTCATTGTGTGCTGATGGTAAATGTTTCCAAGCAACTAAGTATTGGACTTTCCCTCTGTGGATCCTAGAATAAAAGGATTTCCTTGATTTCAAAGTGTTGTTCACCTTCAATCATGATGGGAACAGGTGGTGTAGATGCAGGTGGTCTGAGGGATGAGATTACTTCTCGTTTGAGTAAACTGATATGGAATACTGGGTGGATCTGCCTGAGTGTCTTTGGAAGAAGTAGTTCAACTGCTACTGGATTGATGATTCTAGTGATGGAGAAAGGTCCAATGAACTTTGGCCCTAGTTTCTTTGATGATTGTAATGATTTCAAGAATTTTGTAGATAAGTATACTCTGTCTCCAATATGAAAAGGTTTGGGTTCCATCCTTTTCTTGTCAGCTTGAATCTTAAAAGCTTCTCTAGCTTCCTGTAAGGCTAATCTAACCACTGGCCACGTGTTTTGCAAATTATCCATCCACTCCTTAAGTGAGGGGATGGTGGGTTCTTCTGTGGGTAGTTCAGGCATGGGGCTGAAATCCTGGCCTGTTGCTACTCTAAAAGGGGTAAAACCAGTGCTTGAATGTACAGCATTATTAAATGCAACTTCAGCAAAAGGCAAAAGTTCGGTCCAGTTATCCTGTTGAAAATTAATGAAACATCTTAAATATGTACCGAGTTCAAAATTTCAGAATTACCATTAGTACACGGATGAAAAGATGTGCTCAACCCCTGGCCAGTACCAAGTAAGCCCAAAAACGCCCTCCAAAAGTTGGAGGTGAATTGAGCCCCTCTGTCAGAGATGATCCTTTGTGGAGCACCATGAAGTCGATAAATGTGTATTAGGAATAGTTTGGCTAAACTTTTAGCAGTTGGGATCTTTTGGCAGGGTATAAAATGTGCCTGTTTTGAAAATAGGTCTGTCACAACCCAAATAACAGTATTTCCCTCACTGTTTGGCAATTCCACGATGAAATCCATAGCGATCTCTCTCCAAGGCGCTGCAGGTTCAGCTACCTTCTGCAATAGACCTGGGGATTTCTCCTGGCGTCTTTTAGCTGCTGCACAAATGGGGCAGCTAGCTACATAGCTTTCTATGTCCTTTTTTAGTGATGGCCACCAAAATTGTCTTTTAATCAGGTGTAAAGTTTTCACAAACCCAAAATGTCCAGCTAATTTGGAGTCATGGCACCGTACCATTAAGCATAGTCTTTGGCTTGCAGGGACATACAACTTCCCCCCCACCCAAGCCAAGTCTTCTTTCATCAGACAGCTGGATTTGTTGTTCAAAAACCATTCATCAGTGGCCAATGCTTGTTTAAAATTTTGGGTGATGTCATTGTCTGTCACTGTTTCTTGTTTTTCCTGGGATCTGGTGACTACTTTAGCGGCTAGTTGACTGTTTTGTACTATAGGTTTGATTACATCTGACCTTGAACGAATGTATTGCGGTTTTCTGGATAGCGCATCTGCCAGAAAGTTTTTCCCCCCCCCGGGAGGTATTTTAGAGTAAAATCAAACCGTTTAAAATACTGAGCCCATCATACTTGTTTTGGGGAGAGTTTCCTTGGGGTCTTTAGGGCTTCTAGATTTTTATGATCAGTCCAGACTTCAAAAGGGGTCTTACTGCCTTCTAGGAAGTGCCGCCAGGTTAACAATGCCCAACGAACTGCATATGCCTCTTTCTCCCAAATAGCCCACCTTTGCTCAGTCTCATTCAACTTTTTGGATGTGTAAGCGCAGGGTTGTAGTTGGTCTTGCTCATTCTTCTGAAGCAGGACCGCTCCTATTGCCACATCGCTGGCATCTGCTTGTATGACAAATGGTTTCTCCGTGTCTGGGTGTTGTAGAATTGGTTCTGCTGAGAACAGCCGTTTAAGTTTTTCAAATGCTGCCTGGCATTCCATAGTCCAGTTCAATGGTTGCTTTGGTTTAGGTTGTCCTCCCCCTTTGTTTTTAAGAGCTTGGTGATGGGGAGGGCAATCTGAGCGAACACAGGGATAAACTGGCGGTAAAAGTTGGCAAACCCCAGGAAGCTCTGTAACTGTTTACGTGTGCGTGGAGGGTCCCAATCAAGTACAGCCTGCACTTTTAGAGGATCCATCTCAACCCCCTGGTGTGAAATGCGGTATCCCAAATAGTCAATCTTCTCTTGATGGAATTCACATTTGGAAAGTTTGGCATAAAGTTTGGCAGCGCGGATTTTGTTTAAAACTGCCCTGACTAGTTTTATATGTTCTGCTTTGGTCTCGGTATAGATTAAAATGTCGTCCAAATAGACCAGAACCCCCTTATATAAATGCTGATGCAGCACTTCATTTATTAACTGCATAAACACTGCAGGGGCTCCTTGTAACCCAAAGGGGAGCACCTTGAATTGGTAGCAGCCGAGGGGGATGTTAAATGCCGTTTTCCACTCATCCCCTTCCTTAATTCTGACACGGTAGTAAGCCTCCCTTAAGTCCAGCTTTGAAAAAATTTTCCCTTTAGCGAGGTGTGCTAACATATCTTTCATAAGGGGGAGAGGATACACGTTCTGCACACTGATAGTATTAAGGTTTCGATAGTCAACACATAAGCGTTTTGAACCATCTTTTTTCTCTCTAAACAACACTGGGGCTGCAATTTTTGGTCGGGCTGGCTCGATGAAATCCCTTGCTAGGTTTTTCTCAATGAATGTTCTCAGCTCTTCCAACTCCCTCGGTGACATGCTGTACATCTTGGGTTTAGGGAGTTTCGCGCCGGGTAAGATTTCTATTGCACAGTCAGTGGCACGGTGGGGGGGGGGGGAGCTCATCTGAGGCTTTTTCGCTAAAAACCTCAGCTAAATCCTTGTATTCTATGGGTATGCCCTCAGTTGGTGTGGCATGACCAGGCATGGCTGTTTCTCGATTCTCTGCCCCCTCAAGTCCTTTATGTGGATACTCAGCAAAAGTCACCTTCCTCTGAAATTTTATGATGCCTTGTTTCCAATTGATTTGTGGGTTCCATCTTTTTAGCCACGCAAGACCCAGAACCAACGGCCATTCCATGCCAGGTGCCACTATAAAGGTAAGCCTTTCCTCATGCCTTCCAATGCCTATATGTAGAGGCACGGTGGCCAGAGAAGCTGGCTCCCCTCCTGCTATTGACCCATCTAGTTGGCAGAAAGCAATGGGGGTTTTCAGCTTTCTTACGTTAATCCCTAACTTCCCTAATAAGGTTGGGCTGATCAAACAACGGGTGCACCCCGAATCCACTAGGGTGGGGATACTTATCTCCCTGTCCTGGTTTGGGATAAATAGTCTTAAGGGGAGGGTAAGTGGTTTAATTGGTTTGTTTACCAGTGGCTCATCATCTGGATCGCTTCCGAATGAGTGTGATTCCTCCTGTTCAGATGCCAGGGTTTCTTCCCCAAAGAGGGGAGGGGATGGGACTTCTACGGTCTCCCTGCTCCTCAGGGCAGTCTCCTTCCCACGCCGACCTGGTTTTCCAGGACCCTCCCCCAGTGGGTGGTTCCGGGCGGGTGTTTGCGAACGACACTCTGCAGCTCGGTGCCCTTCTTTTCCACACTTGAAACAGGCTGAAGATCTCGGGGAGAATGCGGTTTGTGGTTTGTGGGGCTCTTGCTTTCATTGGGGTGAGAATTTCTTCCATGCTCGCCCCGCTCGATACTGGTTTCTGGCCATATCGATCTCAGCTTCTTCGGCGGTGACATACCATTCATGTAGGTCATTCGGTGCCCCTCGGGCCACACAGGCATTGTATAGATCATCACTCAGTCCGTCCTTGAAACAGCTCACCAAAATATCTTCCGGCCAGTGCACACGACACGCGAGGTCCCAGAATTCTTCAGTATACTCTGCTACTGGCCGTCGCCCCTGCCTCACCACCTTAATGCGGTCACGTGCTTTGTGATCTGCCAGTGGGTCCTCGAACCGACGTCGCAGGGCCATCATGAAATGGTCGAAATTCCGCAGTTCTGGTGCGTTGGCATTATGTAGGGTCACCATCCATTTGGCTGCGGCACCCTCTAGGGCTAGGGTCACAACTCGCACTCGGGAGCCTTGGGTTTGGAAATCACGCCCATACTCTTGCATGTAGGTGAGCACATGTGCCACAAAGAATCCTAATTGTTGCGGATTCCCATCAAACTTCACCCCAAGAGGGGGAGTTTCTCTTTCCAGCTGAGGAGCCCGGGGTTGGTTGGGAATGGGCGCCGGTGTGTGTGCTGCCTGGGGGGAAGGGTTTGCTGGGTCTTCTCCCACAGCTGCTGCACCATCTGCTCGATAGGCGGCCTCCAGGAGGGGGGTGCCTCCCCTGGCATCATCCATGACTGCTGCCCTTTCAGTGCTCTTTGGTTGTTGTCCTGGCTCCCTTCGGATGTTAAGATTTTCCAAAGTCTACATCACCAATTGGGTTATATGCCTCTTCAGATAGTCCTCCCTCAGAGGTGCTTCGATCAGCCCCCCCTGGTCAGTAAGGGCTTCTAGTTCCAGTTTCCACCCCGATTTTCGGTTGCCATGGTTGAGGGTGACTCCTCTGGTTCTCTCATCCCAGCCATCTTTCTTCCCAATGTCAATTGACCAGCGGGGCTTTTCAGATTCTCCAGGGTTACCTCATCCTCTCCGATGGGTTGCATGAGACAGGCATCCGACTGGATGGCGGTTGCTGTCTCTCCCCAGCAATCGTTTTCTCCCAGCTCTCTGCTTTGTTCAGACATGGTTTGCAAGGTCCCCTCAGTAGAGCAAAGATTGCTTCTCTGGGTTGACCGTTTTGCAGATTGTGCTTTCTGTAAGGATCGTCTCTCCTTCCAACTTAAGAAAGTACGAACTCTTGAAACGTAGTTGTTCAAAAGGATTCTTTTATTAAGCAGAAGTGAAAACCATCCAGCTAAAGCACAATCTGAATGCCCTTAGGCAAAGCAGTAGGATTAAAGTGGTAGAGACCCCTCCCTTTAGGTCAGAATGCAGATTTCAGCCAATACACAAGTGTGAAGATGTTTTCTTTACTATTTCCTTTGAGAACCCGAACAAACATGCATTCCCACCACTTCCCTTTAAAGTGAGACAACCCACATGGCTATCATATAAATTCCTGCAGGTAAAGGGAATCTCAGGCTTCCTTGGCGCCAGGATATAGGTTGTAAAATATCTGATGACACAGGCCATGCTAGTAAATCGAATCCAAGTCCCCCCTTCCTTCACTTGAATGGCAGTATCACTTTTAGGGATCTGACAATGGGGTTCGGAGTTTATCAATCCTTGAGAAGGATTAAGGCATAATTATATCTATTTAATACAGTGTTATCTGAACAAGAATAATATTTTAATGTTTTAACTCTTCAAAATATTAACTTTTTGCTGCTAATAAAAAGTATATTTGCCTTTTGATGACTCATAAGGAAAAGAAGATAAAGAAGAATGAAAATTTTTATTGCCTGCCTGAGATAAACTGGTTACCTATGGGACATTTTGACTGCAGATCTTCTGATAAAACTATTCTGGTTTCAATAGAAGAGAAAGCCATTTTGATTTCAAGAATTTGATTTTCACTACTCCTATACTGGTGATAAATATATAAGACAAAACAAAATTGGAATTAATGTTCTTTTAAGAGCTTTTCCTTCTAAAAGGAAATGATCATCCCACATAAAATAAACATTTATCCTTTAACTTTATTGAAATCAGTTCAGAAGTAGAAGGCATTAGTAACAATATTCTCATTTGAGTGCTTCTAATTTTGGGAGAGATGGCATCTGTGCAAAACTGAACATTACAATGTTACATCTAACACAAATATTACTACTACAAATATTCACTAAATATATAATAATTCTGATTTGCATTATTTATAATTCATTAAATATATATTTATTAATTGTACCTATAATACTCAATGCAACATCAACTGAATAAACTGAAGCAAAACAGACATCGAAGTCTGAAACAAATCCAACATCTAACAAATAATTGATAATGATAAATCAATCTTATTTGCTTGAATTATATTTATAACAGTATCAACAAAATGGAAACAAATATTAGAACTTGATCTTAATTTATGAAGAAAATGAATAAAACTCACCATGCCCTTTCCAGAATCAAAAATGTTACCTTCACTGACCATAACAGAGGTATCAGGTTTATCCTCGCAAAGAATATTCTCCACTATTTGGACATTGGGTTGCAGAAAAGTCAGTTCATTTCTCCTGGACTCAGTGGATAAACAGATCTGATAAGAATAAGGCAAAGTCCCATCTTCATAATTTGGAAGAAATACAGTACCAGTCTTTGAATGAGAATCAGGAATGAGGCACTGAAAAAAAGTGGGGTTCCTTGACCCTTGAAGTTTCATAATAATGGCCAAAATCACTGCCACCAGGAACAGAAAGGATACCAAAGTCAAAGTCAGAACCAAGTAAAACTGGAGCTTGGACTGATCCTCTGAGTTATTAGGTTGGGCATTCATTTCAGGAAGAGCCTCCTGGAAGTTCTGAGCAAAGACCATGTTGAGACTAGTGGTGGCCGAGAGAGGTGGCTGTCCGTTATCCTTCACCATGATGACCAGCCTCTGTTTGGTAATGTCTCTCTCAAGTACTGCTCGAGCTGTTTGGATCTCTCCCGTGTGGGAGCCGATGATGAAGAGTGAGGGCTCTGTGGCCTGCAGGAGATGAAAAGAGAGCCAGGCATTGTGCCCAGAGTCAGCATCCACAGCCACGACTTTTGTCACCAAATAACCCAAATCGGCTGAGCGAGGTACCATCTCAAACAACGATGAACCCTGAGTTGTTTGGGAAGGGTACAGGATCTGGGGAGTATTATCATTCTGATCCAGTACAAGCACTTTGACTGTGGCACTGTTATTGAGAGATGGAGAGCCTTCATCCTGGGCTTGAACTTGCAGCTGGAAATCTCTGAGCTGCTCATAGTCAAAAGATCGTTGAGCATAGAGAGTTCCAGTCTCAGAGTTAATTGAAACATAGGAGGAGAGAGGCAGGTCCTTGACATTACTGTTAAGAATGGAATAGGTGATTTGGGCATTACGATCCAGATCTGGGTCAAAAGCCTTAACCTGGAAAATAGACATTCCAGATGGGTTGTTCTCAGGAATGTAGGCAACATAGGAAAGTTTTTCAAATGCTGGAGGGTTATCATTGATATCTGAAATTGGTACTGAGATGGTTTTGTCTGTGGAAAGAGGAGGTATGCCTTGGTCTGTGGCTGTAATTGTTAAGTTATACACTGGTGTTTTTTCTCTGTCAAGGGGGCCATCTGTGAGGAGTTTGAAGTAGTTATCTGATGATGAGACCACCTGGAAAGGTACAGTTTCCCTTAGGTAACAGGTGACTTCCCCATTAACTCCAGAATCTCTGTCATGGACTTTGATGAGTGCAACCACTGCTCCAGGTAGAATATCTTCAAGAATGGGGCTGGATAGAGATGTAATAATTACTTCTGGAGGATTGTCATTCTCATCAAGAACCTCAATCTCTACATTGCAATGTGCAACTAGTCCACCTCCATCATTTGCCCGTATTATCATCACATAGCTTCCTCTGTCTTCAAAATCAATGCTTTCCTTAAGTGAAATTGTTCCATCAGTGGGATCCAAAATAAATTTCTGATTCACATTTTCTGGATTTTCCCAGAAAATATAAGATATCTCAGCATTTGACCCTTCATCACTATCAGAGGCTTTTACTTGAAGCACAGAAGTCCCTCTAGGTGTATTCTCTTTCAGACTTGTTTTGTAAGTTGCCTGGGAGAAGACTGGTGGATTGTCATTTATATCAATAACATTGATTTCTATGTTAAGAGTCCCAGTTTTCACTGGCTGTCCTCCATCTGAAGCTGTAAGAATCAAGTGGTGTGTGTGCTCTTTCTCCCTGTCCAATGGCTTTTGCAAAATTAATTCTGCATATTTGCCACCATCTTTGCTCTCTTGAACCTCTAGCTTGAAATATGGTGTTGAGCTCAAATGATAATCTTGAAGGGCGTTGATTCCAATGTCCTCGTCTTCAGCATTTCCTAGAGCAAATCGAGCTTCTGGCAAATGAGACTCACTCAAATTGAGACTGATATTTTTCTTTCGGAAATATGGGGCATTATCATTAATATCTAGGATGAAAACTTTTATGTGGAAAATATTTAAAGGATTATGTGCAACAACTTCTAACTGCAGCATACAAATAGGTGAGTTTCCACAGATTTTTTCCCGGTCTATTCTGTCATTCACATACAGATCACCACTTTGCTCATTGAAAGCAAAATATTGTTTTTCTGAAGAAACAGCAAGTTTGCATTTTAGTAATTGTTCACTATCCAGCTCTAAATCTTTAGCAAGGTTCCCCACAAAGGAATTCTTTTCCTTTTCCTCTGAAAGTGAGTACTGAACCTGCTCAGGTATCACCCAATTGACCAAATCCCAGAATATGAACAGAAAAAGTACTTGCCTCAAATTGAACTCCTTTATTCCATTTATGTAGCTTGCTTCCATTACTGTCATTGTCTTTCTTGTTTGTTTTTCCTTCTTAGTGTAATAGCTTCCAATTTCACACTATTTAGCAATTATGTTGGAGAAAAGAATAGTTTTAATGAGTTGATTCATGAGGGAAAATGTTTTTTTCCGGAACACCTTTTAGAATAAAGCTTTCTGCTGCATCTTTTCTAGTCAACTGGCGGGATACAGCTGCAGAAGAATAGAGAGCTGATCCAAGGATCCTCTTGTCCTATAGTGACACTCTGAGTCTATACTGTGAACTGCATTTCCTGATAAAGTTTTATTTTAATTCCATGTGATTTTTTTTGCTACAAAAACATAGAATATTATTCAAGCTGTAACTAATTTAATGATTTGCCAGTGGCATTGTAACATCAAAGCTGAACAAACGGAATACATTTTTTGACATTATTTTAATTTTCTGGCCAATGGAACTGGGGTACCTAATTCCTTTTCATCAAATGAAACAGTCACAATCTAGATTTCACTTTCTTAATTCTTGAAGGGTAGAAGATGGGGAGAACATCAAAATAGTCAAGTGAGTAGAGGATTTATTATTCTCAATAAGCAACAATATGCACTTGAAAGTCAAAGCCCACAATTAATAAATCAGCAGTGGGGATATAGATTATTATATAAACAAATAAACCATCTAGATGACTGTAAATTTATAATTCTTACTAATAAATCTACATCTACTATTTAATCCCAACAATAAATTCCATTATTTATTTCTTATTCAGTTTCCATAGCATTTGTGCTCCAGAAACTTTTGTACAATGCGTGAATTAGAGGGAATATACTGAATTTCAGCATTCATCTTAAACCTATGTTCTTTGAAATAAATTCTCCTGACTTAATTGAAGTCATTGCATAGTAATTAGTCCTTTTAGTTCAATCAAGCTTTTGCCAACCAAAATCCATGGAACATATCTTCCAAAGAAATTTGTTTTTAAGCAAACAAGTGAAAATGTTAAAGTAAATATTTTATATAAGCAGAACAAAATAAAACTGTAATCTATTTCTTTAAAAAGTTTAATTGCTTGCTTTTGAACTAGTAGAGGCACATCCAAAAATAGGTATCAGTGGGAGGAAGCTGAGCAAACAGAGATATTCCCCTGGCCTGGAAATAAGGAGATATTGTTTATCCAAGTTCTGATTGATCAATTAATTAAGTAGAAAGTTAGTGAGAAGGAAGAGAACAAAGGCAAAATGCACATATACAAAATCTCAGCCTGCCAATTCCTACACAGTTCTCAAACTAGTGATTACCTCAAACTGGAGGGCCCTGGAGAGGCTCTTTTCTATTGCAAGTATAACAATGTTATTTACAGTAGATGTTCCTAATGTGTCCATACTAATTTGATGTAGACACAAAAGTAGTCATAACGTGCTTTGCTGGAGGCATGGGGAGGCAGTATTTATAAAGGCACTTATTTATTCCAGTAGATTAAACCCTTGGTTCCAGTAGATTAAACCCATACTTTTACAAAACCTTTGAAAGTAGTTCAGCTGTTTCAGATCCATCCATATCATTATTTTAGTGGCTTGCAAACATACTGAAATTCTCCGAGTCAAGAAAGTAATGTAATTTTAAACTGAGTTCACTGATACAATCTATATGGGCTTCATCTATAAATCATATACATTTACTACCTAGTTTAATGTAAAAATATGATTAGTTTTGGGGGAGGAAAATGAGGGGGGGAATCTGCCTATCTGGCTAGCATCCTTAGTCTGGTCAGCTTCAGCATATTAGTTTGCTGGTTTTATCCCCTGCTTGGGGATAAAAACCAGCTTCTAAAGCACAGCTGAGAGGGAGCAGCAATGAGAAAAGCAGGCAAAGTACAGAGATCCCTTCACTCGCTAGCACCTCATTAGGGCTGAAAAAAAGCTTCTAAAACACAGCTGAGAGTCGGAGGGAGCAGGCAAAGTGCAGGAAAGATTGCTTCACTTGCTCGTTAGGGCCGAAAAAAAGCTTTGAAAAAGCTACATTCAAAGTATAAGAGGGACCCAAATTTTCAGTCTCTTTTTTGGGGGGGGGTGCGTCTTATACTCCAAAAAATATGGTAAATCAATTCCTGAGGAATTTCATATGACCAATATAATAGAAAATGGTAAACAAACAAATTTTTACAAGGAATACAAAATCAGGCATTTAAAATACCTAGTATTAAGCTTCATTAGAGAAAACAGATTGATGGGAAATCACTGTTGAGATAAATAAGGGTTTACAGGATCAACAAAATACACCATTTCTCTGAAATATTAAACTCACCTTGACTAAGATTTGCTCATCATTCTTCAAACTTAAATCCCCACAGGCTAGGATAGGGTCACTCACCCCACAGGTTAGAGGTTGATTGGTCAGAGTATTTGAACAGTTTTCCTCATGAAAATTGCAGTGGCTTTTTCTAGAATCTCTGGTGAGTGAAATAGTGTGGCAGTAAGACTGAAGAAAGGCTCGGACTCCATCCATCCCAACAAATTGCGACACGGGGACACCACTAAAATGTACACTTTCTGACTCTAACAATTTCAAATTCTTCCACCTGTACAATCTGATGGCCAATAAAACAAGGAGGAATGTAAAAAACAAGCAGGAGACAAACACCACACCAATCACCAGATAAAATGTGAGGTCTGACTGAGGATCTACAGGAGCTGAGATGTTGCTCAGATCTGAGAGAATTTCAGGGATGTTGTCAGCCAGAACAACCGTGAGAGTGACTGAGGCAGAGAGAGGTGGTTGGCCGTTGTCCTTCACTAAAACCACCAGGATTTGTTTCAGGGCATCTTTCTCCAGAAAAAGCCGAGCAGTCCTGATCTCGCCAGTGTGGAGTCCCATAGTGAAGAGCCCTGGTTCTGTTGCTTTGATCAGCTGATAGGAGAGCCAGGAATTCTGACCAGAATCTGCATCTATTGCCACCACTTTAGTGACCAGGTAACCTGGCTCAGAAGAGCGAGGGGCCAGCTCTATTCCAGTGGAGCCATCAGCAGGAGGGGAGGGGTACAGGATCTCTGGCACATTGTCATTCTGGTCCAAGATGAAGAGAGTTACTGAGACATTAGAGCTGAGTGATGGGGATCCGCCATCCTGAGCCTTGACCTGGAACTGAATCTCTTGAATCTCCTCATAGTCCAAGGAGCTTAGGGCATAGACGGTCCCCATCTCAGAATTAATGGAGAGGTAGGAGGAGAGGGGCGAGTCCCGCATTTGGCTATCAATGATGGAGTAAGTTATTCTGGCATTTTCTTCCCAGTCTGGATCACTTGCTTTAAGGGAAAAGGCTGAGGCACCTTTTGGATTATTTTCTAGAAGGTAGGAGGTATATTTTGATTCCAAAAACTGTGGAGGGTTGTCATTTGTGTCTAACACCTGGAGTGAAATAACCACAGATGTAGAGAGTGGTGGTGCCCCATTATCCACTGCTGTAACAGTGATAGAGTAAGTTGGCAATTGTTCCCTGTCAAGGGCTTTGTCTGTCTCTAAACTGTAGAAACTCTCCATTGTTTTCTTGAGCCAAAAAGGGAGGTTGCTGGGAATTGAGCATTTAACCTCTCCATTGTCTCCTGAATCTCTGTCTCGGGCATTTAAAATGGCAATGACAGTTCCAGCTGGAGAGTTCTCAGGCACCGAGTTGATCACAAAGGTGATGGCTAATTCAGGTGCATTATCATTTAGGTCTGTAACCAAAATCACAACCTTTGTCCTATCACTCAGCCCACCCCCATCCATGGCTTGCACTTCAAATTCATATGTTGGTGATGTTTCAAAATCAAGGCTCCCCACAAGGATAATTTCCCCTGAAGTCGAATTTAACAGAAACATTTTTTTATTCTTGTTTATTTCCTCAAAAGAATATTTTACTTCTCCATTGATTCCTTCATCCATATCAATAGCTGTTACGGTTGCTATTGTGGATCCTTTGGATAGGTTCTCTTTAAGATTCACTTCATAGAGGTGTTGGCTGAAAACTGGTACATTATCATTTGCATCTAGAACAATGATATGAATCTGTACTGTGCCAGACCTAATGGGATCACCACCATCAAAAGCTGTAAGGATCAAATCATAAACTGATTGCTCTTCCCTGTCCAGTGACTTTTCCAACACCAGTTTAGTAGATTTGGTGCCAGTTTCACCTCTTTGCATCTCCAGAGAAAAATGGTTACTACCTGTGAGTTGGTAGTTTTGCACAGAATTCATCCCCAGGTCTGGATCTTGAGCTTTTGCTAGAGGAAATTGTTCTTTTAATGATGACATCTCACTGATTTTCATTGTCCATTCCTTTGAGAGAAATTGAGGAGCATTGTCATTTATATCTGTGATTTCTACTTCAATTCCATAAAGCTTTAGTTTACTTTCAATAAGGATCTGGAATTTTATTATGCATTTTTCTGTCTCTTTGCATATTTTCTCTCTGTCTATTAATTGGGAAATTTCTAAATGTCCACGGTTGATATTCAGAATAAAATATTGAATTGTACCTGCATTAATGACAACACGAAGTCCATGTTCTAAAAGTTGTTTCCCATCCATTCCCAGATCCTTTGCAATGTTTCCCACAAAAGTACCTTTTGGCATCTCTTCAGGAATGGAATAATGGATCTGCCCAGAAACTGCTTCCCAAACAATCATTACAATAAAGTATTGCAGAATTCTCTGATCATAATTCCATATTCTCTTAGTTTTCTTCATTGTTTTACTATAATATAAATAGCATCCACTCAGGATTAAAAGCTCTTTTGATAGTACTTACTGACTGCTGAGGTTCTCTTGTGCTGTCTCAAGTTCCAGTTGAAAATATATTGTATCCAGGTTTGGAAGCAAAATATGCTTCTGTTTCACTGTCGCCTGATCTCTGAATTGGTGTGCTTTAATGTATTGACAAAGCTGGAGTGGCTCATTCTTACGTTTTTGTTCCTTAGTGGTATATAGCGACACCCAGAGGCTCAATCCAAAACTGCAGAATATCCTTGGTCATAGAAATTATATACAGTATTTGCCACTATTTGTTTAAAAATATCTATAGTTTTTTATTTTAAAAAATAATACAAACAGGACAGTTACAGTTCACAAGAAAACAAATAAATTTTAAAAGAAACAGTAAAGCAGTTTAAAACCAGCAATAATGCATACAAGGGAGCCAATGGCTAATCAAATTCAGAGAGGAATAATGCCCACAAGGAAAAAAAGTGTCCTCATCACATAGCAATTAGTTCATAGCAATTAAGAAACTATTACCAGATTTTTCATGCCAAAGAAAAGACAAGTGCTAAGATAAAGTTTTGACCATGGGAAAATCATAAGCTTGTGATAGTAACAATCAATCATTTTGCATGAGACTTTCCTTGAAGACAATTCTATGATTTCAGCTAGTACAGAATGCTGTGTTGGCTATTTTTTCATGGATGCAGTCAATGTTTTATTGCACCCATTCTTGGTGATTTGCACTGAGTGCCTATTGCAAACCTATTTCACAGTATTGGTATAGATTTACAATCAAAGACTCCCAAGAGCTAAGTTCAAATCCTCTGACTACATATACGTGTCTGACTTGTTTTCTTGGCAATAATGCAGAAGGGCTTTCTTCTTCCAGAATATCATCTTGCCAGACTAAGATACAGTCTTGAGATTTCCTGATAATCTGAAACCCTAAATAATGTCTGCTCAAATATTATTGAAATGTATTTCTTGTTATCTATTGGCCTTGAGGTTCGTGGTGGTAGCAGTAGCAATAAAAATGTTGATGACGACGACAACAACAACAATGATGATGATGATGATGACTAACAGTATCTGGAGACAGCAGAATAGAAGAGAAAGAACTGGAGAAGATAACAAAATACAAAGACCTACAAATAGAAATAGAATGACTATGGCAAAGGCAAGCAAGGATAGTACCAATAGTAATAGGTGCCTTGGGTGCAATCCCAAAACAACTGGCGCACCACTTGAACATCATTGGGATTGACAAATTCGCCATCAGCCAATTACAAAAGGCGGTTTACTGGGAACAGCTTCCATCCTGCGATGCTATCTGTAACGCCTTCAAACATCCACATCTGCCTGTCCCAGGTCCTTGTAAGGACTTGATAGGTAGACAAAAATGCCAAACCCAGTCTGAGCATCTGGCTGACTGTGAATAATAATAATAATAATAATAATAATAATAATAATAATAATAATAACCACAACAACAACAACAACAACAACAACAACCACAACAACAACCACAACAACAACCACAACAACAACAACATGATTGAGTTGCTAAATTAATTCACTGGTCATTATGTGAAAAATACGTCCTACCTGTATCTGAAAAGACATGGGAACATAAAGTGGAAAAAGTTGTTGAAACTGAGATGGTGAAGATCTTGTGGGACTTTCAAATACAGACAGATCATCATTTGGAACACAACACACTAGATATCACGGTTATTGAGGGCCAAAGCGTACAGTTTATTGATATCACTGTACTAGGAGATGCCAGAGTCGAAGAAAAAGAACTGGAAAAAAATCATGAAATATCACAACCTGGCCATCGAAACTACACAGTTATGGATGAAACATGTAATAGTGATACCCATTGTCATCAGGGCACTTGGTACCATGTCCAAGAATTTTACAAAACACATCAAGAAATTGCAGCTTCCTGAAATAACACCAGCAGAACTGCAAAAAAACTACATTACTCGGAACATCATATATTTTAAGAAGATACTTACTTGGTTGATACCTAGGACACTGGCAGCAACCCGTATCAGCCATTAGCACCAGTCAATGGTATTTGTGACATATTTTTAAATGTCCAGTTGACTGAGTTTCATGTTTAATGAATAAAAGAGATAATAATAATCTCCCAGTGAGGCACTACCTTGACGTGGTTGTGGGGTTTGTGTGCTCTGAGGAAGATGTGAGCTATGCCAGAGGTTCAACCATACTGGACAGGTCTCATCAGAGGAATCAGGCAAAGAGTGTCTCTTCCATAAAAATTATAGTGAGACGTAAATTTCAGAAAGCCATATTGGCTTGGATGTTGCCTGGGTTAATAAGGTCCGTGCTAGATGTGGGAGTTTCTGGATAGCTGGTGAAAAATGGACTACAGGACTCAGAACCATTGGCTGAGCAATCAGGGCCAGAAACTGTAGAACTACTGGAAGAAAAGGTGTTTACCTGTCACAAATATACAGTGATTGAAAACAAAGAAATAATGATCTGTTATTACAGAGCAAGCCCAACAAGAAAAGGATATTTGAAATGAATGCACCAGTTCTGGAAAGAACAACATCCAGAATCAGAAATAACAGAACAGAGGCCAGCAGATCAATGTTGATTTATAATATGAAATAAAATATTCATAGAAGCAGAATTGGAAAAGCTGCAAAGGTTTACCCAGGGCAAAGAAAGCAAAGCCTTGCCAGAAGTAATTCAAAATGCAGAGGCAAACCAGGGAGAGTTGGTAATAGAGGGATCCAACAGAGATATACAATTGTTTTCATTTAAAAACTCCTCTGCTTCAGAAAGAACAAAACCTTGTAGGACTGAAACAAAGAATAACTGAGCATCTAGAGCAGCACAAAAACATCAGAATAAGGCTGCATGCAATGAAGCTTGTTCCAAAGAAACAGCTAGCACAAGTGTTAAAAGATGCAAATACTGCAATATCAACTTTAAGCACCAACTCACTGCAAGAAACAAATCAACTAATGTACAACACAGCTGCAGTTATAACTGAATACCTGGGATGCAAAATCAATAGAGGAAAAAAAACAGTGCACCAAAAATGAAAGATTAGATTGGAAAATAAGATTAGCAAATTGAGATCAGATGCAAGCAAGCTAGAACAGATGAAAGAAAATAAGCTGAATAACAAGAAGATCAAGGAATACCTAATCAAGAAATATCACTTAGAAACAAGGAAGATCAAATAATAAAGCAGCAAATAACAGCTATAGTCAAGAAGATTAGCAGATACAAACCTCGAATTGCAAACTATAGGCAGAACCTCCAATTTCAATCCAATCAGAAAACTTTCTACCAATCCATCAATGGAAAAACTGAAGTGAATCAGTCAGTATCTGACAAGGAAGAAACAGTTTTTGGGTGCAGATATGGGATAACACAAAGAAATACAACAAGAATGCAGCTTGATTAAAAGAGGTGGATAAGAATAAAAAAGAAGTTGAAATGAAAGAACTAGTAATAACAGCAGAAATGGTAGAGAAAAGAGCAAGGAAGATCAAGAATTGGTTAGCACCAGGTGAAGATGATCTGCATGGTTTTTGGTTGAAACATTTAACTGGTTTATACCCACTTGTTGCCAAGCAGTTTTAACAACATACTACAAGGAGGTGAAATTGAGGAGTGGCTAACATCTGGCAAAACCTACCTGATAATGAAAGATCCAGCAAAAGGGGCAGAACCAGGCAACTACAGGCCAATTACCTGCTTACCAACAACTTTCAAATTGTTAACTGGTGTGGTAGCTGATGCAGTCCAACAGCATCTAGTTGAAAACAATCTCTTTCCATCTGAACAGAAAGGAAACTGCCCCTATAGTAGAGAAACAAAAGATCAACTTCTAATTGACAAAATGATTTTGGAAAGCTGCAAGATATGAAAGATCAACCTGAATGTAGCATGGATTGACTACAAAAAGGCATTCAACTCTCTGCCACATGACTGAATAATCAAGTGCCTAGAAATAACAGGAGTCAGTAGAAACATCATAAGCTTTGTGCAAAGATCGATGGCACAATGGAAGACACAATTACAGGTCAATGATGAGAGACTGGGAGAAGTTAATATCAAGAGAGGAATATTTCAAGGAGATTCACTATCACCACTACTATTTGTCATTGCACAAATAGTGCAATAATATTGCAATAATAATATCAACAATACTGAATAACTCAGGCCATGGCTATCAAACATCAAAAACATCTGCCAGACTATCCCACCTCCTTTACACGGACGATCTAAAGCTGTATGGAAAAATACCATCTGAAATAGAATCGCTGTCAACACTGTTCATATATATAGCCAAGATATTGCAATGGAGTTTGGACTGGACAAATATGCCACACTCACTATCAAACTAGAAAAAATAATGAAAACTGAAGGAATCAAGATGCCCCATTAAAATAACATTAAGAATCTGGATGAAGATGATTACTACAGATTCCTGGGTATCCTTCAAGCTGACAACATCAAGCATACTGAAGTCAAGAAAAAGATTAGAAGTGAATACATCAAGAGAGTGAAAAAGATCTTAAAGTGCAAACTCAATGGAGGAAATACCATCAAAACAATTAACACCTGGGCAATACCAGTCATTAGATACACAGCAGGAATAGTGGACTCAAGCAGAATTAAAAGCAATGGATAGGAAGACTAGAAAAATAATGACAATGAGTCATGCTCAAGAACAAGCTCTACAAATGAATGTCATGAAAGCGAAGATACAGGACTCCTCCTTTGGCTTCCTGGTGTTATATTGGTTCCTCTTCTTGACTTACGGTCTCTATCGCCTCCTTACTACTCTGATCCTCTTCATTTCCCATCAGTTGGTCAAAAATGTCCTGTGCCGTCACTAAGCTATCGATTTTAACCTTCTTGCCTTGCCATGAAACAAGCATTTCTTCCAGGAGTATCCACCTAAACAAGATGTTTCATTTGTTCAATTGTAGGGCCAAGAAATGATAGTCCTTACGTTGTTCTTGAACCCTTCTAGGGATTTGCTTCGATGTAATAATTTCCTTCTCCTTGTAGCTCATTGGTTCCTCTCGGGTGATATTATAAACTATATCCCAGATTTTCTTTCAGCCAAATCTAATATTGACCTCTCTGGGCAATTTGTGATGTCTAGCATAATTCGTTTGGATTCGATACACTTCATTTAATTCGTTCATAATTTCTTGCTTATCCCTTTGGAGAGATTCTGCTATAATGACTGCCATTAACTGTCTTAAATCTTCATCCTTTGCCTCTATCACCTTTTGAAATCTTAAGTAGAACAATGCCTGATCCATTTCTAATTGGATTAATGAATCTTTGAGGTCTTTATTTATTGCCATCATTTTCTGATCTACCAGGTCTAATTTTTGTTTTTGGTTTGTTCTGTTTTGGCTTCTACTATTTTTATTCTTTGTTCATTCTTCTGAATTGCTTCCTGGATTGAGTTCATTTTATTATCCAATTTCTGAATATCCAATTTCATTTATTTATTTTGTTCAACTTGTATTTCTCTGTGATTGCTAGACATTGTTTCTTGCATCTTTACTATTGTCTCCTGGATCAATGTCAGAGTGGCTTGCATTGTTTGCATGTTTGGGGTCATGTTAATTTTTTCCACCTTTGATAACCACCCTGTCAACTGTTGATTTAATGGGGAAGCCATCGTTATCGTTGGATTTGATGCAGTTTTTTTCCCTGCCTTTAAAGTTGTTGTTGTGACAACAACTGTCATCTCTTTCAATACCCTACTTTGTTCTCCCAGTATTCTATAGATGTTTTTTCATCTATGGTCATCAACCATTTACTATCTGACTTTTATTTTATTTTATTTTTCCCCTCCTTATGATATTAAGTATTAGGTGTTAAATAATCAATTCCACTAATGATAGCTATCTCTGTTCTTAATCAACCTTAACAGATTATTCCATATAAGTATCAATATCAATAGTCTATGTAAATTAATCAAAGTGAAAGCGAAGTGAAAATACCGGAATCATAGAGGGAGGCATACATCACCTTAATCTTGAAAGAAGGTACAGATAAAAATCAAATCAAAAATTACAGACCAATATCCCTCTTAAATGCAGATTATAAAATATTCATGAATATAATAGCAGAAAGGCTGAAAAGAGTATTGAATGAGACTATACACCTGGATCAAAATGGCTTCCTTCCAAACAGACAAATAAGAGATAACAGAAGAATAATAGTAGACATACTGGAATATTATGAAGCCCACCAGAGAAACAAGCGGCTCTTGTTTTTCTGGATGCCCAAAAGGCTTTCAATAATCTAAACTGGCAATTCATGATTAGGCAAATTAGACCCATGAAACTGGGAAGTAAATTCGAAAATATGATAGCGGCAATATATACGACGCAGAAGGCAAGGATAATAGTAAATGGGGACACCACCAACACATTTCAAATAACCAAGGGTGTATGTCAGGGATGCCCACTGTCACCACTTCTCTTTATTTTAATGTTAGAAATTTTACTAAATAGAATCAGAGCAAACTGAGAAATAAAGGGAACGAAAATTAAAAGAGAAGAGTATAAAGCACAGGCCTTCACGGATGACATGGTATTCATTATTGAGGAACCTCTGGAATCCGGTCCTATTGGGAGGTGTGGCCAGCGTCGCGGTGAAATGATGGCCTCTTTGAGGGCTCTCAAGGACCCGTTGATATCTCCACTGCCTGAGGGTCCCCAGGGACCTAAGTCATCTTGTAGAGATGACAAACAAGAGGAGCACATACCGGTCAACACAGGGAGTTCACCAACTCCCTGGTAGGACCGGAAGAAGCTTCTCAATTCAGACAGTGCAGAAAGCGACCTAAGAGGTCGCTAGGAAACTGGGGCAGCTACAACAAAAGAGGATCAAGAAAGACAGCATGTGACATGGAGGTGAGAGTGATCTGATTTTTTTAACAAGTGTTTCTCTTCAAATCCACCTGAAAAATTCACAGGATGGAAAAGATTTGCTGAAAGTGAGGACTGAGAAAGGGTGTGTATTCCGTTCTCACATACAGCAATTTGGTGGTGAGGAAAGCGAAACTGGAAGCTTTTTTACTATCTTGCTATTGAAAGAAAAAGAGAACTTGGGGAATTTTGAACCTTTTTAAAATTGATGATAAGAATTGGGGCAATGAATTGAATTGAAGATGGAAATCCCATTTGAATGAATTACTATAGAATGGTGATGATTGCTACAAGAATCTTGAAACAACAAAGCTTAAAGAAGTGAAAGTGCTGCCCAGATGGACTGCCAGCAGAATATTACAAGACACTTCAGGAATTGTTGAGCCTCCCTTTGTTAGAAGTCATGAATGAAGTCATGTCAAAGATGAAACTACCCAAGTCATGGTCAGAACCATATATTACACTTGTTCCAAAGGAGGATACCGACCCACAACAAATCAGGAATTATAGACCCATATCCCTGCTAAATTCAGACTATAAAATCTTCACTTCAATACTGGCAGAAAGACTTAAAAGATATCTAAAAAATTTCATACATCCTGATCAAAATGGGTTTCTGCCAAAAAGACAAAGATAATATGAGGATAATTCTGGACACTTTGAAATATTATGAGGCACATCCTGAAAAACAAATGGCTTTGATATTTCTAGATGCACAGAAAGCCTTCGATAATGTGAATTGGCGATTTATGTTATTACAGCTGGAGCAGGTGGGCTTTGCTAGAAAATTTATTCAAGCCATAGAAGCCATATATCACAAACAGCAAAAGTAATGATAAATGGAGAATTGACAGGGTCTATTGAAATTAAAAAAGGAACGACACAAGGTTGTCCACTGTCACCTCTGTTGTTTGTGTTAACATTAGAAGTGCTAAACAGAAATATTGGAGAAAAAAAAAGATATAAAAGGAATGAAAATTCAAAAGAAAGAATACAAATTGCAAGCATTGCAGATGACCTGGTTTTTATTTTTGAAGATCCATTAGAAACAGCAATTAAATTGATAGAAAGATAGGAGAATATGGAAAAGTAGCAGGTTTGAAAATAAATAAAGACAAAACGAAGATGTTGACAAAAAATATGTTAACAAAACAAAAAGAAGAACTGGCGGAAGTATTGAAGATACAGGTCACAAATAAGGTTAAGTACTTGGGGATATACTTGACAGCAAGATGTAGTACACTCAAAGAGAACAATTATAATAAACTCAAACAACAGATAGTGACAGACTTGGCAAAGTGGGAAAATTTACAATTATCATTAATAGGGAGAATATCAACGATTAAGATGAATATACTACCTAGAATTCTATACTTGTTCCAGACAAGTCCAGTTAGGTTGGGGAAAGATTATTTTGAAGATTTAAATAAAATAGTGTTGAAATATATTTGGCAGGGGGGAAAAGCAAGGATAAAATTAAAATTGTTACAAGATGCTGGAATAAGAGGATGATTTGGCTTGCCTAATTGGGAATTATACTATCAAGCAACAAATTTGATGTGGATCAAGGAATGAATAATGTTAAGAAATACTAGATTATTGACTCTAGAAGGACATGATTTGTTGTTGGGGTGACACACTTTTTTATCGTACAAGGGCACAAAAACACAGGGATATTTTAGAAGACATTTTATACGAGAGGCTTTGCTATTAAATTGGGAGAAGATTAAAAGACAACATTATTTAAAAATTCCAGTCTGGTTATCAACTATTGAAGCATTCACATATTCAATAAAATTTAGAAAGGAACAAATTGTTAGATATAGTGAATTATTGAATGAAAAGGGTGAACTTAAATCTATGCAAGAATTAGAAGAACAAGGTATAAAGATGAATTGGTTTTCCTATCTGCAAATACATTCTAGATATGATAAAGATTTTAAGACAGAAGGTTTTTATGATAATTTGACTAATTTAGATAAAATTTTAACAGGTACTGATGAAAACGTAATTAAAAAACCATATGGATATTTATTGGAGGTTAAATTGGAAGAAGAACAAGTTAAAGAAACAATGATTGCTTTGGGGGAAAATTTTGGACGGGGGATTGACTTAGAGAAATGGCAAAAATTGTGGTTGCAAAATTATAAAATGACAATGGCAACTGCATATAAAGAAAATTTGTATAAGATGTTTTACAGGTGGCATTTACCCCCGATGAGAATAGCCAGAATGTTCAAGAATAAATCTGAAAAAATGTTGGAAATTGTCAGGGTGGCAATTAATCCCATTCCGCTTTGGGGTAATTGCACCTTAATTAGAGATGGGACGTGGCTTTTCCTTGCAGCATACTTTAAGAAAATAAACCCGAGATATATTCTAATAAACACATTTTATTATAAAGAAGTAAAAAACATCTTACTAGTTATTAATTACATCTTGGCAGCGTTCCTGCCTTACCTCTTGGCAGGCGAATAAAGAAAGTTAGAAGAAAGTGAAAGAATGTGGACATGCGCAATGGTTTAGAGATAAGAGTCAGATCAGTCTACCGTAAGTCTCAGAATGGGAGCCCAGCTGACAAATACAAAAACGCAGTGACAATCCCCTTCTTTTGTCAGTTGAGTGGACATCAGGTACATCATCAATTAAGACATATCTTCTTACGCAGATACTTGTGTTGAGCTGCTGGAAGCGGTTTGTTGAGCATATCAGCAATTTGATCATGTGTAGATACATACTGCAATTTAACAAAACCTTGTTTCACTATTTTTTTTATGTTTTGATAACGGATGTCAATGTGTCTGGACCTAGAACCTGTGAAATGTGATTCAGAAATATAAACCACCGATTCATTGTCTTCCATCATGGCAATCAGTCTGATTGGGTGTGTCCAGATATCTGTGACCAAAGCATCAAACCATGTTAGAGAATTACATGCATCTGAAACACAAGCATATTTAGCTTCAGTAGATGAACAAGAAACAAAATTCTGTTTACGCACTTGCCAATAAACAGGACATCCATTTAAGAACATCATATAACCTGAAGTACTTTTACGTGATTTCTTATCACTTGCCCAATCAGAATCTGCATAACAACATAATTCTGCATAATCAGTATGTGTTGGTTCTAACAATAACTTCATATGTTTAGTGTGTTTTAGGTATTTCAATAATTTCTTAACACGTGTCCAATGAAACTGTTTTGCCTTACCTACGTGTCAAGACAAGAAATTAACACTAAGTGCAATGTTGGGTCCAACTACTAATGTACAACAGTGACCCAATAACTGAATGATAAAGTGTTTGATCCTCGAACTCAGGACTTGGTTCATGTGTCAAGTTATGAAAATCTGTTTGCATGGATGTCTTTGTTGTGTTAGCATCCTTCATGTTGCAATGATGCAAAATTTGTTCAATTTTATCCTCTTGTGAAAGATTAAACCCCTTCTGTGTTTTGTCAATCTGAACACCTAAATAAGTGCTAATATGACCCAATGATTTCAATGTGAAATATCTCTGCAAAGCTTTGGCGAAAATTTCACTCATTTGCTTATTTGGATCAATGTAAACAATATCATCAACATAAACAAGAACTATCTCATATGCATTGTTAGATCTTTTTGTGAACATGCACTCATCAGTTTTGGACTTAATAAAGCCCATTGAATTTAGTTTGTCAGTAAGACATAAGTACCACATTAAACCAGACTGTTTCAGACCATAAAGACTTTTGTTTAGAAACCAGGTATCCCCTTCTTGCTGTCGGAACCCTGGAAGACCTCTCACGTAGATCTCTTCATCTAGGTCAGCATGTAGATAAGCCGGGTCAACATCAAACTGGAAAGCTTCTAAACCAAGAATAGTTGCAGTTGCTAAAGCAATTTTTGCACTCTCAGTCCGGACTGTCGGTGAATAGGTATTTGTGTAATCCTCAGGATAACGTTGAGTGAAACCCTGACTCTACAAGTCTGGCCTTGTACAATGACTCACCATTTGGCTTCTTTTTGATTTTATAGACCCATCGAGTGCCAATGACCCTTTTGTTTGCTGGAGGTTTTGCAGGTGTAAACACCTTAAATTTTTTTAGACTGTCCATTTCAACCTGCATTGCCTCATACCATTTGTCTTGCTCTGAATCAGGAAAATGTTTGATTTGTGTGAACGTATCAGGTGGAAATGTAACATTGCAAATCAAAGGCAAGGGTGTTTATGTCAGTTGCCAAGAATATCGTTGTGGAGGGATTCCCTTTGTGACCCTCTTGGAATGTCTCAGAACAACAGTCCATTCTTCTTCTGCTTCGTCCTCGTCCTCACATTCGTCGCTAGCGTCAGCATCTGCGGCTTGCGAAGACAGAACATCAGGTTGAGAAGAACTAGTGGCTGGAACATTCACCTGTAGATCTTGGTCATCAGGCTGTGTGGCATCAGCAGTATCATCTGTAGGAAAATAAACTCCAGGATCATTGGAATGAATCCTGGACCAGTCAACATCTTCCTCAAAATTAGCAGATTGAGAAATCACAATTACATGTTTAGAGTCAATAAATTTGCTCCATTTTGAGTTATCATCAATACCCATAAATCTCAGTCTCTTTGCTGCTGGACCTCCTTTTCTTCTTTGAGCTAAGGGAATGTTCACCATAGCATATGAACCAAAAATATGGAGGTTTTTGAGATCGGGCTTGTAGCCATACAACATGAAGAAAGGAGTCTGATTTATTACACTGCTCCAAGTATGATTGACAATGTAATTTGCATATTTGATAGCTTCACCCCAGTAAGGGTTACTAAGGTTGGCGTCTTCTAGGAGACAATGCATCATGGTTTGCAGGACTCCTTGTCGTCTCTCCGCGACCCCGTTGTGAGCCGGTGTGTAAGGGGCCGATGTCTGATGAAGAATTCCATTCTTATGCATCCAGTCCTGGAAACGCTGAGACATGAATTCAGCACCACGATCACTCTGGATTCTGGTGATGTGAACTTGGTGTTGGGTAGAAACAAGAGCAGCAAAGTCTTTAAAGATCTGAAAAGTCTCAGATTTTTCTTTCAGAGGATATACATATCCATATCTAGAGTAATTATCAACAATTGTTAGAAAATATTTTTTACCACCAAGTGTTGGCTTAAAAGGACCAACTATATTAGTGTGAACCAAATCAAAAATGCGTGTTGACAGGCGTGTAGCACATTTGGGAATGGCTGCTGCTTTGGATTTGGCTTTCTTGCAGACAGCACAATCCAAAAACACCTTACACCCCTTTAGATCCAAACCTTTTGCGAACTCCGGCATCTTCCTAAGACCACGGAAACTGGCATGCCCCAATCTTCTATGCCATTTATGGATACACCTGGAATGCAAAGGTTTACCAGTTAGTGAATTTTCAACATTAACAGTTTTATGAAGAACCTCAGGCTTGCTCTGAGCAACCTGTTTCCTTATTTTCTTTTTGTTGGCTTTAGGAGCCTTTGTAGTAGCAACAGGATCTCTCTCTGAAACATCTCTCTCTGGGCCTGTGCTCTCCCTTTCTGGTATACTTGCCTGTGTTTGTGATTTAGGCTTTGGCTTTAAGTAATAAACACCACCAATTAACATGGTTTCAGCAACAATATCTCCATTTTTAACTATGTAACTTGCTTTTTCAAGGTGGTGAACCTGGAACTTTAATGCCCTAGACAAGTGACTCTGACTAAGCAAATTACTATTTGCTGTTGGTATGTAATAAACATCAGGAATGAATGCATCAAGCTCTTCAACATAAACAGTTCCTTTTTCTTTAACCTGACAAGGATGATTGGAAAAAGAATAAAGTTCATGTAGTTCAGGTTCAGGCTCGTGCATCTCTGTGAAAAGTTCCTCTCTGTAGGTAACATGCAATGCTGCACCACTGTCCAAAGTCCACAGGAGTCATCTGTCGTACTCTGGTTGAGGTTGTGGATCGTTGGTTAACGCCAATGTGGCGAGTGGAGCTTGTGGATCACGCCTGGGACCACGACGACCTTGTCTTCTGCCTCTACCTCCTCTGGAATCTGTTCCTCTGGGCTGGTACAAGACGGGAGCTGGAACTCGTTGGGGACAATCCCGGGTGGCATGTCCCACACGATTACAGATATAGCATCTTGGCATCCTTGGAACGTAGGCTCTTCCTCGGACGGGACGCCTCGCTGGAGCTCTTGATGCAGGTGGTCCTCTCAAATGTGGAGTAGCTAACATAAGTGCTTCTTCTTCAATTAAAAGTCTGCATATATGATCCACTGTGTGTTGAGCAATAGGCACTAGATTAATCTTTGTAATGGCATCTTTCCATTCATAATTCAATGAATTAATAATAATAATGCTGATCATTTGAATATCATCAATAAGATAGCCTCTTTCTCTCAATTCTCTTCTGATTCCTCTCAGTTTGGTTAAATGTCCTCCAATTTGTTCACCAGGTTTCAATCTCGAACCATGGAACTCAGACATGAGCAAATATGAAGATTCAATTGAAATAGGCCTGTAGCAATTTTCCAATTGGACCCAAATTTGTTGGGCTGTTGCATCAGGTGGAAAGGTAACCTGCAGTTCAGTATCCATGGACATCAGTAATGTTGTGCAAGCTTTAGTCTCTAAGTCTCTTATTGCAGGAGTCCATGGCTGGGCAGGAGGATTAAAAACCATACAGTGAGTACCTTCTCTGCGAAGTAACAATCCAATCTCACTGAGGCCTCACCAGGCCTTATAATTCTGTCCTGACATCTTTAATTTCGACCAGCTAGTGGAGCAACAGAAAAGGCATGTTGAGGAACATGCATTTGGTATGCTGGCTGTGCTTGTAAAAATACCTGTGGTATTTGCTATGCATGTTGTGGACCAACAAATGGTCCTGGTTGTGCCGCTGGAGGCATTTGTGCACGCACTTGAAAATGTGGCTGCTGTATAGGAATTTGCTGTGCTCCATTTAAAAGGACACCAGCACCAACAGGGGTGCTGAAGATTGAGCCTGTGGAGACACTTGTGGCATTGCAGTCTGAATATCTGAGTGGATTAGAGACATGTTTGTTAAAGTCCTATGCAATACTTGAAATTGTTCTTGCAAACTGCGATGCATTTCAGCTTTCCCTAGTAAATTACTTTTGCCAGCAGATGGTGCTGCAACTTTAGTTTTGGGCAGCTCAGATAATTTTTCCACCTTCATGGCATGGTGTGTAATTTTAGGAGAACGTCATGTGACAATTGTGACGTGTACACAGCTCTCTGTTCTGATAGGCCCTCTTGGGGGTATGGCTTTGGCTTAGAAGAAGGAGCCAAGATGGCATTTTCAGGAATTTTAAAAACACGAGACTCTCTCTTATCTTGCTCGAGCATAGATAAAGCTATTTTTGCCTGGGATAGCTCATGTTCAAAAAATTTTATATGGTCATGATAGGCTTTTATAGTTTGGTTATCCAGGGTGATCTTGGAGCTTTGAGGAGAATAATAAATTATTTCTCTGTCTGCGTGGGGGGAAAAATGCTCAGCAATTTGTGAAAACTTTGGCCTTGCACCAAGCGTTTCAAATTCAAAAGGTTCTGGGACAACTGTTTGAGAGCATGCATATTCAGAAGAAGATGTCACTGACCTCAATTGCCTTCAAAAGCAGCTTTTCTGTCATCTTCCTCCTGAAGCCTCTGTAAGAGCATTTCATCCGTTTCGCCTCCCTGGCTCCTTGTTCCAGGCATGTGGCTGAAGCAACATGAAAAGTTGAAAGCCTGTGTAAAATTCTTTTCTCTTCTTCATGAGAGAGATCAGAGATATCAGAGAAATTTATATCTTCAGCAGACTGTATTCGTTTGGTCTTTTTCTTTCTTGGCATATTTGCAAAAAATAATCAGCGTTCCTCAGTCGCCGAAAAAACTAATGTGGACATGCGCAGTAGCTTAGAGATAAGAGTCAGACAATCGACCTTAAGTCTTAGAAATCAAGCACAGCTGGCAAACAGAAAAAACACAGTGACAGAAATGTCATCAGATACTGGGCTCATATTACCATATGTGGTGGACGTGTGTAGAAGCCAAAAGATACTGGACTAAAATCCACACATGGTTGGAAAAAATGATAAAAAAGCACATAGATTTTAAACCAGAGATTTTTTTATTGGGGATTGTACCTGAAATATATAATAGAGAATTGAGATATCTGATTGTGAATGTATTAACAGTGGCTAGAATTGTGTTTACTAAAAATTGGAAAAATGAGAAAATACCAACGCAAGATGAAGTTATTAAGAAAATAATAGAATGTGCTGAAATGAGTAAATTGACATTTGAAATTAGAGAACAAGAAGATAAACAATATTATAAGATATGGGATTTATTTTATCAATGGTTAGATAAAAAAATATGGAAATGAAATATGATAAGAGATTTTTATAATATAAGAATTGTAGAACTATATAAAATATAACATAAAGATGTATTATTATTGGATCGATTTAGGATGATGAAATGAATGTTATAATATAAATTAACATCTTAGAATATTTTGTACAAAATGAGGGAAGAATAGCTATAGTCAAATAAATGATTAATGAGGACAATAATACATAGATATATATTAGATCGATAATATAATAATTTAGGTAAACTGTAAGCTATGAATATGGTGAAGACGGACAAAAGACTTGTAACCAACCAATTACACTGTGTGTAATTGAAGATGTTTTTATGTTTTTATGTATGTTTATTTAAAAATAAAAATAAAATTTTTCAAAAAAAAAAGAAGTGAAAGTGCTATGTTAATGGTAAAAGTTAACCTGCAGTGCCATCTAGTGGTGAAAGGGGAAAAAAGATATATATTTTGAAGAAACTTTAATAAATAACTGACCTTGACATTTTGGCTGAATGATAATTTAACAGCTGTGGAAGAGAGAAGACTAGACTTTGAACTTGTTTTTGAACTTTATTTTTCTTTTTTGACTTTGAATCTTACATAACTCTCCCTTTTCGCCTGGGATGACTAATTTGTATACTTTTCTATAAACTCTTTGAAGTACTTTGTTATGAGATTTGCTGGTGGAAAGAGAAAAGCATATGTTTTTTTTTTTTTTATTGAAAACGTTTTACAAACATCAATTTTTCCCCCATTTCCCCCCCATCCCTCCCTAACCCCCCAAACCCTCCCTCCCCATGACTTCCCCAAGGTGAAATCCATCCACATTGTATTATATCATACTTTACCACCCCTCTATTTTCTTCCCTGTGCACTATAAATTTCTACATAACAATAAGCTATTTTGCTCCCTATAAACTATACATTTCTACACAACATTTAGCTAAAAGCTATCTGGTACTTCCTGGTTTGGTATTTATTCTGCACATAATCTATCCAATTCTTCCACTCCCATGCATAAGTCTCTTGAGTCCGGTCTTTTAAGTATGCTGATATCTTCACCATTTCTGCAAAACTGGCCATCTTCAAAGTCCATTCTTGAATTGTAGGCACATCAACCCTTTTCCAATATTGACCAGTCAGTAACCTGGCTGCTGTCACCATATACAATATCAATTTTGTTTCACCCACTGAAAAACCCTTAACTATACCCAGTAAAAACAAATGAGGAGAAAATTGATTTTTTTTCTTTAAAACATTTTGCATAACCCACCAAATTTTTATCCAAAAAGCCTTGGCTTTCTTGCATGTCCACCATATATGATAATATGTAGCATTTAAACAATCACATCTCCAACATTTCGGTTGAACATTAGGATACATACATGACAATTTCTTAGGATCTAAATGCCACCTATAAAACATTTTATAAAAATTTTCCCTTAAATTCTGCGACTGTGTAAACTTAACATTCTGGACCCATATTTTTTCCCATGTTTCCATCATAACTGGTTCTCCAAAATTTTGCGCCCATTTTATCATACAATCTTTAACCAATTCATTTTCTGAATCTCTTTCTAACAAAACATTATAAATCCTCTTAATATGCATTGGGCCTTTCTCTTTTAACTGTCTAACCAATTCTTCTTCATGCAACATTAAACTGGTTTTTTGATCTTCTCTCCATCTCAATTGAAGTTGATTATACTGTAACCAAGTTAAATTAATCCCTTCTTCCAACAGTGTGTTCAATGTCTTTAGTTGCCATCTGCCCCATCATTAAAAAGTACTTCTTTATATACCCCCCCCGAGTGACTTTATATTTATATTCGGTATAATGTGACCAAGATCCAACCACAACGGTATTTTGTAATCCCATTTGAATCGGTGCTTCTTCCATACTCTCATCAAGGAGCTCTTCCATACTCTCATCAAGGAGCATATGTTCTTGACTTGTCTTTTACCCAGATGCCTTTTTACTAAACTCAATAAAATTAGATTTCTAGAAATTGTGGATAAAGACTTGAAGAGTCAGAAGAAAAACTTTTTCTTTTGGCTTTTTTTATTGGATCTTTGTCTCTTCTTATTTCTTTTCTTTTCTTTCTTTCTCTCTCTCTTTTTGAATTGCCCTCTGGACAATTGGATTAATTTTTCTTTGTCTTATTTTTTCTTTTTTTCTCTCTCTCCATACTTCCTTTTAAAATTTTTATAGGGGAGAGTGGGAACTTTAAATTTTTGGAGGAAGGTCGTTGATTGGAATTTTTCTTCTTCTTTTTCTTAATTTTTTTTGCTAATCCAACCATCGGATGGATTAGAGATTTGGATTATAATTAAACCACAAGTGGATTATAAAATATTAAAACGAAGAAATTTACAGCTCATTTGCATCCTGCATCAAGTCCCTCAGCAGCAGAAAATGTCAGAGATGATGGAACTAAGAAATTTTATGCAATTGCTTCATGATGATATAAAACAAGAGTTAAAAGAAATGAAGGAGATGATGGAGAAAAATGAAGAGAGAATTCAAAAAGTAGAAGAAAAAGAAGAAATTACAGAGAAGAAAGTTGACGAATTAGAAGAGAAATTAGTTTCAACAGACAAATCACAAGAAAAAACAATTATCTCACTTGAAATGGAACATTCTGAATTCTACTTAAGTTTTCAAAATATAGAGGAAGAAAAAGGAGAAAATCTATCTGAAGTGATTGCTGAGATTTTTTTCAGAAGCTTTGGAACAACCCAAGGAAAAGATTCTAAATGAGATTGATGAAGCGTTTAGAGTATATACAAGATATGCAGTGAAAAATAAATTACCAAGAGAAGTACATGTAAGATTTACAAAGAATGTGGTGAAAGGAGAGATTATACAAGCAGGAAGAATTACACCACTGAAATATAAAGATAAAGAACTTGTGGTTCTATGACAAATACCCAGAAGAGTTAGGGATCTGAGGACAGAATATCAATTCTTAACAAAATTTTTAATATTTAAAGGAGTGAGTTTTAGATGGTTAATACCTGAAGGAATTATGGCGACATGGCAAGAACAAAGACAGACTTGATTCTATTGAAAAAGCAAAGCTGTTTTATCAACAATTCTGTGGACCGTTAGAGGAAGGCCAGGGAGCAGTAGGTGAGACAAAACAGAGAGATGAAGAGAAAGAGAAAGATGAAAAAACAAAAGAAGAAAGAGCGTTAAGAGAGGGGACGAGATCTAAAGATCCAATGAAACAAAGAGAGACAAGGGCAATGAAATTAAAAACTAGTAACAAGTAAATAATGGAAGAAGAAATCAAAGCAATATCACTAAATGTAAATGGACTAAATGCAGTGATAAAAAGAAATAGAACTTTAAGCAAATTAAACAGTTTGAAAATGGACATTATATGTTTAAAGAAGTACATATTAGAAAACAACATGTAAAATTGTTACAATATCCAAAGTTAGGAGTTTTATTTACATCGTTGATACAACAGAGTAAAAGCGGTATGGTACTGTATATCAAAGAAAAATTAGAACCTAAACTATGTTTTGAAGATGATGAAGGCAGGATTCTGATGGTGGAAATAAAAATGAAATCAAAACAAATATTACTAATTGCAGTATATGCGCCAAATGAAAAACAAGAAGAATTTTATCGAAGACTACACAATTTTTATTCCATCAAGCGGGCTTGGCCTGATCTCTTCCCTTTTTAAATATGTAAATTTTAATCTGTTTTTAAATTATTGGGGTATTTTAATTTGTCTGGGCCAAAAAGTTTAATTTGATTTTATCGGGTTTTTAAATTTTGTGTATTTATGTATTTTATTGTTGGCTGTTCACCGCCCTGAGTCCTTCGGGAGTAGGGCGGTATACAAATCAAATAAACTAACTAAACTAACTAACAATTTTATTTTAGAATTGGATTATGAATATGTATGTATAATGGGTGATTTCAATGCCATAGTACATGTGGACTTGGATTACAAAGCAATGAAGACATGTAAAAAGTCTAGTAGAACACTGCCGAGATCTTTTTTCACAATGATGGAAGAATTAAGCATTCAAGATGTTTGGAGAATCTAGAATCTATACAAACTTTTAACATGAATAGCTTGGTATATAGTACATATTGCATTAAATTAATGCTTCTCATCTTGTACCTATAAATTGTCATCTCCCCTGTTAGGCTCCTCATTGTAGGGCAAAGAAGCAAGAATTACACAGACTTCAATAAGTTATTTTATAGGTATAGTATAGAATTTTAGAACCTGCTCCTGTAGCCATTATTATTACGTGATTCATAAAGATAGAGTCTATTTGAATATTCTGAATCTCTTCTTTCTAAAAGCTGAATTGTGCTGGCCTTTCTCCCAGAATTACTAACAAACTCTTATCCCATCTGTGGGTTGTTTATGTTTAGCATGGTCTCATTTCTTTCTCAACTTCCCCACAGTCCCACACATTCATCATTTTCTCATTCACTTCTCCTCCTCTTCCTTTCATCCCAGATCCTTCCTTCCTTCCTTCCTTCCTCCCTCCCTTCCTTCCTTCCTTCCTTCCTTCCTTCCTTCCTTCCTTCCTTCCTTCCTTCTTTGTTTATTTTTTCAACACTAGTCTTCATCCATCTCATGCCTCTAAACCTCATGATTTCTTCTGTTTACGATTTCTATTTTATTCTGTTCTATTTTTGCATACATATTCATTGTCTTCAGTACCATATCACCTTTATTATATAGAGCTTAGAACATAAGAAGCAGCTTCCCCACCCTAAAAGGGGTGGGGAAGGATTCAACATTTCCTCTGAGAGAATCAGACAAATCCACTAAGCTCATTAATAGCAACCCATTGGAGGATGGGTTTGCAAATTCCTTAGACAGTATATTCCCCCTTTTATAAGAACTCCACTTCATCATATGGAACATTTTTTTTTCAATCACTGGTTTGATAGAGAATGTGTGGTTAGAAAATGAAAACAAGCATCCTATGCTTTCCCCACCACAAAGACCTTCTTAAGAATCAAGAAGAAAAGTGATGGCTGGAAGGACCTCTGGCACCAATTAGTGAAGCTTCTAGACCAGGAGTGTGAAACTCACGTCATCACAGTGACATCACATGACATATTGGGACTTTTTTCCCCTTCACTAAACTGGGCGTGGGCATGGCTGGTGGTTGACGCATCTGGCCTGCGAGCTGGAGTTTCACAGCCCTGTTCTAGACCTAAATATACAGCTGAGTTTTATCATGTGATAGCAGACTGTTGGTGGGGTAAGGGGATGGTAGTACCAGGGAAAATTATTGTGATCTCTGTGCTAGATTTTGGTAATTTCTAAACTACTTTAGACTAATTTTTGATTTGCTTCATTTGGGATAGACTCAAACTGGTTGGAATTAAAAGTGGAGAAAACCTCTAGAAAGGACCATCTATTTACTGGAATTGTTTCAAGGAATAAGTATTCTAGCAATTTCATTTATTCTTCTGTTTTATTTGTCAGAGTGTACACAGAGTGACTATGTGTGACAACCCAGGAGCAATAATATGAAACAGAGGTTTGTAATAATAGAATAGTGGTTTATCTCTACAAAAGAATATACATACACATACTAGGCAAAGTCAAACAATCAGCAATTTACAGCATGGAAGCCCACATGTAGAGAGAAATACACCCCAACAGGGCCTCTCTTATAATACAGACTCTTAAAGTGGTAACAGTCAAATAACCCTGCTGACTCATTACTACCATTGTACCATCATTACAGCATTACAGTATTACAGCATTGTAGCAGCTGGTCAGCTATTAAATCATCATTACCCTGTCATTATTGTTTTAACAGCCTCTGAATTTCCAGTTGCTTTGGATGTAAAAGAAATAGCCTTTTATGGAGGAGAAGACAACAACTCAAAAGTTGAGCAAAATTAATGTGCATAGTCTACAAGAAATTAAGAAGAGGTTGTAAGGTCCAAAAACTGCACTTCAGTTACCAGAATGCCAAAATAAGACTCAAGAAGAGGGATGACCTGGTGTTTATTCTGGAAGATCCATTTGAATCAATAAATAAACTGATAGACAAAATAGGAGAATTTGGAAAGGTAGCAGGTTTGAAAATAAATAAAAATAAAACAAAGATTTTGACAAAAAATATATTAAAAAAACAAAAAGAAGAATTGGTGGAAGTATCAAAGATGCAGGTCATGAACAAGGTTAAGTATTTGGGAATATATTTGACAGCAAGATGCAGTACACTCAAGGAGAATAATTACAACAAGCTTAAACAACAGATAGTGACAGATTTGGCTAAATGGGAGAATTTGCAATTATCATTAATAGGGAGGATATCAACTATTAAGAGGAATATATTGCCTAGAATTTTATATCTGTTCCAGACAATTCCAAATAGGTTGGGAAAAGGTTATTTTGAAGAATTAAACAAAATAGTGTTAAAATATGTTTGGCAGGGTAAAAAGGCGAGGATAAAATTAAAATTGTTGCAAGATGCTAGAATAAGAGGAGGTTTTGGATTGCCAGATTGGGAACTATATTATCAAGCAACAAATTTGATGTGGATTAAAGAATGGATAACCTTAAGAAATACTAGGTTGTTGACCTTAGAAGGACATGACTTGTTGTTGGGCTGGCACGCTTTCTTATGGTACAAGGGCACAAAAACACAGGGGTATTTTAGAAGACATGTTATCCGAGAGTCTTTGATATTAAATTGGGAGAAGATTAAAAGACCTCATTATTTAAAAATTCCAGTCTGGCTATCTACTATTGAAGCATTCTCATATTCAATAACATTTAGAAAGGAACAAATTGTTAGATATAGTGAAATACTGAATGAAAAGGGTGAACTTAAATGAAGCAAGAATTAGAAGAACAGGATATAAAAATGGACTGGTTTTCATTTATGCAAATACATTCTAGATATGATAAAGATTTTAAGAGAGAAGGTTTCTATAGTAATCTGACTAATTTAGATAAAATTTTAATAGGTTCTGATGACTATATAATTAAAAAAATGTATGATTACTTATTAAAGGTAAAATTAGAGGAAGAACAAGTTAAAGAAACAATGATTGCATGGGGGAAAAATGTTGGTTATGGTAGTGACTTAGAGAAATGGCAAAAATTGTGGATGCAAAATTATAAAATGACAATGTCAACAGCATATAAGGAGAATTTGTATAAGATGTTTTACAGGTGGCATCTACCCCCAACAAGAATAGCGAGAATGTTCAAGAACAAATCTGAGAAGTGTTGGAAATGCCATCAGATACAGGGCTCATATTACCATATGTGGTGGACATGTGTAGAAGCGAAAAGATACTGGACTAAAATCCACACATGGTTAGAAAAAATGACAAAAAAACACATAGACTTTAAGCCAGAGATTTTTTTTATTAGGAATTGTGCCGGAAACATACAATAGAGAAGTGAGATATTTGATTGTGAATGTTTTAACAGCTGCTAGAATTGTATTTACTAAAAACTGGAAAAATGATAAAATATCAATGCAAGATGAAATTATTAAGAAAATCATGGAATGTGCTGAAATGAGTAAATTGACATTTGAAATTAGAGAACAAGAAGATAAACAATATTACAAGATATGGGATTTATTTTATCAATGGTTAGATAATAAAACATGGAAATGAAATATGAAATATGAATGTTATAAATATAATATTTAAAAATATTTTTTTGAAGCAACAATGCAATAGTTAAATAAATGATAAATGAAGATGTTGATTTATTTGACAATATGAGAAATTAGATAATTAGTAAATTTTGAATAGGAGGATGATGCACAAAAGATTTGTAACCGATTGACACACTGTTTGTATTTGTAATTGATGATGGATTTGTTTTATGTTTTGTTTTAAAAAATAAAAAATAAAATCAGAAAAAAAAGACTCAAGAAGAGGCTTGGAAAATAACAGCTTTTATTTGTACAAAGAAGAGCAGGGTATACTTATTCCATATGCATATAGACAACAAACATGCAAGGAGAAAAGCCACACCTATGTGAATGTAGCCCCAATGTCTTATATCCAAATTTAGCTAACCAGAGACAAAAGTTTGTTACCCAACGTGGACACTGTCTTGCCCATGCCCCCCTTATCCATGGAGCATTCTTTGTCCATGCTTTGTTATCTTACAAAGCATCTCTTGTAGCCTTGTGTGTTCATGCTCCTAGGCAGCCCCCTTCTCTGCCCCATTTATCTATGGAGCAGGATGTTCCTGGGTAACTGTTTTTGTTCTATCTCCAAGGATGTGCCTAGCTTTGAAGCAAATAACAGAAGCAAGAAACCAGATAGCAAGAGAAACAATTTGAGGTTTACAGAATTAATTCCTAACAAATAATTCCTAACCGTAGCAAAATAGCACAAGCAATTCTTAACAGAAGCAAACAGCAAAGGTTAGATTGATTCATGTCAATATGTCCTTTCAAGGTTACTACTAGTTCAATAAATTTTGAAGGTATATATAGTTTGGTGAATTTAACAGAGATATCTCAAGTTAAATGAAATTACAACCTTTAAAATTATATTATTATGAATCATTTTCCAGGATTTTTTTACCATCACATATGAACAAAGAGTCCAACCTGTTCATTTAATCATTGGCATTACTTAGAGAAAGAAGTATTCATTCTGACAATCAGAGTGGAGTAATGTACCAACAATACAACAATACAATTCACTTAACAATGTGAATTGACCATAACCTCTCACTTCTTTCTGGTTTTCTGGTTGACTTTGCTTGTAGGAAGCTGGTAGGAAAGGTTGCAAATGACAATTATCTGACTATGGGATGCTGTGACATCATAATCACAAACTGGGCGCCAAGCACTCAGATCACGATCACATGACTGCAGGAATGCTGCAAAGGCAGTAAATATGAGGACCACCTAGTCACGCCCACCCAGCTGGTCATTAGGCCAATAAAACTATAGTCTGTGCCCCCAACAGTATGAGGGACCATGAATTGGCCCCCTGTTTAAAAAGTTTGAGGACCCCTACCTTATACCATCCTGTCCAAATGTTTTTTCTTTCTCTTATTAAAAATAGTTTTGTTACCTAAATAAATTACTGTCTCTTCACTGAGCAAACTGCAATATTTCCTTAATTGTTGCTTAAAACTTATTCTCCCCATTCATCTAGTCAGTAGTTTATCCAAATCAGATAGTAATTGTTTCTGGCAATAGTTTGTTATTTTATTTCAAAATAAGAAGTAATAAACTAGTTAATAATCTAGATCAGGAGTGTCAAATTCAAGGCCTGGATGTGGCCCGTGGGGTGCTTAAATCTGGCCCGTGGGGCCAGTCTGGAAATATCAAAGGACTGGCCTGCGGTGCCTGTGCTGCCCAAAACAGGCTGTATGTGCCCCCTGTGGCCCATTTTTGGCTGGCAGAGAGCTGCTGGAGGTCGGGGAGGCCAAAAATGGGCTGCATGGGGAACTCATGAGGTTCCCGCATGGCCCATTTTTGGCCAGCAGAATACTGCTGGAGGACATGGAGGGTGAAAACAAGGCTCAGGGTGAGAATGTAGGTTCCCCCGTGCCCCATTTTGTCTGATAAAGTGCTATAGGAGGCCATTCAGGCCAAAAACGGGGCATAGGGGCTGTGTACAGGAGGTGCTGCAGGAGGCTTCTGCCCTCTCTCCCCCTCCCCTGCTCCCTGCCCCTCTCTCCCACTGACCCGTGGAGGAGAACTACAATGCTGATCTGGCCCTTGAAAAAAGCCAGTTTGACATCCCTGATCTAGATGTAGTAACACATCTATAAAAAAGCTGATTTTTCTCAGTTAAGCATGAGTGACAACATTAATAAGACAAGAAGCTCTAAAATTTTGTAGTGCCATGTACCATTAATATATCAGATAGGGTTGATTTTTTTTCATTACCTTGACATTGAAAATTCAAGAATCTGATTCAAATGTAATCATGTTTAATTAAAAGTAAATTGAGAATTACAGGAGTTTTGGAATGTAAGACTGATAGATATTTTTCAATATAAACCATGGGAGAAAATTTCACCCATCAATGCCAATTATATATACTGAATGCCAGTATTGTCCACAGAATTAGAACTAAGGTATTTAATTTTCCCCCACTCTGCCTGGACAAGCTCTTTGTGAAGTCTGGAGCATGAAAAGCCCAAATCCCATCAGACTCATTATGGGCCATTCTTTCTCCTGGAGACAAGGAAAAATATAAGAGATTTCCTTAATTGCAAAGTGTATAACTCTAACAACTAGTTCTCATGAACCACAGCAAACTGGCTGGGTAACACCCCTGAACTAGTGTCCCTAATGCTACAGGATCATTTCCAGTCTTCTTGAACAAGAAACATGGAAAGTTCTCTGTACCAATAAATATTTGTGGCTCAAAGTTGAAATGGGGGGTCCTTGGTGCTGCCTGAGCATGGTTGTTTTCTTGCAAACATTTCATTACCCTAACTAGGTAAAAAGAAAAATGAAAAGAGGAGTGCATAACTAAGGCACAATATCAACAAATAGCCCAAACTTGCAAAGATGTCGTCAAGAAAGCTAAGGCACAGAATGAAGTAAGACTTGCAACAAATGTCAAAAATAATAATAAAAAGTTTCGGTCAACATATAAAAAACAAAGAAAAGTCAAGGAAACAACTGGTCCATTAATGAGAGTAGATGACAAGGAAATAATGGGCAGTAGTGAGACAACAGAGCTGCTTAATTCATTCTTTGCATCTGTCTTCATGCAAAAAGATAATACACCCCAATCTACCAAAAATATAACTGTAAAAGATAGATTAGGAATACAAATTAAAATAAGCAAGAAAATGGTAAGAGAATAACTATTCGCTCTAAATGAGTTCAAATTACTGGGACCTGATGGATTAGATCCTAGAGATCTAGAGGAGTTGACAGATGTGATCTTAGAACCATTGAACCATAATGTTCAAAGATCCTGGAGCACCAGGGAACTACCTGAGGACTGGAAAAGAGCTGATGTAGTTCCCATCTTTTTTTTTTTTAAAGGCGCGGGGGGGGGGGGGGGGGACAGATCCATGAAACTACAGACCAGCCTGGCTGACATCAATACCTGGGAAGATCCTGGGAAAGATAATGAAGCAACAAATCTGCAAGTACCTAAAAGCAAACAAACTTATAAATAGAAGTTAATATGGGTTTCTAAAAAACAGATCATGCCAAACAAATCCTATTTCTGACTTATTGACTTCCCAAATGTTCAATTTCTCTTAGGAGTTGAAGAGTAGTCTTCACTACCACAGTCCACTTAACCTTTTCCTCAAGCATTGTAAGTTTGCTGTTTTGTTGTTTTCAGAGACACAAGCATACCTGCAAAATAATTTCTATCAATATTACAACTATTCACTTAGACAGAGATCTCCCGATGACACCCCCCCCCCCCGAACTCATCTGACAAATTTCTTCCAGTTTGTCTCTTAATCACTGAATTTACTCTTTAGAAACACGTCACCTTTATAACATCTTCTCCTTGCTTAACAGGAAGCAATCAGGTCAGCTGCAACAGGCAGTCAATTTCTCTCAGAATATACCCATTGCCGTTAATACTGTAGTGATCCAAGACATATTTTCATTCCAGGCAACATATGCTCACATACTGTCTCAGAATATATAATTCCTCTAGCCCCACTGTTCTTTTCTTTCTCATGTTGAACTCCACGGCTAGTCTCTTATTAATATTCCCTGTTCATCTAGTTGGGGCAACTTCAGAAACCCATTGCTTCATACAGAAATATTTATTTAGTCCTACGTTTGATTTAGCAGTGGTGCTTCAAAACTTCCATCCTATAGTACTTCAACTTAATATACACAGCTAATACAAAAAATTGCCAAAAATAATTATTCCATAAATGGTTACTGTTTTTACTTATACCATTAAAATGCTGTTATAATGACAAATCTTACTAAGAAAGGAAAAATGAACTTACCATATTTTCAGAATTATTTTTAGAATTTAGATAACAGTCTCCATTGAGCATGATACAAGTATCAGGTTTATCCTTGCAAAGAATATTCTCTACTATTTGGACATTGGGTTGCAGAAAAGTCAGTTCATTTCTCCTGGACTCAGTGGATAAACAGATCTGATAAAAATAAGGCAAAGTCCCATCTTCATAATTTGGAGGCAATACAGTACCAGTCTTTGAATGAGAATCAGGAATGAGGCACTGAAAAAAAGTGGGGTTCCTCAACCCTTGAAGTTTCATAATAATGGCCAAAATCACTGCCACCAGGAACAGAAAGGATACCAAAGTCAAAGTCAGAACCAAGTACAACTGGAGCTTGGACTGATCCTCTGAGTTATTAGGTTGGGCATTCATTTCAGGAAGAGCTTCCTGGAAGTTCTGAGCAAAGACCATGTTGAGACTAGTGGTGGCCGAGAGAGGTGGCTGTCCGTTATCCCTCACCATGATGACCAGCCTCTGTTTGGTAATGTCTCTCTCAAGTACTGCTCGAGCTGTTTGGATCTCTCCTGTGTGGGAGCCGATGATGAAGAGTGAGGGCTCTGTGGCCTGCAGGAGATGAAAAGAGAGCCAGGCATTGTGCCCAGAGTCAGCATCCACAGCCATGACTTTTGTCACCAAATAACCCAAATCGGCTGAGCGAGGTACCATCTCAAACAACGATGAACCCTGAGTTGTTTGGGAAGGGTACAGGATCTGGGGAGTATTATCATTCTGATCCAGTACAAGCACTTTGACTGTGGCACTGTTATTGAGAGATGGAGAGCCTTCATCCTGGGCTTGAACTTGCAGCTGGAAATCTCTGAGCTGCTCATAGTCAAAAGATCGTTGAGCATAGAGAGTTCCAGTCTCAGAGTTAATTGAAACATAGGAGGAGAGAGGCAGGTCCTTGACATTACTGTTAAGAATGGAATAGGTGATTTGGGCATTACGATCCAGATCTGGGTCAAAAGCCTTAACCTGGAAAATAGACATTCCAGATGGGTTGTTCTCAGGAATGTAGGCAACATAGGAAAGTTTTTCAAATGCTGGAGGGTTATCATTGATATCTGAAATTGGTACTGAGATGGTTTTGTCTGTGGAAAGAGGAGGTATGCCTTGGTCTGTGGCTGTAATTGTTAAGTTATACACTGGTGTTTTTTCTCTGTCAAGGGGGCCATCTGTGAGGAGTTTGAAGTAGTTATCTGATGATGAGACCACCTGGAAAGGTACAGTTTCCCTTAGGTAACAGGTGACTTCTCCATTAAGTCCAGAATCTCTGTCATGGACTTTGATGAGGGCAATCACTGCTCCAGGTAGAATATCTTCAAGAATGGGGCTGGATAGAGATGTAATAATTACTTCTGGAGGATTGTCATTCTCATCAAGAACTTCAATCTCTACATTGCAATGTGCAACTAGTCCACCTCCATCATTTGCCCGTATTATCATCACATAGCTTCCTCTGTCTTCAAAATCAATGCTTTCCTTAAGTGAAATTGTTCCATCAGTGGGATCCAAAATGAATTTCTTTTGACTGCTATCTAGGATTTTACTGACTGTATAATGAATTGCAGCATTTGACCCTTCATCACTATCAGAGGCTTTCACTTGAAGCAGAGAAGTCCCTCTTGGTGTATTCTCTTTCAGACTTGTTTTGTAAATTGCCTGGGAGAAGACTGGTGGATTGTCATTTGTATCAATAACACTGATTTCTATGTTAAGAGTCCCAGTTTTCACTGGCTGTCCTCCATCTGAAGCTGTAAGAATCAAGTGGTGTGTGTGCTCTTTCTCCCTGTCCAATGGCTTTTGCAAAATTAATTCTGCATATTTGCCACCATCTTTGCTCTCTTGAACCTCTAGCTTGAAATATGGTGTTGAGCTCAAATGATAATCTTGAAGGGCGTTGATTCCAATGTCCTTGTCTTCAGCATTTCCCAGAGCAAATCGAGCTCCTGGCAAATGTGACTCACTCACTTCCAGTTTTATATCTTTTTCTTTGAACTGTGGGGCATTATCATTAATATCTAGGATGAAAACTTTTATGTGGAAAATATTTAAAGGATTATGTGCCACAACCTCTAGTTTAAGGATGCAAGTAGATAATTTTCGACAAATCTTTTCCCGATCTATTCTGTCATTTATATATAGATCACTATTTTGCTCATTCAGAATAAAATACTCTTTTTCTGAAGAGATAGCAAGCTTGGGTTTTGACAGCAGATCAACATCTAACCCTAAATCTTTAGCAAGGTTCCCCACAAAGGAATGTTTTTTTGTTTCCTCTGGAAGTGAGTACTGAACCTGTTCAGATACTACCCAGCTGATCAAAGAACATAATAATAGAAAAAGTACTTGCCTCAAATTTAGTTCCTGTATTCTGGTTTTGTATTTTGCTTCCATCATCATCTTTTATTTCCTTTTTTCTTCCTAATTTGTTTTCCATATAGAATTTCCCAGCTAACCCAATATTTTACAGTAGGATAGTAAAAATAGAATCCTTTCTTAAACAGCTTTTCATATAATGCCTTCTGCTGCATCTCCTTGCTCATCTGCTGAAATATGGAAATGAGTTGCTGCAATACTCATCCATGCAACTCCCTTGCTGTCCAATAGTGACACTCGGAGTCTGTATGAAGAATTTCACTAATGTTGCTCTCTAGCTAGAGATAGACAGAAACAGAGAGACAGATATAGTAAATATAGTAAATTAGATAGGTAGCAAAGAAACTTTTCTAAACTCTGTTTTCATTATGGATGCTCAAAGCGCAAAGTCCTGATTTTTTATGACAAAAACACTACAAAATTCTATAGTCAATTGAGTTTTATTGTACTGCATATTGCCTTGATGCAGACTCTTAAAGCAACTGCAATGGAGACACAACACACTCAGAAATCTTTAAACTTAAAGAGAATGTTTAATATTTTCCCCAAAGTTTTAATTTCAGGCTATGAACTGATCAGAGTATGATTAACATCTTTCCTTTTCCTGCAGTTATATTTAACCATATGGGAACTAAAACCTCCCATATATCAACTGCTGTAATTTCTACTGTATTGTATTGTATTGTATAGATTTTACGATTGTTGATCTTTCTTTCCAAGTTTTTCATTTTACAGAGTTTTCATTTAAAGCTATTTGAATAATTTCTTTACCTTAAGAATTGGTTGTGTTGTATTTAAAAATGTTTGTATTATATTACTTTTTATAAGAATATACCTGATTACAGAATGTGTAACATATTTTTTCCCCCAAAGAATTGGAGTCAATAGCAATTACACCCATTCAGTTGATGAGTCTGTGAAGGCTTTATGGTAAATGATCTAACAGTAACAGAGGTCATCTAGTCCAACCCCCTGCTCACACAGGAGACCTGTACTAAGGATTCCAACCGCTGAATGGCCAATCTTTCTGATCAACAAGCTCAGTGTCTTAGCCATTGAGCTACCTAGTCAGGCGGCTTTATCTCATAAATTCCCCTTTTTTTCAATGATAAAACAGAGATCAAAGAGTTTACAAATTAGTTGATTGGGAAAGATAGTCCATTCAAGTAAGAACTGATGACTTATTAAATATATTCAGTTAATGGAAACCAGATCTCGAGTTTGTGAAAAACACTAAACTTGATTTTCTTGATTTTTTTCAATCAATATAAACTGATGACCTAAGCAGTGATATTTCAAAAGGAACTACTAGTTTTGCAACTACCATCAAACTTTTTCCTGGTTTCAACATTCTTCTATTTTTTCCTCTATTACTTTATCTATTACTTTAGGCCTGGACTGATGGGGTTTTAATTCTAATTTAATTTTAATTTGTTAGTCTTAATTGTACTTTTAACTGTTAAATTATGAGGTTTGGATTTAATTTTTTAACTTTTTATTAGATGTTTCTTAACTGTTGTGAGCCGCCCTGAGTCCGGCTGGAGATAGGGTGGCATATAAATCTCATAAATAAATAAATAAATAAATAAATAAATAAATAAATAAATAAATAAGTAAGTAAATAAATAAATAAATAAATAAATAAATATATAAATAAGTACAGTATCTGGGAAAACATATTAAGATTGAAGATGGGGAAAATATAGCATAGCACTCAGTATGTTAACATTTAAAAAGAAATAAAATTAACCATTATTAATAATTAAACATGAGTTGTAAAAAGCTTCCTTTTTTAAAAAAAGTTTTTTATTTTAAACATAGTTAAAAAGACATACATAGACATACAACATATACAAGAGTCTTAATTTCTTTTTCAGCTACATAACAGTGATCCATTTCTTAGTATATATAAATATTTACAGATATTATAATGTTAACTTATTCAGCCTTTTTCTCCTATCATATTTCATTTCTACTAACATGTTAATTGATCTATCACATTTTTCTCTTTCCCTTCTTCATTCCTTTAATTTATTTCCTTATTTTTCAGCCATTCATACCAATTATTCCACACTTTATAGTATTTCCTCTTTCCCCTGAATTTCTTTAGTTAGTTTATCCAGTTCTGCGCATTCCAGAAACTTTTTAATTATATCCTTATCTGGTGGTAATTCTTCTTTCTTCCAGTATTGCGCATATATAATACGTGCTGCTGTCAATATACTGTATGTATATGAGATACTGTGTTTCTTTGGTATAATTTTCTATTGATATCCCTAATAGAAACTGTTCAGGTTTTCCCTCTATTGAATTCTGGATTATTTCTTCAATCCAATTTTTAATTTTCTTCCAAAATTTTTTTGCCACCGGGCATGTCCACCATTGGTGATAAAATGTTCCATAACTAATCTTACATTTCCAGCATTTCGGAGAATTGCTGGGGAACATTTTCGCTATTCTCGCTGGTGGGAGATGCCATCTCTGAAACATTTTCATCTGGTTTTCCTTGTATGCAATTGAGATTGTTAATTTCATATTTGTTTTCCACATCTTCTCCCACTTCTCCAACTCTATCGAATAATTAAAATTTTGGGCCCATTTGATCATCATTTCTTTCACGGTTTCCTCTTCCAGTTTATACCGCAATAGAAATTTATATATTTTACTAATTAATTTTTGTTCATTCCTTAACAGAATTTTATCAAGGTCAATTAGTTCTACTCTAATCTGATCCGTTTTCTTCTCCTCAATATATTTTGATCTTATCTGTAGGTATGACCACCATTGTATTTCTCTACCTAAGTCCTGCTCCAATTCGTGTTTTGCTTTTAGGGTTCCCCCTTCATTAACAATATCCTATATCTAATAATTTTGGACCAGTCTAGTAAATTTGGGTGTGTTAATATTTCTTCTGGAGAGATCCAGGACGATACTCCTATATAGTGATGTTTCTTAATTTTGTTCCAAATTGTTAAGAGTGAGTTCCTAATTACATGTCTTTTGAAGTAGCCATGTGTGTTCTGTTTTCCCCCCCATAGAAATGCGTGCCACCCTACATGAAGTCGTGTCCCTCTAATATTAAAAGTCTTTTATTTTCTAATTCTATCCACTCCTTTATCCAGACTAAGCCAGCTGCTTGGTAATAGATCTCCCAGTCTGGGAAGGCTATTCCTCCTCTGTCTCTTGTGTCTTGTAATACTTTTAATCTAATTCTGGCTTTCTTCCCTTGCCAAATAAATTTTGTAGTCGTTCTGTTTAATAAATAAAAAAAAAATTCCATTCTAATCGGTATAACCTGGAAGAGGAATAAAATTTTGGGCAAGATACTCATTTTTATTGCCGCCACTCTTCCTGTCCATGAAATTTGCAGCTTTGTCCAATTTGCCAAATCCTTCTCAATTTGCCAAACCAATTTATCATAATTTTCTTTTTTGATTGATGAGCTTCTTGTGGTCAGCCAGATTCCCAAATATTTTATTTTTTTGGTAGTTTGTGTATCCATAGTCTTTTCTAATTCTATCTCCTGTTCTTTTGTAAAGTTTTTGGTTAATAATTTTGATTTATTTTTATTTATTTTTAAACCCGCCACTGCACTGAATTCCTCTACTTTTCTAATCAATTTAGGGCCTGATTTTAGCGGATCTTCAATTATAAAAACCATATCGTCTGCATAGGCTTGAATTTTATACTCCTCATTCTTAATTCTCAAAACTTTAATCTCTTGATCTTCCATAATTCTATTTAAGAGTGGTTCCAGTAATAGAATAAAAAGAAGTGGGGAGAGTGGGCAACCTTATCTTACTCCCTTTGTTATCTCAAATCCTTCCATCGTGTCTTGGTTAAACATTACTTTTGCTGTTTATTTTGAATATATTTTTTCAACCATTTTTCCAAATTTTTGTCCAAATTCCATTTTCCTTATCAATTTTGTCATAAATTTCCAGTTCAAATTGTCAAAAGCTTTTTGTCCATCAAGGAAAACCAGTGAAATTTGCTTCTCCGAGTGTATTTCATAATACTCTAATATGTCAACTATCATACATGTATTATTTTTAATTTGGCATCCTGGTAAAAATCCGCTTTGGTCCGGATGAATATGCTTATTCAGAATCGTTTTTAGTCTTTCCACAATTATTGACATAAATGTTTTATAATCAGAATTCAATAGAGAGATAGGCCTGTAGTTTTGTATTAGTTGTTGGTCCGAATCTTCCTTGTGTATAAGTGTAATTAATGCCCCTGACCATGATTTCGGAATGTTTGTCTCCTGCAATACATCATTAAATATTTCTAACATTAGCCCTCCTATCTGGTTTATTATATTTTTATATAGTTCAATCGGTAATCCATCAGGGCCTGGGGTCTTATTATTTTTTTGTCTTTTTATAGCCATCCCAAATTCAGTTTCAGAAATTGGTCTGTTCAATATTTCTTTTTGTTCATCTGTCAATTTACCAATATTTATTTCCTCCAAGTATTTTTTAATTTCCGATTCTTCTTTTTTTTCTTGTGTATATAATTTAGAGAAGAAATTATAGATTATTCATTTTTTATCTTCTTTTCTGTATCGAATTGCCCCTTCTTCATCTTTCAGGCATTGTATCATTCTTTCGTCCTTTTCTTTTTTCAATTTGTAGGCTAACCACTTACTTATTTTATTTGCATGCTCAAAATAATTTTGCTTCGCTATCTTTATTTTCCAGGCTACTTCTTCCTGTGTAATCAAATTTAATTTATGTTTAATTATCCTTCTTTCCTCTTTAATTTTCTTGTTTTGGGGATCTTTATATAATTTTTCTTCTAATTTTTTGAGTTCTTCCTGTAGTTTATTTTGTTGTTGATTTTTCTCTCTCTTTTCTTTGCAATATATGCGATCGAGACCCCTCTGATGTAGGCTTTTAGAGTATCCCAGAGATTTTGAGGGGAGGTATCTTCTTTTTTATTTATGCTCAGAAAGATCTCTATTTCTTTTTCCATTCACAATTTATATTCTTTCTCCTTACATACATATTGATTTAGAGTCCACCTTTTATATCTTTTTTGTCCCTTCCAATGAATTATTACAGGGTTATGGTCTGCCCATTCGTTTAATCCAATATCTATTTTTTCAATTTCCAATTGCAATTGTGTTGACATCCAGGCCATGTTGATCCTGGACCAAGACTGATGTGGATGTGAATAATAAGTGTATTCCTCTCTTCTTTATTGATTTCTCTCCAGGTATCTTTTAAACCTAATTCTTGTGTCATATTGAAAAACTCTTTTGGTAATATTTCTTTCTTTTTTCTTTTTGTTTTCTTCTCACTATGATAGTCTTTTTTATTATCCACTATGGCATTATAGTCTCCTATTATGCAAATGTTTTCTATCTCCTGTTCTACTATTTTATTATGTAGTCTTTTGTAATATTCTTGCTGATTTGAATTTGGGGCATATATCACAACTAATAAAAATTGTTTGGATTCGGTATCTAATTTGACCATCAAAATTCTGCCTTCATCATCCGCATACTATAATTCTGATTTTATTCTTTCTTTTATATACACTGCTATTCCTTTTTTTGTTGAGATAGAGACACATATAATTTCCCTAATTTCTTATTTTCCAATAATTTTTAAAAACCTTTTTTTATATGAATTTCTTGTAAACAAATAATATCTATGTCTAATTTCTTTAATTTTGAGAATGTTTGTGTTCTTTTCTTCTGTATATTTAAACCATTAATGTTCACGGAGAATAATGATATTGCTTCTTCCATCCCTTACTGTACTTGTTTTTTTGTATTTCTTGTCTCTCTCTTAACTCTTCCTCTTGCTCCTTCTCTTTCTTCTCATTCTTTTTCTTGAGCTTTCTTTGATTCTTTCTCTCTTTCTGTTTCTTCTTGTTGTTCCTCTTCTTGACTTTTACTTTCTAATTCGTCCTTACTTTCTTGTTCATCTTCCAAGTAATTTTTATAAAACTCCTGTGCTTTTTAGGCTAAGTCAATTTTGAATTTTTTATCTTGCCACGTGATAAGGATTCCTTCCGGCATAATCCATCAGAACATCACTTTGTGTTGTATTAGTTGGGATGTCAGCTGATGATATTGTTTTCTTTGGTCTCGTATTCTCCGTGGAATTTGCTTTAATATAATAATCTCTTTTCCTTTATAAGATATTGTTTCCTCTCTAGATTTTTTATATATTTCGTCTCTCATTGCTTTTTTACTGAACCTAATGTGTACTTCTCGTGCCAATCGATGTCTTCTAATATAGTTATTATGTACTCGGAATGATTCGTCTATCGAGTCTATTACCCCCTCTTTATCTCTTTGTATTAGTTCTGATATTATTTTGCTCATCTTCCCTTCCAAATCTTCTTCTTTCTCTTCCGCCACATTCTGAAAATGCAAATAGAAGGAAGCTTTCTCCATTTCTAAAAATACAATAGAATTGGCCAATTCTTTATTTGCTTGTCGAGCATCCTGTTCAGCCATTTCTAGTTTCAGATCCAATAAGTCTACTTTAGATTCTATTTTTTTGACTTTCTGCTCGTTCTCTACTACTGTTTGTTGAATATTCTCCATTTTCTCCTTTAATTCTCCTATTTCATTTTTAATTTCTTTATGGAACCTTCTAGCTTCCTCTTGGTGATCTGCCATCTTTTCTTGAGATTTCATTAAAGTCTCTTGAATCGTTTGTAGCATGGTCTGCATAGTACTCATCGTTGGTTCCTTCTTAACTTTTTCTTTTCCCAGCATACTTTCAATTGAATGCTGGGTTGTGGGGGAAGGCATTGGGGTTGATACAGTTTTTTTTCCAGTTTTTGTTACTGTTGTTGTTAACATTATTAAATTTCTTGTCAAGTTCCTCCACAATTTCATAAAAAGATTTAGATATCACTCTGACCTGTTACAATTCAATTTAACTAATCTTAGGACCTCTCAGTTATGATTGCTATCTATTTGTTATTATTTAATCCTTAAACCCTTTAATCCTTGAATTTTAATTACAGTTTTCTAATACTAGTTTCTATTTTGAAATTTACCCTGTTTTAAACAATACCTTTTCCCCTTTTTTCTTCCTATATATATTCCCCTTCAACTCTTAATTTTCTATATCACAATAAAGCCTGTAAAAAGGTTCCTTAATTTACAATTATATCTCTAAGCTGCCAATCCTTGCCTTCCTTGGCATTAAATATATATTCATAAACTATCACTGAGGTTTTTTCTGACGTATCCTTCTACCCCATCTCCCAAATCCCTCACTCCTCACTTCTCACTTCTACTTCCCTCTAGGAATATAAACTAGGAGGAAGTACCTTGCATTAGTATGCTTGGAATAGTAGTTCTAATATCATAATCATCACAATCATCAATAGAATAGAATAGAATAGAATAGAATAGAATAGAATAGAATAGAATAGAATAGAATAGAATAGAATAGAATAGTAACAGAGTTGAAGGGACCTTGGAGGTCTTCTAGTCCAACCCCCTGCTTAGGCAGAAAAGCCTATACCATTTTAGACAAATGGTTATCCAATCTCTTTTTTAAAACTTCCAGTGTTGGAGCATTTTCAGCTTCTGGAGGCAAGTTGTTCCATTGATTAATTGTTCTGTCAGGAAATTTCTTCTTAGTTCTAGGTCGCTTCTCTCCTTGATTAGTTTCCACCCATTGCTTCTTGTCCTGTCCTCAGGTGCTTTGAAGAATAGCTTGACTCCCTCTTTGTGGCAGTCCCTGAGATATTGGAACACTGCTATCATGTCACCCCTAGTCCTTATTTTCATCAAATTAGACATACCCAATTCCAGCAATTGTTCTTTAATGTTTTAGCCTCCAGTCCCCTAATCATCTTTGTTGCTCTTCTCCGTGCTCTTTCTAGAGTCTCAACATCTTTTTTACATCATGGCAACCAAACTGGATGCACTATTCCAAGTGCGGCCTTACCAAGGCATTATAAAGTTCTATTAACACTTTAATACACATGGTATTAACATGTGATCTTGATTCTATCCCTTTGTTTATGCAGCCTAGAACTGTGTTGGCTTTTTTGGTAGCGAAAGCACACTGCTGGCTCATATTTAAATATGAGCCAGGAATGGCTCATATTTAACTAGGACTCCAAGATCCCTCTCACAGTTACTACTATTGAGCAAGGTACCACATATACTGTACCTGTGCATTTTGTTTTTCTTGCCTAAATGTAGAACCTTACTTTTTTCACCATTGAATTTCATTTTGTTAGCACCCAATGTTCAAGTCTGTCAAGATCTTTCTGTATCTTAAGCCTAGCTTCTGGAGTGTTAGCTATTCCTGCTAGCTTGGTGTCATCTGCAAATTTAATGAGTTCCCCATCTATCCTCTCATCCAAATCATTGATAAAGATGTTGAAGAGTACTGGGCCTAAAACAGAGTCTTGGGGTATCCCACTGCATACTTCCCTCCATGTAAATGTAGTTCCAATAAGGACTACACATTGAGTGTGGTTGGTCATCCAGTTATGAATCCATCTGGTGGTGATGCTGTCTAACCCACATTTTTCTATCTTATCAAGTAGTAGGTTATGGTCTATTTTATGAAATGCCTTACTGAAGTCCAAGTAAATTATATTGACAACATTCCTGTGGTCCACTATTTTTGTCACTTTGTCAAAGAATGCAATAAGATTTGTCTGCCATGATTTGTTTTTGACAAACCCATCTTGGCTTTTGGTTATTACTTTATTTGCTTCTAGGTGTTTGCTATTTTGTTGCTTTGATTATCTTTTCCAGAATCTTCCCTGGTATTGAGATCAGGCTGATAGGTCTGTAGTTTCCTGGATCTATTTTTTTCCCCGTTTTTGAAGATGGGAACTACATATTCTCTTTTCCAGTCCTCTGGCAGTTCCCCACTGCTCCAGGATCTTTGAAAGATATAGTTCAGTGGTTCTGAGATCACGTCTGCCAGTTCCTTCAGAACTTTGGGGTGTAATCCATATGGTCCTGGTGATTTGAACTCATCTAGAGTGGACAGGTGTTCACTTACCATTTTATTCTCTATTTTAACTTGTATTCCTAATCTGTTTTTTGTGGTGCTGTTTTTGATAGGTTAGACTTTTTTCCCACTTTGTGTAAAGACAGATGTTAAATAGTTCTGCTTTCTCCCTGTTGCTTGTCACCTTCTTGCCACTTTCTCCCACCAATAAATTATGCCAAGTAAGTACAATAGATTTTGAATTAATTAAATATATAAGAGATAATTTTCTTTCTTTCACTAAAAATGTAATTTGAAAAAAAAAATCCCTATAAAAACGTCAGGTTCAAATTTTTTATATGTTTCTTGGGATGGTTTATCAAGTACAGAAGTCCTGTGTCAATATAATTATAAATCATTTGGAATTATTTTTTTTTCCTTTGACAAATGCCTGATTTCTTGCATCAGTTTTGCAGCCAAGCTTTTGATGCAGAAAATCTTGTCTTTTGGCTACAGAGGATAGACTCCAGTTTTTTAAGATGCAATCACCATAATCATGGATTGTTTTATTGCTGTATTATTAGTTAGCAAGAGCAGAATGGAAACTCCCTGATCTATGGAGAAGACATTCCCTTCAACCTATATGTTACTTAATCCTGTTTCCCCTAGTGATAAAAACTACCAAACCCCCAAACAAAAGCTGAACTCTCAAACTGCATATCAAAGAAAAGTATAAAAAGAAACTACCCCACCACCTCACCTTGATGAATACCATCTCAAATCATCTTACTCCACATCAGGTTCAGTAGTTCCTGAGCTGCTGCCTAAATTTTAGCATAAAGAGAAAAATACATTCCAAAAAGCCTCTTGGCAATATAAAAGCATTTTAGACTGTTAAGCATAGAACATAGAATAATAAGGTTGAAAGGGACCTTGGAGGTCTTCTACAGTAAAATGTAATTCATTTAGAAATATATCCTAAATGTAAAATGTAATTCATTCTAGAAATATATTTATATATTCATTTTTTTGTTGAAATTCAATTAATCAACAATAGAATTGTATCCCTTTTCATAAATTGGTTGATTGGACAGAGTAAAAACATATTTACTTTAGAAGTGTGAAATTAGGTTTTTCTGAAAATTCTTTCAAAGAAAGATATCATGTGAGTAAAATTGGTATAATACTTGGAATCTGTTTACAGCAGCCACAGTTCAGGATCACATATAAAATGCAAAATCGCCCCCCCCCCACCGTGCCACTGACTGTGCAATAGAAATAGAAAAACCCCAAGGAAACTCTCCCCAAAACAAGTACGATGGGCTCAGTACTTTAAACGGTTTGATTTTACTCTAAAATATCTCCCGGGGGGAAAAAACTTTCTGGCGGATGTGCTATCCAGAAAACCGCAATACAATAGTGCAAAACCAGACGTAATCAAACCCATAGTACAAAACAATCAACTAGCTGCCAAAATAGTCACCAGATCCCAGGCAAAACAAGAGACATTGACGGGCAATGACACCACCCAAAATTTTAAACAAGCATTGGCCACTGATGAATGGTTTTTGAACAACAAATCCAGCTATCTGATGAGAGAAGACTTGGCTTGGGTGGGGGGGAAGTTGTATGTTCCTGCCAGCCAAACACTGCTTAATGGTAAGGTGCCATGACTCCAAATTAGCTGGACATTTTGGGTTTGTGAAAACTTTACACCTAATTAAAAGACAATTTTGGTGGCCATCGCTTAAAAAGGATATAGAAAGCTATGTAGCTAGCTGCCCCATTTGTGCAGCAGCAAAAAGACATCAGAGGAAATCCCCAGGTCTATTGCAGAAGGTAGCTGAACCGTGTTATTTGGGTTGTGACAGACCTATTTTCAAAACAGGCACATTTTATACCCTGCCAAAAGATCCCATCTGCTAAAAGTTTAGCCAAATTATTCCTAATACACATTTATCGACTTCATGGGGCTCCACAAAGGATCATCTCCAACAGAGGGGCTCAATTCACCTCCAACTTTTGGAGGGCATTTTTGGGCTTACTTGGTACTGGCCAGGGGTTGAGCACATCCTTTCATCCTTGTACTAATGGTAATTCTGAAATTTTGAACTTGGTGTTAGAACAATATTTAAGATGTTTCATTAATTTTCCACAGGATAATTGGACCGAACTTTTTTTTTTTTTTTAATTTGATTTATATGCCGCCCTTCTCCGGAGACTCAGGGCGGCTTACAATGCGTTAAGCAATAGCCTTCATTCTTTTGTATATTTTATACAAAGTCAGCTTATTGCCCCCACAAACTGGGTCCTCATTTCACCTACCTTAGAAAGGATGGAAGGCTGAGTCAACCTTGAGCCTTGGAGAGATTCGAACCAGAAGAAATTGCAGGCAGCTGTGTTAATAACAGGGTGCATTAAACCACTGTACTATCAAGGCTCTTTTGCTTTTTGCTAAAATTGCATTTAATAATGCTGTCCATTCAAGCACTGGTTTTACTCCTTTTAGAGTAGTGACAGGCCAGGATTTCAGCCCCATGCCTGAACTACCCACAGAAGAACCCACCATCCCCTCACTTAAAGAGTGGATGGATAATTTGCAAAACACGTGGACAGTGGTTAGACTAGCTTTAAAGGAAGCTAGAGAAGCTTTTAAAATTCAAGCTGACAAGAAAAGGATAGAACCCAAACCTTTTCATGTTGGAGACAGAGTATACTTACCTACAAAATTCCTGAAATCATTACAACCATCGAAAAAACTAGGGCCAAACTAGGACCTTTCCCCATCACTAGAATCATCAATCCAGTAGCAGTTGAATTACTCCTTCCAAAGACACTCAGGCAAGTCCACCCAGTATTCCATATTAGTTTACTCAAGCGAGAAGTAATCTCATCCCTCAGACCACCTGCATCTACACCACCCATTCCCATCATGATTGAAGGTGAACAACACTTTGAAATCAAGGAAATCCTTGATTCTAGGATCCACAGAGGGAAAATCCAATACTTAGTTGCTTGGAAACATTTACCATCAGCACACAATGAATGGGTTGCTAAACCCCATGTTAGGGCTCCAATCTTACTGAGAAAATTTCACTCCCAATATCCTAACAAACCTTGTTAATATACTATCATGAAATCTTGTGTATATTTTTTTTTCAGATGGATCCTTTCGCTTTCTAAGGAGGGTAGCATGTCAGATTCCTAAAAGTGATACTGCCATTCAGTTGGAGGGGGGGGGGGACACTTGAATTCGATTCCCTAGCATCGCCTGTGTCAACATATACTTTACAATCTATATCCTGGTGCCAAAGAGCCCTGAGATCTCCTTTGCCTGCAGGAATTTTTATGATGGCCATGTGGGTTGTCTCACTTTAAAGTAAATGGTGGGAATGCATGTTTGTTCGGGTTCTCATAGGAAATAGTAAAGAAAACATCTTCACACTTGTGTATTGGCTAAAATCTGCATTCTGACTTAAAGGGAGGGGTCTCTACCACTTTAATTCTACTGCTTTGCCTAAGGGTATTCAGATCTTGCTTTAGCTGGATGGCTGTCACTTCTGCTTAATAAAAGAATCCTTTTAAACAACCACATTTCAAGAGTTCGTAATTTCTTAAGTTGGAAGGAGAGGCGATCCTTACAACATCAACATCTTCTTCATCACCATCTGGAGGACAGCGGTCAATACAGACAATGCTACAACAGGAGAAGGAGAAGGAAAGAGAGAAAGAAAAGGAGACGACACTACAGATGATTCTACAAGGAGTTCAAAATATACAAACAAGAGTAGAGAAGATTGAAAAAAGAACAGAGAAAACAGATGAGAAAGTGGAGAACATACAGCAAATGATGAAATATGAAGATAGACTCCAAAAAATTGAGGAAAAGGAAGAGCAAAGAGAGAAAAAAATTAGAGATATTGACACTAAACTGGATGAAGTTGAACGAGATAAGAGTGGATTAGCCGAATGGAAGATGGACAGAGCAGAATTTTATCTCAGATTTCAAAATATAGAAGAAGAAAAGGGAGAGAACTTGGCAGAAATAATGATAGAAATTCTAGCAGAAGCATTAGAAATTACCAAAGAAAAGATGATGGATGGCACAGATGAGATATTTTGAGTCTACTCAAGGTATGTAATGCAAAATGAATTACCATGAGAAGTCCATATAAGGTTTACCAAGAAATGATTAAAGCACAAATATTGCAGATTGCAAGCAAAAAAACACTGAAGTACAAGGAGAAAGAAATTGTGGTTCTGGAGCAAATACCGAAAAGAGTGAGGGAGATGAGGAGAGAATATCAATTCCTGAATAAAATACTACTTCAAAAAGGTGTGAATTACGGATGGCTGATACCAGAAGTATTAGTGTTTACGTGGGAACAGCAAAGATATAGAATAGATTCAATGGATAAAGCTAAAGCATTTTATGCAGAATTTCTCAGAGAGAAAGAAATGGAAACAAGAACGGCAGAACCATTGATTCAAATCCAAGAAGAAGACATAGCAATAATTGAAAAAGCAGAAGGAGCAGTAGGAGGTATTGTGGAACACAAAGAACAAGGAAGAGCCTGATAATATAGGAAGAGCCTGATAGTACAGTGGACTAAAGCACTGTTATTAACATCTCCTGCTTGCAATTACTGCAAGTTCAAATCTCACCAGGCTCAAGGTTGACTCAGCCTTCCATCCTTTCAAAGGTAGGTAAAATGAGGACCCAGATTGTGGGGGCAATAAGATGACTTTGTATAAATATACAAAAGTATGAAGGCTTTTGCTTAATGCATTGTAAGCTGCCCTGAGTCTCCGGAGAAGGGCGGCATATAAATTAAAGCACACACACACACACACACACACACACACACACACACACACACAAACCAAACAAACCGTGAACCGAGATCTACTAGGGCAATAATCCCCTCATATAAAATATGAAAATGGAAGAGAAAAATTGATTACAATAAATATAAACAGACTTAACTTAGCCATTAAAAGAAGGAAGGTATTCCATAAATTAGAGAAATTAAAGTTTGATATAATCTGGTTGCAAGAAGTGCACATTAAAAAGCAACATGAACAGTTACTGGTACAGCCAAAATTAGGGAAAATTTTTACTTCAATTGCTACAATGTAAGAAAAGGGGAGTTGTCTTATACATTAGAAACACAATTCCAGCAGAGCAAATATACGCAGATGATGAGGGAAGAATTTTGATGGTGGAAATAATAGATAATAATATGAAAATACTCTTAATAGCAATATATGCTCCAAATAACAACCAAGACAACTTCTATAGAAAGCTACATAAGAAAATAATTGAATTGGACTATAACAATATTTGTATGATGGGGGATTTTAATGGTATAGTGGATGACAAATTAGATTACAATACACACAAGGCAATAAAGCATAGTAGAAAGTTAATTCTGAAATCCTTTTTTAAAATGATAGAGAAAACAAATTTAAAAGATGCATGGAGAGAAAGAAATGCAAAAAATAGGCAATATACTTTTTATTCTGACAGACATTCATCATAGTCTAGATTAGACATGATATGGACGACAATGGAATTGACTTCTAATATAGAAGAAATTGAAATAGAAGCAAATACCTGGGCAGATCACAATCCAGTGACCATGAGATGGAAAGGACAAAGGATTAGATCTAGATGGACTCTAAATAATACAATATTAAAAGAAAAAGATTTTGTACAGAAAATGGAGAAAGAATTGACTTTCTTTTTTAAAGAAAACAGAAAAGAGGACACATCGATGTAAAATCTTTGGGATACAATGAAAGCTTATACTAGAAGTCTGATAATAGACTATACAAGGAAAAGAAATATTAAGAAAAGACAAGTCTATAAAACACTAGAGGATGATGACTACAAGAAACTCGAAAAGGAGCTTCAGAAATTTCCACAAAAGAAGGATATTAAAATAAAAATGGATACAACTAAACATAAAATGGGATTAATACAAAAAGAAGACTTAGCACAAAAATCAGAAGTGCTAAACAGAACTATTTTTTTTATTAAAGAGTTTTACAAGACAAAAAAACATTTTTACAAGAAAAACATAAACCGTTTGCCATCTTTCCATATGTGGATTGTACAATCACATTTGCAAATTAACAACCTCTTTAGAAAAAAAACAGTTACGTAAACTCAAAGAACCTCTCCAGATTCCTTACACATATTTTCCCTTCCCTCCTACCCCCTCCTACCCCAACCCTCCCCCTCTGGACTTCCCAGAACAAATACAGGATATAGCATCTAACAAACATATATAAAAAAAAGAAAAAAAAACTTTAACTCCCCTTGTTCATATCTAAATGTAACTATTTAAACCAATTATTATTTAAAAATAATCGATCCAACTTCTTTCTTATCCGTTCTTCAATAATAAGCAAGTCTTCTTTCTTCCAGCATTACACAATCAGAACCCGGTTACAATTAACCATCACATCTCCAACCCTTACATATATTAACACATTATCAAAATATTTTAACCAATATCAAATAAAATATATTGTAAAAAACCTTATTTTCACTTTTTGCCCCACAAACTTATATTAATTCTGCCTGGAAACATTCCTTGCTTAATAACTTTATACAAATTTATTCATCTTGTTCTCTACAAATCCATTACATATAATCAAATAACATCTTCACTATTTAAAGTCTATTAAAAATATTATAAAAATCTTCCCTCAACCCTTGCACCATTTCCCATAAGCTTATATAAATCCTTCAACAAAACATTCCTTGACATATAACTTTAGTATTAATATGCTTCAAGACCATGGTAAAGGTTTGGTCAGTAATCCATAACAATACAAACATAACATTGTTTAATATAACTTTTCTAGACAAATCATATCCTTAAATATAAGTAAATCATTCATTTTCACTATAGTATAACTTTTCAAAATAAATCATATCCCTAAATGCAGGTATACTCATTCATTTTCACTATTACTATTCTCCCCCAACATAAAGATTGTAATTTTTCCCTCTCCATTTTTTCCTAACTTTTTTGCGAACTTTTTTTTCAGTCTTATTCCTCCACCTTCATCTTGTTCTCTTCACAAAATAATTCCTCTCAGTGAACACATCTCCTTAACTGCAATTAAGAATCCATTTTTGTAAAAATTTTTGTAAAAAAATTGTAAAGTTCCACTTCGAATCTTCTTTGTTATATTAGGAATCCCAACACCTCCTGACAAATTTCCAATTGACTGTAACAAAGCCTTTGGGGAAATCTCACTCAGTATTTCCTGATTACGCTCCTTCAAGCCTCTCAGCCTTTCCTTCTTAATTTGAGAAACATCCATTCCATTTCCCGAAGGCACATTAAACTGAATTTATTTCATCTCTTCATTCAACAATTCACTGTTATTTAGCAACTGAAATTCCAATACAATATCTTCGCTTGACTCTTTGTTTCGAACTTGAGTAAAATCCTTTTTAAAAAGTCCTTCAATTTTCTCCACTATCACAGAGAAATCACTAATATTTCTTTAAAGAGATCCCCAATCAGTATTTGTGTCTTTAATGATGTTTGTAATAGTGATCCTTCAAGTCTTTCAACAAAGCCAGCCATTTCTCTTTTTCTTTTTCTCCAACCACCTTGAACAATGCTGGATGTTAACAGCTTTAACAAGAGTTAAGTTTCAGTTTCACGCCCTATTAAGCACAAGCGCCATTTTCTTCCTTGCTTCAATCAACTTCCAAAAGTAACAATTTAAGCATGAAATTAAGGGCTTGTTACTTGCAATTGTCTGCTCTCCTGTCTTCACTCCGTCTGCGTAGATAAACAACTTAAATCTCAATAAAGATTGCAGAGATGGTCGCGATGTTTTTTTCTGCTTAAAGCAGAAGCGCCCTGGATCTCGGAGTTTCACCGAATTTCCTGGGGAGCTCTCACCCTCCTAGCCCCCAAAGCTATTTCAGGGACTTTCGGGGAGCTCTACCCCCATCCGATTGCTCTCCTTTCCCTCTTCTCCCAAGGGAAAGGTTTTCCAGCCGTCGGACAGCTGATTTGCGCTGTCAGAACAGCTAACAAGATCACAGGGCTGGTGCTCCAAAAAAGAGCGTCCAGCAACGTCGGCGGTGCCAGTGGAAGTCCTAAACAGAACTATTTTGAAGATGCCAACAAACCAGGTAGATGGTTAGCATACAAACTGAAAAAAGAGAGAGAATCAAGAAAAAAAACACAACTAATGGTTGATCAAGGACAAATTAGATTCAGGGATAAAGAGAAGAAAGAAATTATACAAGATTACTATAGAAAACTGTATGAACAAGAAAATATAGAGGAGGAAAATATTAAACAATAGTTGCAAAAGGCAAATTTACCTCAGATTCCTAAAGACGTTGAAATGATGTTAGAAGGAAATATAACAATGATGGAATTAACTGAAGCACTTAAAAAACAAAAGATTGGGAAGGCACCAGGCCTGGACGGACTGCCAGCAGAATATTATAAGACATTACAGGAATCGTTGAGTCTCCCATTGCTAGAAGTTATGAATGAAGTTATATTAAAGAGGAAAATACCCAAGTCATGGTCAGAAGCATATATTACACTTGTTCCAAAAGAGGACACAGACCCACAACAAATCAAAAATTATAGGCCTATTTCCCTGCTAAATTCTGATTATAAAATTTTTGTTTCAATATTGGCAGAAAGACTTAAAAGATATTTAAATAATTTTATACATTCTGATCAAAATGGGTTTCTGCCAAAAAGACAATATGAGGATAATTCTGGACATTTTCAGCTTTCACTTCAAATTCATATAAGGACGATTCTTCATAATCAAGATTGCCCGTAATAGTTATTGTACCAGATGTTGAATTTAAAGTAAATATTTTGGAATCTTCTTTTGTGAATTTTTTGAATGAATCTCTCCTTAGAGATCAGTAGCTCTTACTTTAAGAATTGTGAAGCCTTACAGAATGTTCTCCTCAATGCTGACTTCATAGATAAGTTGGCTAAAAATCGGCACTTTATCATTTGCATCCAGAACAATTACTTGGATTCTAACACTTCCAGATTTCACTGGTTCACCTCTATCACTAGCTGTGAGGATTAAATCATACATTGATTTAATTCATGATCCAGATGTTTTTTTTAGCACAAGCTCATCCTGTCTGGCACCATTTGCTTTTATTTGCATATCCAGAGAAAAATGACTATTACCTGTAAGTTCATATCTCTGTATAGAGTTTATACCCAAATCTGGATCTTCAGCTTCAGGTAAAGGAAACTGGGATCCAGGAGTAGATAATTCACTGGTTTTGCTTTCATGTTTCCCAGGTGTAAACTGAGCCGCATTATCATTTATGTCTGTAATTTTCACTTCAATCCTATAAGTCTCTATTTTGCTCTTAATAATAATATCAAAACTTAAAACAAAGTTCTCTGCCCATCCAGAGATTTTTTTTCCTCTGTCTATTCTTTCAGAGGGATGTAAATATCCATTATTAGAATTCAAAGCAAAATATTGAACCGCACCTGTCCTTGTTGCAATCCATTTTCCATATTCTGAAAGATTATTGCCATCTATTCCTAGATCCATTGCAATGTTCCCCACAAAAAAACCTTTTGGTGTTTCTTCTCTAATAACATAATTAATGCTCCCAGAAATTTCTTTCCAAACAAATATTGTGATAAGGCATTGGAAGATCTTGTTTTTATAGCTCTGCAGCCTCTGTGTTTCTCTCATTGTCTTTACAATCTGACCAATTCCATATAAAAGTTGGTTCAGAACATTCCGTGCAATGTTATCTCTTATATATTTTGTCTGGATGTTTCGGAGAATTGCAAATGAGCTGTTTGGAATTTTGAAATTATTTTATTACCAGATAGGCGAACAGCGACACCCAGAGGCTCTGTAGAAAACTGTAACTGATGTCTGCCATAATATTGCTTTCCATTATATATTTTCACATAAAAATATATATTTTTATGTGAATGCTGTGCTGAAATTTGCCTTTCAGTTTTTCAAAGATTTCCCTTCCCTGCAAAAGAGGCTTCTCCTTTTCTACCTTACTCTTCGGATGCTTGAGAATTTCTGTAGAATTTCTCTTGCTGGTGGTTTTGAATTTACTTTAGCTTTGGAATTGGTAACACTTCTGCTATGAAAAATGCCCATGGAAGGAATTCCTTCATGATTGTTTACTTGGAGATTTCACTGAAATATCAGAAGCCAGGAAGCTTTTTTCATTTTTTATATTTATTCCTTTTTCCCCTCAGTTTGTCAGTAAGCTCTTTATGTGACCATGCTGGTTTTATCTGGACTCTTTTGTTTTTCTATCTTTGTGGTATTGTGTTAGATTGTGCTTTTACAATCTCATTTTTCAGAGTTTCCCAAGCATCTTGAATTGTTTTCCCCTTTAGGATTTCCATCCATGGAATCCTTCCTAAGCTCTTTCTAAGTTTGTTGAAGACCATTCCCTTAGAGTCTAAAACACTAATTAGATTTTGTTCTATTGCTTGTGCTTGCATTATGTTGAATTCCAGTATGACATGGTCACTCACCTCCAAAGTTCCTGTAACTTCAACATCCTCCATTATTTTATCTCTATTAGTAAGAATTAACCATTTTTGTTTCATTATCGTTGAAACATTCAGCCCATTTTTACTTAGAAGAATATATCTGACATTAAATAAGAATTCTTCTCATGTAGTTATGCAAGCAAGACTATTTTAGTCTTCATTACTACATTATTATTATCATTGTTACAGTAAATAGAACCCTCAGAGAGAGAAAAATGGGTGCACAGCAGAAAGGTGTGCCTTTTTTAATAAAAAGTAATATAGACAGGTTAGAGTAACTAAAAAAACAATGTTTTCACTGGTTGTTGGCTGTTGTCCTTCATTTATCTCTCCAGTATGGAGTCCCATGGCAAAGGACCTGGCTCTGTTGTTCTGAACAGCTGATAGGAGAGGCAGGCATTCTGGCCAGAATCTACATCTACTGCCACTGCTTTAGAGACCAGATAACCTGGCTCAGAGCCTTGATCTGGAACTGAATCTCTGGAATCTCCCCATAATCCAAGGATTTAGGTCATAAGCAGTTCCTGTCGAGGAATTAATGAGAGGTAGGAGGAAAACAATTTTCTGTTGTCAGTCTTTGGCATAGTTATCTTGGAATAATTTCCATTAATTTCAATAGGATTCAATTTATTTTTGAACAAGCTTTTATAGAATTGGGTCCTTTAGCCTCTGTTTCAATTATAAAATTAGTTATTGTGCCACTTTCCCTACATTTAGGAACAGAGACCTTCAATTCATCATGAAATAACCAGCATTATTATTATTATTTCAATGCAAGCCTTGAAAACTTCAGTTTTAAAAATGGGTGGATTGTTATTTTCATCTATTTCTAATGGGAAGTATGCAGTTGCTGAAGAGAGGAATCCCTTAGACATAGAATAGAATAGAATAGAATAGAATAGAATAGAATAGAATAGAATAGAATAGAATAGAATAGAATAGAATAGAATAGAATCTGGAAGGGACGTTGAAGGTCTTCTAGTCCAGCCCCCTGTTCAAGCAGGAGAACCTATACGATCTCAGACAAGTGACTGTCCAGTTTCTTCTTCAAAACGTCCAGTGATGGAGCACCCACAATTTCTGAAGGCAAGCTATTCCACTGGTTAATTGTCCTTACTGTTAGGAAGTTTCTCCTTAATTCCAGGTTGCTTCTCTCTTTGATCAGTTTCCAACATTGTTTCTTGTCCTGCTCTCTGATGCTTTGGAGAATAATTTGACCTCTTCTTCTTTGTGGCAGCCCCTCAAATACTGAAATACTGCTATCATATCACCTCTAATTCTTCTTTTCTTTAGACTAGTCAGACCCAAAACCTGCAGCCGCTCTTCATATGGTTTAGTCTCCAGGCCTTTGATACCTTAGCTGTTTTTCTCTGAACTTTTTCCAAGGTCTCAACATCTTTTTTGTAGTATGGTGACCAAAATTGGTTGCAGTATTCCAGGTCTTACTAGGGTTTTGTGATGCTGTGTGCTGATAACTATTTCCTATCAAGTAAGCTTACAATTTCCAAGCTGTAATAACTATCAAATGATTTCTTCAATAAAAATGGAAGGCTTGTTGATAGGAAGGATGTGATGTCTCCATTCCCACTGTCATTGTTATGAATGTTGATAATATCTGCTGTGCTTCCCAGTGGAAAGTCTTCTGCCATCTCTTTAAAAAATGTTATTATGATCTCCAGTGCACCAGTCATTTGCATCCATGATTCTTATTATACCTTTGGCATTACTAGGCAATCTGGCCCCATCTTCTGCTTGCAGTTCCATTTCCTATTATTTAGATTCTTCAAGTCTGTGTTGTCAATCTCTGTTATTTGCCCTGCAGAAGATAAATTTTAGGTAGAATTTTTAGGAAGTCTTGTCTGAAACGTCTCTTAATGAATAGATTGCCTCTGAATTTTATTCTACAACTGCATTCAGTATTAGCAATTTAGATTCTCTTAGGATGTTTTTAAAATATCACCTTGATATTAAAACTTGCTAAAGTTACAAACATTGTCATTTACAGCTGAAACAATATGGGTGTGCAAAATACCAAACCAGATTGATTTTCCTTTATAAACAACAATCAGAATCATAAAATGTATTTTCTGTTCTTCTCAGTCTAGCAACTTTTCAAGGGCATTTATTTATTTATTGCATATTGGACTTCAGTATGAACACTCAAAGAAAACTGTTCACTTTCAGTCAACAGGTTACTCAGGAGAGAATTAGTCCCAGATCTGGCTTCTGAGTTTCTTCTAAGAAAAACTGTGCCCTGAGATCTATATTTTTAGCAATTTTCAATTCCAGTTTTTCAATAGAGAAACTAAGAGTTATCTTTAATATCTGCTATCTTAATTATTTAAAATCATCTTATTCTTGATAAAAAAATCTCAAATATACTGATATAATATACATTTAATAATTTGATAGCATATCTATTCTCTGTTACTTTCTTATTTACAAACAAATAGCCAGATCAAATCAAATTCAAAATATAGTTTCATACCTCTGGAAATTACCCTGATTTCACCACCTGATGGTTTGCTTATTTCCTGTCCAAAATCCTTTGCAATATCTTCAACAAAAGATCCTTTCTCCAGTTCTTCAGAATTTAAATACTGAATTTGTGTAGAAAATGTCTTCCAGATACCAGTCAGCAGAAAACAAATCAGAATTTTCTTTTAGTGTCTTCTCATTCCAGCCCTTTTCCATAGACTCTATCAGATTCTTGCACTGCCAAATCTATTGCATTATTTGGAGATGAGTGCCACAAACTACTTATTATAGTTGTATAATCATACGTGGTGAACATGTGTTTGAGCTTTGTGTATTCACTGCTGTCTGAGCAGAGAAGGAATAGAATATATAATTCACAGTACTGTGAGAAAACAGCGACACTCAGAGTTTTAACCAAAAATTGCAACACCATATAGATCTACCTTCCTCATTTTTTTCCAAAATATTCCTCAGGAAAAGCTAACTAAGTTTATTTAATGACAGTTTAATGCATCAAATGATTGAAATGTTACAGCGTCATATATTATAATTTCCTTTATGATTTTAATGTCTTTATGGAACAATTCAAAATAAATCTGAAATAACATATTTTGAAATGTTTTTTCCTCACCCAGATTGAGTTCTGGAAGCTGCAAAAACCTAATTTTTTCTATGTCTGCAGAAGCTGAATCACCAATTTCTGGTGCTGAAATAATTCTCTAGCTTCTCAAATCAAAACAGAATTTATCATAGCAACAACATCATTAGCAAGCTATGATACTGACAAAATGATAGGCACTTGATGATGTCACCACACAATTGCCATGATTACATACTTGTTTCCTGGTATCTGATGCAAGTATGTTAGTTGTGATTTTTGTATGATGATGTTTTTTCATTCTCTGTTGCCCCCCCCACCCCTTGCCCTCTCCTGCCCTCCTGTCGCTCATGGTAATTGTTTTCTCTGATCACAGAAAATATAGCATGTACCGACTCTCTCTTATTTGTTCATTGACTCAGTTTGGTCATTTGGACTGCTGAATCTCGACTTGCCCTTTGGTTACATTTTTTTCTACTCCTATTGGATGTATTAGCAGTATTGCCTTTACTCTTTTGACCTCTTGATTAGGCTGCTCTTTTTGATGTCTCATTGCTATAATTTCTTGGGTGACCTGAATGTCACCCAAGATTATAGTTTGCATAAAAGAAACATGCCTGAGAATGAAGAAAAGAGGCTCAGTTGCATATAGCAGTTGAAAAGCTTATCAAATATAATGTTCAGGATCACCACCTATCATTGTTTATCTTCTTTTTTTTAAAAAATAATTTTTATTGAGTATTTTACATTTTAAAACCAAACACACAATAGCAAAAGAAATCAAGAGACAAAAACAAAAAACAAAAACACACACACAGACGTTAAAATACAATACTGACAACAGATATATACAATTTTACAACTTTCTGCATTGACTTTTGTCTTTATTCTTAGCTTTTATCCTCCCGCTCCTTCTCTTTATTTATAAATATTCATAATTAACTGTTTTGTTAGCAGGATCATTATTTACATTTATATCTAGTATGTTAATATCAAATTTCACTTTATATTCTTATTTCTTAATTTGATTTCTGTTTTCCAACCATGTATAAAACCTATTCCACACTTTATAATAATCCGAGTCTTCTCTTTCTTTGATCTCCATCGTTAATTTATCCATTTCAGTGCATTCAAGGATTTTCTTTATTATTGCTTCTTCCGATGGTATATTGGTCGACTTCCACATTTGCGCTAGAGTAATTCTGGCCGCAGTTAGAATATGCAATATAATATAATAGAGACTTTTTTTTTCCATTTTTCTATCAATCATTCGTAGAAGGAACATCTCTGGTTTAAAATCTATCTTTTGGAGTGTAATCTCTTCCAACCAGCCTTTAATTTTATACCAAAATTTCCTCACCCTAGGGCACATCCAACACATGTGGTAGTATGTCCCTAGTTTGTGACCACATCTCCAACATTGGGATGATAAATTGGGGTACATTTTTGCCAGTCTCGCTGGTGCTAAATGCTACTATAAAACATTTTATAGCTGTTTTCTTTGTATGATACTGCCATGGTCAATTTATAATTTTTCTCCCACAATTTTTCCCATTTATCCAATTCTATGTTATGTCTGAAATTCTTAGCCCAATTTATCATCATTTCCTTTACTGTTTCTTCTTCCAATTTGTATCCTAATAAGTAATTATAGATATTTGTAATTATTTTTCTTCCCAATCCTAATATTAATTTATCTAATTCCAGTTGTTTCCTGTTTATGCCAAATTGTTCCTTATCCTTTTTAAATCTAGTTTTGATTTGTAAATTTATTCCTTGTGTTTTCAAATTTATTTATTTATTTATTTATTTATTTATTTATTTATTTATTTATTTATTATATTTCTATACCACCTTTCTCCTGTAGGACTCAAGGCGGTGTACAGTCAAGAAAAATATAGATACACAAACATCATAAAATTGCTAATTAAAATTATTATTATAACTTAGTTTGGCCCAATTAAATAGAACCTAAAATTAGATAACATTTTAAAAACATTCACATGTTCATATATTTAGCCCCGCCTGTTGGAACATCAGGGTTTTGAGAGCACGGCAGAAAGCACGGAGATCAGGGATATTTCGTATCTTGGGGGCAGTTCATTCCAAAGGGTTGGAGCCCTCACAGAGAAGGCCCTCTCCCTGGGAGTCGCCAGTCGGCATAATTTGACTGACGGTACCCTGAGTAGTCCCTCCCTGTGAGAACGAACTGGTCAGTGGGAGGCTATTGGTGGCAAAAGACAGTCTCGTAGGTACCCAGGTCCTAAGCCATGGAGCGCTTTAAAGGTGATAACTAACACCTTGAATCGCACCCGGAAGACCACTGGGAGCCAGTGCAGCACGCGTAGGAGAGGTGTCACATGGGCGCAACGAGCTGCGCCCATAATCACCCGCGCGGCTACATTCTGGATCAGTTGGATCCTCCAGGTGCTTTTCAAGGGGAGCCCCATGTAGAGAGCATTACAGTAGTCCATATGGGAGGTGACTAGGGCATGAGTGACCGTGCGCAAGGCATCCCGATCCAGAAAGGGACGCAACTGGCAGATCAGGCAAACCTGATAAAAGGCACCCCTGGCCATGGCCATCAAATTATCTTTTAAAGATAGCCATGAATCCAGGAGGACACCCAAGTTGCGGGCCCTCTCTGTGGGGAGCAAGATCTCATCCCCTATTGTCAGTGATGGTACCAGCTGACTATACCGGAATGCCGGAAGCCACAGCCACTCGGTCTTGGAGGGGTTGAGTCTGAGCTTGTTTCTCCCCATCCAGATCTGCACGGCCTCCAGGCAATGGGACATCACAGCAAGGGCATCATTGGGGTGGTCTGGGGTGGAGATGTATAGCTGTGTGTCATCAGCATACTGATGAACACTCACCCCGAAACCACGGATGATCTCGCCTAGCGGTTTTACATAAATGTTGAACAGAAGGGATGAGAGGACTGACCCTTGCGGCACCCCACAAATAAGGTGCCTTGAGGTCGACTTCTGCCCCCCTGCCAACACAAACTGCGAACGGTCAGAGAGGAAGGAGGAGAACCACTGAAGCACGGTGCCCCCTATTCCTAACCCCTCCAGCCGGTGCAGTAAGATACCATGGTCGATGGTATCAAAAGCCACTGAGAGATCTAATAGGACCAGGATAGAGGAGCAACCTCTGTCCTGAGCCCTCCAAAGATCATCAACCAACGTGACCAATGCCGTTTCTGTGCTGTATCATGACCTGAAGCCTGACTGGAACGGATCCAGATAGACAACTTCATCCAGGTATCGGGGTAGTTGTCACACCACCACACTCTCAACAACCTTCGCAACAAAGCGAAGATTGGAGACTGGACGATAATTTAATAATATAGCCAGGTCCAGGGAAGGCTTCTTGAGGAGGGGCTTCACAACTGCCTCTTTCAAGACGGTGGGAAAGACACCCTCACTCAGAGAAGCATTTATAATCCCCTGGAGCCAGCCTCGTGTAACCTCCCGGGAGGCCAGTACCAACCAGGAGGGACACGGGTCCAATAAACATGTGGCAGCGTTAAGCTTGCCCAGAATCCTGTCCACGTCCTCAGGAGCCACAGAGTCAAACTCTTCCCAGATAACGCTCTCAAGACCTACCCCCGTCTCCTCCCCTGGATCTACCCAATCAGAGTCCAGGCCTTCCCGAATCTGAGCGACTTTATCATGCAGGAATTGTACACAATCCTCAGCTCGACCCTGTAAGGGATCTTCCCGTACCCCCACCTGAAGTAGGGAGCGGGTCACCCTAAACAGCGCGGCTGGGTGGTTCTCTGCAGATGCAATAAGAGTGGAGAAGTAGCTAGACTTCGCCGCTCTTATCACCACTAGGTAGGTCTTGATATAAGATCTCATCTGTGTTCGGTCAGATTCAGATCGGCTCGTCCTCCAATCGCTCTCCAGGCGTCTTTTCCGACGCTTCATCTCTCTCAGCTCCTCTGAAAACCAAGGAAGTAGATGAGATCGGCATCAGGTCAGAGGCCGCAAAGGCACGACGCGGTCCAAGGCCCCAGTAGCCGCCCTATCCCAGGCGACCACCAGGTCCTCAGTCGAGTTGTGAGCCAGAGTCTCAGGAAATGGCCCAAGCTCTGTCAGGAACCTTTCGGGGTCCATCAGGTGCCTGGGACGGAACCATTTGGTTGGTTCCATCTCCCTGCGGTGGATGGAAGTGATTTGAAAGTCCATGTGAAGGAGAGAATGATCAGACCATGATAAGGCCTTGATGTCTATATCCCCTATTCTTAGATCATTCAGCCACTGATCAGAGACAAAAATCAAGTCCAGAGTGTGATTCCCCAAGTGGGTGGGGCCTTTAACTACCTGGGTCAGGTCCATGGCCATCATGGAAGCCATGAACTCCTGAGCTGTCTCTGACATCTCACCAGTGGATGGCAGGTTAAAATCCCCATAACAATAAGTCTGGGGGTTTCCACCGCCACCCCAGCTATAATGTCAAGCAGCTCAGGCAGGACCACTGTTACGTGGCAGGGAGCCAGGTACGCAATCAGTAGGCCCATCTGAATCCCCCAACCCCACTTCACAAGGAGGGACTCACATCCGGCTATCTGAGGAACAGTGGCGTACCTTGGGCAAAGACTTTCTCTAATGATTGCTGCCACTCCCCCACCCCTTCCCTGAGTCCTTGGCTGATGGAATGCACGGAAACCTGGCGGGCACATTTCCACAAGGGGAATTCCTCCCCCCTGGCCTAACCAGGTCTCCATAATCCCTGCCAGGTCAGCACCCCCCTCTGAAATAAGATCATGAATGAGGGGGGCTTTATTTACCACTGACCTGGCATTACATAACATCAGCCTTAGACCCAGGATCTGAGACTCTAAACAACCTGGGAAACAAGCAACACTTTGGGGGTCGGAGTGCGCAATCACTCGTAAACATCAAGTGCGCACTCCCAAAACATAATATGACCCCTGCAGCTGTCATATCTGCCCCTCCCACTTACTATACTAATGCTCATCGCTTCATCCCCCTGCATCCTTGTCAGATTTCTGTCCCCATCCTCCCCATCGTGATCATCAGACCCATTACCCCTTTCAGTGGATTTATGGATCCCCCCAGATCCATTCCCACAATCCCTCCCAGAACCCCTTAAAATAGAACTTAAAGATTTATCTAAAAAACCCCAAAGCCGTTGGTTTTTTGCAAACCACCTCTCGGGGTGTATTGATTTTAATTCTCCTTTTGTATCTAAATCTGCGTATCTCACCATTTTATCTAGGTCTGTGGTATTTGGATGTATCATTGCTTCCATTGTAGACAACCAAACTGGGACTTTCATATAATGATTTCTTTTAATCTTTTCCCATACTTTCAGTAGTGCATCCCTTACCTTATGATGTTGAAAATAAGTGTGTGATTTATTTTTCCCATCCCATAAAAAGCCATGCCAACCAAGTTGAAGGTCATGGCCTTCTATCGTTAATATCCGCTTATTTTTAAGTTGTATCCAATCTTTGAGCCATGTTAGGGATGCCACTTGATAGTAAAGTTCCCATTCTGGTAAACCGAAACCTCTTTTTTTTCTACTATCTTGCAATAATTTGAATTTAATGCACATTTTTTTCCCTGACCATATGAATTTCTATGTCAATTTATTCAATTGTTCAGAAAAATTTTTCCTTAATGTCATTGGTACTATTTGTAATAAATATAGTAACTTGGGCAATATGTTCATTTTTATCGTTGAAATTCTGCCAATTAATGATATTGGTAATTTAGTCCAGTTATCCAAATCTTTTTGCATTTGTAATAGGAGTATATCGTAATTGTCCCTCTTTATGGTAGTAACTTTTCTGATAGCCAAATTCCCAAATATTTAATTTTTTTTGTTCTTGAGATTCCCAGTTCCTCCTTTAGGTGTTCACTCTGTCTGTTGTTTAAATTCTTAATCAATATTTTAGTTTTGTCTTTATTTATTTTAAATCCTACTACTGCACCAAATTGGTTTATGTCTTGTAGTAAAATAGGTCTAGATTCTAAAGGTTCCTCAATAATAAATGCCAGATTATCTGCGAATGCTTGGACCTTATATTCTTGTGACTTAATTTTTAATCCCTTTATTTCCGAATTATCTCTAATTTGGGACATTAATGTCTCCAAGACAGAATGAACAGCAGAGGAGACAGTGGGCAGCCCTATCTTACTCCTTTAGTTATTTCAAAATTTTCTGTTTGTTCCCCATTGATTATTATCTTTGCCCTCTGTATAGTGTATATGGCTCTAATCATGTCTATAATTTTTTCTCCAAAATTCATTCTTATTAATTGGTTTATCATAAAGTCCCAGTTTAAGTTGTCAAAAGCTTTTTGTGCATCCAAGAAAACCACAGCTACCTGTATTTCGGGGTGAGCTTCATAATATTCTAATGCATTGATGATAATTCTTATATTGTTTTTTATATATCTGTTAGATAGGAATCCATTTTGGTCCGAATGTATAATTTCATTCAATATATTTTTAATTCTATCCGCTGTTATGGCCATAAATATTTTATAGTTAGCATTTAACAACCAGACTGGCCGATAATTCTATCTCTTCTGATGTTCACTATTGTTTTTTGGGATGAGAGTTATTAATGATTCCCTCCAGGATTCTGGTATCTTGGCCTTTTTCAGCACTTCATTAAATGTTTCTAATAGCAGTTGTTCTAATGACTCTTGAAAAGTTTTATAAAATTCAGAGGGGATTCCATCTGGGCCTGGAGTCTTATTATTCTTTTGCTTTTGAATTGCTCTTTGTATCTCCAGTTTCGTTATTTCCTCATTTAATATTTCTTTTGTTATGTCTGGTATTCTGGGAAGATTCCTTTTTTGAAGGTATCTTTGAATATTCTCCTCTTCAATTTTTTCTGAACTGTATAGTTTTTGAAAATAGTTTACTGCTATACTCTTCTTTTTTTCTTCCTGTAGATGCACCATTCCATCCTCATCCACTAATTGTTTTATTAATTTCTTTTCCTTTTCTTTTTTTTAATTTATAAGCCAACCCTCTTCCGGGCTTATTGGCATTTTCAAAGTAATTTTGTTTAGTTGCTCTAATTTTTTGTGCTACTTCTTCTTAGGTTATTAATTGTAATTTATGGGGTTTTTTTGTTTTTTTTTAAATTTTAAAAAACAAACTTTATTGAATTTAAAAATATTAACAAGAAAAAAAAAGAGAAAATATACAGATTTTCTCACTCATAAAATTTACATTTTCAATCCACAGTTACGCTAACATACTAAATACATGTGATTATATAAACACATATATACAAATATACAAACAGTGACTTATTTACCTATTCTATCTATCTGACGGTGCTTTTTTAAATTATTATTATTACTTGCATTTCCCCTAATTCTTATCTTTACCCTTTTTTCCTTTGGTTTATCCACTTATATCATCTATTCCATACTATAAAATATTTTGAGTCTTCCTTGTCTTTTAATTCTAGAGTTAATTTATCCATTTCTGCGCATGTGTAGGTTTTTTGAATTACTTCCTGATCTGTTGGCATATGATCTGTTTTCCACAGTTGTGCTATAGCCAGTCTGGCCGCCGTAATTATGTATAGTGTCAAATATTTTATGTCTTTTCTAATATTCCTTTTTATCATGCCTAATAAGAAAACTTCTGGTTCTAATTCAATTTCTTGATCTATTATTTCTACTATCCATGTTTTTATTTTTTTCCAATATTTCTTTATTTCTGGGCAAAGCCACCAAACATGGAAAAAAGTACCCTGAGCTTTTTTACATTTCCAACAAACAGGATTTACATTCGGGTACATTTTCGCTAGTCTTGAGGGAGCTAGATACCATCTATACCACATCTTATAATGGTTCTCCTTATATGCTGCCGATTTTGTCATACTATAATTATTTTCCCATATCCTCTCCCAATCTTCTAACTGTATATTATGCCCGATGTTCTTTGCCCAAGCTATCATCTGTCCTTTTACCAGTTCTTCTGCCAAGTCAAATTCTAATAAGTATTTGTAAGTTTTGGAAACTAGTTTTCCTTCTTTGGATTCTAATAATTTATCTAATCTGTTTGGTTTTGGATCTATTCCTCCCTCTTACTAATCTTTTCTGTATCTTATTTTTATTTGTGAATAGGGCCACCAGTCTATTAATATTCCTTGTTCATTGAGTTCTTCCCTTGTTTTCAAAACTCCTTGTGGATCTAATATTTCTCTGTATCTTAACAGTTTTTGTTTTACTAATAAATTGGGATGGGTTATTGCTTCTATTGTTGATAACCAGCTGGGAACTTTCATATAATGTTTGCTTTTTATCTCTTGCCATATGTCAATTAATGATTTCCTTATAATATGGTTATTAAAATGCTTGAATATTTTATTTCTAGGACTCCATAAAAAGGCATGCCATCCCTTCATTAAGTCATGGCCTTCTAAATTTAATAATCTTTGATTTTCCAGGGTTACCCATTCTTTAATCCATGTTAAGCTTGAGGCTTTATAATATTTTTCCCATGCCGGGAGTCCAAATCCGCCTCTAGTTTTATCATCTTGTAGTATACTTAATTTAATTCTTGATTTTTTCCCTTCCCACACAAATTTTGTAGTTATTTTGTCCAAATTGCTAAAAAACTTCTTGTCTAATTTTATTGGGATTGTTTGGAATAAATAAAGGAGCCTTGGTAGTATATTTGATTTTATTGCTGCAATTCTCCCCAACAGTGACAATTTTAATTTTCCCCATTTTTCCAAATCTTTTATTTTTTGGACCAAAGGTCCGTAATTATTTTCTTTTATCGTTGTACTTCTGGCTGTCATGTTTATCCCTAAGTATTTCACTTTTTTAACTATCTGCAATCCTGAATCTTTTGCTAACTTCTCTATCTGTTTTGCTATTATATTTTTTGTTATCATTTTAGTCTTCTCCTTGTTAATTTTTAGACTGGCTACTTTTCCAAATTCTTCAATTTCTTTTATTAATTTGGGTGTTATTTTTATTGGATCTTCTATGAAGAAGACAAGGTCGTCTGCAAAGGCTTGGACCTTGTATTCTTCTTTTTTTACTTTTAATCCTTTTATTTCTTTATTCGACTTAGTTCTAATTAGCAAGTTTTCCAGAGTCATAATAAAAAGTAAGGGCGACAATGGGCAGCCCTGCCTTACTCCTTTACTTATTCCAAAAAATTTTGTTGGGTCCCCATTTACTAATACACTAGCCTTTTGGTTCTTATATATTGACGATATCATTCTTATAAATTTCTCTCCGAAATTCATATTTTTAATTTGGTATGTCATGAACTGCCAGTTGACTTGGTCAAATGCCTTTTGTGCATCCAGAAATATCAGTGCTACCTGTCTTTCTGGATGCATCTCATAATATTCTAAAACATTTATTACCATTCTTATATTATTTTTTATTTGTCTTGTAGGCAAGAAACTGTTTTGATCCTGATGTATTCTATTATTTAGTATTTTTTTCATCCTATTTGCAATTATGCCCATAAAAATTTTATAATCGGTATTTAATAAGGAGATTGGTCTATAATTTTTTATTAATGTGGTATCTGCTCCCTCTTTTGGTATCAGGGAAATATATGCTTCCCTCCATGTATTTAGTAACTTTGCCTACGTCAATGCCTCATTATATAATTCTAATAATGTCTCATTTAATGAGTCCCCTAAACTTTTATAAAACTCCATTGGTAGACCATCGGTCCCCGGTCTCTTCAATGCTTCTTTTAACTCCCCCATAGTAATTTCCTTATCTAGTAATTCTTTTTCTTCCTCTGTTAATATTGGCATCCCTTCACCACTTAAGTATTTTTCTATTTCCTCTGTTGTTACTTCATCTTTCTCATAAAGCTCTTGATAGTATTGAATTATTATCTCCTTTTTCTTCTCTAAACTCTGTTGGATTATTCCCTTTTTGTCCGGTAATTTCTGAATTATTCTTTTTTCCCTCTCTTTCCTCAACCTAAATGCTAACCACTTCCCCAGCTTGTTTGCTTGTTCGAAGTAATTTTGCTTCATATATTTCAATGTCATTGCGTATTTCCCCTGTTCTAATATGTTCAAATTATGTTTCGCTGCCATCCAATTAACCCTAATTTGTTCATCTCCCGGATTCCCTTGTAACTTTCTTTCCCATTTTTGGATTTCTTTTAATGCTTTATTGTACTCTTTTTCCCTCTCTTTTTTCCGTTTTGCATTATAGGCTATCATCAAGCCTCTTACATACGCCTTAGTTGTGTCCCATAAATTTTGTAGGGAGGTGTGTTGTTTTGTGTTTTCCTTATAAAACAATTCTAATTCCTTCTCCATGTACTCCTTGTATTCTTTTCTTTCAGGGTCTGTATATTCATTGTCTATCTACTTTTTTTTCTCCACCGTCCCTTCCATGTTAACATTATTGGGTTATGATCCACCCATTTATTAGTCAATATTTCTACGGATTCTATTTCTGGCATCAACCTATTAGTAACCCATGCCATGTCTAACCTGGACCAGGACCTATGTGGGTTCGAACAGTATGTAAAATTTTTAACTTCCGGGTTATAAAATCTCCAGCTGTCTACCAGCTGTCTTCTAGTAAGTCTTTAAATGTTCTAGGCAATACATTTTTCTTATTTTTATTTCTCTGACCACTTTTATAATATTTTCTTATGTCCATAATCGCGTTAAAATCACTGATCAAACACACATTTTCTATTTTTTGTTCTATTATTTTCTTGTGTACATTTTTATAAAATTCTAATTGTCAGCTGTTTGGAGCATATATAACCACCAATAAAATGTTTTTACTGTTAATCTTCAACTCTATCATCACTGTTCTCCCTATCGTGTCAACATATTTTAAATTGCTATCTATTCCTTCTTTCACATATACTACAACCCCTCTTTTTTTCTCCTCCGCCAATGCTACATATGCTTTGCCTAGTTTCTTATATTGTACATACTTTTCATCTTGTTTTCTTATATGTACCTCCTGGAGGCACACAATATCTGTTTTTTGTTTCACAATTTTTCTTAAGATTTGGTGTCTTTTGGATGGTGAATTGAGACTGTTTACATTCAAAGATAGAATTTTTAACTCTTGTTCCATTTCTTAATGGTTTTCCTGTTGTTTCTTTTTTGTTTCTTCCTGTTCCTTTTTTCCCCCCTTGTTTGTACTCCTTCTTCCTCTTGAATCTCTCCTTCCTCCTCCTTTTCTCCTTCTTTTGACACTTTGTTTTGACAACAGAGACGAGAGCGTGAAAGAGTGTCAAAATTGTAATTTATGTTTAATTAACTCTTTTTCTACTTTGATTTCTTGGTTTTGGGGTTCTTTCTGTAATTTAGATTCTGCTTTTTCTAATTTTCTTTGGAGCTCTGACAGTTGATTCTTTTTATTTCTATTTTTTCCTTATTGTGTATGCTATCGATAAACCTCTTATATAAGCTTTTGTTGAATCCCATAAGTTTTGAATTGTAGTTTCTTCATTCCAATTTTCTTTTAAAAACAGGCCTAGTTCTTTTTTTGAGTATTGAATAAAATTCTTCTCTTTCACTATCCTTTGGTTCATGGTCCATCTCCCTTTCCTCCTGACTTCTCCTTTCCAACTAATTTTTAATGGATTGTGGTCTGCCCAGGAATTGGCTTCAATTTCTATTTTCGCAGTGTCTTTTCCTGTTTCTAGGTCCATCCACACCATATCTAACCTTGACCATGATTTTTGGGGGTTAGAGAAGAAGGTATATTGCTTTTTTTGTGGGTTAATTTCTCTCCATGTATCTTTTAAGTTAAATTCCTGGGCCAATTCAATATTTTCCTTTCATGATTTTCCTTTCTTCCAGTTTTGTAGTCTTTTTTAGGGTCTGCCACTGCATTGAAGTCACCTAATATGCATAGGTTATCTACTTCTAATTCTATTAGTATTTTGTGTAACTTATTATAGTATTCTCTCTGATGTATGTTGGGTGCATAAATAACTACAAGTAATATTCTTTTTTGTTTTATTGAGATTTCAATCATTAGTGTCCTTCCCTCATTATCTGCATACATTTGTTTGGGATTTAACCTTTCCTTTATATAGACTGCTATCCACCCCCTTTTTTTTGTTTCTGCCAATACTACAAATAATTTCCCTAATTTGGGGGCTTCCAAAAAACCACGTTTCCCTTTTGGAATGTGCACTTCTTGTAGGCATAATATTTCTATGTTTAGTTTTTGGAGTTTAGTAATTGTTTGTCTTCATTTTATTGGTGCATTCAATCCATTTATGTTGATTGACATCAAATTCACTTCCTCCTCCATTAAATTACTTATTTGTCCTTCCTACTTCCCTTTTTTGTGTTACTTCCCTCTGCTGTCTTGTTCTTACCCCCTCTCTGTATTGGCTTCCGGTCTCTAACTGCTCTTCTGATTCTCAATTTGATTCGTTTTCTTCTTGAGTTTTGGATTCTAATTCCTCTCTACTTTCTAAAGTTTTGTTCACTGAATTCCTGAGCCTTTTCTACCGTATCTATTCTAATTTTTTTTTGTCTTTCCAGGTTATTAACATGTCTTCTGGTATCAACCATCGGAACATGATTCTATGGCTGGTCAATTTAGCAGAGAGGAATTGATAATTCCTCCATTGCTCACAGATTCTTTTGGGTAATTGTTTCAATATTATGATCTTCTTGTCAGCCTCCGCCTTTTCTGCTTTGGCTGCCATAGTAATGGGAGGGGGAGAGCTGGGTAGCATGTGGGGGGGAAGCGTGCTGGAGGAAAACGAAACCAATAGTTAAGCCGCCGGACTGTATCTTTGAAGCTGTCATTGGGCCAACGGTCATGGCATTCCTGATTGTTGATGATGCCAGATGTGTGCTTTCACCTGACCCCTGGGAGACCTTTGGATTGGATGATTTACAGTGGACAGTGGGAGAGGATGCTTTCTATATGCAATTTTCACGCATTTTGCCTTAGATTCTGCTTTGGTTGCGTTCACTTCATCTTCTAGTAAAAGTACTTTTCCCTATAAACAATGGAGTTTAAGTCATTCTTTCCTGGACTTTGAAGGAAGCACACCTGACATTAAGCAGAATCTCATCTCCAGCCATCCTGGATAAACACCGAGGGGGCTGAACCCAAGATATGTCTGACCAAGAGAGTGAAGGAGACCAGATGGGAGCTGCTGGCTCTACTATAACGTCACTTCAAGCGGAGAAGGAAGCTGCAGAATGGATGGAAAAAATTCGGCTAAGAGAGGAGCCAGAGGAAGCTAGATGATCGAGAGGAGTAGGAAGGTTGCCAGAGCTGGGGAGGACCCCCCAAGGAGTAACCAGCTCCAGACCTCATAAGGGAAAGACGGTGTGGCTGCAAGAGCAAAAGGAGAGCCTCATGATTGTTCAGGTGATGCAACTCCTCCGCGATGCCAAGGAAAACCGGAAAAACTGTGAGTCTTATGTATTCCCTGTGGGGAAGGGAGGAGACTACCCCGGACTGGATCCAGAAGAGACAGCCTGTGGGGGAGAGGAAGAGGAAGCTGGGGAAGAAACATCTCAGGTTTCTGGAGCTCAAGTGAGGGATGCAGCAGCCCAGGGACCTCCAGCCTTGCAGGCCCCACCCCGCAGATGCAAAAAGCCAAAACTTCCGCCCCAACCGGAAAATATGATGGGAATCTGAAGACCTTGGGGCTTTTCTTGACCCAAGTGTGGAACCACATGCAGGACTGGGGGGAGGATTACTTATCAGATATGGCACAAGTGAGATGCGTCACGAATGTCTTAGAGGGAGTAGCAGCTGAATGGATGGTGGTCCTCCACAATAATAACTCTCCCTTGTTGAGGAATTACAACCTGTTCATGGGGGCTCTTAGGAGGCAGTTTGAAGACCACCTAGCTGAGTGGAAAGCGAGACTCAGAATGAAGGGTATCGAGCAAGGCCGGAGATCGGTGGCAGAATACACCCAAGAATTTTGCAAACTGGCACCCTACATGACAGGGTGGTCAGAAGCGGCCCTACTGGAGAGTTTCAAGGCCGGACTGAATGAAGACATATACAAAGGCTGTAGAGCACGGGGGGTCCCGAAGACTTGCAGAGTTGGTACGTAGTAGCTGAGGATGTGGAAATTGAGCTGGCCCTAAGCCGACTCCGAGGGGGCCGTGCAGGGGACCCGTCATCCCCCTTCTACTGCAAAGGAGCGCCAAAGGCGGGCGCGGGGAGAGCGGAATTCAAACCAAAATCGAAGCCCTTCACGTGTTTCAAATGTGGAAAGGAAGGCCATCGGGCCGCCGAATGTTTCTCCAAGCCAGTGCCAAAATCTACCAGCTCGGGACCAAAGAAGGCTGACAAAGCACCCGCAAAAGCTCGCGAAACCACCCTGAAAGAAGTCGTTGAGTTTGCTCCCCGAAACCAGGGTGAGTTGGGAACTCCGACCATTGTGGACGACAGTGGGACAGACTCTGACTCCGACTCCGATGATCTGGTGAGTCACACTGAGGACCCCATGCTCATCCCCATAGAAATAAGGGTGCCGTCCACAGGGCCACATGCACAGATGTTAGCCCTATTAGACTCTGGGTGCACCAGGTGCATAATCAGCCCGAAAGTGGTGGAGAAAATGGGCCTGAGGCTAAAAACATTAAAAAGGCCCATTGCGTTCTGTCAGTTGGACAGATCGATTGCAGGAGGGGGCCCAGCCAGCTTTGTGACCGAACACATTGAAATGCAATTGGGGGATCACATAGAGACCCTCAGGTTTATTGTGGCCCCTGGCATGGAACGACCCCTCATACTTGGACTGCCCTGGCTCCGTAGATGGAACCCATGGGTTAACTGGAAAATGGGGGTTTTGCGCATTCGCACCGGAAAACCGAGACTAGAGAGGGAAGAAAACCCCCTGGAGGACGGAGTAGAACACGAAAGGGCGGAAGTGGCAATAGGCCACATTGAAGGGGAGGAAAAGATTCCAAAGGAGTATTGGGATCTCCGAGAAGTTTTTAGTGAAAAGGCCTCAGATGTGCTACCCCCTCACAGAGCTACGGACTGTACCATTGAAATACTCCCCGGGGTGAAGCTCCCTAAGCCAAAGATCTACCCCATGACCCCTCGAGAACTAGGGGAATTGCAAAACTTCATTGATAAAAACCTAGAATGGGGTTTTATCTAACCAGCCAGACCAAAGGTGGCGGCGCCTGTAATGTTCCAAGAAAAGAAAGATGGCTCCTTTCATTTGGTAGTTGATTATAGGAATATCAACGCTATTTGCGTGGAAAACGTTTACCCCCTGCCGCTCATGAAGGACATGCTAGCACATTTAGGAAAGGGGAAAATTTTCACCAAACTGGACTTACGAGAGGCATACTACAGAGTGAGAATTAAGGAGGAGGATGAATGGAAAACTGCGTTTAACTGCCCACTGGGATGTTTCCAGTTTTGAGTGCTCCCTTTTGGACTACAAGGAGCCCCTGCTGTGTTCATGCAATTGATTAACAAAGTAATGCATGAGCACCTGTATAAGGGGGTGCTGGTTTACTTGGATGACATTCTTATCTACTCTGAGAGCATGGATGACCATGTGAAATTGGTGCGAACTGTCCTGAAAAAACTCAGGGCTGCTGAACTATATGCCAAGCTCTCTAAATGCGAGTTCCACCAAAGCAAAATTGACTATCTTGGATATCACATATCGCATGAGGGAATAGAGATGGACCCTGGAAAAGTTCGGGCAGTATTGGAATGGGCCGCGCCACGCACCTGCAAAGAACTATAAAGTTTCCTCGGATTTCCTAACTTCTATAGACAGTTTATCCCCTCGTTCGACGAAATCGCGCTGCCAATAATAAATCTTCTGAAAACAAAAAGTGAAGTAAGACCAAAGCCCTCACGAGCCCTTGAATGGACTATGGACTGTCAGGCGGCATTCAAAAAGTTGAAACGGTTGTTTGCTGCTGAACCAGTCCTCAAACATCCGGACATGGAAGAGCCTTTGGTAGTATAGGCTGACACGAGCGACGTGGCAGTAGGAGCAGTACTTCTGCAGAAAAATGCAGAAGGGAAATTACAACCCTGTGCCTATACGTCCCGCAAATTGTCAGAGACCGAAAGGAGATGGGCTATATGGGAGCTTTTGCAGTGCAATGGGCATTGTTAATGTGGAGACAATTTCTTGAAGGAGCTAAGCATCCTTTTGAAGTTTGGACTGACCATAAAAACTTGGAGGCTTTGAAAACACTGCATAAGCTGTCACCAAAGCAAGCTCGCTGGGCTCAACACTTCAACTGTTTTAATTTCACTTTACACTACCTTCCTGGTGGAAAGAACTTCATGGCGGATGCACTTTCCAGATTGCCTCAATACAACAGTACCAAGGAGGAAGTGGTTCAGCCTATCATACCTGTGACACAACTAGCAGTGCCAGTAACTACCAGAGCACAGATGAGGGCCAATCCAGCCCTCTCGGGCAATTTGCTTCAGAAACTACAAGAAGCTCTAAAGACTAACGAGTGGTTTTGAACCCACTCGAATGAATGTACACTCCGTGATGGACTAGCTTGGATTGGGGCCAAATTGTATGTCCCGGCCAGTTGAAGAGTAGTGGTGTTGCAGGACGCTCATGACGCCAAGACAGCAGGACACTTTGGATTTGTTAAAACTCTACATCTCGTTAAAAGACAATTCTGGTGGCCTTCACTCAAAAAGGACATAGAGGCATATATAGCTAGCTGTCCGGTGTGTGCCTCAGCTAAGAGACCTCCAGAGAAGCCACCTGGTTTACTTCAGAGTGTGGCAAGGCCAAATGCTCCTTGGAAAGAGATATCCATGGATTTTATTGTAGTCCTGCTGGAGAATGGGGGGTGCACAGTCATTTGGACAGTAACGGATTTGTTTTCCAAACAAGTGCATTTCATTCCTTGTTCTAAAATCCCTTCAGCTAAAACCCTTGCAAAATTGTTTATTCAACATGTTTATCAATTACATGGGGCTCCAAAACATATAATCTCGGACAGGAGTGTGCAATTTATCTCCAACTTTTGGAAGGAGTTTTTAGGGTTAATAGGCTCCGCCCAGGGGTTAAGCTCCACCCACCACCCCCAGACAAATGGGGCTTGTGAGAGAACCAATGCCGTGTTAGAACAGTACCTAAGATGTTACATAAATTACCAGCAAGATAACTGGATGGACTTATTGCCATTTGCAGAGGTGGCGTATAATAACTCCATACATAGAGCACTGGTTTCACTCCATTTAAGGTGGCCTCTGGCCAAGAGTTTGTGCCAGTCCCAGAGCTACCACAGGATAACCCACAGAACCCCTCTTTAATTTAGTGGATCGAACAACTATGGGGTATTTGGGCAGTAACTCAAAAAGCTTTAGATGATGCACACTGAGCACATAAAGCCCAAGCTGACAAAAAGAGGTGCCTGGCACACGTTTACAAAGTGGGTGATATGATTTATTTTTCCACCAAATATTTACAAACCTCCCAGAAATCAAAAAAGCTCGGTCCAAAGTATGTGGGGCCTTTCCCAATCACTAGACTCATCAACCCAGTCACAGTTGAATTGGAATTGCCAAAAAAATTGAGACGAATCCATCCTGTGTTTCATGTTAGCTTACTGAAACCGGAACATTCATCCCCTTTGCGTCCGAACCAGGACTCTCCTCCAGTCCCCATACTGATAGAAGGGGAACAACATTTTGAAGTTAAGGAAATCTTGGATTCTAGGAAGCATCACGGTAAAGTGCAGTGTTTGGTGGCTTGGAAGCATTTCCCATTATCTCTAGCTGAATGGGTGAATAAACGTGATGTCCAGGCGCCAAAGAAAGTTCAGTTGTTTCACACCAAATATCCCGATAAACCTAATTTCTGTGTTGTGTTGTTTTCTCTTTCTCTATTTAAGACTAACATCTCTTCTGCAGAGGGGCCGAATGTCAGCCTCCGCCTTTTCTGCTTTGGCTGCCATAGTAACAGGAGGGGGAGAGCTAGGTAGCATGGGGAGGCAAGCATGCTGGAGGAAAACGAAACCGATAGTTAAGCCACTGGACTGTATCTTTGAAGCTGCCGTCGGGCCAACGGTCATGGCATTCCTGATTGATGATGCTGCCAGATGTGTGCTTCCACCTGACCCCTGGGAGACCTTTGGATTGGATGATTTACGGTGGACAGTGGGAGGGGATGCTTTCTATATGCAATTTTCACGTGTTTTGCCTTAGATTCTGCTTTCCTTTGGTTGCATTGACTTCACCTTCTAGTAAAAGTACCTTTCTCTATAAACAATGGAGTTTGGGTCATTCTTTCCTGGACTTTGAAGGAAGCACACCTGACACTTCTTCCCTTTAAACATCAGTTTATCTTCCCTTGTCTTTTTTTAAATTTCATCATGAATTGATTTCTTTGTAAATCTGACATGGATTTCACGTGGTAGTCTATGTCATTTCACATAATTTGTATAAATTTGGTAAGCCTCATCAATACTGTTCCCTAATTCCTGTCTATCTATATGTAGGGGTTCTGCTAGTAATTCCACTATGAGTTTATATAGATCCTCTTCTCTCTTTTCTACCACATTTTGAAATCTTAAGTAATAGGAGGATCTCTCTAGCTCAAGGTGGGTCACTGTCTCCTCCAACTCCTTTTTCTCCATTTCCCATCTCTCTTTTGCAGCTTCCAGTTTCTTTTTGGTTCTCTCTACACTAGCCTCTATTATGTTTATTTTTTGTTCATTGTTTGATATTGATTCCTAAATCTTTTCTATTTTGTCATCCAATTTTCTTATGTCTCCCTTCACCTCACCCATATCCCTTTTCATTTCTTCATGATTGTTTTGCATTTCTTCATAATTTTTTTTGCATTGTTTCCTGCATTTTCATTATGACCTCTTGAATCAAATTCAAAGAGGTCTGCATGTTTTGCACAGCTGCTGCTGTTCCTAATTTTTCAGTAGATGGCATATCTGTTATTAATTTCTGCCCTGCAGGTGAAGCTGTCACAGGGGTTGTCTTTTTTACTGTTTTTGTAATTGTAGTTGTGTTTGACATTTTAATTTTTTGTAGAAGGGTATTCCACAACACCATATATATCTAAAATTTTACCCCAAGCCGTATCTATATTTCTTTCTATTTCTAATCTTTCTTCTTACTCTTAAGTCAATATAGAATACGGAATTTTCAATGTCAATAGCAATAGCAATTATCAATAATATCACTTCACAATTAATTTCAGGTCTATACAATAAAAAAGTAAATGTAATTCCTATTATTAAATTAGTTAAATTAATAAACAATATCTAGAAGAAAAGGAAAGAAAAGTTAAAACAATAAAACAATAGAAAGGATCATCAAATGTTAAAGAAGGGAGGGGAAACACATATACTGAAAATTATATAACAATATTTAGTATTATCTATATTATATCTTAGCTAACAAGTTCCAGAGTTACATAAAAGAAAAAAAATGGATTAACTATAAATTTCAAATCTCATACAGGTATATTAAGAATCCTTTACCAGTCAGTATATTGTTTTATTGGATATCTCCAGTCAATAAGTCTTCCTCCAGTAAATCAACATTCTTTCTTCTTCAATCACTTTCACAGTTCCCACTTTTTTTTTTTTTTGGCCTCCTGTTCTCCAAACTTAAAGATGGCAGCTTTCAATTTGCCTAGTCACGGTCACTTCCTCTGTCTCTATCTCCAAAGGCTATTCTTTACTTTCTTTTTTCTCTGACCTGTTCACCACCTACACATATCTTCAGTACCTCCTCGCAGCCATGATCCCAATTCCAGCTTTCTTTGTGATTTTCTCATCAATCCAATCCAATCCACAATCCACAATCTTATCTCTCTCAGCACCGCTCGCAAAGCACTTTCACTCTCCGCCACTCCTCCTTCCGCTCCCACCCCTAAAGCGCCGCTTTTTTCCTTTTGGAGACTCAATTTTTCCTTCATCTGCCACCTCTACAATTTCACTGAGACACTTTGGATATTTTGCCTCTTATAAAACTCTTCTTGCCGATGCTTCTTGTTGCTTCTCACTATTCTGCACTTCCCTCCAGCCTTCGCCCAAAGTCCCGCACCAGGAGACTGAAGCAGACTCCAAGTCAGAATTTCTGCCCCCCTCTGACCCACACAAAAAGACCTCGAAGGGGGAGACTCTCTGCAGCAACACAAATGTTCATTGTATGTAACTGGCCCAGGGGTTGTAGTTTGAGGACCCCTGATTTAGTGCAATATTAAAAATGCAAATAATTTTTCTGCAGACCACCAAAATTTTCTTGTGGACCACCAGTGGTCCACAGACCATCAATTGGTGACTGCTGGACTAGTGAAGAGAAAAACGAGGGGAGACATGATAGCAGTGTTCCAATATTTGAGGGGCTGCCACAAAGAGGAAGGGATCAAGCTATTTTCCAAGACACCTGAAGGCCAGACAAGGAATAATGGATGGAAACTGATCAAGGAGAGATTCAACCTGGAAATAAGGAAAAATTTTCTGACAGTGGGCTGTCATTTTTCAGAAATGGTGTAGGGTCTCTTGCTTGGGCAGGGAGTTGGACTAGATGACCTACAAGGTCCCTTCCAACTCTGTTAATCTGTCTATGTGTCTGTCATGGGTTTCTCTCATGATCAGATGTATCTTCCATAGCTGATAAAAGACCCTGTGCCACTCTGATGGTTAATATGTACCAGGAGAGGAACAAAGATTGTGACAACTGTGCAAATATCCTGGATTTTTCTCAGGAACATATAATTTAATTGACCACAAAACACTTTTGGAATTCTTGAAAAAGCTGGGGGTTGCAGGCATTGCTCGTGGTTCACCTCTTACCTCTTTAGGTGCTATCAGAAGATAGTCTTGGATGACCATTGTTCAGAAATGTGAGGGGAATTCGACAATTTCCATTTTCTCTTCCATGTTATAAAATACTTAGGAAAGATTGGGATTATTGTTATTAATAGGCTGATGGTACTAATCTATCATACAATCTTGGAATTGGATTTTGACAGATATTTGAGGGTCTCCAGGATATAAAGGACTAGATATGTGATGATAATCTGCAATCGAAGGCAAAAAAGTAGTTACAAATCAGTAATGTCTCATTCATTAATATTCAGACACCGTGCTTTCCCTTTGATTAGATTCATAATAAAAATTGCAAGCTTTCATATGTTAAAACAGAATAATAAAGCTAGAAGGGACCTTGGAGGTCTTCTAATCCAACCCCCTGCTCAAGATAGGAAACCTTATTGTAAGGACTGCCTCTCCTTCTAACTTAAGAAAGTAAAAACTCTTCAAACGTAGTATTTCAAAAGGAACCTTTTATTAAGCTGAAGTGACAGCAATGGAATCAAAGCAACATCTGAATACCAATAGAGACCCCTCCCTTTAGCTAGAATGCAGATTTAGCCAATACACAAGTGTGAAGATGTTTTCTTTTCCAGCTGCCCTGAGAATCGGATAAGCATGTATTCCAATCACTATGCTCCATTATCCTTTAAAGTGAAACACATGACTGTCATAAACATTGCCCAAAGTTAAGGAGATTTCAGGGCGCTTTGGCACCAGGATATAGGTTGTAAAATATCTGTTGATTCAGGCAATGCTAATAAATTGAATCCAAGGCCCCTCTTTCTCCCAACTGAATGGCAGTATCACTTCTAGGGATCTGACATGCTGCCTTCCTTAGAACAAGAAAGGATCTACCTGTGAAAAGATATAAACAAAAAAAAAATCCATTATAGTATATTAACAAGGTTTGTTAGGGTATTGGGAGTGAAATTTTCTCAGTAAGGTAGGAGCCCTAACATGGTGTTTAGCGACCCATTCGTTTTGGGCTGAGGGTAAATGTTTCCAAGTAACTTATTATTGGATTTTCCCTCTGTGGATCTAGAGTCAAGGATTTCCTTGATTTCAAAGTGTTGTTCACCTTCAATCATGATGGGAACAGGTGGTGTAGATGCAGGTGGTCTGAGGGATAAGATTACTTCTTGTTTGAGTAAACTAATGTGAAATACTGGGTGGACTTGCCTGAGTGTCTTTAGAAGGAGTAGTTCAACTGTTACTGTATTGATGACCCTAGTGATAGGGAAAGGTCCAATGAAAGGCCCTAGTTTCTTTGATGGCTGTAATGATTTCAGGAATTTTGTAGATAAGTATACCCTATCACCAACATGGAAAGATTTGGGTCCTTTTCTTGTCAGCTTGAATTTTAAAAGCCTCTCTAGCTCCCTTTAAGGCTAATCTAACCACTAGCCATGTGTTTTGCAAATTATCCACCCATTCCTTAAATGAGGGGATGGTGGGTTCTTCTGTGGGTAGTTCAGGCATGGGGCTGAAATCCTGGCCTGTCACTACCCTAAAAGGGGTAAAACCAGTACTCGAGTGTACAGTGTACAGAGTTATTAAATGCAACTTCAGCAAAAGGTAAAAGTTCGGTCCAGTTATCCTGTTGAAAATTAATAAAACATCTTAAATATTGTTCTAACACTGAGTTCACTCTCTCAGAATTCCCATTAGTACACGCGTGATGAGAAGAGCTTAACCCCTGGGCAGTGCCAAGTAAGTTCAAAAATGCCCTCCAAAATTTGGTGGTGAATTGGATCCCTCTGTTGGAGATGATCCTTTGTGGAGCTCCATGAAGCCGATAAATGTGTATTAGGAATAATTTGGCAAAACGTTTAGCAGTTGGGATCTTTTGGCAAGGTATAAAATGTGCCTGTTTTGAAAACAGGTCTGTCACAACCCAAATAACAGCGTTTCCCGCACTGTCTGGCAGTTCTACAATAAAATCCATAGCAATCTCTCTCCATGGTGCTGAAGGCTTGGCTACTTTCTGTAAGAGTCCTGGGGTTTTCCCCTGACGTCTTTTTGCTGCTGCACAGATGGGGCAGCTAGCTACATAGCTTTCTATGTCCTTTTTTAGGGATGGCCACCAAAATTGTCTTTTAATTAGGTGTAAAGTTTTCACAAACCCAAAATGTCCAGCTAATTTGGAGTCGTGGCACCTTTCCAATAAGCATAGACTTTGGCTGGCTGGAACATACAACTTCCCTCCCACCCAAGCAAAGTCCTCTTTCATCAGACAGCTGGATTTGTGGTTCAAAAACCATTCATCGGTGGCCAATGCTAAAAAGTTTGGGTAGTGTCATTGTCCATCAATGTTTCTTGTTTTGCCTGGGATTTGGTGATTACTTTAGCAGCCAGTTGATTGTTTTGTACAATGAGTTTGATTACATCTGACTTCACACTATTGTATTGCGGTTTTCTGGATAGTGCATCTGCCAGAAAGTTTTTTCCCCCGGGAAGGTTTTTGAGAGTAAAATCAAACCATCAAATCAAGTTGAGACCTCCAGAATCCCTGCCAATAGCCCCGCTGCTAGATGGTCCATTTTGGACCCCATTGTCTAGTTTTGGCTGTGGTAGTGGAGGGCACATCCTGCCAATCCCAGGTACACTGCAAAGTCCCTGGTAGATCCAGGAAAGCCCTTTTTCCTGACAGCAGGGAAGCAGCCATAGCGGCTGCCAAAGCTGGGACAGCTTCGGGAAGAAGAAAGAGGAAGGATAGTTAACTGATGCAGTGAGAGAACATTATTTTTTCAAATTGATAAAAAGTACACCCTGTGAGATAAGTGTGTGGATGATCAAGATTAAGGAAATGTAAGTGGTGAACTTATTTTGGAATAGACTATTTTATACCTGATTGCCGATTTGGAAGGTTTTTAAACTAATTGCTTTTTAACATTGACCAGATGTCAGCACTTCAACCTGCATTTACTCTAGTGCTGACATAAGAAGGAGAAGAAGGGGCAGCTGGCAAGAGGACGCTTGACTTCTCACCTACTTATTTTCCCTGAAGATAATATCCCCTAGGAGATGAGATGGGAGGGGGGACATTCCTGGGAGCTGAAGTAGTAGATATGGGGAGAATGATTTGGAAGAGAGCCAATGAGACGCAGAGAATTGGGGAACAGAAAGAGAAGGTTTGGAGTCAGGAAGTCAGAGTTGGCTACGCCACGATTGGGGACAGGTTGTCGTGCTTAATAAAATGAAAGATTTCTTCAAAGACTATTTGTTTGGAAATGCAATTTATTTTATTTGAGATGACATTGAAACCTGACAGATAGCCAACTCTCCTTTCCAAGCCAAGCTGGCTGACCTCCAAACCTCCAGCTCCCTTCCAGATGTATGGAGTGAATGGAGATGCAGCCCGGACATCATGGCAGAAAGTAAGCTGTCCGAAGAGAGCTTAATTCAGGCAATTGGAAAAGAGCCAGTTCAGAGACTTCCGGTGGCTCCGCAGACGACGAGGACAGTCTCCATAGACCGCCAGCCACCCGATCTGTTAAAACCGCCCTGACAGCGCTAAACAGCTGTCCGGCGGTTTGAAAAAACTCTCCTTCGGGCAAAGAAGGAGAGGAGAGTCGGAGGGGGTGGGTAGAGCTCCCCGAAAGTCACTGGATTAATTCCAGGGACTCGGAGGGTGAGAGCTCCCCAGTTCACCCCTCCCATCGCTCCGGATCGCTGGTGCCTCTGTTATACAGAGCAAGACGTCTGCATCCAATTCTGCCGGCAAACAATGAGTTTTAATGATTTCTAACAAGGCAGACAGAGCGGAAGCAAGAGTGCAAGCTTTTTAAGAGAAACAGAACTTAACTCCGTGAATACATTGTTGCAAACGGAGCTCTCTTGAGCTGGAGGCTGGAGAGGAAGCCTTTGTTATGGGCGGAAGGGAAAGTGAAAGTTAAAGGGAAACTGCTTGTTAAGAGCCCTCTGCCTGAAGAGAAAACTGCTGGGGATTGAGCATAGCTTGAAGAGAGGATTGTTTATTTTGGAAAAACTTTGAAATATACTTTGTAAGACTGTTTATAAGATTTTGTGGCTGTAAAAGGAAAAAACTCTTTTTTTAAAAAAATGGCTGCTAAACAACTAAAGCCACCAACTTCTAAAGGGGGAGGAGGTTCCCCTGTAGTGACTCAAAAACAACAACTTCCGGCTGATACACAGTCACAAGACCTTAAAGAATTTATAATGGGTGCCCTGAACAATCAGACAGAAATGATGAAAGAATTTTCAGAGGAGCTAAAGAAACTTACAAGTGTGGTGGAGGAAAAACATGATGAAATAAGAGATGACATTGTTTATGCAGTTTCAGGATTGGCTACTCACATGTTAAAGATTGAGGAGAGAGTACGGGAAATTGATGATGCCAACTTGGAGCTTGCAACTAAACTAGGAGAGGTTATGATACAGACAGAGAAAGTGGATGATGAAATCGTTATGTTACAATACAGATCAATGGAATTTGCCCTGAGGCTGAGAGGTTTGAAAGAAAAGAGTGGTGAAAATTTAAAAGATGTTTGTTCCAATGCTTTAGCAGAGCTGATCTCAGAAAGGCCAGAAGATGTGGCAATTCAAATGGACAAAATTTACAGGGTCAATTCCTGGCTGGCAAAACAAAAGCAGCTACCAAGAGATGTGGTGATTTATTTTACAACAAGGAGACTTAGAAATGACATTTTGCAAGCGTCTTACAGAAATAAGACTAAAGTGGAGGGACAAGAGTTGGTGGTCCTGAAAGAGCTTCCTCCTAAAATGTTAAGAGACAGAAAGCAGTTTGGTTTTTTGGTGAATGAGCTAAGAAATCAGCAACTCCAGTACAGATGAGATGTCCCATTTGGGATAATAGTGACATACGCTGGGCAAAGATATCGTTTAAACACAGTTGGAAAGGCAAAAGATTTTTATGCCAATGTTTTAAAGGCTGAAAGGCCACCCTCACCAGGGGGTGCTAGAAAGCAATTGGAAATCACACAACAAGAGAAAGATGGAGGGCAACCACAAACTTATGCTCAAGCACTAGCTGGAGGAGCCATTCTGGAAGAAGATCCACTATTGAGTGGGGGTCCACCACCAACTCTTGAGTCATTAACGATGATACAGCTGCCAAAAGATCAACGATTGACAAGAGCTACTTACAAACAACATCTGGCACAACAGCCTCAAGATCCAACCCAACAAGCCCAAAAAACACAAGCAGTGGGAGGAGCTAGGCCGAAGTCTAAAATGGCGGAGGAGGTTCAGCTGATGCTCTCAAAGCTTGGAACGCCCAGAGATGGCAAATAAATTTTTATCTTGGAATGTTAACGGTTTAAATTCTCCACAAAAAAGAAAGAAAATATTTCATTATTTGAAGCAATTTCAGAATGATGTCATTTGTTTGCAAGAAACGCATATTAAATTCTCAGATCAAAAGTACTTGATAAATTCGAAATTAGGTACACATTTTGTGGCATCAGCATCAGAAAAGAAAAATGGCCTAGTTATATACATTAAAAGAGGCTTAGTGGCCAATTTAATTGAGGCTGACACTCAAGGTAGATATATTGCAATTGAATTAACAACACAGAATGGGAAGCTGCTTGTAATTGGAGTATACGCACCTAATCAACAACAAGATAAATTTTACAAACTTTTACATACCAAAATATTACAATGGGACTATAGATCTTTACTTTTAATGGGTGATTGGAATGGGGTATTAAATACCCAGAAAGATAAAAAAAGTCTTTCCAAAATTTCCATGCGTGCTAAGTTGCCTAAATCTTTTTTTGATATCTTGGAGGATATGGAGCTCAGAGACATTTGGAGAGAAAGGAACATATTGGAGAGCGATTTTACTTTTTTTTCAGATAGGCATCAATCCTTTTCTAGGATTGATTTTATATTAACTACAAATGATCTTTTTTCTAGGGTGAAGAGTACGAAGATATGTCCAAGAACATTAACTGATCACAGCCCGGTTTGGGTGGAACTAGAGCAGGAAAGAGGGGAAAGGAGGTCTTGGAGGTTAAATGAGAATTTATTTAGATATGAAGATAATTTGTGTGAGCTTAAAAAACAAATGAAAGAATTTTTTATTAACAATATGAATAAAGGAACTTCAATGGAGATGGTATGGGATGCGTGTAAGGCATATATGAGAGGAACATTAATTTTTTTGAATAATAAATATAGATTAAAACAACAAAATAGACGGAAAGAGATAGAGGAGGAAATTAAAAAGAAAGAACAACTGCTTATAATTAACCCGGGAGATAAAAAGGCAAAAGATATGATTAATATTTTAAGAGAGCAATTTAATATGTTAATGGCTGGGCAAGTAGCAACCAGCATACAATATGCCAGACATAACACATTTTGTAATGCTAATAAACCTGGGAGATGGTTGGCTTACACGATGAGGAAAAAACAGAAATCACGTGTTATAGACAAGATAGAATTTAGAGGTAAAGAGATTTATCAACAGAATTTAATAAAAAAGGCTTTTTTGGAGTTTTATACAAAATTATATGCTAAAGATGCAATTCAAGATGCTGATATTGATAGATATTTAAAGATGGAGATTCCTGAATTAACGCTGGAACAGAGAGAGAGATTGAATCAGCCAATAACTTCCGAGGAAATTGTTGGGGCAATTAAACAATTAAAAATAGGTAAGGCTCCGGGAACAGATGGACTAACAGCTGTTTTTTATAAACATTTACAATCTGAAATGTTAGAACCACTAAAAATTTTATTTAATAAAATACAAGTAGGAGGAGGAGTACCACCTTCTTGGAAAACAGCCTTTGTTTCATTAATTCCAAAGGAGGACCAAAATTCCATTAAACCTGAGAATTTCAGGCCAATTTCACTTCTGAATACTGATTATAAGATTTTTGCTAAAATATTAGCTAATAGATTAATGCCAGTTATGCAACAAATAATTCACAATGATCAATCAGGGTTTATAAAAGGGAGACAAATGAGATATAATGTTAGACAAATTGTAAACTTACTGGAATATTTGGAGAAAAATAATCAAGTCCCTGCAGCGTTTATATTTCTGGATGCAGAGAAGGCATTTGATCGTTTGAACTGGCAATTTTTGTTCAAAATAATAGAGAAAATGCACTTTGGGGAATATTTTACACAATCAATTAGAGCGATATACCAGCAGCAAACAGCACAAATCATAGTTAATGGAGGTTTAACAGAGGCTTTTAAAATTGAGAAAGGAACAAGGCAGGGGTGTCCTCTGTCCCCACTATTATTTATTTTGACTTTGGAGGTACTATTGAACAAGATACGTGACTCAGAAAAATTGAAGGGTATTGTAATTAGACAACAAGATTATAGATTAAGAGCTTTTGCAGATGACTTGGTTATTACTTTATCTCAACCTATAGAGTCGGCTCCATATATATTGGATATAATTGTTCAATATGGGAAAGTATCAGGATTTAAAGTTAATTCACATAAGACAAAGATGATAGTTAAAAATATGACTATACTTGAAAGAGATAAACTAGCAAGATTAACAGATTTTGAAATAGTTAAAAAGGTTAAATATTTAGGGGTATACATAGCAGCTTCAAATACAAAATTATACAAAAATAATTATGAGGTACTTTGGCAGAAGGTACAGAAGGATATGGAAAATTGGAAAAAATTACAGTTGTCTTTATTGGGAAGAATTGCAGCAATTAAAATGAATGTTTTACCTAGATTTTTATTTCTGTTCCAAATGATACCTGTGCTTAAGAAGGATGAAAATCTGAGAGAATGGCAGAAAGTTGTTAATACTTTTATTTGGGCTGGGAAAAAACCCAGAATAAAAATGAAAATTATACAAGATACACGTGAAAGAGGGGGTCTTAAAATGCCTAATTTAAGATTATATTATAAAGCAGTGGTTTTATCACAAATTAGTGATTGGTTTAATCTAACTGAGGGGAGAATTTTGAATTTAGAAGGTTATGATTTCTTATATGGATGGCATGCCTATTTGTTATATGACAAAAAAGTGGATAAAGTATTTAAGGTTCATATATTAAGAAATGCTTTGTTAAGGGTTTGGAAAAAATATCAATATAAATTAAATTATAAGATACCTTTATGGGCAAATCCTAGACATGCAATAGAAAATATAAGTATAGAACAAAAACAGGAGGTGATTACCTATAAAGAGCTTCTTATTATGGAAAGGGGGGTAATGTATTTGAAATCTTTAGATATACTGAGAGAAGAAGGTATAATTTATACATGGTTTCAGTATGGTCAACTTCAAGCTAGATGGAAGGAAGATCAAAAAACTGGCTTTGTGCAAAATGAGGAGAATTTGGTAAAACAAATTAGAGATCAAAAACAAATGCATATTAAAAGGTTGTATAATGCTTTATTGGAAATAGATTCTGAGATGGAATTGGTTAAAGACTGTATGATTAAATGGGCACAAAATTTTCAAGAGCCAGTAATGATGGAAACTTGGGAAAAGATTTGGATTAGAAATGTGAAATTTACACAAGCACAAAATTTAAGAGAAAATTTTTATAAAATGTTTTATAGATGGCATTTAGATCCTAAAAAATTATCATGTATGTATTCTAATGTGCAAGCTAAATGTTGGAGATGTGACTGTGATGATGCAACTTATTATCATATATGGTGGACTTGTAGAAAAATCAAAGCATTTTGGATAAAGATTTGGTGGGTGATGCAGAATATTCTAAAAAAGAGACTGAAATTTACTCCACAGTTGTTTTTACTGGGTATAACTACGGACTGTACAGTCGCAGAGACTAAATTGATTTTGAACTTGATAACAGCAGCAAGATTGTTGGTAGCACAATACTGGAAGAAGGACTTTTTGCCTACTATTGATGATTGGATATTGAAAGTAACTAATTTAGCTGAAATGGCTAAAATTTCAGCATATCTGAAGGATCACACACAAGAAAGGTACATACAGGACTGGAGAAGATGGATTGATTATATACAAAATAAGTATCAGACCAAAAAATATCAAATAGCTTATGAATGATTTCTTTTATTTGTATAAGCGTTATATAAGTGATATTAGAAGTATTATGTTTAAGAAATAGGATTTTATATATGGGGGGTTAAGAAATTTTTTTATAGGGGTGTTAGTTTAATGATTGGTTATGCAATTGAGATTATTGTTAAAGATCAATAGAAATACCTTGTGTTCTGCTCTGGGAAGTCGGGGAGGGGGAGGGGGGTTGGGAGGGGGGGTTGTGGGGAAAATGTGTTTGTTTTAAAACTTTTTCAATAAAAAAAAAAAAAGAAAAGAGCCAGTTCTGATCCCAGCCAGCTTGGATGCTACGGGGCTTCAGGATATTATGGAGCCTCAACCCCCACCCCCCGCTCCATCGAAGCTGCCAGACAGCCAAGATCAGACGATCATGCCACAACCCAAGAAGAGAAAAGATGAGTATTCAGGGGTTTTGCCAAAAGCCGCAAAGGCTGAGTTTCCCGTCCCGAGCGTTCAGGGGAAGGGGAAACCCCTAAGTGATTTGGGGAGGGCAGACTGGCTATGGGAGTGGCAGCAGGCCAGGCACCAAAAATGAACAGGGAAGCCACTCGAGAGCCCCATAGATGAATTGAAAGAGAAATTTGACCGTGCCATCCTTGGGGAGGAGGGGGCATCATGCAGGCCAAAAGAGAAGAGGGAATCCATCTGGACTGATGAACCAAGAGGCTGTAGGCTGAAGCACAGCCCTTCCCCCCACCCCCCAGCAGAAGGAGAAGAAGCCCAAAGATGCATCCATGGGTTCCTCCCTTACACAGCAAGCAGAGCAGTCTGGATAGGACATCACCTCCCCACCCTAGAATGAGAGATGAGGAAGAGGACCAGCGGCACCGAGGCCAGGCTTACAGAGCCCCGCACTGGGAGGAGAGGGCAGCGAGGGAGGACCCACCCCATTTCAGAGGGAAGTTTGATGGTGATCCAGACCAGCTACCCCAATTCCTTGACACAGCTGAGATCTATATCGAGCACTATGGACACCTCTACCCATTTCCCAGAGCCCTAGTGAGTGCCATTTCAGAAGGGTTGGAGGGAGAAGCAAGGAGGTGGTCAGCAGCCCTCTACAAGAACAGGGCCCCCCAACTGCAAGACGCAGATGGGTTCTTACAACTACTACGAGCCCGGTTCAAGGAGGCAGAGGAGGATCCCTATGTGGAGGATGAGCTCAGGAACCTAATGCAGAAGGGGAGGCCCATCAGAGAGCATATCTGTGAATTCAGGAGAGTCATTGGGATCTTACCTCCCTTACCAGAGTGACTACTGGTGTATTTCTTTAGAACAAGCCTAGACAAGCGAATCGCCCAAGTGACCGCTTATCGGGAGATCCCGAACCGACTCTCCGAATGGTTCCGAGTAGCGATAAAAGTTGACAGAGGGTTGCGAGCCAACGACATGTCAAAGCAACCAGATGGCAAGCAGAGGGGCCAACTGGACCAGGGACCACCCATTAGATGAGAAACCACAGCACCACAGCCCACTCAGAGGCCTGTTGTCCCGCAGAGCCCACTGAGATGCTACAGGTGTGGGCGGATTGGTCACCTGGCTGCAGTATGTGGAACCCCGAGGCCGAGATCAGACCCACTGCCCAAGGCACGACCAGAACAAGGGCCCAAGCGTGCCACCAACGTGCCACAGAAAATCCCCCAGGGTCCAGAGGTCTTCGCCCACCTAACCGAAACAAGGGGGATCCCAGATGATGGAAATCAATCCCCCAAATCATATGACAGCGAGGACAAGGGTGAAGATGACCCAATGGTGAGTGGACCCATCCACCCTTTTCTTTTTCCTATATGCCTAACGGCCCCAAAAACAGGGACCCAAGGGACTTTCCAAGCCCTAATAGATTCGGGCTGCACAAGGTGCCTGATTAACCTACCCACAGTCCTAAAATTAGGGATCCGAGTCAAAAAGCTCAACCACCCAATTCGATTTGAACAAGTTGATGGGTCTCTAGTGGGGGGAACTTACGCCACACACCTGACCGAACCAGTGAAGCTGGAGCTAGCAGATCACTGGGAAACGATTTGGTTCATAATAGCCCCCAAAATGACAGATCCAGTCATACTGGGACTCTCTTGGCTAGACAAATGGGGCCCCATCATCTGGTGGCAAGAGGGAACCCACAGTCTGAGGATAGCAAAGGGCCCCCAACCCCTGCCGCTCCAACCAGGCGAGACGCCCCCCATGCAGGGGCCCCAATTCCTCCCGCCGCAACAATGGTCCCTCCCTAAGGGTACACCAGAGCACCTGGCGGCCGCATCTGACAGCTCCCATGAGACAGAACAAATCCCAGAGGAGTATCAAAACCTTGCTGAGGTGTTTAGCAAGGCCGAGTGTGACGTTCTGCCCCCCCACCGTGAGGCCGATTGCGCCATCGAGATCATCCCTGGGGTGAAACTACCTAAATCCAAATTGTATACCATGACGCCCCATGAAATGCAAGAAATGTGGAACTACATAGACAAGAGCCTACAAAGGGGTTTCATTGAGCCAGCCAAACCACAGGTCGCGGCACCGGTCCTCTTCAAAGAGAAGACGGCTCTATGCGCCTGGTGGTTGATTTTAGAGTATCAATGCTGTCTGCGTACACAACTTATATCCCCTTCCCCTCATGAAAGACATGCTAGCTCACCTGGCCAAAGGGAAAGTTTTCACCAAACTAAACCTCCGCGAAGCCTACTACCAGTTACACATCAGGGAAGGAGATGAGTGGAAAACAGCATTCAACTGCCCCCTAGGGAGTTTCCAATTTAAGGTGATGCCATTTGGACTGCAGGGAGCCCCGGCGGTGTTCATGCAATTGATAAACGAGGTTCTACATGAGCACCTCTATAAGGGGGTCCTCGTCTACCTAGATGACATTCTCATTTACATGAAAACCATAGACGAACACATACCCCTCATCCGCCAAGTGCTGGAAAAACTGCTGGGGGCGAACCTATATGTCAAACTATCAAAATGTGAGTTCCACCAGTCACGGCTAGACTACTTAGGCTACCGAGTGTCGAATGAGGGGATAGAAATGGACCCAGCCAAAGTACAATCAGTTTTAAACTGGCAACCCCCTCGCACCCGCAGACAACTGCAAAGCTTCCTGGGGTTCGCGAACTTCTACAGACAATTCATCCCCTCTTTTGCAAGAATTGCCAAACCTCTGATGGACCTCCTAAAAACAGGGAGTCCAGCAACAAAACCCCACCCAGGACAACCTCTACAGTGGGACCTAACCTGCCAACAAGCATTTGAAACGCTAAAAGAAATGTTTGCAAAAGAACCGGTCTTAAAGCATCCTGAACCCGAACAACCCTTCGTCATCCAAGCAGATGCCAGTGATGTGGCAGTGGGGGCTGTGCTACTCCAAAAGAACAGCCAAGGGAATCTACAACCTTGTGCCTACACATCCCGCAAACTCACCAACACAGAAAGACAATGGGCGGCGTGGGAAAAGGAAGCGTTCGCAGTGAGATGGGTGCTGTTGAACTGGCGACACCTGCTAGAAGGAGGCCAGAGACTATTCGAAGTTTGGACTGACCATAAGAATCTGGAGGCCCTGACTTCCGGTTGGCTCCGCGAGCTTCGCTGACACTCCTTTGTGGGCGCCCGATCCTCGGCACCGTAAAAGCCCCAGAACAGCCGAAAAACAGCTGTCTGGGGCTTGGAAATCCTCTCCCCGGGCAAAGGGAAGAGAGAAGAGCAGACAGGCGGAGGTAGAGCCCCCCAAGTGCCCTAGGAGAAATCTTGGGGCGCGAAGGGTGAGAGCTCCCTAGAAGCCTGTCAATCTGCTCCGGACCTTGGGATGACTCCGCTAAAGTGGAGCTAGAAGCCGCGACCATTCCAGCAACACAATTTTAAATTTGGGCTTGGAGTGCTGGCAGAGCAAAGCAGGAGAAAAAAGAAAAAAAATGCAAGTAATACTTTAACTCCGATTAAAAATGCAGAAAATGGTGCCTAAGGGCGTAAGTAAAAGCTATTAGTGAAAGTGCTTGTTAACGCTTATTAACGCTTGTAACATTGATACAGCTACTGGATTACATCCTAAGAAAAAGATTTAAAGGGGAAGCGGCATGGAAAAGAACTTGGTATTGACCTCAATTAATTTATATCTTCATACTGTGTGGAAAATAGTTGGATTTGTTGACCTGATAGCTGGATAAATATAAAGTGAAGACTTAAAAATGGCTGACATCTGGGCTGGAGAGTCACAGTTTGGTGAATCAGCAAATTCTCAAGTTGTGACCGTAAAGGTTTTTCAAGAACTATTAGACTCTTTTAATTCTGCTCTTTTGGAAACAATTGAAAGAATTTTTCAAAAATGTAGCTTGGAGAATTGTAATGATTTGCTGGCTGAGAAACAGGAGGAAATTAAACAGAGGATTTTGATTCCGGAGGACAAAGACGCTGTCAGGCTGGAAATGGAGGTTGAAACAGATGCTTCCACTCAATTAAAAGAAAACCAACAAGTAGACTCTTTATTGCAAGTTGACAAACTTTATGGCAACAACTCTTGGCTTTACAGACAAAGGAATGAAATGATTGATTATACAAGCAGGAAGAGTCAAAATGGGGGTCTTAAACCAGAGAAAATAATTTTAAGAAGAGAGCAAGCTTTCAAGATACATCAACCTCAGATCAAAATTCAAAAATTTTCAAAGAGAAGATTAGGGGGAGGAGCAATGCTGAAAGAATTATTGAAGAAGAAGGATTGGAAAAAATATAGAAAGAAGGGAAGAATAGAAGATTAATTCTTTTTGGGGGGAGGATTTTAGTAATAAATTCAAAATTTTAATTAACTGGTATTTTTAAAGGTTATTCTAATTATTTTAAGACAATGATATAAAGGAAGTGTTTTCTTACAATTAGTTTTGGATATAAAAACGATTGCTTTTTAAAAGTTATGGAAGTATTAAAATGGTTAATTGAAAATTTGAAGGATATCTTCCTGCAGGTTTTGAAATTTAATTGTGAAATAAATTAAGAATGTTTTATTGATGTATTAAGAGATTTTTAAAATGTTTAATATAAGATTATAGTATCTTAAAAGGTATATGAGAGAAAATGTCTAAGGTTTGAAAATGTTCAATTTTATGAAGGATTAAAGAGGATAAATGTTAAATTTAGAATTTTATTAGGGAGTAATGCTGAAAAGGAATGGTGTTTGAGGCTGGGGAAATGAAACTTATCTATGATTTTTAATGTTGGTAATATTGTAAAATTATTGGATTATACATCAAGAAAAGGTCTTTATATTTAGGAAGATATAAAAGGGAGGTTGATGAATTTGTAAAAAAGGAGTTAAAGAGCATGAGGGTATTTTGAAGTCTGTAGTTAGTATATTTTAGCTTATGCTTGTTAAATGTAATACCCTGTTTTTGCCCTGGGAAGTTGGGGGTGGGGGGGTGGGGAGGGAAGGACAAAGGTTGGGTTGGGATAAAAGTGTTGAATAGATAAATGTTTTAATAGAAAAGCAAATGTGGGGGAAATGTAATAATAAATGAAATTATAATATTAAGTTGCGATAGTTTGAAGATTATAAGAATAAATGTACAATTAGGATGATAATGCAGATAGAATAAATCTGAAAAGAAACTGAAAGGAAGTATCTACAATTAGAATAGAGGAGTTGCTCAGATACTAAAGGAGGAGAATATTCCACAGCAAAGAAGATAGAAAGGAGAGAGGAGGAGAGGGTAGGAAGAGGAGAGGGAGGGAGAGGAATGGAAGAAAGGAGAGGAGGAAGGGAAGGGGACAGGAGTAGGAGAGAAGGTGAGAAGGGGGAAAAGAAGAGAGAAGTGGGGGAAAGGAAAAGGAAGTAGGATGAGGTAGGAGAGGAGGAAGGAGAAAGTAGGAGAGAAGAGGAGGGAGGGAAGGAAAAGAAAGGAGGAGAAGAAGAAGGTTTGTTGAGGAATGAGGGAAGAAAGAGAAGAAGAGCAACTCTGAATGTAAATTAAAATGCCTTATTTTAATGCTTTCTTTAAGGGAAACATGTATATGTAGGATTTATTATGTATAAGAAAATGTACATTTTCTATTATGTGGGGAGGGGGAAAGGGTGGGGGGAGAAAATTGTTTGTATTTCTTATAAAACTTTAAAAAAAAAAGAATCTGTAGGCCCTCAGGACCCCATGGAAGTTGTCGCCCAGGGGGGGAAAACTTTCTGGCCGATGCCCTCTCCCGAATGCCTCAATATAACAGCGAGCAGGAACAGGTAGTGAATGCCATCATCCCCTCTGCCCAAGGAGTAGGTCAAGTAATCACCAGATGGCAACGTCGCGACCAGCAAGGCCAACCTGCAAGTGACTTAATGACAAGGCTCAAAACTGAAACTTTGGCGGACCCCTGGTTCCAAGACAACCAACGTCTCTTGACAAAAAGGGATGACCTAGCATGGAAGGGAACAAAACTCTATGTCCCAGAGACTCTACGCACCCTGATCCTCAAGAGAAGCCACGACGTTAAACAAGCGGGACATTTTGGCTTCCTAAAGACTCTGCACTTAGTACGAAGACAGTTTTGGTGGCCCCACATGAGAAAAGACGTAGACAGTTATGTGAAAAGTTGTACCATCTGTGCCACGATGAAAAAACGACCAGGAAGACCTCCCGGGCTGCTGCAGCCAGTAGCTGAACCGACAAGGCCATGGCAGGAGATTGCAATGGACTTTATAGTAGAACTACCGAGGAGTGGTGGAAACACAGTGATCTGGACTGTAATAGACTTATTCTCCAAACAGGCATATTTCATACCCTACAGCGGGCTAGCCTCAACCCACCAGTTGTCCAAACTGTTCCTGAAACACATCTACCGCCTGCATGGAGTACCCAGAAGAATCATCTCCGATCGAGGTGTCCAGTTCACAGCAAAATTCTGGAGAGAATTCCTACAGTCCATAGGGTCATCCCAAGGCCTCAGCTCAGCGTTTCACCTGAGCACCAATGGGGGGGGGGGCAGAGAAACTGAATGCCATGATAGAACAATACCTGAGGTGCTATGTCGACTACCAACAGTCTAATTGGGCAGACCTCCTATCTTTTGCAGAGGTCGCGTATAATAATGCTGTCCACAGTAGCACAGGACTAACCCCATTTAAGGTAGTGAGTGGTATGGATTTCGTCCCCATGCCAGAGTACCCAAGAGAGTCTCCTTCCTCAGTCAGTTTGACCGATTGGATGGAAATGTTGAAAGAAACCTGTGAGAAAGTCAAGAAGGCATTAGCCAAGGCGACACAATCCTATAAGAAACAAGCAGATAAGCACCAAACTCCCCAAAGACCATTCCGAGTGGGAGAGAAGGTCTACCTCTCCACCAAGTATTTGAGACTCAGACTCCCGAGTAGGAAACTGGGCCCGAAATTTATAGGACCATTCCCTATAGTAAAAGTAATCAACCCGGTTACAGTACAACTGCAGCTGCCCTGACTACTAGGGAGGATACACCCCATTTTCCACAGTAGCCTCCTGAAACCTGTGGTGGGGTCAACTTTAAGGTGGGTGCCATGTGACCCCCCTGGGCCCCTGGTCATTGGGAGCCACACTCACTATGAGGTACAGCGAATTCTCGATTCAAGGTGGCACAGGGGTCACCTCCAATACTTAATCAAGTGGAAGGGTTACCCCCTGTCAGAGGCTTCCTGGGTGAAAAGCAGAAACATCCAAGCTGACCGCCTTATAGCCAAGTTCCATGCAGATCACCCGGGCAAGGCGGGAGGGGGCAGGACATATACCCCCAGACGGGGTAACGGTATTTAACTTTTATTTTATTTTTGAAAAAAAGTTTTATTTTAGATTAAAAATAAAATAAAAAAACAAAAAAAAAAAAAACCACAACAACAATAACATAAAAATATCATCCTTACAAACGATCATAGACAGCATCTCAATCGGTTAAAATCATTTCGTGCTTACAATTCTCCAAATCTCCTCATATAACAATTATTCTTTACTTAAACTAAAAATACATATTTAAACATTTCATATATGCTATCTCATCTCCATACTTTTTTATCAAACCATTGATAAAATATCTCCATATCAAATAGTATTGTTTATCTTCCTGTTCTCTTATTTCAATCTACTCATTTCAGCACAGTCCAACATTTTCATAATAATTTCTTCATTGGTAATTATCTTCTCTCCTTTCCAGTTTTTGGCAAATACAATTCTGGCCGCTGTTAAAATGTTCACAATTAAGTACTGTAGTTCTTTATTAAATGTCTCTGGTAAGATTCCTAATAAAAATATTTCTGGTTTAAAGTCAATATGTCTCTTTGTCATTTTTTCTAACCACGTATGTATTTTAGTCCAAAATCTCCTTGCTTCCACGCATGTCCACCACTTATGGTAATACATTCCTGGAGTTTGATGGCACTTCCAACATTTCTCCGATTTATTCTTAAACATCCTGGCTATTCTTGTCGGGGGTAGATGCCACGGTAACGGTACTTAACTTGTTGTTTGTCTTACACAGGCCACCCTGGAAAAATGAAGGGGGAGGGGCCGGATGTCAGCACTTCAACCTGCATTTACTCTAGTGCTGACATAAGAAGGAGAAGAGGGGGCAACTGGCAAGAGGACGCTTGACTTCTCACCTACTTATTTTCCCTGAAGATAATATCCCCTAGGAGATGAGATGGGAGGGGGGACATTCCTGGGAGCTGAAGTAGTAGATATGGGGAGAATGATTTGGAAGAGAGCCAATGAGACGCAGAGAATTGGGGAACAGAAAGAGAAGGTTTGGAGTCAGGAAATCAGAGTTGGCTACGCCACAATCGGGAACAGGTTGTCGTGCTTAATAAAATGAAAGATTTCTTCAAAGACTATTTGTTTGGAAATGCAATTTATTTTATTTGAGATGACATCGAAACCTGACACCAAGACTGGACTGAAAGAGAAGAGAGGGAAAGATATTGTTTTTGGAACTGTGCCTTTTTAAAAATTTCTGTCTGATTTGGGATTGATTTATTGCGAAGACTCTCCTTTTTGCTTTTTTTTTGTAACTCTTTTTTCTTTTTTTTAAAATTAATTTTCAATAAAGAAGATCTGGACTTTTAACTGTAGGAAAGCTAGGAGAGTGAGTAGTGCTGCCATCTGCTGGGGGAAAAAAAGAAGAATAAGAAACTTTGTTGCAATGTTTATTCAGGCAGAAAGATGAAGGATGCATTGTAGCCATAATAATAAAAAAGTGGCTCCGAGCTTTAGTTTGTTGAGTATGTGAAGAGAACATCTGAGGAAGTGGAATTATCTGTATTGTTTACCCAGGTGTTCTTGCTGGACTTGAAGTAGGAGCCTTGGAAAAGTGTGGAAGGAAAACTTATTATTATTATTATTCTTTTGGGCAGCTACTTTTATTCTCTTTATTTGGGGCTTGGTAAAGAGAAAGCTCTCTGTATGCTTTCTGGATACAAACATAAGTGAAAGATCTTCTTTATTTTGAGATTTTTAAAGAATTGAATTGGATTAAGGCACTCAAGAGCCTGAAGTTTTTTTCTTTTTTGTTCCTCTTTGTTGATTTTTGAATTTGGACTTCCATATTTTTTTATTCATCTCTTCTTTTTTATTTTTGCTTTGGAGTTTGGCTGGCCTTTACTTTTTCTTTTTCTTTTTTTATTATTCCATTTTTTTTCTTTTTCTGTTTTTTGCTCTATTGCTCTATTGGATTTCTATTTGATGCATTAGGGTTTGGAAGAACCTGAAGAGTTGGTGTTTTTTTTTTCCACATTTGATTTTTTGTTTTTTCTCTTTTTTTTCTTTTCCCCCTTTTATATATATATAAAAGTGGCCTTGGCACTAGCAGATTATTGAACAAAATGAGTAGAAAAGTTGCAACACTGGGAGTTGTTGCAACCATGCCTTCTTCATCTCCATCTAGAGGACAATGTACCATCCAAGCGATGCTTCAACAAAAGAAAGATAAAGACAAAGATACATCGATAGAAACAATTTTGCAAACAGTTCAAAGGATGGAACAACAATTGCTCAAGACAGATGAGAAAGTCCAAAGGATGGAACAACAACTAATTAAGACAGATGAAAAAGTGGTCAGCATTCAACAGACAATGTCAAAATATGAAGGAAGGCTACAAGAGTTGGAGAAGAAAGATGAGCAAAAGGGGGAAAAAAATGAAAGACACAGATAACAGACTGAGAGAGGTGGAAAATGAAAGGAGTGGTCTAATTGAATTGGAAATGGATAAAGCAGAATTCTACCTCAGGTTTCAAAATGTGGAGGAAGAAAAAGGAGAAAATCTTGCTGATGTTATGATTGTGATGCTGGCAGATGCTTTAGAAATAACCAAAGAAGAGATGATGCATGGTGTAGACAAGATTTATCGGGTTTACACTAGATATGCAATGCATAATAAATTGCCATGAGAAGTACACATAAGATTTACCAAGAAATCGATTAAAGCACAAATTCTTCAAGTGGCAAGAGAAAAAACCCTGAAATACAAGGAGAAAGAAGTGGTGGTTTTGAAACAAATACCAAGAAAAGTGAGAGATATGAGAAAAGAGTACAAATTTTTGACTAAAATACTAATCCAAAAGGCAGTCAATTACAGATGGTTGATACCAGAAGGATTAATTTTAACATGGGAACTTCAAAGATATAGGTTGGATACAATTGATAAAGCAAGAGTCTTTTATGAAGATTTTCTAAAAGAAAAGGAAGGGGCAATGGAAATGGAAACAGAAGCTGCAGTGGTGCCTTTAAAACTTACAGAAGAGGGGTTCCGGCGGTGACGTAGAGTCGTGGCGGCACAGAAGAGAAGAGCTCTCTCTCTGTTGCCGATTTTCCGAGCTTTGGCGCCTGCTTTTGGCGGAGACCGGTCCCGAAGAGACCGGGAATAAAGAGGGGAAGCTTTGGGGGAGGCGAGGAGAGGTGCGATCTCCCGCCGTACCGTAAAGAGCCCTCAATCCAGGTTCGGGAAGAAGTCGGCTGGCGCGGTGAGCACAGTCGGCCCAGAGACCCGAACGAGCCGATTGAGATCATCGGGAGCAAAGGAGGGAGCACAGTGCAAAATTGCGGAGGTTGAACAGAAACGGAACTAATTTGGATTACTAATTTCAGCGCAAAACAGAGGAAAAAGCTTCTTTTCTTTCCGGAGGGACAGCGTGAAGAAGGAAGATCTCAAAGTGTAACCGGGCGGCAACTGAAAAGGCGAGCAAAAAGGAAGGGACAAAATACGGAGCAGTGAAGAAAGTCTAAAAAACTTTACAATAGACAAAACGAAGGTGAGGAGAAATAACTTAAATAGAGGAGATTAAAAGAAGAATGGACTCTCTTTTACCCCCGTCTTTAGCTGCCTGAGCGGAAGGAGTGAGAAAGTCTTGGCAAAGTAAGGATTATATACAGTGACTGTGCAGAATAGAGGCCGCCATACTGTAACTGGAAAAGACTTCAAGAGTTGTAAAAGAACTGGTTTTTTTCTTTTTTCTTTATTGAAAACATATCGAGCCCAACAAAAACATTGAAAAGCACTGCTCTAGCTTATCATCATTTTCTTTACTTAAGTATAGATGAATTATTATTAATGCTATTTATTGGAATTAATTAATTAAGAAATATAGAGTGTATTTAATCAATTTAGAAAATATTTACAATACATAGAGATTTAGAAGTACTATTATTAGAATATCATATTACTATTAATTAATTAATTATTATATATTAACCAGTAGATATTATTAGAATATTTTCTGTTTGTGGATTTTATTGAATAATTAATTATTAGATATTAAGATACTAAGAATTGATCAATTGTATAGTTTTTAACTAGATAAGATATTTATTTATATATATATTTATATTTGTAGCTATATTTATATTCATATTTATATTTAGATTTATATTTATATTCTCATCACATTCTCAATTGATTTATATATAATTTCATATAGAGAGAATTAATTATTTAAAAGACTTTATTCATTTAAAGAAGGGTTAGTGGATTGATCTTTTACAAGGAGGGGGGAAAAAGAGAAAAGAAAAGAAAAGAATTATAGAAATTATAGAATTTGGATGGTGATTTGGGAGAAAGTTGATAAAATACTGGGAGAACAATACAAGATTTTGAAAGAAATGACTAGCACCACCACAACCACGTTGAAAACAGCTAAGAAGCCAACACCATTTTTAACAGGAACAGGGGCCTCCCCAGTGACACAGAAAACCTTGGAGGGAATGTTTGCATCAGACAAGCAACCCAGTACACCTAATATGCCAACAATGCAGGCCACGCTTATAACAATTCAGGAAACTATGGTCAAAATGCAAGAGTGTATGACAAGAAACCATGAACAATCTAGAAAAGACATGGACGAGGTAAAGAGAGAAGTTAAGAATGACATTCAAAAGATTGATGGAAAAATGGACTTAATACAAGAAATCATCCAAAAAAATGACCAAAGGATAAAAGAAATAGAACAAAAAACTGAATTGACGGAAGAAAAATTAGAAGCATTAGATACAAAAATGACAGGATTAAATAAGGAACTTGAGAACACTGTGGCCCAATTAGAAATGGAGAAGGCAGCATTCTATTTGCGTTTCCAGAATGTAGCGGAAGACCGGGAGGAAGATTTGACGATGGTAATGGCTGAGATGATAGCAGAGGCACTCCAGAGAGAAAAAGACGAGATAATTAATGAACTAGATGAAGTCTACCGAGTCCACACTAACTACGCCCGACAAAACAAACTCCCGCGGGAGGTACACATAAGATTTGTAAGAAGGAAGGTGAGGGATATTGTATATAAGATAACAAAGGACGAACCGATGTATTATAGAAATAAAGAAATAATCACCCTAAAGCAAGTACCTAAAAGAATACGAGATTTGCGAAGAGAGTATTGGTTCCTGGCCACGTTACTAAACAGAAGATATATACCATTCAAATGGATAACCCCGGAAGGAATGTTAGTATCGTGGCAGGGAAAGAAAATCAAGGTGGATTCGCACAGCAAAGCAAAAGAATTATATGACCAAATGATGGGGGCTGAAGTAACAAATGGTAATAAAGAAGAGGAAGGACGATATATCAAAGGAAAACAGAAGAGAGATCGGGAAAGAACACCACAACAAGGAGGGAAAGCAGATGAAGGAGAGACCCAGGAAGAGGAAGGAGTACAGACAAGAGGCAAAAAAAAGGAACAGGAAGAAATAAAGAAGAAACAACAGGAAAGTTAATAAAAAAAAAAAAATGGAACGGACTTTAAAAATACTATCTGTAAATGTTAATGGACTCAATTCACCATCCAAACGACACCAAATTTACAAAAAAATTTTGAAACAAAAATCAGACATTGTGTGCCTCCAGGAGGTACATATAAGAAAACAGGATATCAAATATATACAATATAAAAAATTAGGTAAAGAATACGTTTCATTGGCAGAAGAAAAAAAAAGAGGAGTGGTGGTATATATCAAAGAAGGAATAGACAGTAATATGAGGTATGTAGATACAGAAGGTAGGATAGTCATGGTAGAACTAAATCTTGAGCTCAAAAAGATATTATTGGTAGTAATATACGCCCCAAATAGTCAACAATTAGAATTCTACAAAAAAGTGCATGAGAAAATTATAGAACAAAAAATGGAGAATGTCTGTCTGATTGGGGATTTTAATGCTATATTAGATGTAAGAAAAGATTATGAATGTGGTCAACAAAACAAAAATAAAAAAAATGTATTACCTAAAACCTTTATGGATATGGTGGAAGAGTTAGATATGGTAGATAGCTGGAGATATCTTAATCCCGAAGCAAGAAATTATACATATTATTCGAATCCGCATAAATCATGGTCAAGGTTGGATATGATTTGGGTAACTAAGATGTTAATAATGGAGATAGAAGAAGTAGAGATTTTACCAAATAATTGGGCTGACCACAACCCGATAATGATGAAGTGGAGAGGTCAGCAGAGAAAGAAGAATAGATGGACTATGAACACACAGGTTCTGCAAGAAAAAGAATATAAGAATTATATAGAAAAGGAGTTAGAATGGTTTTATAAGGATAACACAAAGCAACACACTTCCCTACAAAACCTATGGGATACAACCAAAGCATATATAAGAGGCCTCACGATATCATATAATGTAAAACGGAGAAAAGAGAGAGAGAAAGAATATAACAAATTATTAGAAGAAATTCAAAATTGGGAATGTAAATTGCAAAGAAACCCAGGGGATGAAAAAATAAGGTTAAATTGGTTAACAGCAAAACATAACCTAAACATATTAGAGCAGGGGAAATATGTAACAGCATTGAAATATACAAGACAAAATTACTTTGAAAACGCAAACAAACCAGGGAGATGGCTGGCGTATAGGCTGAGGAAGGAAAGAGAAAAAAGAACAATTCAGAAATTACGAGATGATGAGGGAAGGATTCAATGGGCCCTAGAGGAAAAAAAGGACATAATAGTCCAATATTATCAAAAACTGTATGAAAAGGATATAGTAACAGAGGAGGAAATTGAATACTATTTAAAAGGGGAGGGATTGCAAATACTAACAGAGGAAGAAAGAGAATTATTAGATAAGGAGATTACGATGGGGGAGCTAAAAGAGGCACTGAAGAGGCAAAAAAATAATAAAACCCCGGGGACAGACGGTTTACCAATAGAATTCTATAAGACATTTGGAGACTCATTAAATGGAATACTGTTAGAAATATACAATGAGGCCCTAATGGAGGCAAAGCTACCCAACACATGGAAAGAAGCATACATTTCCTTAATATCTAAAGAGGGGACAGATACCACACTAATAAAAAATTATAGGCCGATTTCTTTGTTGAACACTGATTATAAAGCTTTCATGAGTATAATTGCCAATAGGATGAAAATAATATTACAAAATAAAATACACCAGGATCAAAATGGTTTTCTGCCTACAAGGCAGATAAAAAACAATTTAAGAATAGTATTGGATGTTCTAGAATATTATGAGGTGCATCCAGAGAGACAGGTAGCACTGATCTTTCTGGATGCACAAAAAGCCTTTGACCAAGTTAACTGGCAATTTATGAAGCAACAAATTAAAAGTATGAATTTTGGAGAAAAATTTACTAAAATGATAACATCGATATATCAGAATCAGAAAGCATGTGTTTTGGTGAATGGTGACCCAACAAAATTCTTTGGAATAGATAAAGGAGTAAGGCAGGGATGTCCACTTTCCCCTTTACTATTCATTTTAACATTGGAAAATTTATTAATCAGAATTAGAGCAAATAAAGAAATTCAAGGATTAAAGATCAAGAGAGAGGATTATAAGGTCCAAGCATTTGCAGACGACCTTGTTTTTTTCGTAGAAAACCCATTAGAAACAACCCCAAAATTAATAAAAGAGATTGAAAAATTTGGAAAGGTAGCAGGTTTAAAAATTAATAAAGAAAAGACAAAAATGATAACAAAAAACATGACAATAAAACAAGTAGAGAAATTAGTAAAAGAATCCGGTCTGCAGACAGTAAAAAAAATTAAATACTTAGGGATAAATTTGACGGCCAAAACGACAACAATAAAAGAAGACAATTATGATACTTTAGTCCAGAAAATAAAGGAAGATTTAGAAAAATGGGGGAAACTAAAACTGTCTTTATTGGGGAAAATAGCAGCAATAAAATCAAACATACTGCCAAGACTCCTTTATCTATTCCAAACAATTCCAATAAAATTAGATAAGAAATTCTTTGATAATTTGGATAAAATAACTAAAAAATTTGTGTGGGAAGGGAAGAAATCAAGAATAAAATTGAATATACTACAAGATGATAAAAGTAGAGGTGGATTTGGACTCCCGGCATGGGATAAATATTACAAGGCTGCCAGTTTATTATGGATTAAAGATTGGATAACCTTAGATAATCAAAGATTGCTAAATTTAGAAGGGCATGATTTAATGAAAGGATGGCACGCCTTTATATGGAGTTCAGGAAATAAAATATATAAACATTTTAACAACCATACAATCAGGAGATCCTTAATTAACACATGGCTACAAATTAAACAAAAACACTACATGAAAATTCCTGGCTGGCTATCGTCTATAGAAGCAATAACTCACCCCAACATATTATCAAAACAAAAGATTCTAAAATATAGGGAAATAGTAGATGTTCAGGGGAATTTGAAAACTAGGGAAGAGCTTAAAGAACAAGGAATGGAAATAGACTGGTGGCCCTACTCGCAAATAAAAGTAAGATACAGAAAAGACCAAGAGAAAGAAGGAATAGATTTAAAACAAAATCAATTAGACAAACTATTAGAATCAAAAGAAGGGAAGCTAATCTCAAAAATTTACAAATATTTACTCGAATTCGATCTGGCAGAAGAGTTGGTCAAAGGGCAGATGGTAGCCTGGGCGAGGAACATAGGGCATAATATACAATTAGAAGATTGGGAAAGAGCTTGGGAAGATAATTATAGAATGACAAAATCGGTACCATACAAAGAAAATCATTATAAAATGTGGTACCGATGGTATCTGCCACCCGCAAGGTTAGCAAAAATGTATCCAAATGTGAACCCGGTTTGCTGGAAATGTAAAAAAGCACAGGGAACTTTTTACCATGCTTGGTGGCTTTGCCCAAAAATCAAAAAATATTGGAACAAAATAAAAACATGGATAATAGAAATAACAAATCACGAAATTGAATTAACACCTGAAGTCTTTTTACTCGGCATGATCAATAAAAATATTAGGAAGGACATAAAATACCTAATACTCCATATTATAACAGCGGCAAGATTAGCATTGGCACAACTCTGGAAAATTGACCGTTTGCCAACTGATCAGGAAGTAATACAGAAAATCTATGTATGCGCAGAGATGGATAAATTAACCCTAAAATTACAGGATAAGGAAGATTCAAATTATTTTAAAATATGGAATAGCTGGTACCAGTGGATAAGTCAGAGAGAGGGAATGCTTAGAGATGAAAGTTAGGAGAAATCAATGTAAATAAACAACTGCACTGTCAGAGAGATATAGAAGGAAATATAGTCACTGTGTGTATATATATATATGTATATATAACATTAGAAAGTAGTTGATAGAGGAAATTGAGCACTATATATGTATAGTATATGTACTTGTAATTTGTGTGTTTGATTAAGAAAAACTTGTTCAGTTTTTCTTATAATTGTTTTAAATGTCTTTTTTTTAAATATGAATAAAGTTTGTTTAAAATTTAAAAAAAAATAAAATAAAATAAAACTTACAGAAGAGGAAATGGCAATGATGGTATCAACGGAAGGCACAGTAGGTGGGATTGTGGAATACAAGGAACAACGTGAAGTAAGATCAACTAGAGCAACAAAACCTACATATAAAGTATGAATATGGAAACAATGAAATTAATTTCAATAAATAAATAGACTTAATTCGGTTGTGAAAAGAAGAAAGGTGTTTCACAAATTAGAGAAATTAAAATTTGACATAATTTGTTTACAAGAAGTGCATATTAAAAAGCAACATGAACAATTATTGTTACAACCCAAACTTGGAAGAACTTTTTTATCACTGTTGCAAAGTAAAAAGAGAGTTGTTGTTTTATATATTAGAAATTCAATAATGGTGGAACAAATATACGCAGACTCAAAAGGCAGAATTTTGATGGTGGAAATAATTGATAATAATATGAAAATACTTTTAGTAGCAATATATGCGCCAAATAATAATCAAAGTGACTTTTATTGAAACTTGCATATGAAAATAATTGAAATGGAATATGACAATATATGCATGATGGGTGATTTTAATGGAATAGTATATGAAAAATTGGATTATAAAACACTAAAAACAGTAAGACATAATAGAAAGACACTACCAAACTCTTTTTTTAAAATGATAGAGGAAAAAAACTTGAATGATGTATGGAGAGACAGAAATGGGAAAAATAGACAATATACTTTTTATTCTGACAGGCATTCATCTTGGTCCAGGTTAGATATGATATGGACAACAATGGACTTGACTTTGAAAATAGAACATGTGGAAATAGAAATTAATCTATGGCCCGACCATAATCCTGTGACAGTAATCTGGAAAGGTCAAAAAAGAAAATCTAGATGGACTTTGAATAATACAATTTTAAAAGAGAAAGATTTTGTACAGAAAATGCAAAGAGAGCTGGATTTCTTCTTTAAGGAGAATAAAAAAGAAGATACATCGACCCAAAATCTTTGGGACACAATGAAGGCCTATGCTAGAGGGCTAATAATAGACTATACAAGGAAAAGAAATGTGAAGAAAAGACAAACCTTTACAATATTAACTGATGAATATAAGAGATTTAAAAAGGAACTCCAGAAAGATCCATGTAAGAAAGACGTAAAAATGAAAATGAATATAATAAAGCACAAAATGGACTTACTGGAGAAGGAAGAATTAGCCCAAAAAATAAGAAGTGCTAAACAGAATTATTTTAAAAATGTGAATAAACCAGGAAGATGGTTAGCATATAAATTGAAAAAAGAAAGAGAATCAAGAAAAATAATGCAATTAATTGACGATCAAGAACAAAGTAAATTTGGAAAGAAAGAGATGGGGAAAATAATACAAGAATATTATAGACAACTTTATAAAAAGAGTTAATAGAAGATGGGAAAGTGAAAAAATATTTACAGAATGCAAAATTACCTTTGATTCCTAAGGATATTGAAGAGATGTTGGAAGGGCATATAACGATGATGGAATTAACAGAAGCAATTAAGAAAAATGAAAAATGAAAAAACAGAAAAATGAAAAAACAGAAAAATGGAAAAGCACCAGGGCCAGATGGTTTGCCTGTTGAATATTATAGGACGTCACAAGAACCTTTAAGCCTTCCATTACTGGATGTTATGAATGAAGTAATGACAAAAAAGATAATACCCCAATCATGGACTGAGGCTTATATTACATTGATCCACAAAGAAGACCCAGACCCACAACAAATCAAAAATTATAGGCGTATATCCCTGCTAAACTCAGACTCAGAATTTTTGCCTCAATATTGACAGAAAGACTTAAGAGACATTTGAATAATTTTATACACTCAGATCAAAATGGATTCCTCCCAAAAAGACAAATTAGAGACAATATAAGAATAATTCTCATAACCGCGGCCTGGTTATGGGCGTGGTTGGGACTGTGGCCATTTGATCTGGACCTTATCTGCACCGGCACTGGACTGCATTGGACTTATTGGACCCCTGACCTGACCTGACTATAATTGACCCCCGGTTTCCGGCTATATCATCAGTCCCAGTCACATTTATAATGCCTTGCTGTGAAGAGAGGCTTAAGCCTAGGTGTGGTCACCGAGGGAGTCATCTTGCTGTTATTGCCACTGAATTAGACCTGTCGATACCAGCCGCCGTGAGAGGGTGGCCTGGTCATTGCTTTTCGGGGCATCAGCTTGAGACTCCTCTCCACTGCCGTGAGAGGACAGTGGAGCCCCGGTTTTGATCCACGCCAAAATGGTGAACTGTCTCTCCTGGACCTTTAAATGCACCATCATTGAATCCTTAGCCTTATTCCATTTCCCCAGGCGGACTTGCAGGAATGTATTCACCGGCTGAGCTCTTTGCCTTGCGAGACTCCCCCCTCTCGCAAGCCTGGCCTTCCACGTTATCGAAGGCCTACCTCGATGAAGGGCTTTGGAACCCAGAGAGGTGGCATGTCGCGAAGAGGGGGTTGAGGGGTTTTTTATATAAAGTTTTAGTGAATGTCTTAAGGGGTTCCGGGGGGGGGAGGGTTGGATCAGAAGTAAGGCCGTGGGTATGGGGGATAACCCACTAAGGGGAGGGCCAGGTATGGCTGTGGAGCATGGCACGGGGGGTGGGGGGCCCGGGGTCAAGGGGGGGGCTAAAGTTCATCCAGATAAAGCTTTTACCATCAGTACTGTGGGTGGGAGGGGTAGATATGGCGGGAGCAGGGGACCATATCGTGTTACGGGAGCGCGCACCCGCTGTCTTCGAGCGGTGGCGTGCTCCGGCCCCCAACGCTCCACTCGTTCTCCAGGTGGCGCAGATCCTCAGGGCCCTGGCCTCCATCTGATGTTATGCAATGCCAGGTCTGTAGTAAATAAAGCCCCCCTCATTTGTGATCTTGTTCAGGAGGGGGGAGCGGACCTGGCAGGTATTACGGAAACCTGGTTGGGCCAAGAGGGGAGGGTCCCTCTCATTGAAATGTGCCCACCAGGTTTCCGTGCATTCCATCGGCTGAGGTTGCAGGGTAGGGGCGGGGGGGGGTTAGCGGTTATTATTAATAAAGGTCTGAGACCGAGGGAGGCCACTGTTTCTCAGACAGCCGGCTGTGAATCCCTCCTTGTGAAATGGGGTCACAGGGTTCAGATGGGTTTGCTGATCACGTACCTGGCTCCCTGCCGTGTGGCAGCAGCCCTGCCCGAGCTACTCGGCGTCATCGCCACAGTGGCGGTTGATACCCCTAGGCTTATGGTCATGGGGGATTTCAACTTGCCGTCCGTGGGTGAGGCATCTGAGGTGGCTCAGGAGTTCATGGCTTCCATGACAGCCATGGACCTGACCCAGTTAATTCATGGCCCTACCCACACCAGGGGAAACACGCTGGATCTGGTTTTTGTCTCTGGACAGTGGTTGAGTGATCTTGAGATAGGGGATATAGTTACTGAGCCCTTGTCATGGTCAGATCACTCTCTCCTTCGTCTTTTTTTTTTTTTTTTAATTTGATTTATATGCCGCCCTTCTCCGAAGACTCAGGGCGGCTTACAATGTGCTCAGCAATAGCCTTCATCCTTTTGTATATTTATACAAAGTCAGCTTATTGCCCCCACAACTGGGTCCTCATTTCACCTACCTTAGAAAGGATGGAAGGCTGAGTCAACCTTGAGCCTTGGCGAGATTCGAACCCTGCAGTAATTGCAGGCAGCTGGTCTTAATAAGCTTAATAACAGGGTGCTTTAAACCCCTGTACCACCAAGGCTCTTGACCTCTGAACCGCTGCACCCCGCCGCAGGGAGGTGGAGCTGGTAAGATGGTTCCACCCCAGGCGCCTGATGGAACCTGATAGGTTCCAGATGGAGCTTGGGCCATTTCCTGAGGCTCTGGCACACGCCTCAGCTGGAGACCTAGTGGCCACCTGGGACAGGGCGGCCGCTGGAGCTCTGGACCGGGTCATGCCTTTGCGGCCTCTGACCCAGCGCCGATCTCATTTGGCTCCTTGGTTTACTGAGGAGCTAAGGGAGTTGAAGCATCAGAAAAGACGCCTAGAGAGTAGTTGGAGGGCCAGTCTTTCAGAATCGGACCGGACACTGGTAAGATCTCATATTAGGAATTACCTAGTGGCGATAAAAGCAGCGAAATGTAGCTATTTTGCTGCTCTTATTGCATCATCAGATAACCGCCCGGCCACCCTGCTTAGGGTGACCTGCTCCACCAGGAAGCGCGGGAGGACCCCTTGGAGGGTAGAGCCAAGGATTTTGTTCAGTATCTGCATGACAAAATCACTCAGATCCGGGAAGATTTGGACTCCAACTGGGTAGTCTCAGGGGGAGGGACTGGGGCAGGTCTTGAGAATGTTATCTGGGATGAGTTTGATCCTGTGACCCCTGAGGACGTGGACAGGATTCTGGGTAGACTGAATGCAACCACTTGTTTATTGGACCCGTGCCCCTCCTGGTTAGTGCTGGCTTCCTGGGAGGTGATGTGAGGCTGGCTCCAGGGGATTATAAATGCTTCATTGGGTGAGGGTGACTTCCCCGCCACCTTGAAAGAGGCGGTGGTGAGGCCTCTCCTCAAGAAGCCTTCCCTGGACCCAGCAGTGTTGGCTAATTATCATCCGGTCTCCAACCTTCGTTTTGTGGCGAAGGTTGTTGAGAGTGTGGTTGCGCGACAGCTCCCCCAGTACCTGGATGAAACGACGTATCTGGATCCATTCCAGTCGGGCTTCAGGCCTGGGTACAGCACGGAAATGGCATTGGTCATGTTGGTTGATGATCTCTGGAGGGCTCGGGACAGGGGCTGCTCCTCTGTCCTGGTCCTATTAGATCTCTCAGCGGCTTTTGATACCATCGACCATGGTATCATGCTGCACCGGCTGGAAGAGTTAGGGGTGGGGGGCACTGTTCTATGGTGGTTCTCCTCCTTTCTCTCTGACCAGTTGCAGTCTGTGTTGGCAGGGGGGCAGAGGTCATCCCCGAGGCCCCTCGTATGTGGGGTGCCACAAGGGTCGGTCCTCTCACCCCTTTTGTTCAACATTTATGTAAAGCCACTGGGCGAGATCATCCGTGGTTTCGGGGTGAAGTTCCATCAGTACGCTGATGATACTCAGTTGTACATCTCCACCCCAGACCACCCCAACGATGCCCTTGAAGTGATGTCCCGGTGTCTGGAGGCCGTGCGGATCTGGATGGGGAGGAACAGGCTCAGGCTCAACCCATCCAAGACCGAGTGGCTGTGGTTTCCGACGTCCCGATATAGTCAGTTGACGCCATCGCTGACTATTGGGGGCGAATCGCTGACCCCCACGGAGAGGGCTCGCAACTTGGGTGTCCTCCTGGATTCATGGCTGTCTTTAGAAGAGCATCTGATGGCCGTGACTGGGAGGATTTTTCATCAGGTTCGCCTGATCCACCAGTTGCGTCCCTTTCTGGATCGGGACTCCTTACGCACAGTCACTCATGCCCTCGTCACCTCCCGCCTGGACTATTGTAATGCTCTCTACATGGGGCTCCCCTTGAGGAGCACGTGGAGGCTCCAACTGGCGCAGAGTGCGGCCGTGCGGATGGTTATGGGAGCAACATGGCACTCCCGTGTAACACCTCTCCTGCATGAGCTGCACTGGCTCCTGGTGGTCTTCCGTGTGTGCTTCAAGGTTTTGGTTACCACCTTTAAAGCGCTCCATGGCTTAGGACCTGGTTATTTATGGGACCGCCTACTACCACAAATAGCCTCCCACCGGCCGGTACGCTCTCATAGAGAGGGTCTCCTCTGGGTGCCGTCAGCCAAGCAGTGTTGACTGGCGGCCCCCAGGGGGAGGGCCTCCTCTGTGGGGGCACCCACTATCTGGAACGAGGTCCCCCCGGAGATACAGAGGATCCCGGATCTGCGCACCTTCCGCCATGCTCTTAAGACCCTCTTATTCCAGCAAGCCAGCCTTGCCTAATTTTTCTCCCCTTTTTAAAATTTTAAATTAAATTTTAATTGGTTTTAAATTTATTGGGATTTTAATTGTCGTGGGCCAATATTATTTAATTTGGTTTTAAATTGTTTTAACTTTTGTATTTCTGTATTTTATCTTGTGCCTGTTCACCGCCCTGAGTCCTTTGGGAGTAGGGCGGTATACAAATTTAATAAAACTAAAAACTAAAACTAAATTCTGGATACTTTAGAATATTATGAAGCACATCCTGAAAAGCAGATGGCTTTGATATTTTTAGATGTACAAAAAGCATTTGACAATGTGAACTGGCGATTTATGACATTACAAATGGAAGAGATGGGCTTTGGTAAGAAATTTATTCAGACAATTGAAGCCATATATTCTAAACAGACAGCGAAGGTAATGATTAATGGAGAATTGACTGACTTTATTGAGATAGAAAAAGGTACTTGACAAGGATGCCCATTGTCCCCATTGTTGTTTATATTGACGCTGGAAGTTTTAAATAGAAATATTAGAGAAGAAAAAGATATAAAAGGTATGAAAATCCGAAAAGAAGAATACAAATTACAAGCTTTCGCAGATGACCTGGTCTTTATTATTGAAGAACCACTAGCATCAATAAATAAACTGATAGAAAACATTGGAGAGTTTGGGGAAGTTGCTGGTTTGAAAATTAATAAAGAAAAGATGAAGATATGTTAAAAATATGTTAAAAAAACAAAAAGAAGAATTGATGGAGATTTCAAAGATGCAGGTCATAAAAAAGGTAAAATATTTGGGGATACAATTGACAACTAGGTGTAGTTCACTTAAAGAAAATAATTATAATAAGCTTAAGCAAGAGATAGGACAAGATTTGTTGAAATGGGGAAATTTGCAGTTATCTTTGATTGGTAGGATTGCAACTATTAAGATGAATATTTTGTATCTTTTTGAATTTTGAATTTTGTATCTTTTTCAGACAATTCCAATAAAGCTGGGTAAGGAATTTTTTGTAGATTTGAATAAAATGGTGTTGAAATACATTTGGCAGGGAAAGAAGGCAAGAATAAAATTTAAGCTGTTACAAGATGCTAAAATGAGGGGTGGTTTTGGTCTACCTAACTTTGAATTATATTACCAAGCAGCTAGTTTAATGTGGATTAAAGAATGGGTAACATTGAAAAACACTAGATTATTGAATTTGGAGGGACATGATTTGTTGCTCTCTACATGGGGCTCCCCTTGAAGAGCACCCGGAGGCTCCAACTGGTCCAGAACGCAGCAGCGCGGGTAGTGACGGGAGCAGCATGGCGCTCCCATGTAACACCGCTCCTGCGTGAACTGCACTGGTTCCCGGTGGTCTTCCGGGTGCGCTTCAAGGTGTTGGTTATCACTTTTAAAGCGCTCCATAGCATAGGGCCTAGCTATCTTCGAGACCGCCTACTGCCACCGACGACCTCCCACCGACCCGTGCGCTCCCACAGAGAGGGCCTCCTCGGGGTGCCATCAGCCAAACAATGCAGGCTGGTGACCCCCAGGGGGAGGGCTTTCTCTGTGGGGGCACCCACCCTCTGGAATCAGTTGCCCCCTGAGATAAGGAGAATCCATGACCTCAGTGCCTTCCGCCGTGCCCTTAAAACTTTCTTTTTTCAACAAGCCGGGCTGGCTTAATTTCTTTTTAAGGGTTTTTTAATTGTTTTGTTTATCGTTTTAATTAATGGGGCCAAATCTATATATATTTTTTAAATGTGTTTTAATATTTGTATTTGATGTTTTTATTTGGCTGTTCACCGCCCTGAGTCCTCAGGGAGAAGGGCGGTATACAAATTCAAAAATAAAATAAAATAAATAAAATAAACATTTGTTTTTTGTTGGAGGAAAGAACATTTGTCATATAATGAGATTTTGAAAATTTTCAGAGCACGAAATGATTTTAACTGATTGAAACACTGTCTGTAATTGTTTGGAAGGATGATGTTTTTATGTTGTTTTTGTTTAAAAAATAAAAAACTTTTTGCAAGAAAAAAAACCATTTAAAGTACTGAGCCCATTGTACTTGTTTCGGGGAGAGTTTCCTTGGGGTCTTTAGGGCTTCTAAATTTTTATGATCAGTCCAGACTTCAAAAGGGGTCTTACTCCCCTCTAGGAAGTGCCTCCAGGTTAAAAGTGCCAAACGAACTGCTTAAGCCTCTTTCTTCCAAATGGCCCACCTTTGCTCAGTCTCATTCAACTTTTGGGATGTGTAAGTGCATGGTTGTAGCTGGTCTTGCTCATTTTTCTGAAACAGGACCGCTTCTATTGCCACATCGTTGGCATCTGCTTGTATGACAAATGGTTTCTCTGTGTCCTGGTGTTTTAGAATTAGTTCTGCTGAGAACAGCCGTTTAAGTTTTTCAAATGCCGCTTGGCATTCCATTGTCCAGTTCAAAGGCTGCTTTGGTTTAGGGTTGCCCTCCCTCTTCATTTTTAAGAGCTTGGTAATGGGGAGGGCAATTTGAGTGAAAGTGAGGATAAATTGGCAGTAAAAGTTGGCAAAACCCAGGAAATTTTGTAACTGTTTACACATGCACAGTGGTTCCCAATCAAGTACAGCCTCTACTTTTTGAGGGCCCATTTCTATGCCCTGGTGTTAAATGCGGTACCCCAAATAGTAATTTTCTCTTGGTGGAATTCACATTTAGAAAGTTTAGCATAAAGTGGAGAATTTAAAAGTTTTTAAAAAAGTTTTTAAAAAGATTTTAAAAGGTTAAAAGGGGAAGAAAGAAAAAGATAGTAGAAAGGGTATCAAAGCATTAACATGGCTTGGACTGATGGGGTTTTAATTCTAATTTAATTTTAATTTGTTAGTCTTAATTGTACTTTTAACTGTTAAATTATGAGGTTTGGATTTAATTTTTTAACTTTTTATTAGATGTTTCTTAACTGTTGTGAGCCACCCTGAGTCCGGCTGGAGATAGGGCGGCATATAAATTTCATTAATAAATAATAATAATAATAATAATAATAATAATAATAATAATAATAATAATAATAATAATAAATAATGTTGATTTAAGGGAATGGTATTAGTAGTAGAAATTGTATGTAAGAAACCAATTGGAATAAATATATAGATTATTGTAAAAGGGAATACTTAATTGAAGTAAGACATAAAATTGGAATGTTAGCAAAGTAAAGTAAAGTAAAGTAAAGTAAGTAAAGATGAAATGAAATGTAAGGAGTTAAAAAAAAGAAATATATTTTATAAGGTAAAACAGACCAGTAGATGCAATGTGAAAAATAGAAAGGTTTATATTTTGTTGTCTGGGGATCTATGGATTGGAGAGAAACATCTGCTGATAGTAAAGAAATGTGTGCCAAAGATTGAAAAAACAAAGGAATTAATTTAAATTAAGAAATAAAATTGAAATGTTAGTAAATGATATAAGTAAAGATGAAATGAAATATATGTAAGAATTTTAAAAAAAGAGTATATTCATGTAATGTTCAATGTAAAACAGATCAGCAGATACAGAATAGTTTATATATAAAAATAACTGAAAGTAATTGAAATATTAAGAAAAGAGAAAAATAATTATTGAAGTGGGAATAAAAAAATTAGAATTTAAAGAAAATAAGAGGTGGAAGGTTAATTAATTTGAAAGATTTTAAGGTAAAAATGGAATAAGTTGAAATACATTGTTAAGAATTAAAAACATGATGAGAATCTTGAGGAATATATTCAATAAATGTAGAGAAAATTGGGGATGCCTGGACACTATAGAAAAAAAAACCACTGAATTGAAAATGAATACAGCAATAGAGAGAGATGAAAGAAGGAGTAGGGAGATCAAAGGAAGGGAGAAGGAGAGAGAAGAATAGAAGAAAGGAAGAGGAGAGAAAGAAAGGAAAGGGAAGTAAGAGTAGGAGAGAAGGTTAGATGGGGGGAAGAAAGGAGGAGAGGGAGAAAGGAAGGGGAAGTAGAGAAGGAGCAGGATAGGAGGGAAGAAGAAGGTAGGAAGGATAAAAGAAGGGAGGGAGAGGAAGAGAAAGAGAAAAAAGATTGCTGTAAAACAAAAAAGATGAAATGGAAGAAAGGCATCCCCAAACATGTTTAAATATATTAGGATAAAGAATGAATTATTAAAAATTAAAAGAGAATATATCTGATTAAAAATGGAGAAAATAGAATTTGAAGGTGAAAGAAGATGCTGTTTATAGAAACAAGAATAGAAATTGTTAGATATTAACAGGGTAGTTTTCTCTCTGGTCCACTGTTTGGGCAGGAAGAATGTTTAAATGTGATTGTCTGAGCTCCCTGACAACCCTCTATATAAAGGCTGGCTGTTAGAGGGACTGGCTGCTGGATTGTAAATAGTTGCTGAATAAAGAGCTGTTGTCTGAAGCCTGTCTCCAGTCTCTTCAATCCACCTATCTAACTCTGGCGATGAAGGTGGGATACTGAAGAAAACACTGAGACCAGAAAGAGCTGACAACAAAACAATCCAGCCCAGCGGCAAATGCGAACGGCAGCCATCTTGCATGCCAAATTCAAACGCTTGGAACTGCAGCAAGCATGTCTGCATTCTACCCCCGGCTCCATTCGATCCAGCGAAGGAGAAATGGGGCACTTACATGACGAGGTTCAAATGCTTCATGGAAGCAAACAGCATCCTTGGACTGTCAGACAACAGGAAAAGAGCACTGTTCCTGAGCCACCATAGGCACGATGTGTTCAACACTACTGAAGCCCTGTGCAAATCAACTCCGGTACAATCCATACCGTGGCAAATGCTACAAAACGCACTAAAAACACACTATGCTCCTGTGTTAGGGAATGGGGTTGAGGCGTACCCCGGACCGTGAACCAGCTCATGAGCAAACACACTGAGACTGAAATAAATCTGACAGAGGCGTCTTGTGTAAAAATATAATTTACTTTAAAACATTTAAAAAGCACTATGTCTTTAAGAAAGCACATTAAAAACAAAGTCTTATCTTGGTTATATGAAGCAAGGCTATCTCCCTAGATTCCTCTCCACAATACCGAAATAGTTCACAAGACAATAAAGCTAACAAGAAGATAAGCAGCTTCGGCGTCGATACATCATCGAGGTAATAGAAGGGGGGCAGCACAAACTTCACAGCTAAAAGTCACCTTAAATAAAAACAGTTCAAACAGCAAACATTGCTTGAAGCTTGTGGGAGGAAGAAGGTCCAGCAACAGCAGTCCCGATGATAGCTTGCGTGCTACAAAACAGCAAAAGATAAGCATCCGTGGGAGTTTCTCTGCAATGGCATCTGGAGTCCTTATCTGCATTCTTCTCCCATCTGCAGCATTTGCACTGAGCTTCCTGCAGGAGCTGTGCATTTAGGCCTAAACCGGAGTCTAGGCCCAAGCAGCAAGCGAAAAGGTCCTTGCTTATATGGGGAGTTAACCTGCAATTAACTAGGGCGGGGAAGGCTTGCAGGTAATTACAAACAGGAGATGGCTTGATTGAAACCATACTGTTTGTGAGTAGGCAAGTAGCCACAGCAATCCTGGAAACACTCGTGACATCCTGCCCCATCAAAGACGGTGAGGCACTATGAATTCCAGCACCGAATGTAGCAGGATGGAGAATCTATCAATCAATTTGTTGCTGCGCTACAAAAAGCCACCGTCCACTGTGAATTTAGAGAACTGGACGATATTTTAATTGACCAAATAATTTGTGGGGTAAAAGACCTCCGGCTGCAGAGAAGACTCTTAGCAAAGACAAATCTAATTTTGCAGGCTGCATTGGACGAGGCAAGGGCAACCGAGTCGTCAAATAGGGTGGCCGAGTCCCTCCGAAGCTTGCTACAGCTCCGGCTGCAACAAAACAAACTGCCATTATACATAAGAGCCATCACCAAGATGAAGAATCTGAAAGCAGCGGGGACAAGATTTATCAGACAAAAAGGAAGAAACACGCACCTGCTCGGGCTGGACTGGTTTAAGTCCCTTGGCCTGGGGGTGACTGGCATCAATGCCATCGCCAGCTCGTGGGCCGATGACCTAATCCGGGAATTCCAAGATGTGTTTAATCTGGAACTCGGCAAGTATGTGGGCACCCCAATATCATTCAGTCTACACCCCAAGGTGGCATCGATTAGGTTGAAACCCCGGAGAGTTCCATTTACCCTAAAACCTGGGATTGACAAAGAACTTGATAAACTGATCAGGCAGGGCATTCTTGAGCCAGTTGACCACGCTAAGTGGGAGACCCCCATTGTCACCCCAGTTAAGAGTAATGGCTGTGTGCGCATCTGTGCTGATTATAAGTGCACTCATTGAACTCTACAGCAGAGCGCATACCCAGTGCCCATAGTTCAGCACTTGTTGCATTCCTTGGGTCCCAGAAGGATTTTTGCAAAAGTGGACCTCGCACAGGCGTATCAGCAGCTGCCTGTAGAGGGCGCTACTGCCGAGGCCCAAACCATTGTGACGCATAGGGGGGTGTTCAAATGTCACCATTTACAATTTGGTGTAAGTGTTGCCTCAGGTCTTTTCCAGAGTGTAATGGAAAGACTATTGCAGAAAATTCCTGGGGTAGTGCCTTACTTTGACGATGTCCTAGTTACTGCTAGTGACGAACAGCAACTATGCTCCCGTCTGAGGGAGGTGCTGTCAAAATTTAGGACCGCAGGGCTCAGAGTAAAGGGCAGCAAATGCCAAATCGGGGTCCCCGAGTTTGAGTTCCTGGGATACAGAATAAATGGAGAAGGCATTCATCCTACCCAAAGCAAGGTCAGAGCAATTCAGGAAGCCCCAGCACCACGAAATCAGACAGAATTGCAAGCTTTCCTGGGATTGCTCAACTTCTATAGTGTATTTTTAAAGAACAAGGCTACCATTGCTGAACCACTCCACAAACTATTGGTGAAGAAAAGCCTCTGGGTTTGGGGACATAAGGAGGCTACCGCTTTTGCTGCTGTAAAACGCCTCCTTTCTGCTGACAGTTTTCTAATCACACACTATCATTGGTGCTAGTGTGTGATGCCTCTCCTTTTGATGTGGGGGCTGTGCTTAGCCATCGTCTCCCAAATGGGGCTGAAGCCCCAGTTGCCTATTTCTCCAGGACACTATCCAGTGCAGAGAGGAACAGCTGGACAGGGAAGCGCTGGCTGCAGTGGCCGGGGTCAAGCGGTTTCCTGAATATTTGTTTGGGAGGGATTTTGAATTGGTAATGGACCACAAACCTCTGTTGGGACTCTTGGCCGCCCCACACTGGCAGCATTGTCGCCTCGTTTTATGAGATGGGCCATTTTCCTGTCAGCATACTGCTACAAACTGATTCACCGGCCCGGAAAGACTGTGGGACATACTGATGCCCTCAGCATAGGCCCTCTGCCAGACTTATTGGATGACCCGACCCCGGGCATCCCCATTCTCCTCATTGACTGCCTGGATTCTGGCCTCGTGACTTCTGCCGCTGTGGCAAAGCACTCGGCTAAAAATGCTACATTCCAAAAAATTTTGAACTGGGTTTGGAGGGGATGGCCAAAGGGCCCGTTTGGCACAGAGTTTAAGCCATTTGCACTACGACAACATGAGATTTCGGTGCAAGGGGGTTATTTACTGTGGAGGGACCGGGTAATTATATCACCCAGTTTGAAGTATTCTGTACTTAATGCACTGCATGAGGGTCATCTGGGATTGTCCGGATGAAAGCCCTGGCTCGGAGTTTTGTATGGTGGCCCAATATGGACCAAGAGATACAAGAGTGGGTAGCCACATGCCAACCCTGCCAAGAATCACGGCCAGTTCCCCCTAAGGCACCCATCCAAGAGTGGGACCAAACAAGAGCCCCCTGGTCAAGGATATACATTGACTATGCTGGGCCATTCCATGGCCAAACCTTTCTAGTAATTGTGGATGCCTATTCCAAATGGATGGAAATTATTCTAATGGCTACCACCACAGCGGACGCAGTAATAAAAGTCCTCCGCAAAATATTCACAACTCACAGGTTGCCTGATGTCCTTGTATCGGACAATGGCCTGCAATTTACGGCCACACAATTTGAAGGGTATCTTGCAGAATTGGGAATACGCCATGCCCTCATAGCACCTTTCCATCCAGTCAGTAATGGGTTGGTTGAAAGATCTGTAAGATCTGCCAAAGAGGCACTAGGCAGGTTGGCATCAGGAGATTGGCAAGATCGGGCAGACAAATTCCTCCTGTACCAACACATAACCCCGAATGTGGTCACAGGTAGAAGCCTGGCTGAACTGTTGATGGGTTGCCGACTTCGATCAGTCCTAGACCGTCTGCACCCAAATTATGCACCCAAAACAACAAGTGAAATGCAGAACCGCACCAGGTCCTTTAGCATTGGGGACCTGATTCACGCACAAAACTTTGCCAAAGGACCCCTATGGCTACCTGGCAAAATAGAGAAAATCACAGGCCCCAAGTCGTATATTGTTAGACTGAACAACGGGCATCAATGGAGGTGGCGCATAGACCAATTACGCAGCCGCCTCAACTCTAACAACGAAAAATTAGGAACTGAACAACAAGAGTTTAATTCTAATCTCTTCCTAGCAGACTCAAGCCCAATGGAACCGGAGAACGCACCTGAAGAACCGGGAATCCAGCGACGCTCCTCCAGCGAACTGGTTCCAGTAGAATCCAAGACCCCGCCCAAAATTTTCCAGGACTTTCCAGAGGTGGAGCAAGAGGCAGCAGCAGGCACAACCTCTCAGCCTGCCACCACCATGCCAACCGAACCACGCAGGACAAATAGAGTTAGTAAACGCCCCGCCTACCTGCGCGACTACATATATAAAATGAATTGCTCCATCTAGAAGGGAGGGGTGTTAGATATTAACAGGGTAGTTTGTTTAAATGTGATTAGCTGAGCTCCCTGACAGCCCTCTATATAAAGGATGGCTGTTAGAGGGACTGGCTGCTGGATTGTAAATAGTTGCTGAAAAAAGAGCTGTTGTCTGAAGCCTGTGTCCAGTCTCTTCAATCCACCTATCTAACAGAAATATTAAGATTTGATTAAAAAATATGGAAAAAGAACACTTTGGCAGAAATTGTAACTAAGTAAAATATATTTGGATATGACAAGTTGTATATGATATGATATGATATGATATGATATGATATGATATGATATGATATGATATGATATGGTCAATACTCTGTTTCATAAAATATGTGGGTGTGTGTTGGGGGGAAACTAATAAAACTTGATTAAAAAAAAAGAAAGTGCAGCATTAGCACTCTCAGACAAAATAATGTTTAACAAAAAGAGAAAGACAGCTGACATTTGCAGTTGTCAACCAGCATGAATGGTTTATGAGGCCAATTTCCAGCAGAGCCAGATCTGTGGGAAGTTCTCCTGTTCTTTATTTTATTTATTTATTTATTTAATTTATTAATTTAATTTATATACCGCCCTTCTCCCAGAAGGACTCAGGGCGGTGTACAGCCAAAATAAAACACACAGATATAAAATTTAAAAAAACAATTTAAGAAATATTAAATAATTTGGCCCATATCTAATTAAAATAAAACTACCCATTTTGGACATTTAAAAGCTAAAGTTAATGATTAAAAATTTAAAAATTAGGCCAGCCCAGCTTGTTGGAATAAAAGCGTCTTGAGGGCCCGACGGAAGGTGCGTAAGTCGGGAATCCTCCGCATCTCAGGGGGCAATTCGTTCCAGAGGGCAGGAGCCCCCACAGAGAAGGCTTTCCCCCTGGGGGTCACCAGCTGACATTGTTTGGCCGATGGCACCTGGAGGAGCCCCTCTCTGTGGGAGCGAATTGGCCAGTGGGAGGCTATTAGTAGCAGAAGGCGGTCTTGTAAATATCCAGGTCCTAAGCCATGGAGTGCTCTGAAGGTGGTAACCAATACCTTGAATTGCACCCGGAGGACCACCGGAAGCCAATGCAGCTCATGCAGGAGAGGTTACATGGGAGCGCCATGATACTCCCATAATCACCCACGCGGCCGCATTCTGGACCAGTTGGAGCCTCCGGGTGCTCTTCAAGGGGAGCCCCATGTAGAGAGCATTACAGTAGTCTAGGCAGGAAGTGATGAGGGCATGAGTGAGCGTGTGTAGGGAGTCCCGATCCAGAAAGGGACACAACTGGCGGATCAGGCAAACCTGATAAAAAGCCCCCCTGGCCACGGCCGTCACATGTTCTTCTAAGGACAGCTGTGCATCCAGGAGGACACCTAAGTTGCAAGCCCTCTCTGTGGGGACCAACGACTCACCTCCAATAGTCAGAGATGGCACCAACTGACTATATCGGGACACCGGCAGCCACAGCCACTCAGTCTTGGACGGGTTGAGCTTGAGCCTGTTTCTCCCCATCCAGATCTGCACGGCCTCCAGACACCGGGACATCACATTAAGGGCATCATTGGGGTGTTCCGGGGTGGAGATGTACAGCTGAGTGTCATCAGCGTACTGGTGGAACTGCACCCCGAAACCACGGATGATCTCACCCAGAGTCTTCACATAAAAGTTGAACAAAAGGGGCAAGAGGACTGACCCTTGTGGCACCCCATACACAAGGCGCCTCAAGGTTGACCTCTGGCCCCCTGTCAACACAAACTGCGACTGGTCAGAGAGAAAGGAGGAGAACCACCGCAACACGGTGCCTCCCACCCCTAACCCCTCTAACCAGTGCACCATGATACCATGGTCGATGGTATCAAAAGCTGCTGAGAGATCTAATAGGACCAGGACAGAGGAAAATCCCCTGTCCCGAGCCCTCCAGAGATCATCAACCGATGCGACCAATGCCATTTCCGTGCTGTACCCAGGTCTGAAAACCCGACTGGAACCGATCAAGATAGACCGCTTCATCCAGGTACTGGGGGAACTGTCACACCACCACCACCACATTCTCAACAACCTTCACCACAAAGTGGAGGTTGGAGACTGGACGATAATTTGCTAAAACAGCCATGTCCAGGGAGGGCTTCTTGTGGAGGGGCCTCACCACCGCCTCTTTCAAGGCAGTGGGAAAGCAACCCTCACTCAAAGAAGCATTGATAATCCTCTGGAGCCAGCCCCGTGTAACCTCCCGGGAAGCCAGCACCAGCCAGGAGGGACATGGGTCCAATAAACATGTGGCCGTGCTAAGTCTACCCAGAATCCTGTCCACGTCTTTGGGAGTCACCGGATCAAACTCCTCCCAGATAACACTCTCAAGACCTTGCTCCATCACCCTATCTGAACCTACCCCGTCAGAGTCCAAGCCTTCCCGAATTTGAGCGATTTTGTCATGCAGATACTGAACAAAATCCTCAGCCCTACCCTCCAAAGGATCTTCCCGCACTCCCAGATGAAGCAGGGAGTGGGTCACCCTAAACAGGGCAGCCGGGCAATTATCTGCAGACGTGATAAGAGCAGGAAAGTAGTCAGGCTTTGCACTCTTATCGCCACTAGGTAGGTCTTAATATGAGACCTCACCAGTGTTTGGTCAGATTCAGACTGGCTGGCCCTCCAACCGCTCTCTAGGCATCTTTTCTGGCGCTTCATTTCTCTCAGCTCCTCAGAGAACCAGGGAGCCACCTGGGATCGGCACCGGGTCAGAGGCCGCAAAGGCACGATGTGGTCCAAAGCTCCAGCGGCCGCCCTATCCCAGGTGGCCACCAGGTCTTCAGCCACATCATGAGCCAGAACCTCAGGGAATGTCCCAAGCTCTGTCTGGAATTTATCTGGGTCCATCAGGTGCCTGGGGCGGAACCACCTAGTCGGTTCCGCCTCCCTGCAGTGAGGTGTAGCAGTTTGAAGATCAAGTCAAAGGAGAGAATGATCTGACCATGACAAGGGCTCGATCCAATATCCCCTATATCAAAACCATTCAGCCACTGGCCAGAGACAAAAACCAAGTCCAGAGTGTGTCCCCCCATGTGAGTGGGGCCATGAACTAACTGGGTCAGGTCCATGGCCATCATGGAAGCCATGAACTCCCGAGCCGCCTCAGACATTTCACCGTTAGATGGCAGGTTGAAATCCCGCATGACCATAAGCCTGGGGGTATCAACCGCCACCCTGGCTATCACATTGAGCAGCTCAGGCAAGGCCACCACCATGTGGCAGGGAGCCAGGTACGTGATCAGCAAGCCCATCTGCCCCCCCACGGCCCCACTTCACAAGGAGGGACTCACATCCAGCTATCTGAGGCACAGTGGCCTCCCTCGGACCAAGACCTTCCTTTATAACAACCACCACCACCCCACCCCTCCCCTGAGACCTCGGCTGATGGAATGCGCGGAAACCTGGTGGGCACATTTCAATGAGGAGGACCCCCCCTCCAGGCCCAACCAGGTCTCTGTAATACCCACCAGGTCTGCTCCCCCCTCCTGAACAAGATCACAAATGAGGGGGGCTTTATTTACCACAGACCCGGCGTTGCACAACATCAACCGAAGGCCCGGGCCCTGAGGATCAGTGCAACCCAGGGAACAAGAAGAGTATTTGGGGCTGGAGTGCGCAATTGCTTGAAGATAGCAAGTGTGCACTCCCCTAACATGATATGGCCCTCTGCTCCCGCCATATCTGCCCCTCCCACACACAGTACTGATGGAACAGCCCTCACTGATACGGAGACTAGCCCTCTCCTCAACCCCCGACCCCACACCCCCGGTCACATAGCCCCCTGTCAGACTAGGACCAACCCCTCATGGGTTACCCCCCAAACCCACACCCCTCCCCCTCCCCGGTGCCCCTAAAAACCTATTTAAAAAAGAATACAAAGAATACAAAGCCTTTTTTTAAAAAAATCCCAACACCCTCCTGCCAAATTCCTCTTTGCTGCGTGCCACCTCTCGGGGTTCCAAAACCCATCATCGAGGTAGGGCCTCGATAGAGTGGAGAGCCAGACCTGCGAGAGGGGGGAATCTCGCAGTTTGAGGAGTTCCGCACAGGCAATAAGGAGTTTCTTATTGCCTGTGTGATCCTATATCTATATGCTTGATCAGTAGAGAGATTCTTTATAACACAGTTGCTCAGTGAAATGAGAGGCTCACCAATTGAAATTCTGGTGAATGAAGGATCAATGTTATGTTCTTTTTTAAAAATTATTTTTAATATACATTTTCCTTTATTATACATAATGTTTCCATTTCTGCAATGGCAGTATACTGTCTGTATCAAATCTCTTTTAGTATTGAAAAAGGAACAAGATAAGGTTGTCCGCTATCCCCATTGTTATTTATTTTAACACTAGAAGTCTTGTTGAATACAATACGGGACTCAAATTCTTTACATGGAATAGTTATTAGGCAAGAAGATTATAGGACTAGGGCATTTGCAAATGATCTGGTTGTTACCCTAACATAGCCGATGGAATCAATAATCCAGATGAAAGACATTATAGAAGAATATGGTATGGTATCAGGATTTAGACTGAATCAGAAAAAAAATGAAGATGATAGTTAAAAATATGACACAAGTTCGAAAGCAGGAACTTGAAAGCAAGGCAGGCTTTGAAATAGTATCAAATGTTAAATATTTAGGAGTTCAAGTTGCAGATTCAAATTCAAAATTATTTCAAAATAATTATGAGGTGTTGTGGCGAGAGGTACAAAAGGATATGGAGACCTGGAAAAAACTGCAGCTGTTGCTACTTGGAAGAATAGCAGCAGTTAAGATGAACGTTTTGCCTAGATTTCTTTTTTTTTTTTTTTTGTTTCAAATGATTCCGGTGCTTAAAAGTGATAAACAACTGAGTGAATGGCAAAGAGGAGCGAATAAGTTTGTCTGGAATGAGAAAAAGCCGAGAGTTAAACTGAAAATTATGCAAGATGTCCCAGAAAGGGGAGGCCTTAAACTTCCAAACCTACAACTGTATTATGAAGCAGCGGCCTTGACGCAAGCAAGTGATTGGTTTGGAAGGATAAAGACTGGAATATTGAATATAGAAAGTCATGATCTTGAATTTGGTTGGCATGCATATTTATTCTACGAGAACAAAGTGGACAAAGTATTCAAAAGCCACATACTTAGGAACTCTTTGATGAGAGTCTAGAAGAAGCACCGACTCAAATGGGATTACAAAATACCATTATGGCTGGATCTTGGTCATATTATGTGGAATACAAATATAATGTCACTCGGGGAGGTTTTATACAAAGAAGTTATTTTTATGGATGGGGGCAGATGGCAACTAAAGACATTAGAAACACTGTTGGAAGAAGGGATTAATTTAACTTGGCTACAGTATAATCAACTCCAATTGAGATGGAAAGAAGATCAAAAACTTGGTATAATGATGTATGAAGAAGAATTGGTTAGACATATAAAAGAGAAAGGTCTAATGCCACCAATAGCCTCCCACCGGCCAGTACGCTCGCACAGAGTGGGCCTCCTCAGGGTGCCGTCCGCCAGACAATGTCGGCTGACGACTCCCAGGGGGAGAGCCTTCTCTGTGGCGGCGCCCACCCTCTGGAACAACCTCCCCCCAGAGATACGTACAATAACAGACCTCCGGATTTTTTGTCGGGCCCTGAAAACCCATTTATTTCAACTAGCTGGGCTGGCTTGAGTTAAATTTTAAATTGATTTTAAATTGGGTTGTTTTAATTTACGGCCAAAATATTTAATTATTTTAAACTGCTTTTAAATTTTGTATGTATTGTTTTTTACTTTGGCTGTTCACCGCCCTGAGTCCTATTTGGAGAAGGGCGGTATAGAAATAAGAACAAATAAATAAATAAATAAATATTAAGAGGGTTTATAATGTTTTGTTAGAAAGAGACTCAGAAAATGAACTGGTTAAAGATTGTATGATAAAGTGGGCACAAAATTTTTGCAGAACCAGTGATGTTGGAAACATGGGAAAAAATATGGGTCCAGAATGTTAAATTTACACAGTCACAGAACTTGAGGGAAAATTTTTATAAAATGTTTTATAAGTGGCATTTAGATCCTAAGAAATTATCGTGTATGTATCCTAATGTTCAACCAAAATGCTGGAGATGTGATTGTTTAGATGCCACATATTATCATATATGGTGGACCTGTAAGAAAGCGAAGGCTTTTTGGATAAAAATTTGGTGGGTTATGCAAAATGTTTTGAAGAAAAAACTTCAGTTTTCTCCACAATTGTTTTTATTGGGTATAGTTAAGGGTTTTACATTGGGTGAAACAAAGCTGATATTGTATATGGTGACAGCAGCGAGATTATTGATAGGCCAATATTGGAAAAATGATGCCATGCCCACTATTGAAGAATGGACTTTGAAGATGGCCAGTTTTGCAGAGATGGCGAAGATCTCAGCATATTTAAAAGATCGAACTCAAGAGACTTATATATGGGAGTGGAAAAAGTGGATAGATTATGTGCAGAATAAATATCAAACTAGGAAATATCAGATAGCTTTTAGCTGAATGTATTATGTAGGGATAGATTAACTGAGTTCTATGAAGATATAAATAGTACACAGGGGGTGGAGGGGTTTAAGTTTCAAAAAATGTAATTTTGATTTGGATTTTATCTAGAGGAAGTCATGGGGGGAGGGGAGGGTTAGGGAGGGTTTGGGTGGGGAATTGAGGAGAAAATGTATTTGTAAAACTTTTTAAATAAAAAAAAAAGAGGCAGTTCTGGTGGCCATCCCTAAAGAAAGGCATAGAAACACCAGCTGCCCTGTCTGCGCAGCCACAAAGAGAAGGCAGGAAAAAACCCCTGGCCTACTGCAAATAGTAGCAAATCTGTCAGCACCTTGAAGAAAGATCTCTATGGATTGTATTGTAGAACTGCCAGAAAGTGGAGGGAACACCGTTATTTGGGTCGTAATAGACCTGTTTTCCAAACAGGCCCATTTTATTCCCTGCCAAAAGATCCCCACTGCCAAAGCCCTTGCCAAAATGTTTCTACACCACATATACCAAAGGATCATATCCAATTGGGGGGTCCAATTCACATCAAAGTTCTGGAGAGTGTTCCTAAACCTTCTAGATACCGATCAGGGCCTAAGCTATTCCCATCATCCTCAAACTAATGGTAGGATGGAGAGAACTAATAGGGTTCTAGAGCAGTACTTAAGATGTTTCACCAACTACCAACAAGATAACTGGACCGACCTCCTGCCTTTTGCAGAGGTTGCTTACAACAACTCAGTGCATTCCAGCACTGGTTTCGCCCCTTTTAGAGTTGTCACAGGCAAGAGTTTAACCCAAAACCAGAACTGCCAGTAGAAGAACCAACCATACCCTTCTTTAAGGAGTGGATACATCAACTACAAAACACCTGGCCAGTGATAAAAAAAAAACAACTCTAAGCAATGCTAGAGTCGCTTTTAAAGCACAAGCTGATAAAAAAAGGGTGGAGCCCAAGCCATTTAAAGTAGGGGATAGGGTGTACTTATCCACCAAGTTCCTATAATCCTTGCAACCCTCTCAAAAGTTGGGACCAACATTAATAGAACCTTTTCCTATCGACCCAGTAACAGTCAAATTACTGCTCCTAAAACCCTCAGGCAAGTCCACCCAGTATTTCATTGCATCCTATTCAAACCCAAAATTACTTCCCCACTGAGACCACCATCAGACATTCCACCTATACTTATCATTATTGAGGGTGAGCAACACTTTGAAATTAAGGAAATCCTGGATTCATGCACACACCATGGCACTGTGCAGTACCTAGTTGCTTGGAAATACTTGCTCCCTTTTCAAAATGAGTGGGTGGCTAAAAACATATTAGGGTCCCCAATTTGCTGAAAAAAAATCTATTTACAGTATCCTGATAAGCCCAAATAACTCACTGCTCTGTTTTCTCTTTGTGCTTATTTTTTCAGGTGAATTTCTCCTATTCCTAGGAAGGCAACATGTCAGGTCCCATAGATCCCTATTGTGATGCTGCCATTCTGGTGGGGAGGTGGCCTGGGTGCATTCCTTAGTTTATAGCCTTTTCCCTGATGCCTATGTATCCTGTACTTTGATTTACCTTCTTGGGAATGTAAGGGGGGAGGGCCATCTGTTTTGTCTCAATTCCGAGGCCTCCATTAAGAGACGCCTGAGAACAGCTTCTTATCACCTTCTCAGCCTGTGATTCTCAAAACAACTTTGCACGTGTGGATTGGTTTATTCAACATCAGACTGAGGGGTGGGGTTTCTAACTGCTTTATCCTAACTGAATTGCATGGGAATCTTCAGATCCTGCTTCCTTTGTCCTGCAATCCCTTTCTTTCAATAAAAGGTTCCTTTTGAAATTTTAATTGTTTCAAGAGTTCTACTTTATTGAATGGAGAGGAGAGGCAGACCCTTACATTACCACTTTTTTTGCTTATTTTAACTTGTATTTCTAATCTGTCTTTTACAGTTATGTTTTTGGTGTCAGCATTCCAGAAAAACCCCCATCTCCAAGTAAAGACTCTTAAGCAAGCATTTTTTAAAGTTCTATTTACTAGAATAGGTAACTTCTGGGAAACCCCGAATCTGAGAGGTCTGGGTTTTCCCTCGGTAAGTCAAAATCCCCAAAACCATCCCCTCCCTCCTCAGTCGATCACATGCTCCAATCAACCACTGTCCCATCTCGAGACATCACTCTGACCACTTCTTCTCCAGATGCAGGATCGCCCTGACCTTGACTGACAGGAAGAATGCTATTATGTCTACAGTCAACCTGTCAGAGGAAAAGCCTCTGAGCATTTTGCTGCAACTAATTGATTGTTTAGTTTGCATGGTTTAAATGAACCAATCAGAGCATAGCTTCCTGCCTCTGAGTTTCCTGTGCTTTCCAATGGCTACTTGGCCAGTATATAAGTAGCAACAGGATTACAGCCACCTTAGAGCTGCCAGAGAGCTGCCAGAGAGCTGCAGCAGAGCAGCTGTGAGCTGAGCAGTTGAGAACAGCCAAAAGCCTCCAGAGCCGAGTCACTGCAAAGAGCTGAGTCATTGCCTTACTCCTGAGAAGACTTGCAGGAGAGGACTGGCAAACAACACAGAGGACCTCCCATGTTTTTGGGAAGAAGACTAGAGCAAATGGACTTTGCTAAAAGGAGAATCTTTTAGGCTGTTGATGCCTTTTTTGTAGGTTTGTTTTTATGTGTTTGGATTATTAAACTATTTTGATCTGTCCCCGTCCACACACACACACAAACACAGCCAGCTGAGGGTTAAGGAAGCACTTGGCACACACCCAGGTCTTTATCTCCAACTTGGCAGCGATATACACACCGTCTGCCAAGTGCTTTTATTGCCACAGAAACAGAAAGATAATATACTCAGCGTACAAGAGTCCAACAGAAACAATATTCCTCTCGGCAGCTTCGGACGAGGCTCTAGTGACTATCCAGGGTTTATTATTGTTCGTCACAGGGATCACTGGCCACCACCCTCTATTATATAGTCTCTCGGGTGTGGTCCAGTGACTCAGTTCTAATCCCTAGCACGCCTCCTGAGCTGCTGCAATCGTTTATCACGCCTTTGTTGGCGTGTGTCCAGGAATGACGTCTCTCCTTCACTCTCATCCGAGACACCTGTCTCCCGGCTAATCTCCTCTCCCTCGGCCGGCTCCTGAGACAGTGCCAGAGGGGAGGGGCCTGGAGAGGGAGGCCTGGCTGACTCCTCTTCCTCATGCTCGGAGCTTTCTTCCTCCGATGGGATAGGCTCAGAGGGCGGGGCCACAACATATTTACCTTTTTAAGACTCTTCTCTCAACTTGCATGCTTTTGTGCGTTTGTGTGTGTATCAGGCCACCGTTCATTCGAACCCAGAACCTCCTTCACAATTGGTAGCAGAGGATGGTTCAATGGACCTGATTCATAGCACAATGCACTAGCACGCCCATCATTAAACCAATGCGACAGGATAAAGTCAAGACCTGGGCATTTACCAAGAGTAAGCAACTCCAAGGCCGTTTGATGGAAGAACAAGCCAGGATTGCTTCAGCTGGAGGACTTCAAGCAATGGTCGGGCAGGAGAGTGAAGAGGCTGTGAGTTTTAAAGCAGATGCCCCAGCTCTCGAGCTGCACGCTGCAGAACGTGAATTTTCTCCCCTTGCAGGAGCAGAAGGTGGACAGGCATCCCCTAAGGCATCGAATGTGAGACCCATGGGAGAAGCTGAGATGAGGTCAATAATACTTCAAACCCTTGGTCTCCCCACGACATGTGAGAATCCAGTTGCTGCCCTCAGCGTTTTAATGCATGCAGCAATTGCGCCAGTGATGGCAGAGGACAGGATTGAAACTCAGGAAAATGCCAGGCTGGTAAGGGATTTTAAAACTTCCCCCGTAGCCCCCCTTGCTGGCTGTAGACCTAAAGCAGAAAATAAGAGACTGCCTGTTTTGAATTCTCTGCCAAATGTTATGGTGGCACCTATTGCTCAAACTGTTTCAAACCAGCTAGCTAGAAGTTTGAATGTAAAAGACTCACCTCCCGAAACTGAGGTTGCTAGCGCAATTGAAACATTTACTACATTGTTTGGAAGTGACTTTCAGTTGTTCCTGGCTCAACGTGCAGCAGCAGCCAGTATTAGTACATCCTTGATGCCTCCAACCCACCCCTCATCCGTTGTAAATGGGACGGGCTTTTCCACGGTGCCCCTAGTTTTTGGAGCTACCTCCGGGACTATACCAACTGAGGTTGAGGTTCCAGGAGCACGCTCAAGGTTTTCTATGGAGGGACAGCCAAGGAAGTCTTTGCATTTTGCATCACAGGCACGGATGAACTCTGAGCCCATGCAGGCTGAAAATTTGACCCCCCCTATTGAAGGAAGGTTGTTATTGAATGACCAATCGGCAGTTTTTAAGCCGACTGCTGTGATCCCTATGCCCTATTGTCAGTTTAAAAATTTGAAGCATCTGGGGGGGCAGCAATTTCCCAATTTTATGCCTATAAATGCAAATATTTTGCCATCTGGTTTTGAAACCTTACACATTAGTGGAAAGAATTTAGAGGGATGGTCTAAAAATGTCCAGGTAATTTTAATGAGGGAAAATGTGTTATCACTATTGTTGGAGCCTCCCTCAAAACCCTGGACTATGGAAACTGATCTTTGCATCACAAAGCGTTTTGTGTTTTGCTATCAGCCATTGACCCTGCTTTGTATCCCAGTATTCCACATGGTTTAACTATATATGAGGTTTGACAAAAATTGTTTAAATTGTTTTGTTGCAAGAATTCAAATGCAACAAGCAGAATTTCCAGGGAATTTCACTCTGTGAAATTGAAACCAGGTATTGATATGAGTTCACCTTTGTGAACTTCATAGAATGAGGGAGGAGTTAACTTTAAGGGGACAGCATGTAGATGAACAGAGTTTGATTAGTATCATAATTAACTCCTTGGATCCTAGTTGGGATAATTTTGTGTCCTGACTAGTTAACATTAGCCCTGAAAATATGTCCCTGGAAATTCGGTCTGGTAAATTAATTGGTGAAGACAATTTGAGGAAAGATAGGGCAACTTTCCATGGGAAGGATAGGCAAATGAGAGGGTCAAAAAGCCTCAAAAAGGTTTATATTGTTGGAGAATGTTTTAATTGTGGGTCTAAGGGACATTACAAAAGGGATTGCCCGCGTAATGTTAGAGCACACCAAAGGGTGCCCTCTGGTGCTCAGTATAGGAAAAGATCATCCACCCCACAATGGAAGCCACAAAGTAATACTTCTAGTCAGAGAAGGGGTAAATGGCCGAGGAAGGATGATAAGAAGGACAAATTGGGCTTTGCTAGCAACCTTGTTACTGTGATTGAGACATCTGAATCAGATCTCTCAAGGAAACAACGTGCTAAACTATGGTTGTTGGATAGTGGGGCCAGCAAACATATTGTGAATAACAGAGGTTTGTTTACTGAATTAAGGGGTTATAAATCCATGGTTAAGGTTGCAAATGGTAAAAGGGTAAGAGTTACTGGCATTGGTAAGGTTTTTATTCCTGGGCTTGGGGAAGTTGATGATGTTTTATATGTACCTGACATTGATCATAATTTACTCAACATTGTAAAGATAAGTGAGAACTCTAAGATAGAGATATTGTTCACAGAGGGAACTGCTGTGATTACCAATGATAAGCATGTGGTTGGGGAAGTGTTGAAAATCAGCGGTTTGCCCTATTATTCTCCTATTTCAAAGGCTGAGGAATCTGATGTTACAAACGAGGTTACCACTTTTGATAGTGATAATGATGAATCCCAATTTTATTTTATTTTTTTTATTTTTATTTATTATATTTCTATACCGCCTTTCTCCCGTAGGACTCAAGGCCGTGTACAGTCAAGAAAAATATAGACACACAAACATCATAAAATTGCTAATTAAAATTATTACTTAGTTTGGTCAATTAAATAAAACCCAGAATTAGATAACATTTAAAAAAATCATTCACATGTTCATATGTTTAGCCCCGCCTGTTGGAACATCAGGGTCTTGAGGGCACGGCGGAAAGCACGGAGATCAGGGATATTCCGTATCTCCGGGGGCAGTTCATTCCAAAGGGTTGGAGCCCTCACAGAGAAGGCCCTCCCCCTGGGAGTCACCAGTCGACATAATTTGACTGACGGTACCCTGAGTAGTCCCTCCCTGTGAGAACGAACTGGTCGGTGGGAGGCTATTGGTGGCAAAAGATGGTCTCATAGGTACCCAGGTCCTAAGCCATGGAGCGCTTTAAAGGTGATAACTAACACCTTGAATCGCACCCGGAAGACCAACGGGAGCCAGTGCAGCTCGCGTAGGAGAGATGTTACATGGGCGTAACGAGCTGTGCCCATAATCACCCGCGCAGCTACATTCTGGACCAGTTGGAGCCTCCAGGTGCTTTTCAAGGGGAACCCCATGTAGAGAGCATTACAGTAGTCCATACGGGAGGTAACTAGGGCATGAGTGACCGTGCGCAAGGCATCCCGATCCAGAAAGGGATGCAACTGGCGGATCAGGCGAACCTGATAAAAGGCACCCCTAGCCACAGCCGTCAAATGATCTTCTAAAGATAGCTGTGAATCCAGGAGGACACCCAAGTTGCGGGCCCTCTCTGTGGGGAGCAAGATCTCATCCCCTATTGTCAGTGATGGTACCAGCTGACTATACCGGGACGCCGGAAGCCACAGCCACTCGGTCTTGGAGGGGTTGAGTCTGAGCTTGTTTCTCCCCATCCAGATCCGCAGGGCCTCCAGGCAATGGGACATCACAGCAAGGGCATCATTGGGGTGGTCTGGGGTGGAGATGTATAGCTGTGTGTCATCAGCATACTGATGAACACTCACCCCGAAAACACGGATGATCTCGCCTAGCGGTTTTACATAAATGTTGAACAGAAGGGATGAGAGGACTGACCCTTGAGGCACCCCACAAATAAGGTGCCTCGAGGTCGACCTCTGTCCCCCTGCCAACACAAACTGCGAACAGTCAGAGAGGAAGGAGGAGAACCACCGAAGCACGGTGCCCCCTATTCCTAACCCCTCCAGCCAGTGCAGCTGTTTGATTCAGATGATGATGTTGAAGGTACACAAGAGAAGGGGAATTTTAAAGGTAATTGTAAGAATGTTTTAAATAGTAAGAAGTCTGTAAGGTTTAACTTAAAACAGGGAAAGAGTGAGCCTGAGAATGTCAATGCAATCTCCACTGGCAAGCCATTGCATGATGAATGTGCTCACCTTATGCATCGTAGATTGGGTCATGTAAGCTTCCCAGTAGTACAAAAGGTTTCTGAATGTTCAAATGGAACTAGGGTTAAAGATTGTAACATTTTTCTGGACTGTTCTATTTGCAGGATCACGAAGTCAAAAACAAATCCTGCACCCAAAAAATCCCTGAGATATTCTGAACACATATTTCAGTTGGTACATATGTATCTGGTGGGTCCTCTGAAAGCTTCTTTTAGTGGGAATCATTACTTTCTGACAATTGTGGATGACCATAGTAGGTTGGATTTGTTTACCCCATTAAATCTAAGGATCAGGCATTGTCTAAGTTTAAGGAATTTTGTTACCTAGTGGAGAACCAGCATAAGGTTAATATTCAAAAGATTTTGACTGACAGAGGAACTGAATTTAACTCAGCACAGTTCTCTGACTGGTTAAAACGGAAAGGCATAATACATTTATGAACTTCACCTTATTCACCATTCCAGAACGGAATTTCAGAAAGACGGAATGGCGTACTGCAGACAATGGTAAGATGCGCTCTTGAGGATGCTGATTTAAGCTTTTCATATTAGGCGGAAGCTGTTTCGTATGCAAATTATACGCTCAACCGGGTATGGTCCAGTGTGGTACAAAAGACCCCATATGAGATAGTGTATGGCCATAAGCCGAAATTGGTGCATCTTCACGTATTTGGAGTAATGGCTGATGTCCACATCCCAAAATAACTTAGAAAGAAGGGGGATAAAGTCTCAACCAAACTGAGGTTTATGGGTTATGAGACAGGTTCTAAGGCCTTTAGATTCGTGGACCCAAATGGCAGAATTGTAATATCCAGGTCAGCCACCTTTTATGAAGGCACTAATTGGAGTAGGATCCATGCAAATGAGATCCTGACTCAAGATCCCCCTCGTAGTAGAAATAAAAACGCAGAAAAAGTATCTAAAGGCCTATCTACTGATAGCGATTCTTCTGGTTTTGGAGATGAGGAGGACAGTACACCTCCCAAACCCTTGAAGGGAATTTTAAAGTGGAAGACAGAGACAGCATGGAAAGAAGGGCATCCCACTTTAAAAGCAAAGATGGTGATGGTGAGGAGGATAATTTATCAGACAGTACTGAAGTGGATGAAGAACCAGTTAAAAGACTTGTATGTGCATGTATTTCTGTGATCAATCGTTGCAGAGAAGGGGATTGTCAGAGGAAAAGCCTCTGAGCATTTTGCTGCAACTAATTGATTGTTTAGTTTGCATTTTTTAAATGAACCAATCAGAGCACAGCTTCCTGGCTCTGAGTTTCCTGTGCTTTTCAATGGCTACTTGGCCAGTATATAAATAGCAACAGGATTACAGCCACCTTAGAGCTGCCAGAGAGCTGCAGCAGAGCAGCTGTGAGCTGAGCAGTTGAGAACAGCCAAAAGCCTCCAGAGCCGAGTCACTGCAAAGAGCTGAGTCATTGCCTTACTCCTGAGAAGACTTGCAGGAGAGGACTGGCAAACAACACAGAGGACCTCCCATGTTTTGGGGAAGAAGACTAGAGCAAATGGACTTTGCTAAGAGGAGAATCTTTTAGACTGTTGATGCCTTTTTTGTAGGTTTGTTTTTATGTGTTTTGTATTATTAAACTATTTACCTTTTTAAGACTCTTCTCTCAACTTGCATGCTTTTGTGCGTATGTGTGTGTATCGGGCCACAGTTCATTCGAACCCAGAACCTCCTTCACACAACCCCTCTACTAAATCCCCCCTCCTACTTTCCCACACATGAGAAAGTGGCAGCATGGAAGCTTCTGGCCTAATATGGGTTCCAAAGCTGACATTTGGTAGGTTGGACTATGGTTTCTTTTTGCGTGAAGAACGATGCAAAGAATGAGTTAAGCAGTTCTGCTTTCTCTCTTTTGCCTGTTACTTCCTTGCCGTTTCTCTTTAGTGGACCAACTGTTTCCTTGATTTTTTTTCCTTATTTATATGTTGGAAGAAACTTTTTTAAAATTAAGTATATCTTGGGCTTGGGTAGTTTTGCCCCTGGAAGGATCTCAATCATGCAGTCTGTGGGCCTGTGAGCAGTAGTGCATTGCACTCCTCCTCCCCAAACATCTCTGCCAGGTCCTGGTATTCTTGGGGATGGTTAGGGTCCCCAGTGGCTGATCTGACCCCATCCTTGAGTGTTCTGGGCCTTTGGCTCCTGTCCTCTGTGGAGAAGTTTACACGACTTGGTCATGTGGGGAGAGAAGGGGCCTTTTTCCAACCTCAATTTCCTGTTTCCCCCTTCCTACCATATTGCCGGGCCCCACTTGTCCAATCAGACTAGCCCCAGGATCATGGCTTCTATCATCTTTGGGACAATCACGAACTGGATCATCTTCCAGTGCTGACCCATCTCCAGCTTCATGGGTTTGGTCAAATGGGTCACTAGAGCCCCTCCTATTAGTGAGCCATTGTCTTATTCAAATCTCATGGCCCTAGATAGCCTCCTCACCTGGATTTCCAGCCTCAGCACTGTGGGGAGGATTCTTAAGCATCAGGTGCAGCCTGAGTCTATTAGGGCCTCAAACTCCCCCTGAGCTCCTGATTTGGGTGCCATGATTCTCAAGAGGATTGTGAAAGGGTGGAGGGCTCTACTTACCATTGGATCTCTTTCTCCCTCATCCTTGCTGTCATAGGTGGTGGGTGACTGGTCTCCTTCAGCTGGAGTTCCTTCCCCCTCGGGTGGGGAAGAGGGGACCTCGATGGCCTGATGTCCTAAGATGGATTTCTCTGGTGGCTTCCATGGTGATTTTTTCGGCTTTGCTGATGCCATCAGTCCCGCTTTTGGTTTGAGCATGACTGCCAAGCATTTGGCTGCTCGATGCCCCAGCTGACTGCATTGGAAGCACTGTATGAGGGCTTGGGTTGGTTTTGTGGGAGCTCTGGTAGCTGTGACTCTGGCTGATTGCCTCCTGAACAGTTGGCTTTCTTGGCTCTTTCGCATCCTCACCTCAGCATCGCTCCTTGGTCTGCAGGCTCACAGCTCCACATCCAGTTCTGTGGTGGCCCGGTACCACTCTTGCAGCCGATCAGGAAGGCCTCACTACATACAAGCCTGTCGTAGGCCTCTATTGAGGGCCTCTTTGAAATGGTAGAGGAGCATCCATTCTGGCCAGTGCCACAGCCTCCCTGCAACCCTCTGGAATTCTCGAATGTATTCCTTCACTGACCATCCCCTCTGCTTTAACTCCCATATCTCCCCCTCTTCCTGTTGGGCTTTTGCCTCCTTTGAATCTTGTCCTCAACTCCCCCAGCCTCCCTCAGCTCAGAGGCATCGTCATCATGGAGGTACCCACCCATTCTGCTGCCTGCAGGTGATATATATGGTGTAGGAACATCTTGACTAGAGTTTTTGCAGTGGGGATCTTCTGGCATCGAATAAAGTGGACCTGCTTGGAGAATAAGTCAGTCACCACCTGAATGACAGTGTTTCCTGCACTCTTGGGCAATTCTATGATAAAATCTATGGAGATCTCTCTCCAGGATGCTGAAGGCTCAGCTACTGCTTGCAACAGCCCCGGAGTTTTTTCCTGCCTACATTATACTATTTTTTAGTAAACAAGTGGTTTTATGGTCCTGGGTCATGACATTGTCCATTGGGAGATCTGTGTTCGCTTGTGCTCTGGTCACTACTTTGGCTGCTAGCTGAAAGGCTGGGAGCAGAGGTTTGATTACTTCTGGTTTTGTGCAATTATATTGCAGCAGTCTAGATAGGGCATCAGTTAGGAAATTCTTCCCCCCCAGGAAGGTATTTGAGGGTGAAATTGAAGTATTTGAAGTATTGGGCCCAGCATACTTGCTTTGGGGATAGTTTCCATGGAGTCTTAAGGGCTTCCAGATTCTTGTGATCAGTCCACATCTGGAAAGGGATTCTACTCCCTTCTAGAAAGTGCCTCCACATAAGGAGGGCACAGCGGACTACATACTCCTCTTTCTCCCAAACAGCCCACCTCTGTTTGGTGTCTGTTAATTTTTTGGAGTTGAATGCACCTGGCTGTAACAAACCCTGCTCATTCTCTTGGAGGAGGACCACCCTGACTGCCACATCACTGGCATCTGCCTGAATGACAAAAGGTTTCTCTGGGTGTGGGTGCTTTAGCACTGGTTCTGCCAAAAACAGTCTTTTTACCTTTTCGAATGCCACTTGGCATTCCATGATCCAGTTCAGGGTTGCTTTGGTTTGGGTTTATTATCCCCCTTGGTTTTTAACAGGTTACTGATTGGAAGTGCAATTTGGGGAAATGCCGGAATAAATTGTCATTAGAAGTTAGCAAACCCCAGAAAACATTGTAGCTGTCTATCTGTGTAGGGAGGGGCCCATTTGACCACTGTCCACACTTTCTCTGGGTCCATTTCCATTCCTTCGTGGGAGATTCTGTAACCTAAGTAGTCTATCCTTTCCTTGTGAAATTTGCATTTTGACAGCTTTGCGTAATGTTTTGCAACATAGAGTTTGTTTAGGACTGTGTAGACAAGTTTTACATGCTCTGCTTTGGTTTTAGTGCAGATTAAAATGTCATCTAAATACACCAAGACTTCCTTTTATTAACTGCATGAAAACTGCTGGAGCGCCCTGCAGGCCAAATGGGAGCATGTTGAATTGGAAACACCCCAGATGGGTGTTGAAGGCAGTTTCCATTAGTTCTGTTCTTTAATCCTGATCCTGTAATAGGCTTCCTGCAAATCCAGCTTTGAGAAAACTTCCCCTTGGAGAGGTGGGCCAGCATGTTTTCCACGCTAACTGCATTCTGACCTCTATAATCCATGCATAAACACAAAGACCCATCTTTCTTTTCTGGGAACAGCACCGGGGCTGCTATTTTGGGATAGGTTGGTTGGATGAAGCCCCGAGTTAGGTTTTTATCTATGAAAGCCCATAATTCTTTGAGTTCACTCAGGGACATGCAGTACATTTTTGGCTTCAGTGGTTTCGCACCACAAGTATTTCAAAGGCACAGTCCTTGGGACGGGGTGGGGGTGGGGGTGGGGGAAGCTTATTGGCACCCTCTTTGCTGAACACCTTGATTAAGTCTCTGTATTCTTGGGTGATGCCTTGAGATAGCTCGTCCTTCCCTGTGGTGGTTGTTTGTTTCTTCGGGTTTTCCACCTGTTCCTCCCCATGGTCATCTGGTCTGATCACTCCCCATTAGAATATTAGGGTCCCCTCCTTCCAGTCTACTTGGGGGTTCCACCACTTCAGCCAGGTGACCCCTAGAACCACTGACCACTCCATTCCTGGTGCCACTATTAATGTAAATCTCTTGTCGTGGGCCCTCATGACTATTTCCAGGGGCTCTGTAGCAAAAGTGGCTGGTTTCCCACCCGCCACTGACCAATCTAGCTGACAGAATGCAATTGAGGGTTGGGCTTATCAGGCACCTGATGCATCCCAAGTCTAGAAGGGCAGAGAGTTTTACTTTTTTTTCGGCTGGGGATGAATAGTCTTAGGGGCAATGTGACCAGTTCAACCAATTCTCTTACCAGCAGGTTGTCTTCGGAGTCACTTTTGAAAGGGCCAGGTCCTCCTTGGAGGGGGCTGAAGTTCCCTCCCCCAGTTTTGCTAAGGGATGGAACTCCACAATCTACCCACTTCTCAATGCGGTGTCCTTCCTGCATGGGGTGACTTTGCCTGGCTTCCCACTTGGCAAGTGGTCTGGTTTTTGGCCCAGTATTTTCAAGCAGCACTTGGCTGTGTGATGCCCATCTTTTCTGTATTTGAAACAGGTGGTCAATCTTGGAGGGACAGCTTGAGGCTTGAAGGGCTCTCATTTCCCTTGGGGTGGTGACTTCTTCCAGGTTCTCCTGGCTCAGTACTGGTTTCTGGCCAGGTCAATTTCCACTTCCTCCTCCAAGATGGAGGAGGAAGTAGAAATCATGGAGGTAATTCAGGGCTCCACAAACTAGGCAGGCATGGTAGAGGTCAGCATTCAGCCTGTCTTTGAACCAGCTTACTAGGATGCCTTCCAGTCAGTCACACAGGTCTCAGAACTACTTGGTGTATTCAGCCACTGGCCAGAGGCCCTGCTTCACTGTTCTGATGTGGTCACGAACTTTGTGGTCTGCCAGTGGGTCCTCAAACCTGTGGCAGAGCGCCATCATGAAGTGGTCAAAATTCTGAAGCTGGGGGCATCTGCTTTGTGGAGGGTCACTATCCATCTAGCCGCTGCCCCCTCCAGGGCCAGGGTGACAACTCTATCCCAGGTGCCCTGGGTTTGGAAGTCTTACCAATATTCCTGCATGTTCGTGAGGACCTGTGCCAGGAAAAAGCCCAACTACCGTGAGTCGCCATCATATTTGATACCTGGGGAAGTGTCTTCCATTCTAGTTGCGGGGCTTTCATCAGCCTCAGGACATTTGAGGGGACTAGTGCCAGGTGTGGTGGGTTTGCTGGTGTGGCAGCCACCCCATCTGCCCTGTCTGCCCTCACACCATTGGCTGATGCAGCTGCTTTGTCTCCTCTGCCCAGGCAGTCTAGTTCAACTTGGGCTCTCAGTGTCAGATCCCTAAAACTGATATTGCCATTCAATTGGAGGAAGGGGGAGACTTGGATTCGATTTACTAGCATTGCCTGTGTCAACAGATATTTTACAACCTATATCCTGGCGCCAAAGAGCCCTGAGATACTCTTTACCTGGAGGAATTTTTATGATAGCCATGTGGGTTGTTTCACTTTAAAGGATAACAGTGGGAATGCATGTTTGTTCGGGTTCTCAGGGAAACTGGGAAAGAAAGCATCTTCACACTTGTGTATTGGCTAAAATCTGCATTCTGACTTAAAGGGAGGGGTCTCTACTGCTTTAATCCTACTTGTCTTGCCTAAGGGTAGTCAGATCTTGCTTTAAGTGGGTGGCTATCACTTCTGCTTAATAAAAGAATCCTTTTGAACAACCACATTTCAAGAGTTCTTCCTTTCTTAAGTTGGAAGGAGAGGCAATCCTTACACTCAGGTTCTCAAATGTCTCCATCACATGCCTTGCTTCTTGAGGAATTCATCTTGGACCGATTCTTCAGCCAAGTCCTCATGGTCCAACAGGGCTTCCAGCTCACACTTCTAGCTCTGCTGCTGGCTGCCATGGGTGAGGGTGACATCTTTAGTCCTCCCCTCCCAGCTGTCCTTCTTCCCTTCTCTGATCAACCAACTCAGCTTCACAGGATTCTCCAGGGCAGCTGGTTCATTGGTAGGACAGCCAGAGGTTGCATCCAGCTTGGTGGTGGTGGAGGTTTCACCCCAGCATTCTCCCTCTCCATGCTCACTGCCCGGATCGGACATGGTTTGCAAGGTCCCCTCAGTAGAATGATGCTTCTCCAGGTTGACCAATTTGCAGATCCTGCTTAATGTAAGGACTTGCCTCTCCTCTCTCCTCAAGAAAGCAGACCTCTTGAAACAGGCATTATTTCAAAAGGAAGCTTTTATTGAGAGAAAGTGATAGCAAGACAAAGAAGGCAGAATCTGAGGATTCTCGTGTGTATCCATTAGGTTAGAAGAGATGGAAACTCCTCCCCTCAGTCTGGTGCAGGCCAAGCCAATCTGCAAAGTTGTTTTCAGAACCATGGGCTGAGAAGGTGATAAGAAGTTGTTCCCAGGTAGTCGATTTTGTCCTTGTGGAATTCATATTTGGAGAGTGGCATATAGTTTAGTGGCATAGAATTTGTTTAGGACTGCATGGACCAGTTTCACATGCTCAGCTTTTGTTTCAGTATAAATTAATATATCACCAAGGTACACCAAAACCCCCTTATATAGGTATTCATGGAGCACTTTGTTTATCAGCTGCATGAACACAGCCAGAGCTCCTTGTAGCCCAAAGGGAGTACATTGAACTGGAAACATCTGAGGGGGCAGTTAAATGCAGTTTTCCACTCATCTCCCTCTTTGATTCTGACTCTGTAATAGGCCTTCCTGAGGTCCAACTTAGAAAAATATTTTCCTTTTGACAGGTGGGCTAGCATGTCTTTCATGAGGGGGAAAGGGTACACATTCTCCATGCACACTGCATACAGACACCTGTAATCAACACACAATGAAGAGACCCATCTTTCTTCTCCCAGAGAAGAGGCAGGGCAGCTACTTTGGGTCTAGCTGGTTTAATGAAACCTTGGGCTAGATTCTTGTCTATGAAAGTGCGTAACTCACCAGCCATTTGGGAGTCATGGAATATAGTTTTGGCTTTGGCAGCTTAGCTCTGGGAACAATTTCAATTGTGCAGTCTGTGAGCTGGTGTCAAATGTGTTACTGAAGTCCAAGTATATTATGTTCACAGCATTTCCCTAATCCACTAATCTAGTCACTTTATCAAAAAAGACAATAAGGTTTGTCTGGCATGATTTGTTTTTAACAAACCCACAATGAAAATAGCTTAATTTAGTTCACAGAATTCAAGCACTGAATATGTGACAGTATACTCAATAAATTAGTTTATGGAGGCAATAGTATGTTGTCCTGCAAGATAATCTCTTAATAGACAACTTAATTTATATGGAGCAATCTGAGGGAGATGGGTGGCTAAGAAGTATTGAAAATCAATCAATCAATCAGTCATGCTCCCATTCACCTGTTCTTATAGAAGGATTTGAATAGCTGGCATTTCCTATGCATATTGGGATAGAATGTGGTGGAGGGCCTCATTCTGCCTAGAGCAGTGTGGGAAAACGTTGGTCTAAAATGCCAGGAATTTTATTTCAGTTGTGTGGTTTTTTTGTTTTTATTCCTGTTCTAAGAGTTACTCAGAGTTGTGGTTCACAATATGGATGGCTAGATAATTTTTTTAAATGAATAAATATGCACATTCTTGGGTAAAACTGGGTTTTCATTATGTTCAATCAGCATACTGAACAAAATGTGCCTAAACTCACCAGCCATACCCTTAATACTCACTGGAAAATGTTGCTTGTAGCACAGCTGCAGTTGGTTATCTAGTTTATATATTCAATATGTCAATGGTGGATGCCAATGGTGGACTTGATGAATGCAGAGGAGTGAAGGTGTAGGTATAAGTATGAATGAAAGAGCTAAAATGTATGTGATAAAGTATGGAATGGAGTCATAGAAGTTATGGTAATACAATAGGTCAGTGTGTGCTACAATGTATGGTAATAATGGAAGAATCAGAGATAAGTTGTGGAAAGATTATGAATGAGTACAATTCAGGGGAAAGGCTGGCATGAATGGTTAGATGGGAATGATTGAGCCATTTGGAGAGTCCAGAATGAATGGGAATGGTCCTTAGAAAAGGACCATTCATTTCTTTCTTTTTTAAAAAAGGATCATTCATTTCAAATAGTGATTTAAGTATAATTCATATTATGTATACAGACATAAAAAAGGATAAAATCTAAAATCTATGGGGGGAGGGGAACCCAGTCGCATGAGTGGTGGCTTGGTGTGTACGCACAGCTCCATTCACACAAGAGAGAAGAGAATCCTTGGGGCACAGTTTCATGCTCCTTCAGGCTTGTCCACACCAAAAGCTTTTCCAAAGGGAGAGAAGGCCTGAAGCAGCACAAGATGACTCCCCCGAGGCCTTTCATCCATTTGCAAAAGCTATTGGCATGGAGAAGAGAAACCTTTGGGGGCACAGTATCATGCTCTTTCAGTCTCACTGAAGTTGCCTGACACTCCAAAAGCAGACTGGGTGTCCTGCTCAGGCAGCCTCAGTGAATCAGTGAAGCTGATCAGGGCGCGTTTGTCCCACTCAGCCTCTGCTCTCACTGCTCTGCTTTTCGAGCATTGGGAGTAGGTGGCTTGGCAGCCTAGCTGGGGCTGGAGAGGGGAACTGGGCCATGTGAGTGGTGGGCCAGCATGCATGTACATGTGTGCAGCTCCACTCACACAAGAGAGAAGCCTTTGGAGTGCCACTTGTGCAAGTGGAGCTCCATGCGCATGTGCGCATATCCACCAACCAGCTTCTCATGTGGCCCAGTTCCAAATAGGCTATGGTCTCATAGTGGGCCACGGCCCAGGGGTTGGGGACCCCTTTTCTAGAGTCTTTTCATTTACTATATTATTCAGCCTAGCTGTGTCTTCTTTGTCTTTCATAATTCCATTATCTAAATTCATTCATATAAAAAAAAGAAATGGATATCAAAGAGATTGTCAGGGCTGCCTTTGTTCATTTCCTAGGAAAGGAACTCTATTGACTCCATAGATTTAAAGAAAAATACTTTTACTAGGTACAAACTGAAAGCAAATAGTTTCAAGCAAGCTATGAGAGAAAACGAATGAGCACATCAACTTCAAACACGATATACAGCCCAACCCCCTTGTAGCTGGGCAACCGCATACCAGAGCCAACTGATTCGGCCTTGGAGATAAGAGCAGTTGCAAAGCTGCAATGTATCTTCCCCCTTTTTCCCTCCCCCCATTCTATGGCAGCAAGCAACAGGCTGGCTGACAGTTGGTCCCCCATAACAGAGGCATTAGTCAGACAGATAGAATTTATACAGTTAAAACATACAATACATCACACCAAAAACAGCGAACTCATCAGGGTTTGTCAGGGTATTTTCTATGGAAAGTCTGGAGGTGTTTAGGCACCCAGACATGTTCGACATCCACCCATTCAGACTGTGCAGGGGAAAAATGTTTCCAGGCAATGAAATATTGGACCCTCCTTCTATGTTTACTGGAGTCTAGAATTTTTTTTAACTTCAAAATGCTTTTTCCCCTTCAATCAGAGTGGATACAGGAGGAGTGTCAGGTGCAGGGTGAAGGGGTGATACAGTTTCAGGTTTCAACAGACTGCAGTGAAATACAGGGTGAATATGCCTGAGGTTCTTGGGCAACTCCAGTTGTACAGTGACTGGGTTAATTACTTTAACAATTGGGACTATTTAGGATCAAGTTTCTTAGATGGTTGGGTGGACTATAAGTACTTTGTGGAGAGGTAGACTCTGTCACCTACTTTAAACTCTTTTGGCTTCACACATTTTTTGTCAGCTTGTTTCTTATGTGCCTGATGTGCCTCCTCCAGTGCCTTATGGGCAACTGGACAAGTGTTCTGCAGTTGGGCTATCCACTCTGCTAAGGAGGGTACATGTGGTTTCCCTTGAGGCAGCTCTGGAATAGCTACAAAGTCCTGACTGGAGGCCATCTTAAAGGGGGTGAACCAGTGGTGAAATCCAGATTTTTTTATTACCGGTTCTATGGGCATGGCTTGGTGGGCATGGTGTGGCTTGGTGGGTGTGGCTTGGTGGGTGTGGCAGGGGAAGGATACTGCAAAATCTCCATTCCCATCCCACTCCAGGGGAAGGAAACTGCAAAATCCCCATTCCCTCCCCACTCTGGGGCCAGCCAGAGGTGGTATTTGCCAGTTCTCTGAACTACTCAAAATTTCCGCTACCGCTTCTCTGAACTGCTCAAAATTTCTGCTACCAGTTCTCCAGAACCTGTCAGAACCTGCTAGATTTTACCCTTGGGGTGAACCCCATGCTACTATGCACAGAATTGTTATATGCTACCTCTGCAAATGGCAAAAGTTCAGTCCAATTGTCCTGTTGGTAATTAATGTAGCACCTGGGATACTGTTCCAGGATTGCGTTAGTTTCTCACAAGCCCCAATAGTTTGTGGGTGATGGGACGAGCTTAAGCCCTGGGTGGTTCCCAACAGCTTCAAAAATTCCCTCCAAAACTGTGATTTAAATTGCACTTCCCTATCAGAAATAATGCGCTCAGGCACACTGTGCAACCTATATACGTGTTGTATGAAGAGTTTACTTAACATCTTCGTGAAGGGAATTTTGGGGCACGGAACAAAGTGCATTTGTTTTGAAAAAAGATCAGTATCAACCCAAATAACAGTGTTCCCCCCACTTTCAGGCAATTCCACAATAAAGTGCTTAGATATTTCTTTCCACGGTGCTTGGGGGTTAGCCACCGTCTGTAAAAGCCTTGTGGGTTTCCCCAGAGGCCTCTTTGCCGCAGCACAAACTGGACAGCTGGCCACATAGCTTTCAATGTCGACCAGGGCCTCAGTTCTAGTCACCATCCTCAAATGAAAGGGGCGACAGAATGCGTTAACTCAGTTCTGGAACAGTACCTCCGATGCTTTATTAACTACCGACCTATTGCCATTTGCGGAGGTAGCATACAACAATTCAGTGCATACCACCATGGGTTTTACCCCATTCCAGGTAGCCACAGGTGAAGAATTCAATCCAAACTACCTACCACTGAACCAACAATCCCCTCTCTAAAGGAGTGGCTCAATCAGTTAAAGACCACATGGCCCATGGTTCACAAAGCCCTAGATGAAGCAAAAGCAGCCTAGAAAGCTCAGGCAGATAAAAAGAGAGCGGAGCCTAAACCATTTAAAGTTGGGGATTGAATCTACCTTTCCACTTGGGTCTTACAATCCTTGCAACCATCTAAAAATTTGTAGGACTGTTCCCTATTAGCCGCATTATTAACCCAGTCACAGTGGAACTGCAATCACATAATGACAAATTCATTATGTCAAAATTGTCAAGATTGTCTGCAAGATTGTCTGCTCTCTCCAGCAGTTTGAAGGCAATATTGCCTGAAGGGCTCAAGGTTGACTCAGTTGTCCATCATTCAGAGGTCTGTGAAATAAGGACTCAGATTGTTGAGGGCAATATGCAAATAATGTTTACATTGTAAACCACACGAAGTGTGCTGTAAAGTGCTATGGGGAGGTATATAAGCCTAAATGCTATTTCTATTTCTATCTTGCAGAAGATGTAAGGGAATTAATTGTCTACCCCTCATTCCTGAATTTATCAATATTCAGGACTTAAATCAAAACCAAATAAGCTATTGTAGAAAGTTAGCACCCACCCCTCTTCTAGAAGAATGAAATATTTTGGGAAATATTATAAAATGCAGAATATTATATTTCCCTAAAGGAGAAACATGCTCTTGGAAAGCAGCCCCCATCTTTCTTAATAGCCCCAGCAAGACTGGGCCAGCCTATCTACAAAACAAAAGACCTTCAGCTCCAGAATGATGGGATAATCCTTCAGGGCCAAGCCATTCAGTCACAATAGCTATTGCACAACAAGCCCCTTCATTGCATCAGCAAGCTTCAACCAAGCCTGGGACTCAAGACAGCCTACAAAGTTAGCTATGACCCCTGCATAGCCCCATGGGTGTCTGACAGGAGCCAATAAAATACATTTCTTGCACAGGAACAAGAAGCTCAAGGGCAAGGCCTAAGAGAGGGTATAAATAACCTTCTCTCTACTCCATGTGTTCAGCTGCACCAGGACTTCAAACCCATGTGGTCCTGTCCATCAATAAACCATCTTTCCAATCAGCTTCCATGTTTCCAGTGTCTTTCTCCCTACTTGGAACTGAACCCAGATGGATATTTCTTCCAACACTGTGATAATCATATAAAAAGAAAATGTTGGTTTGTTTTCACAATATATTGATACTATTTTTTTTATTTTTGACTTGCAAAAATAAAAAAAATCTGTTTTAGGGTAACATTATTTCAAAATTTGAAAAGAAATTTTTTTAAAAAAATCTAGATGGCGTACACACAATTTGGGGGTGGGGGTGGGGGTTATATTTTGTATGATATATACCTTAGGTGAGATAACAAATACAACTTTGTCTATAGCAGAGAATTTGGGAGGACATTAAATAATTATGTCTTGGAAGAGATATATGTCTTTTGCTAATCTAAGAGTCTGAGATGGAAGAAATACAATTCTTCTACTAACTGAATATCAAAAAACCTTAAACAAAGATAAATGGATAACAGTCTGCAATCTCTGATACCTCAGTGTTCCTGCTTGAGAATACACTTTGAATCCCAAAATCATTGAATCACAGGTAGCATGTTCTAAATGTTGGTTGGTGGAAGGCAACAGTGGAAGAAAGCTATGTTGTTCTTTTCTGTCCTGTGAGTATGTACTACTGACACCATGATGGTAATGATAGCTTCAATGTCAAGGTTTGATTTCACATATTAATTCCATTTAAAGAATTTACAAACCAATTTTATTAATTTTGAGCATACAAATACAATATTAAAATCTGGCTTACAATATGTATATGGTATTTTAATTTTGACTTTACATAGTGATACAGTGCATAAATCAAAATGGGTGTACTTATTCTACATCCTTTGAAGCATTTTCTTGCTGATTCCAGTTGTTTCCTCATTGCATCCTTCACTATCTAATCTGCTACATCAATATACTACTTGCTAATCTTTTTCATCCACAGATACAAATCTCTTTACAATTGTGATTTTTGTGATTGTTTGAACACAATACTACTAGCAAAACACAAAATGTACAGACATCTCATTCAGCTATGTAAGCATAAAACTAGAAAATTATATTAAAACAGGATTTTTTAAAATCCTATGTTTAAAATCCTATTTTAAAAAGTAGTCCTTAATAGAAGCACTTTCTTATAGATTTACTACTGGATTACTTTTTTTTTTTTTGGCTATAGAATGTACTGTCAATATTGGTGTTAAAAGTCATTTACTTACTCTTGGAATATTTCTGATCACCATAAGTAAATAGATCTTAAAGGGCAGCAAAGGAGTGAGGGAGCTTATGTGGTCCTCTTGACTATAATGACACTGAGGGCATAGCGCTCTTTTCAAATTGTGCATAGTTCATTCCACTTTTTCCAAAAGAGAATTAGCTACCTTGCAGTATATTATGTATGTATGCATGCATTCATGTATGTGTGTATGAATGTACAGTATGTAATACTGTACACTGTGATGGAAATCAAGAATAATTGTTGATTACTGAAATTCCATTTTGCATGTAGACATGCACGTGTAGTGTTTGGGTATTGTGAAAATCACTATTTCAAGGCTAACCTCAGATCACGAGGTAACTGAGGACTTAGATACACTGAGGATATGATGTGCACCATCATTAGGAAAATCGTTCTCTTTTTTTCTAACTAAGCATACCTAATCACTTGTGTTATCAGAAATTTAAGCAGATACATTTTATTATTTAAATGAATAAAATGTCCAAAGAATTAATATAACTATTTAAAATATTTTATGGAGAGCAGCATAATCTCATAAATCATAAATCAAAGAAGAATCATAATGATAAACATGTAGCTGGGTCCCCTAGGTCAAAAAAAGCAGTATCCTATTGTAAAATTCTACAAAGCAGAAATAACAAATCAGTTATATATTAGGTAAAATGTATTCATATAATCCATTTGTATATTATTCCACACAAATACAGTCAAAGTGAATGGAACAGCATAAGGGCATTCTTGTTATTTTCAATCTGGCTTGCTTAAAACAGTTTTCAAAGTTTGTCTCTGATGTTCTTTTATAGAAAGGACCCATTCTTTTCAGGCTAGAGGATTCTTGCATGTATCTTCTGACAGAGACAGAATGATGGATGGAGTTGGTAATTGTAATCTAGTGATAGGAAAGCCAGTCACTTTGACCAGAGTTCATATTTGCACCTATTGCTTGATTTACAGTACAACTTGGGCCTCCAGATTTAGCAGCAGGATCTTCAGACAGAGGAACTTTGCCCTGCAAATTGTAAAAGGAAACATTGTAATTTTTCCAATACTGAATTATATTTGCATAGCTACTTTCAGTGAATTATATTGCAATATGAAGACATACTATAAGATGCCTTGCCTAGCATATGAGTCAAAAAACACCAGGTTTAAACTGTGTATATGGATATTCTCTCTCTCTCTCCCCTCCCTCCCTCCATCCCTTTCTGTCCCTCCCTCTCTCTCTCTCTCTAACCTATTGGCACATTTAACTTGAGCCCAACCAGAAGAAGAAACAAAGATAGGTTTAAAGTATTGTCCACTATTTTCAACTTTCTAAATTATAATAAATTGTTCAGAACATTAACAATCTACTTGTATTGCTCCAAAATACTGATATTCTTTATTATATATATATATATATATATATATATATATATATATATATATATATATATATATAATATTTTCATTCCCCCCCCCTCATATTAACCTATTGGCACATTTAACTTGAGCCCAACGAGAAGAAGAAACAAAGAGAGGTTTAACTGATGGTACGAGACTAAGCAAACCCATATTCTAGGAAGTGACTAAGGAAAATGTCAGATCCCTAAAAGTGATACTGCCATTCAATTGGAGGAAGGAGGAGACTTGGATTCGATTTACTAGCATTGCCTGTGTCAACAGATATTTTACAATCTATATCCTGGCGCCAAAGAGCCCTGAGATACTCTTTACCTGGAGGAATTTTTATGATAGCCATGTGGGTTGTTTCACTTTAAAGGATAACAGTGGGAATGCATGTTTGTTCGGGTTCTCAGGAAAACTGGGAAAGAAAGCATCTTCAAACCTGTGTATTAGCTAAAATCTGCATTCTGATTAAAGGGAGAGGTCTCTGCTGCTTTAATCCTACTTGTCTTGCCTAAGGGTATTCAGATCTTGCTTTATGTAGGTGGCTATCACTTCTGCTTAATAAAAGAATCCTTTTGAACAACCATGTTTCAAGAGTTCTTCCTTTCTTAAGTTGGAAGGAGAGGCAATCCTTACACAAAGCAAGATCAGCAAAACGATCAACCCAGAGAAGCAATCTTCGCTCTAGTGAGGGGACCTTGCAAACCATGTCTGAACGAAGCACAGAACTGGGAGAAGCTGATTGCTGGGGACAGACATCAACCGCCACCCAGTCGGATGCCTGTTTCATACACCTCCATCAGAGAGGATGAGGTAACCCTGGAGAATCCTGAAAATCCCCGCTGGTCAATTGGCATCGGGAAGAAAGATAGCTGGGATGAGAGAGCCAGAAGAGTCACCCTCAGCTGTGGCAACTGAAAACCGGGGTGGAAACTGGAACTAGAAGCCCTTGCTGAGCAGGGAGGACTGACCGAAGCACCACTGAGGGAGGATTATCTGAAGAGGCATATAACCCAATTGGTGATGGAAACTTTGGAAAATCTCAACATCTGAAGGGAGCCAGGACAACAACCAAAGGGCGCGGAAAGGGCAGCAGTCGTGGATGATGCCATGGGAGGCACCCACCTTCTGGAACCTGCCTATTGAGCAGATGTCACAGCAGCAGGAGAAGGCCCAGGAAACCCTCCCCCCCAGGCAGTATGCACACTGGCGCCCATTCCCAACCAGCCCCGAGTCCCGCAACTGGAAAGAGAAACTTCCTCCCTTGGGGTGAAGTTTGATGGGACTCCACAACAATTAGGATTCTTTGTAGCACATGCTAACACATGTGGCACAAGAGTACGGGCATGATTTCCAAACCCAAGGATCCCAAGTGCGAGTTGTGACCCTAGCCCTAAAGGGTGCCGCTGCCAGATGGATGGTGACCCTGCATAATGCCAACATACCAGAATTGCGGGATTTCGACCATTTCATGACGGCCCTGTGACGCCGGTTTGAGGACCCACTAGCAGATTGCAAAGCACGTGACCACATTAAAGTGGTGAGATAGGGCGACGGCCAGTAGCAGAGCATACTGAAGAATTCCAGGACCTCGCGTGTCGTGTGCACTGGCCAGAAGATATTTTGGTGAGCTGTTTCAAGGACGGGCTGAGTGATGATCTATACAATGCCTGTGTGGCCTGAGGTGCACCGAATCACCTACATGAATGGTACGTCACCGCCAAAGAAGCTGAGATCGATATGGCCAGAAACCAGTATCGAGCAGGGTGAGTATGGAAGAAATCCCCACCCCAATGGAAGCAAGAGCCACTCAAACCACAAACCACATTCTCTCTGAGAGCTTCAGCCTGTTTCAAGTGTGGAAAAGAGGGGCACCAAGCTGCAAAGTGTCATTCGCAAACACCTGCCTGGGACCACCCACCGGGGGAGAACCCTGCAAAACTGGGCTGGCATGGGAAGGAGACTGCCCTGAGGAGCAGGGAGACCATAGAAGTTCCATGTCCTCCCCCCTTTGGGGAGGAAACCCTGGCATCTGAACAGGAGAAATCACACTCATTCGGAAGCAATCCAGATGATGAACCACTGGTAAGCAAACCAATTAAACTGCTTACCCTCCCCCTAAGACTATTTATCCCAAACTAGGACAGGGAGATAAATATCTCCACTCTAGTGGATTCAGGGTGCACCCGTTGTTTGATCAGCCCAACCCTAGTAGGGAAGATAGGGATTAATGTAAGAAAGCTGAAAAACCCCATGGCTTTCTGCCAACTAGATGGGTCAATAGCAGGAGGGGAGCCAGCTTCTTTTGCTACCGAGCCTCTACATATAGGCATCAGAAGCCACAAGGAAATGCTTACATTTATAGTGGCACCTGGCATGGAATGGCCGTTGGTCCTGGGCCTTGCATGGCTGAAAAAATGGAACCCAAAAATCAATTGGAAACAAGGCATCATAAAATTTCAGATGAATGTGACTTTTGCTGAGAGTCCACATAAAAGAACTGAGGGGGCAGAGAATCGAGAAACAGCTATGCCTGGTCACGCCATACCAACTGAGGGCATACCCATAGAATACAAGGATTTGACTGAGGTTTTTAGCAAAAAAGCCTCAGATGAGCTCCCCACCACCGTGCCACTGACTGTGCAATAGAAATCTTACCCGGTGCGAAACTCCCTAAACCCAAGATGTACAGCATGTCACCAAGGGAGTTGGAAGAGCTGAGAACATTTATTGAGAAAAACCTAGCAAGGGGTTTCATCGAGCCAGCCCGACCTAAAATCGCAGCTCCAGTGCTATTTAGGGAGAAAAAAGATGGCTCAAAACGTCTATGTGTTGATTTTCGTACCCTGAATGCGATCAGTGTGGAGAACATGTATCCCTCCCCCTTATGAAAGATATGCTAGCACACCTCGCTAAAGGGAATTTTTTTTCAAAGCTGGACTTAAGGAAGGCTTACTACCGTGTCAGAATTAAGGAGGGGGACGAGTGGAAAATGGCATTTAACACCCCTCTCGGCTGCTACCAATTCAAGGTGCTCCCCTTTGGGTTACAAGGAGCTCCTGCAGTGTTTATGCAGTTAATAAATGAAGTGCTGCATCAGCATTTATATAAGGGGGTCCTAAGATAGGTTTAAAGTATTGTCCACTATTTTCAACTTTCTAAATTATAATAAATTGTTCAGAACATTAACAATCTACTTGTATTGCTCCAAAATACTGATATTCTTTATTATATATATATATATATATATATATATATATATATATATATATATATATATATATTATATTATATTTTCATTCCCCCCCCTCATATTAACCTATTGGCTCATTTAACTTGAGCCCAACGAGAAGAAGAAACAAAGAGAGGTTTAACTGATGGTACGAGACTAAGCAAACCCATATTCTAGGAAGTGACTAAGGAAAATGTCAGATCCCTAAAAGTGATACTGCCATTCAATTGGAGGAAGGAGGAGACTTGGATTCGATTTACTAGCATTGCCTGTGTCAACAGATATTTTACAATCTATATCCTGGCGCCAAAGAGCCCTGAGATCCTCTTTACCTGGAGGAATTTTTATGATAGCCATATGGGTTGTTTCACTTTAAAGGATAACAGTGGGAATGCATGTTTGTTCGGGTTCTCAGGGAAACTGGGAAAGAAAGCATCTTCACACTTGTGTATTGGCTAAAATCTGCATTCTGACTTAAAGGGAGGGGTCTCTACTGCTTTAATCCTACTTGTCTTGCCTAAGGGTAGTCAGATCTTGCTTTAAGTGGGTGGCTATCACTTCTGCTTAATAAAAGAATCCTTTTGAACAACCACATTTCAAGAGTTCTTCTTTCTTAAATTGGAAGGAGAGGCAATCCTTACAGAAAATGTCAGAGCACTCAGAAGCAACTGGGCAGCACTGTGACGGGTCACTCCATTCTGTTCTGATTTAGTATTTGGATCAGTAGAACAGTAAAAAACAACAATACTGCATGTTTTGAATGATTTCTATTTAAAAAATTTGTAGAGAGAAAAATCTGTAATGTTAATTGGCAAGATTCACTAATGTATGAAGATTACAAGTGAAATAGCAAGAAAGTGGAGGGGAAATACCTGAAGCCTATTCTACAGGAAGCAGTATAGATGGCACTGTGGAAAGTCTCCCCCCTCCCCAAAGAATGAAATATTTTGGGAAATATTTAAAAAGGCAGGATAAAGTATTTCCCCTAAAGGAGAAATGAAAAAAAATCATAAGGGAGGCAGAAACGAGCCCGTTTCCTTGCCCCAAGCAGAAACTGAGGTGGCCAGCATTTTGAAATGCATATTTGGTAATCCATTCAGAAAGACTGGGTCAAGACAGAAACTCAGACTAACAACAAACAAAAGGTTGACAAAATTAGCTCAGACAAACACCTAGGATTTGCATTTCCTATTTTGCCTATAGAGCCAGTTATGACCCCTACATAACCCCATAGGAATCCAGAAGGTATTAAAAACCCACCCATCCTAAACTCCATTTTGTCAGCTGCCACAGAACCCTGGTGGTTCTGCTTCATCAATAAATGAACCCCCTTTCCAATCAGCTCCCAGCCTCCATTTTATTTCCAACGTCTTTCTCCCTGCTTGGAACTGAACCAGATGGATTTTCCTTCTGCTCAGCCCACTATCTCTATCAGCCTGTACTTTTAGGTAATACTTGCATTTTAAAATAATAAATATATGTAGATTAACATGAGAAAAAATGAAAGAAGAGAAGATGAAATCATAGTGGAAAAAAGATAAATGGAACAACAATATGTGAAAGAAAAAGGAGCATCAACTAAAATATTTTTAAAATAGGTATTTTACAATTTAGCAAAAATAAGGAATGCAAGTCAGTATTAACAAAACAGTTTTCTCACCCATTTCTTTGCAGCAATATTTACAACCTGCTCAGAAGTACCATTGATGCCTGAAGAAATCCTAGAGTTCCCTGGGACATTAACATCTCCTGCCGAAAAGACCGGAAAGAGGGGCCTGAGAAATTGGAACTCGCTACTTAAGGATCCACCAGTTAAACAAACATCATAACGGTAAGTTTTGGAAAGCGACCCATTCTGCGAATCAGCACAGTTCTCTGGAGTATCAGCACTGGCAGGTGGGAAGTGAGGATGAGTGGCAGGAAATTGGCTTTGGGGGTCCTTCTTGAACACTTTGACCACAATAAACACAACAATACAGACCAGGAACACAAAGGAGACTGCAGCCAAGCAGATCACCAAATACTTGGTCAAGGTTTTATCTTCTTCCGGTTCTTGCACACTGACATCCACCCTCCTCAGGAAGGGATCTGAAAAGCCATCCACAAGAAGAACATTAAGCAACGCCGTGCTAGTCTGTGGAGGGAGACCGTTGTCTCTGACCAGTATCACCAGCCTCTGCTTGTTTGTATCTCGCTCATTCAGGGCTCTCCTGGTTTTCACTTCCCCATTCTGTGCTCCTATTCTGAAAAGGGCTGGATCCGTGGACTTCAGCAATTCATAGGAAAGCCAAGAGTTTTGGCCAGAATCTGTGTCCACTGCAACCACCTTGGTGACCAGATAACCAGCCTCGGCTGACTTGGGAAGCAGCTCATTGCATGGGGATGTGTTATTCTGGAGGGGATACAAGAAGAAGGGAGCGTTGTCATTCTCATCTATGATGTGGATTCGGACAATCACTTCTGAGCTAAGGGAAGGAGAACCACCATCAGATGCTCTCACAGTGACACTGAAGTATCTTATCTGTTCATAGTCCAGGGATCGGAGGGCATACATGTTTCCTGTTTCAGAGTTGATTGAGATGAAAGTGGGCATGACATCATCATCTTTCCCAGACAAAAGTGAGAAAGTCACTTTAGCATTCAGCATTGTGTCTAGATCCAGAGCATGGACTGAGCCGATGAGGAAGCCTGGAATATTATTCTCCCTGATCTGCATGTCATATGAAGACTTTTCAAAAAGGGGAGAGTTATCATTGACATCGGAGATCTGAACATTGATCAGTCTTGTTGAAGTGAGCCTAGGAGATCCCCAGTCAATGGCAGTGATAGTGATGTTGTATTCAGTGACCGTCTCTCTGTCTAGGGGACTTTGGAGCACAAGCTGATAAAAGTTGTTCATGGTGGCTTTCAGCACAAAAGGGAGATTCATCTGCACGGAGCAGACCGTTTTGCTGTTGTCTCCAGAGTCTTGGTCTCTCACACTGAAGAGGGCCACCATTGTGTCTGGGGGAGAGTCCTCCTTTAAAGCGTTGGTCAGAGATATGATGGACACTTCTGGGGGGTTGTCATTCTCATCTTCAACCTCTATCAGTACATTGCAGTGCCCTGAAAGACCCCCTCCATCTGTTGCTTTGATGTTCATGTTATAGGTTTTCTCTTTTTCATAATCAATCTGTCCCCAAACAATTATATCACCAGTAATTTCATTTAAATAAAACAAATTGTTTATTCTTTCTAGGACTCGATGGAATGAGTAGAGTATCTGTGCATTTGAACCCAAATCCAGATCTGTAGCTTCCACCTTAATCACAAGAGTGCCCTTAGGGAGATTCTCCTTTATTCTTGCCTTATATTCAAATTTACTAAACAGAGGAAAGTTATCATTATTATCCAGAACATTAATATTAATTTGAACTGTGCCGGTTTTCTTTGGAACTCCTCCATCAATAGCCATTAGAATCAATTCAAGGCGTGGCATCCTTTCCCTATCTAGTGACGTCTCCAGAACAAGATCTACATAGTGGTTTCCATTTTTATTCCTTTGCACATCAAGCCGAAAATGGTCATTGGGACTCAGAATATAGTTTTGGATGCTATTTTCTCCCAAGTCCTCATCCTGTGCTGATTCCAAGGGGAATGTTGTATTTTCAGGAACATTCTCAGGAATGTCCAGCAGCATTTCATTTTTCCAAAATTTGGGTGCATTGTCATTCACATCTTCTATCTTGATTTCAATATTAAAGATATCTAAGGGGTTTTCCAAGACAAGCTGAGAAAGAAGTAGACAAGGATCATTCTGGCTACATAAAGCTTCTCTGTCTATTTTATCATTAATCAACAGATTCCCAGTATGAATATCAAGATGGAAGTATTCCTGAATTTCCTCAGCAACTAAATGTGCTTTGCGTGTGGAGAGCTCTCCTGTTTTCAGTTTCATTTCCTTGATGACATTAGCCACCAGAAACCCCTTTTTCTTTTCTTCAGGGACAGAAAAGCGAATTGAAGCACACATTACTCTAAGGAATGAGAAAGAGAGAATGACATACAGACCTTGCCTTTTCCAAAAGCAATTCTCCATGACTCCAGTCTCTTCCTTGTAGGCTCAAATTCTGCCCCAAAATTCAGTCTTTCTTTCCTTCCTTTATGATTTAATTGTTCAAATCATAGTTAATTGTTCAGTCTTTTGCCATTTTATAATCTGCAAATGTTTCGCTGCCAGAGTCAAATTCCTTTTGTTCTATTTTGTATTACTGTCTGCCCTGATTCTGAGCAAGCAGAACAGAACTAAATGTCTTTGTTAATATCGCCACCATGTGGCAAAAATTCTATTTGCATGGTTTAGATGCCATAATCACATTGAATCCATTTTTATCTATCCACTAGCTAGCCTACCAAGCAGATTATCTCATTAACTGTTTAATTATATAGAAAAAGAAACAGAGTGACAATCTGCACAAAAAATTTCAAAGTTATTGATAAAGGTTGTAATCCAGTCCTTTCACAGTTGAGTTATGAATGACTATGGGCATATCCAGTGACTCTTTAGGTGGCTTCTGTTGTGTGCCCATGGATATCAAGTTTAACCCTGTGTAAGGAGATCATTTCTGCTTTGAGGCACTTTGCCAACATTTTTCAATGCATTCAGTTTGGATTACAGGTGACAACATCCTTCCACATTTTTTTTTGCTGCGTCTTGTCTAGTGGTGGGATTCAGCCAGTTCGCACCACTTCGGGAGAACCGGTTGTTAACTTTCTGAGCAGTTTGGTGAACTGGTTATTGGAAGAAATCATTAGGGCAGAGAACCGGTTGTTAAATTATTTGAATCCCACCACTGATCTTGTCCCATTTGGGGGGATGTGGGCTTTGAATCAGTTTTTTGATTCTAGAATTGAACAGAACAGAACAGAACAAGTTAGAAGGGATGTTGGAAATTTTCTAGCCAGGAGACCTCTATCATTCCAGACAAACTGCTGTTTGTCTTATATTGTCTTATAAAACTTTAGTGATAGAGCACCCACAACTTCTGAATGCAAGTTCCACTGATTGATTGACAGCAAGTTTCTCTTTATTTCTAGGAAAATTTCTTCTTGTCCTGCATTCAGGTACTTTGGACAATAGGTGACCCTTATGGCAGTTCCAGAAGTGGGATTCAGCAAATTTGACCCAGTTTGGCCAAACCAGTTGTTAACTTTGTGTGCAGTTCAGCGAACCGACTGATCCCACTAGTGGTTGGCCCCACCCCTCGCCCCTCACCCCTCCGCTTCCAGACACTCCTCACATTGGCTGGCCTCTCCTGGGGCCATTTTGGCATCTTGGCATTCCTCTAACTGCCCCCCCACCCCCTCCAAGCAAACAAAACCCCAAGGCATTTCTGACAAGGCACTTGGAGGGAGGGACTGGAGCTATTAAACAAGCAGCAAAACTAAGTGCCTGAAGGACACTGAAGCCTCTTCATGGATGGTGGCCTGCAGGTAGGTGTGGCGGGGGGTGGCCCTCCATACCTCCCTCTGCAGGCCCAGCCAAGTGCCCTTCCTCCTCCCCCACAGGTGGCCCCAGAGCTGCCGCCATCCCTGCACCCAAGCGAGGCTGCCCTTCTGGCCTGCATCTGCCACCTGGGTGCACTCTGTTGTGGGGGCAAGGCTCGGTCACCTTCAGGCCCAGCTCTCAGCTCCCACGAGGTCCAAGAGAAAGCACCTGGTCTGGGTACACAGCCCTTCATGACAGAGCCCTTCCCAGGGACCAAAGCCTTGGATGACTTAATCTATCCTGAAGGCATTGAGGGGCTCCAGAGCTTCCACATGCTTCCACCAGCCTGACCGCCCTGCCCTTCAGATCCCAATGGGGCCAGCGCCTGGTGGTGCTCCTGGCAGGCGGGCAGGACTGTCCCGGGGCTGCACATGCACACCTCACCATGGAGCAATGGCTTCCACCCCAGAGCAGTGGTCTCCCCCTCAGGCCATCTGGCCCAGAAGCAGCGCGTCCTGTTGTGGGCTGGATGTGGGACCCGAGGTGGAGGGGACGGCGAGCGGGCAGCAGTCACCCAGAGACCCCATGGAAGCATCAGGCCCAAAAGGTGAGTGAGCCTCGCTGTGTCCCCCTGAGGCGGCTCTTCGGGCAAGTGCAGTTGGTCTCCCTCCCCCGCCATCAGCCTTACCTTCCAGAGCTTCCACATGCCTCCGCCAGCCTGAATGCTTCAGATCCCAATAGGGCCAGCGCATGGCTCCCCACGAAGGTAAGTCCAACAGTGGGGGCCAGATCCGAGTTTGACATCCCTGTTCTAAATGGTCAAGATTATTGAGTAGAAGGAAGACTACTTTCAAACTGCACTAAGAAAATGTGCCTGAAAGTCAACTTTGCAATGGGAGAGAGAGAGAGAAAAAGTTCCTATTTTCCAAAAGTGGTTGAAGTCCCCTTTCCAGTGGCAATTAGGTGGTGTAAATCAACCTTCTATGACCATCCCTTTAGAATGAGTTGCGTATATAAAATGTATTGGCCATCCTTGGAAAGTGATAATATCCAGTAAATATCCCAATATGTTGGCATCCTGTCCCCATGTCTTTCCATGTTGCAAAAAGTGATTTTTCACTGATCACCTCTGCATTATTAAAACCTTCAACTATTTCATACCCCTTCTTTTTTTTTATTGAAAAGTTTTATAAGAGATACAAACAATTTTCTCCCCCCCACCCTTTCCCCCTCCCCACATAATAGAAAATGTACATTTTCTTATACATGATAAATCCTACATATACATGTTTCCCTTAAAGAAAGCATTAAAATAAGACATTTTAATTACATTCAGAGTTGCTCTTCTTCTCTTTCTTCCCTCATTCCACAACAAACCTTCTTCTCCTCCTCCTTTCTTTCCCTTCCCTCCCTCCTCTTCTCTCCTACTTTCTCCTTCCTCCTCTCCTACCTCATCCTACTTCCTTTTCCTTTCCCCCACTTCTCTCTTCTTCCCCCCTTCTCGCCTTCACTCCTACTCCTGTCCCCTTCCCTTCCTCCTCTCCTTTCTTCCATTCCTCTCCCTCCATCTCCTCTTCCTACCCTCTCCTCCTCTCTCCTTTCTAACTTCTTTGCTGTGAAATATTCTCCTCCTTTAGTATCTGAGCAACTCCTGTATTCTAATCGTAGATACTTTCTTCTGTTAAAACATTTCTCTATTCACCAGTTTTTCCCCACCCCAACCCTTATCCCACCCTCCCCACCCCCCCTGATTTTCTAGAGCAAAAACAGGGTATAGCATCTAACAAACATACTCTAAAATAAACTAACTAATTATAAAGTTCAAAACTCCCACACGTTCTTTAACTCCCCTTGCTCCAATTCATCAACCTCCCTTTTATAAATTCTCAAGACCAATTAAATTAAATTCATTCTTCCTGGTTATAAAAAAACTTTTTCTTGATGCATAATCCAGTACTTTAGCAGTATTACAAGCAATAAAAATCATGAATAAATTTCATTTCCTTACCCTCGAACATCATTCTTTTTCAACATTATTCCCTAATAAAATTCTGAATTTAATATTAATCCTCTTTCCTTCAAAAAATTGGGCATCTTGAAATCTTACACATTTTATCTCATATATCTTTTAAAATAATATAATCTTATGTTAATCATTATAAAAATCTCTTAATACCATTAAAACACTTATTTACCAGATATAAATTTCAAAATCTGCAGGAGGATATCTTTCAAATTTTCAATTAACCATTTTAATACCTCTAACTTTTTAGAAAGCAGCCCTTTTACTATCCAGAACTAATTATCATTTTGTAGTAGAATTCTAAATTTAACATTAATCCTCTTTGCTTCAAAAAGTTGGGCATCTTGAAAACTTACACAATTTATCTCATATATCTTTTAAAATAATATAATTTTATGTTAAACATTTTAAAAATCTCTTAATACCATTAAAACACATAATTGCCAAATGCAAATTTCAAAATCTACAGGATGATATCTTTCTTAATCTTCTGTTCTTCTCTTCTTTCTATATTTTTCCAATCCTTTTTTTTTTATAAATTCTTTCAAGATTCCCCCCAATTTTATTTTTGAAAATTTTAAAATGTTGATTTGAGGTTGATGTTTCTGAAATACTCGCTCTCTTCTTGAAGTCACGTTTTCTAATTTGAAATCCACATTTCGACTCTTTTTTTTATTATTATTTGATTTATATGCTGCCCTTCTCCGGAGACTCAGGGCAGCTTACAATGCGCTAAGCAATAGCCTTCATTCTTTTGTATATTTATACAAAGTCAGTTTATTGCCCCCACAACTGAGTCCTCAATTTACCTACCTTAGAAAGGATGGAAGGCTGAGTCAACCTTGAGCCTTGGCAAGATTCGAACCTGCAGTAATTGCAGGCAGCTGTTCTTAATAACAGGGTGCTTTAGACCACTGTACTACCAAGTCTCTTTTTGACCATTTGTTTTTCACGTTTCTGGAAGACTTCACCTCATAGTTCCCCAAATCCTGTCCAGATTAAGCATTACATTACTCGTATCACTCTCCACCAATCAAACTTGACCCTTGATCATAAACTGCATTACAAAACCTGTCAGAGTTTGTTGCAGAAATTAAATCCAGAAGCATACACAGATAAACTGATTCAGCAGGATTCATCAACTTCTTTATATACATAATAACAGATGAAGTATTTACAATACCAATAGTTGATTCTTCAAGATGGTAGAAGTTATTGCAACTATCACTTATGGGAAAGATTGCAATAATCAAGATGAATATATTACTGAGATTGTTGTTCTTATTCCAAACAATTCCAATCAGAATTGAAAAGACCTATTTTCAACACCTTAATAAAATAATGAGGAAGTTCATATGGCAGGGTAAAAAGGCAAAAATTAATATAAAGTTGTTACAAGATGTAAGAATAAGGGGAGGATTTGGACTGCCGAACTGGGAATTAGGCAACAACACTGACTTGGATGAAAGAATGGATAGAATTAAGAAATACAAGATTATTAATTTTGGAAGGACATGATTTACAATTGGATGGCATGCTTTTTTATGGTATGGTAGAAGTAAGATACATACGTATTTTCATAGACATTATGTAAGAAATGCATATTAAGTAAGAAATGCAAATTATTAGTATGGGAGAACATTAGAGATAAATATTAAGTGAAAATTCCAACATGGCTATCAATATTGGAAGCACTAATACACCCAAATATGGTTAATTTTAAAAATATGTTTAGATATAAAGATTTACTTACAGATAAGGGGGAATTGAAAGGGAAACAAGAATTGATAGAACAAGAGATTGTGATGGACTGGTACAGTATATGTATACGCAAATACAAGCAAGATATGAAAAAGATGCAAAATTATATGGTTTCTATTTAGAAATGACAGATCTGGATAGGATACTCATGGGAACAGAGGACAAAATAATTTTTAAAAATTATAACTTTTTGCTTAGTATTGAATTAGAAGAAGAGCAAGTAAAAGAAACAATGATTGCATAGGCAAAAAATTGTGGATGCTCAATTGAGCTTGATAGATGGCAACAATTATGAGAAAGGAACTATAAACTAACAATGTTGACTGCATATAAAGAGAATCAATATAAAATGTTTTACAGATGGCATATGCCTCCTGAAAAATTGGCAAAAATGTTTAAAGATAAGTCAGTTAAATGTTGGAAATGCCACCAAATACCAGGATCTTATTATCATATGTGGTAGACTTGTCCAAAAGCTAAAGATTATTGGAGCAGAATTAAGATATGGATAGAAGAAATGACTCAATAACATATTGATTTAAAACCTGAGTTGTTCCTACTGGGTATCCTACCAGAGAAAATTAGTAAAGAGAATGTATATTTGATTATACATATAATAACTGCAGCAAGAATAGTATTTGCACAAAGATGGAAAGCAGAGAAAATCGCTTTAGAAGGGGAAGTAATTAGAAAAATTTTGGACTGCGCAGAGATGAATAGATTAACTTTAATGATTAAAGAGAAAGAGGATAACGGAATATTTTAAGATATGGGGGAAGTTTTATGATTGGATAGAAAAGAGATATAGATAAAGAATTTGATAAGTAAACAGGAGAAAGTTACATTAAATATATGTATTTTGGGGAAAATATTGAAATAGAGAAATGGGATTTATTAAGGAAAAAATAAGAAGAGGAGTAACAAAAAGAAGTCACCAAAGAAACACCGAGATGACACACAGAAGGACTGATATATTATATGTTTGTTTGTCTTTTAAAAAAAATCTTTTTTATTAAAAAAACATGGTAGAAGTTACAGGCAGAACACAAGGCAGGAGAGAACAGTTAGTTTCATTTCAGCAGAGAAGACAGCACGCACAGATTGCTTAGTTTCAGTTTCAATTCTCTGCACAGACTCAGAGCTGCAGACTAAGACAAGCCCTGGCTTCAGTCTGTCTCAGCTCCCAATTGTCTGACTTAGTTGCTATGCCTATTCATTGGCTGATCTTGTTACCAGGTCTCTCCCAGTTCATGAATAATCTGACAAAACCTTTTTCTAATCAATGTATTCAAATCTCATTTAAACAGTTTTTAATTCACTTCACATTCCTTCTCTCAAACACCCATTCAACAATCTGCAACATTTTAAACACCTTCAAATTGCTTTCTTTCAGGAAAATTGTAGAGTTTTATTTTAAGGCAGGATCTATTTCAGAAACTCCCCCCCACCCAAATTTCATGGAGGGTAAAACCAATACAAATTTGTCAATATATCACCCTAAATAAACTAGTTCTCTGGAAATTCACAGTAATGAACCTTAGTACACAGCTGTGGTGGCACAGTAGTTAGAAATTGCAGGCTATCTCTACCAATTGCCAGGAGTTTGATCCTGACTGGCTCAAGGTTGACTCAGCCTTCCATACTTCCGAGGTCAGTAAAATGATGATCCAAATTGTTGGGAACAATATGCTGACTCTTAGAGAAAGATGTAAAGCACTGTGAAGTGGTATAAAAGTACTAATAGATAATCTTTCATTTTGAAAAATTAATTATTTCAGAGTCATTCAAACTATATAGATTTATAATGTAATTATATTAATAATTATTCTCACCTGGGATATAGGCTCTCTTTCTTCCAATTGATTAGGAAGATTATGGCAATCATTATGAAACTGTGGATTCAGCAGAGTTTTTTGATGCTCCATAGTAAAAACAGGAAAGAAAGGCCTAAGGAATTTAAACTCACTGCTCAGAGACCCATCAGTTAAGCACACTTCATAGTTGTAGGCCTGGGAAGATGTCCCAATATTAGGATCCACACACTTGTCTTGCAAATTTGGTCCCCCAGGGAAATTCAATGCAGAATGAGAACTTCCTAAGAACTTCTTTCGCTTCTGAAACTTGGTTGCAATAAACACCATAACAGAAAGCAGAAAAATGGATGAGATGGCAACCAAACAGATAATCAAATACAGTGTCAGAATATGATCTCCCTCCTGCAGGACTTCACCCTTAGGATTATCCATAATTTTCATGTAAGGATCAGAGAAGCCGTCCACTAGAAGAATTCTTAGGGTCACAGAGGCAGACTGAGGAGGATGCCCATTATCACTAACTGCCACAATAAGAATGTGTTTGAAACTGTCTCGGATGTTCACCGGCCTCATGGTTTTCACCTCCCCATTCTGAGTCCCAACAGTGAAGAGACTCGGATCTGTGGCCTTCAGCAACTGATAGGAAAGCCAAGAATTCTGCCCTGAATCTCTGTCCACTGCCACCACTTTGGTGACTAGGTAGCCTGTCTCTGCTCCCCTGGGAACCAGATCATTTGATGGAGAAGTGCTGTTCTGAAGGGGGCAGAGGATGAAGGGGGCATTGTCGTTTTCATCGGTGATAAGAACTTGGACCATCGTTTCTGAGCTCAGAGGAGGTGATCCTTTATCTACAGCCCTCACCATCACCTGGAAATCTTGTATATCCTCATAATCCATAGATCGAATGGCATACAAATTCCCAGTTTCAGAGTTGATGGAGATGTAAGATGATGCAGGCTCTTCCCTGATCTTTCCAAACAAAAGAGAGTAGGTTACTTTGGCATTCTGTTCTGTGTCCACATCTGCAGCATGGACTGATCCAATGAACAGTCCTGGAATGTTGTTTTCTCTTAAGTGCAAATTGTAGAAACCTCTTTCAAACATTGGAGGGTTATCATTGATGTCTGAAAGTTGAATGCTAATAACTGTGATTGAAGTGAGTCTGGGAGAACCTTGGTCGATGGCTGTGATGGTGATGTTATAACATGACATTTGTTCTCTGTCCAATGGCTGTTGAGTCACAAGCTGGTAATAGTTGTTCTTTGTGCGTTTCAGGTGAAAAGGTAGATTTGCATCAATGTTACAGGTAGTTCTGGCATTATCTCCAGAATCTTCATCCTTGACACTGAATACAGCCAGCAGTGTTTCAGGTGGAGAGTTTTCTGGGAAGGGATTGGCAATGGATGATATAGTTACCTCAGGGTAATTATCATTCTCATCCTCAACATCAATAAGGACTTTGCAATATGCAGACAGTCCCCCTCCATCTGTTGCTTTGATGTTGAGTTCATAATTTTGTTTTTCTTCATAATCAATTTTCCCTACAAGCGTAATTTCTCCAGTATGATTGTTTAACCTGAACGATCGGAGTATATCTGTTGGTGCTTGGCTAAAAGTGTAAATGATGTAAGCATTGGATCCAATGTCTTTGTCAGTGGCTTCAACTTTAGCAACCAATGAACCTGGATGACTATTTTCCATTAGCTGCACTTTATACATTGTTTGTTCAAATTGGGGCACGTTATCATTGTTATCCAGAATATCAATAATTATCTGTGCTATGCCAGTTCTCCTTGGGATCCCTCCATCCACAGCTTCCAGAGTGAAGATAAACTGAGGGATCATCTCACGGTCTAACGGTTTTGCCAAAAGCAGTTCTGCATATTTGCTGCCATCATTTTGACTTTGTACGTCCAGCTTAAAATATTCGCTTGTGCTAAGTATGTAGTTCTGGATAGCATTTTCCCCTTTGTCTAAATCATGGGCTGTCTCTAAGAGGAAACGTGCATTTATGGGAGTCTGCTCAGGTATTTCAAAAATGATTTGATTCTTAGAGAACGTAGGGGAATTATCATTGACATCTTCTACCTGAACTTCAATTCTGAACACTTGCAAAGGATTTTCCAATACAATTTCAAAGAACTGAATGCAAGGATCATTCAGAGCACACAAAACCTCTCGGTCAATTTTATCCTTTAATATTATATTCCCAGAGTGAGGATCCAGCTGGAAATCCTGCCTGGAACTCTTAGAAATCAACTGTGCTCTGCGAGCAGAAAGCTCCTTCACATCTACTTTCAAATCTTTTAGCACATTTGCTACTATTGATCCAGCTTTCTTCTCCTCAGGCACTGAATAGCGGAATGGTTCACACAACATACCAGAGCTACATAGAGAAATAAAGAATAAGACCACTTGCCTGCTAGGATGAGATATTTCCATTTTCTCAGCCTCTTTTTGCGAATATGATTCTTTGTAAAGCAGCTCCTACAATTTCTTTTATATTTTTGATCAGTATTTTTTGGTATTCATGCTCAAATATTTTCTTCAGAAATTTCTCAAGATTTAATTGAGAGCTGTTGCCTTTTGTTCTGAGATTCCTTTTTCTAATGACTAGATCATTTCTGTAAGTAAAGGAATCTCTCTTTTTACTGTTTGGTGCAATATCACCACCTTGTGTTTAGAGTAAGATGTAACACTGAATTTATGAAGCTCTTTTGAATAGGGCATTTATTTAAATTATAGAACAAAATTCTGTATCCAATCTGATAAACTGAAAGATAATATAGATTTTAAGATTCATTATATTAGAAGGGTCATATTATGTATATGGAATAGACTTGCCCCCCAAAATTTATTTAGGAATCCTAGCACAAGTAGCATTTTATCAAAAAGAAATAGCAGACCACTTTTCTGGTGGTCTCCATTCTTTTATTTGTAATCCAAAAGCAAAAGTGAATCAATTACAGAAATGAAAATAATAGGCAAGTCTCCCTCATTTTTTCCTCCACACCCAGTTTAGCTTGAAGAGCAGAAATATATAAAGAAGCAGCACTTTTCAATTGAGGAATGCAGGTAAAAAGAACTGTACGTAAGGAATTGGTTAGAGAACACCTAGCTGTTCTGAAAGAGTTCAAGTCTTCGGGACTGGATGGTTTATACCCCAGGGTGCTAAAGAAGCTGGCAGAAATGATCTCAGAACCACCAAATGAAATCTTTCAGAGATTCTGGAACATAGGGGAACTGTCAGAGAACTGTCAGAGAGTTTATGTGGTTTCAATATTTAAAAAAGTGAAAATGATGGACCCAGGAAACTACAGACCAATCACCCTGTTCTATGTTCCAATATCTGTGAAAATTCTGGAAAAAGTAGTCAAACAGCATGTTTGTGAGCACATAAAAATGAATAAGGTGATCATTAGAAACCATCATGGGCTTATTAAGATCAGGTCATGTCAAATAAATCTTGCCTTCTTTGATAAAGTGACTAAATTAGTAGATCAAGGAAATGTGGATAGAGTATACTTAGATTTCAGCAAGTGATACTTACTTTGGTAAACTAGACCATAGCTTACTTCATTGTAAGATAGAATAATGTGGGATAGACAGTAGCACTCCAAATGGATTTGCAGTTAGCTGACCAACCACACTCAATGTATGGTCCTCAATGGAACTACATCTAAGCAGAGGTGGGTTGCTCCTGGTTCTGTCTGGTTCTTGCAAACTAGTAGTAAAAGCGACGGGAGGCTCTGCTCACCTACCCAGACATCATAATGGATTATCTGCGCATGCGCAGAAGCTTTTGCGCATGCGTTCCCATTGCAAACTGGTAGTAAAGGTAAGTAGAACCCACCCCTGCATCTAAGTGGAGGGAAACATGCACTGAGGACAATGGACAGTCATCTGTCTGAAATGGTATAGGGTCTTCTGCTTGAGCAGAGGATTGGACTAGAAGATCTTGGAGGTCCCTTCCAACTCTGTTATTCTATATTCTAAATTTGCGTATGACCCAAAACTGAGGGGATTTGCTGACACTTCAGAAGGTAGACTCAAGATTGAAAAGAATGTTGACATTGGGCCCTCTCCAACAAGATGCAGTTTAGTGATAAGAAAAATAAGGTCCTGAACCTCAGCAGGAAAAGTCAGATGGATAGATACAGAATAGGCAGTATGTGGCCCAATAAGAGTAATTGTGAGAGGAATCTAGGTCTCCTGATGGACCAATAGTTAAAATATGAGTCAGCAGTATGCTGAAGCTACCATAAAACCAATGCAATCCTGGACTGCATCAACAGGGGGATAGCATCAAGATCATAAGAAATAATAGCACCATTCTATACCACACTGGTGAGGCCACATTTGGACTGCATCCAGTTCTGCTCAGCACAATACAAAAAAGATGCTGAAGCCCTGGAAAGAATAACAAAGATAATAAGAGGTCTGAATGCTTTGAATTGTTTACTTGACTTTTTTGGGTTTCTTGCATATTAAAATACACTTTTAAAAATTATTTTTGGCATCTGTTACAAGACTTAGTTCATTCTGAACTTTAGCTTTCCTGACTTGCAGATTCAGGCCAGGGGTGAAATGCTCCCGGTTCAGGCCGGATTGCCTGATCCGGTAGCGATGGAGGTGGGTGGTTCGGAGAACCGGTAGCAAAAATCCCTGCCCCCCCCATGCCCAGCTGAGCCATGCGATCATCAGAGGCTTTTTTTCTTTTAAATGCCTCTGACGATCCAAGCTTTGACAATCCCAGCTGAGTTGCTTGATTGTCAGAGGGTTTTTTAAAAACCCTCTGACGATCAGGCAACTTAGCTGGGATCATCAGAGCCTTTTGAAAGCATTTTTTTACAACCTCTTCGCCGAAGAGGTTGTAGAAAAAATGGTTTTAAAAGTAAAAAAAAAAATGGCCACGCCCACCCAGTCACATTACTCCCCCCCCACCAAGCCACACCCACAGAACCGGTAGTAACAAATTTTAGATTTCACCACTGATTCAGGCTATTTGCTAGTATTCTGTTTTAGTTATGTGCCATCTTTTCACTTTTTATACTTGTTTCTCAGTATATTAGAAAGTTCTTTATGCAACCATGCTAGTTTCAACTGGAGTCTCTTGTTTTTTTCCTCTGTAGCATCATGTTAGACTGGGCTTTTATAATCTCATTTTTCAGAATTTCCCAAGCATCTTGGGTTGCTTTTCCTTCTAAGATTTCTATCCATGGAATACGCTTCCTAAGCTCTAAATTTGTTGAAGTCAGTTCTCTTAAAGTTTGAGACAGCAGTTTGACTTTGTTTGATTACTTTTACCCACATTATGTTGAATTCCAGTATGACATGGTCACTCTCTATCAAAGTTCCCACAACTTCAACCACTTATATGATTTCATCCCTATTATTGAGAATTAAATCCAATATAGCTGACCCTCTAGTTCCCTACTTTACCTTTTGGATGATAAAGTTGCCTGTTAGGTTCATCAGGAATCTGTTTAATTTTCCATTTGGTGGAAAGTTTGTCTCCCAGTTGATATCAGGGTAGTTAAAGTCTCCCATTACCATGGATATGTTGAGGGAGAGGTTTGGGGAAGCCAGCTTCTGGGATGCCCCTTTCTGGCAGTCCTGGGCGCCCGGGGTAGATCAGTCGACCACATGGCCAAGTGGGGTTGGACCGTCAGCAGGCGGAACCTCTTGAGTCCAGGGTGCATTTGGCCACTCCCAAGTTGCGGGCAGACCCCAGCAGATATAGGAGCAGAGGGGAAGAAGTATCTGCTCCTCAGGAAGGGGGTTCATCGGTAGGCGAGGGATTACACGGTGCAGTGCAACCCCGCAGTCATATACACCGTGAGGAAAGGGAAGGGGAGCCTGTTACTAGATGAACACAGTCACGAGAACGTAGGGGTCCTCGGGCTGGGGAGGGGGCTGGTCATGGCTGAGACCCGGCGGGCCCCTGGGTTCCAGGACCATGGATACCGCAAGTACCCTGGGGTTTTCCTCCCTTACAAGCTACGTTTGATGGGAACCCGGATTGTGTAGCTCTGTTTCTCAGTCAGGTAATCAGCTACATGGATGCCTACGGACATTGTTATTCTTCTCAATGGGCCAGGGTAGTGGCTGTTACAACAGTCTTAACGGGCGAGGCAGCTGACTGGGTAGCAAGTTTACATACTATGCATGCTCGAGAACTAGTGGATCTAGGCCTGTTTCTGGAAGCATTATGGAGCAGGTTTGAGGACGATGCCAGTGCCCAGGTTGCTGCTGAAGGTGATTTAGTTTCTTTAAAGCAATGCAGTCGAGCAGCCAAAGACTATGTTAAAGAATTCCATATGTTGGCTGGTCGAGTGAGGGGCTGGCCTGAACGCCTGTTAGTTCACCATTTCCATATGGGTTTGGATAGAGAACTACGGCAAGCCTGCATTTATAGGGGTCTTGGCCCTTATATAACAGCCTGGTACAAGGCAGCTATTGAATTAGACATTGGTCTGAAGGAGTTCTGTACACGAAGTGACACCGTGGCTCCACAACGAAAGGTGTTGGAAAAGCCACCAGTAGGGCGGGGAGGTGTCTGAACCTATGCCCCTACAGGAATAAGAGGTGCTGCTTCCTCATGACGACCATTCTGGTGTTACCGTTGTGATCAGGAGGGTCGTAGGGCGCTTGACTGCCCACTCCCTCCCCACCGGGGCCCAGCTGTACCGACTACAAGTTCCAGCAAATGGACGAGCCTACGCTCCAGACCATCGGAGCGCTCCTGCATTGCAAGTCAATCAAAGAGCAGTGAGACCGGTGGTCGTGACGAGAGTGGTCAATTCCCCAACGTTGTCCGGATGCCGGTGGAGGAGGAAGTTACCAAGGAGGATACAGAACAAACAGATCCTATGGTATGTGATCCTATCCGTCCCTTTGTTATTCAGGTAACATTGAACCATCCTAGGACAGGTAGAATAGAACATCAAGGGGCCTTGGTAGATACTGGTTGTACCTGTTGCTTGTTACGGAGATCGATAGCAGACAGTTTAGATATTCGCATTTTGAAGTTACAGAAACCTATCATTTTTGAACAAATGGATGATTCGACGCTAGGTGGGCAACCGGCTAGTCATGTAACAGAGCAAGTAACACTCGAAAATGGGGAATCATCGGGAATTAATACGGTTTGTAGTCGTGGAGAAGATGATTGAACCTATAATTTTAGGCTTATCATGGTTAGATAAATAGAAGCCTACCATCTGGTGGGAAGGGGTTTTTCGCAAATTGTGGTTGGCAGTAGGCCCTACTCCACCTGAAGACAACCAGACTACAGGAGCAGTTGGGAAGGAGATACCGTGTTTAGAGAAGGTCCCACATGTATACAGGGATTTGTGGCGGGTCTTTAGTGAAAAGGAGTGCAAAACCCTTCCACCCCACTGTCCTACAGACTGCGCGATAGAATTAAAACCTGGTGTTACCCTACCCAAACCCCGTATGTATTCCATGACCCCCCTCGAGTTGGAGGAATTACGGCATTATATAGACCAAAACCTAGCCAAAGGTTTTATTTCACCCAGTCGGTCACACATGGCAGTGCCAGTTTTGTTTAAAGAGAAGAAAGACGGGGGTTTGAGATTGTGTGTTGACTTTAGGGGTTTAAACACTGTCTGTATGGAACCCTTGTATCTCTTACCTCTTATGACGGATTTACTGTCCACTCTAATGACTGGAAAGGTTTTTAAGAAACTGGACCTCTGAGAAGCTTATTATAGGGTTCGTGTGAAAGCAGGTGATGAATGGAAGACAACATTTAATTGCCCCTTGGGCACTTATAAATTCCGGGTTATGCCCTTTGGCCTACAAGGGGCCCCCACAGTTTTTATGCAGCTTATTAACAGTATATTATACGACCATTTGTATAGAGGGGTTCTCGTGTATTTAGACGACATCCTGATCTACTCCGAGACCCTGGAGGAACACATCCGTCTGGTGCGTCAGGTATTAACTAAATTGTTGAAAGCTCAACTATATGTGAAACTGTCAAAATGTGAATTTCACAAGGGGGAGATTGATTACCTGGGATTTAGGATTACAGGAAAAGGTATAGAAATGGATCCAAATAAGGTCAAAACGGTATTGGAATGGCAGGCTCCAAAGACCCGAAAGCCGTTACAAATTTTTTTAGGATTTGCTAATTTCTATAGGAGGTTTATCCCCTCGTTTGCCAAGATAGCCTTGCCGTTGACCAATCTTTTAAGAATGAAAACCCCCACGATTGGGACAGGCACACCAAAACAAAAGATCGAATGGACACCGTCCTGCCAACACGCATTTGACACATTAAAATCTCTTTTCGCTAAAGAACCCATTTTGAGACATCCTGACATGTCAAAGCCTTTTGTAATACAGGTGGATGCGAGTGACGTGGCGGTGGGGGGAGTTCTCTTACAAAAGAACGAGCAAGGTATCCTCCAACCATGTGCCTATACCTCCCGAAAACTAACCCCCACAGAACGAAACTGGACAGTCTGGGAGAAGGAGGCCTATGCCATTAAATGGGCCTTGCAAACGTGGAGACATTTGTTGGAGGGAACTAACGTGGAGTCCGAGGTATGGACGGACCATAAAAATCTAGAGGCTCTTCAAACGCCTCGCAGACTGTCTTCAAAACAGGTGCATTGGGCACAATATTTCTGTAGATTTACGATTCGGCTAAAAGCGATTCCAGGGGGAACGAACTACCTAGCAGACACCTTATCGCGTATACCTCAATACGAGAGTCAAAAAGAAGATATAACTCAAGCTTTAATACCTGATCAACAAATAGGAAAGCAAGATAGGGATACATTCCCACTCCCTTCCGCCTGGATGGTAGATTTAAAAAAGGAATTAGCAATGGATGTCTGGTTAAAGGCCAACCCCCAGGTAGTGACACAGAAAGGAGGACTAGTCTGGAAAGGGGATAAATTATACATCCCTGCTGTGCTGAGGAATAAAATATTACAACAATGCTACGATGTAAAGACAGCAGGACATTTCGGTTTTGTGAAAACATTGCATCTGGTGCATCGACAGTTCTGGTGGCCACGTATGCGCAAACAGATAAAGACATATGTACAAGGTTATCCAGTCTGCATAAGAGCCAAACCGTTGTCAGGAAAACCCCTCGGTTTATTACAATCTGTGGCTGACCCACATAGGCCTTGGGAGGATATTGCCATGGATTTTATTGTAGAGTTGCCTCCTAGCAAAGGACATAATGTAATATGGACAGTCATTGACTTATTTTCCAAGCAGGCGCATTTTATTCCCTGCAAAGGACTACCATCTGCAAGACGTTTAGCGAAACTTTTTGTACAACATATATATCATCTTCATGGTGCCCCCAAGCGAATAATTTCAGATAGAGGTCCCCAATTTACCGCTCAGTTCTGGAGAAATTTCTTAAAACAAATAGGAACAGAACAGGGGTTAAGTTCTGCGTTTCATCCAAACACCAACGGAGCAGCTGAAAGGACCAACGCCATGGTAGAAAGATACCTATGATCTTATGTGTCGTACCAACAAGCTGATTGGTACGAACTCTTATCTTTTGCAGAATCAGCATATAACAACACTGTGCACAGCAGTACAGGGTATACACCTTTCCAAGTAGTTTCTGGGAAGGAATTCCCAGCCATCCCAGACCTAGATGTACAAATGACAGGTCCACATAATCCAAGAGAATGGACAGAGAAGGTGAAACAGAGTTGGCCACATATCAAAACTGCATTAGAAAAAGCATCTAAGGCATATAAAACCCAAGTAAATAAACAGAGACGAGACAACCTACCATTTAGGATAGGAGAGAAACTATATCTTTCTACAAAATATATCATTTTACGTATGCCCAGTAAAAAACTGGGTCCTAAATATATAGGTCCCTTTACCATCACCAAAATAATAAATCCCTTGATGGTATCATTACAACTACCCCCATTACTGAAAAGAATACATCCAGTATTCCACAGTAGTCTCCTAAAATCAGCAACAACATAAGGGACACGTCCAGGACCCATAACAGGAAACATATACGAAATCAGAAAGATACTAGATTCCAAAATATATCATGGTAGGATTAGGTATTTAGTACGCTGGAAAGGATATCCTGATTCTGAGGCGTTATGGGTAAAAGCTAAAGATGTAAATGCTCCCAGCTTGCTAAAATGTTTCCATGAGAAATACCCAAACAAACCAGGCAGACACGGCTCCAACTAATGATGTTGATAGATTGTTTTTGTGTCCCTGCAGGAGGAGACCTGGTAGGGGGGCCGCATGTCGAGTGTCAAACAACCCCTCGACACAATATCCTGGGGAATATGAAACACCTGAACATGAGTGTTAGGTTCAGCTTGTAGCTTACTCCTAACTTGTTGGTCAGGCAATATATCTGTTTCTTTAAGAAACAACTGAGCCACGTAATCAGGGTTTGCTGAACCCTGTAATTAGGCTACAGTGCATAAATAAGCAGCACAGAGAAGCGTTCGTTCTTCCTGCTTCTTCCGGATTGATACCTGATTGTATCCTGTTGCTTACTGCGTCTGTTATATGGTACTGTATACCAAGAGTTACTAAAGTCTGTTTGCTTTGGTAAGGGAAGATACTTACTGGACTGATATTACTGTTTATGACCTTGGACTGTTTTACTTACACCGAGACTGCTTGTTATCTATAAAGTATTTTTCTCACACGAGCTGCACGTTTATCTCCTTCCCTGTGTGTTTCTGCTCTGCTCGTTGCACAAGCAACAAATACTTTTTACACACACCCTAACATTGGTTATGGGCCCAGAACGTTCCAGGGCTCTTTAATTTGTTTTTGCGGAAATGAGAAGTGCAGGCAGTGGGTGTAGTAGTCAAGATGATGGCTTTTGAGCAAGGTACAAGTTATTCTACTATAACCCGGTTGGATGGAACAAACTATGTTACCTGGTCCACAAAATCCTGTCTACTTTTGCGAAAAGAAGGACTGTGGGATGTGGTTAATAATCCACCGGACATAACTGCACTGAATGCTGATGACGAAGAAGATGCCAAAAAGATAGCGAAGTTTCACAGGGACAACGAGCGTGCTTTATGCATCATTGGCCTGACACTGGGAGACCAGCAACTTGTCCATTTCCGGGGCGAAGAGTCTGCTGCGAGGTGTTGGACAAAGCTAAAGAAGCTCTATGTTCGTGACTCTGTGGGTGTCCATATCTACCTGACATGGAAATTATTTCGCTTACATCTTCAGAAAGGAGGAGACATGATGGCTCACCTGGACTCCATGACAGGGCTTTTCCAGGAGCTACATGAGAAAGACCTTGTGTTTACTGAACTGCAGCAAGTTTATATTATTCTTTCATCGTTGGATGACAGTTATGACTCTTTTGTTTCATCATTAGAAGTATTGTCTAGAGATGAACTAACATTGGCCAGTATAACTGGTAGGTTACTGGATGAGGCCAAACGTAGGCAAGAACGAGACCAGTTAAGGATGCAACAGCAACCAAAAGTGGAAGCTGTATATGAGAATGTCAATATTGTTAAATGCTGTTATGCATGTGGGGCTAAGGGGCACATTGCAAAATATTGTAATAATAAGAAAGTGTCTGCTAGAAACTCTGCTAAACCCATGAAAGGGTGTAATTTAGCAACCAGTTCATCTAATAATATACGAGATGATTGGTGGGTGATTGATAGCGGTGCCTCTCAATCAATAACAAAAAACAGAAAACTGTTTCTAAACATGAAGAAAAGTACTAAAAAGGTCAAATTAGCTAATGGCTGGAATGTGACTGTAGCTGGGGAGGGACTTGTTCAATGTTCTATTAGTAAGCACCCTTTACCCATGCTTTATATCCCTAGTTTGAAATATAACCTTTTATCTGTAAAGTCATTACTACATTCTGGGTTTACAGTAACTTTTAAAAACAACAAATGTTTGCTGGAATGTGAAGGCACTGTAGTTACTGCAGAATTAGAAAACGACTTATTTGTCATTAGGGATAAGTCATTACTGTTAGTTCAGTCAAAAGCTAAATTTGGAAATGTAAAGCCGCATGATGAATGCGTACATTTACTACATAGAAGGCTTGGTCATCTGAATTTCAGGTTGTTGCATTCGACTGTTAAGCAGTCTAAAGGCATAAAGTTAAGGGCTTGCAGCAAATACCTGAACTGTAATACTTGTAACCAGCATAAAAGTAAAGTTACACCTGCAAACCGCTGCAATGGGTTTAAAACAACTAAACCTTTGGAGGTAGTCTTTTTAGACTTAATAGGGCCAAAGAAACCCAGTTTAGGGGGAGCATGCTATATTTTGAGTATAGTTGATCACTTTAACAGATATGGTTTTTGCTACCTTATGAAGTCCAAAAGTGATACGTTTCAATGTATCACAAATTGGCTTCGTTTTGTAGAAAGGAAGCAGAGGTTTAAAGTGAAATGCATTGTTACTGACAATGGAACTGAGTTTACTAACCATCAGTTGGCTAAGTTTTTGAAGGATGCTGGGATACAGCATAAACATTCTGCCCCTTTTCAGCCGGAACATAATGCATATATTGAACGAAGAGGCCAGACCCTACAAGCTATGACTAGGACTATGCTGGCTGATGCTTGTTTACCTGATAAATTGTGGGGAGAAGCAATACTATGTGCCAATCATATTTTAAATAATGTGGTGCACTCCTCTACAGAAAAAATTCCTTTTACTTTATGGCACGGGAGGAAGCCTGATTTAAGTTATATACATACTTTTGGTGCACCAGCCTGGGTGCATATACCGGTTAGTCAGAGAAGGAAGGACCAACAGAGAGCAAAGAAAATGATTTTTGTTGGCTATGAGGCTAACCATAGGTCCTATAGGTTCTGGGAAACAGGAACAACAAAGGTTTTGTGTAGCACTAGTGCTAAATTCCTAGAACATGAAGGCTGGGACAGGTTAGAGAAAGCAGACTATGGTTTTACAGATATTGATGTTAAGATGGACCATATTCCTGATGATAGTTCATCTGAGATGGATGATAAACCATCTATTAAGGTTGAAGAACAGGAAGAGGAATCAGGGTTAGGGGAGGATGAACCCAATATACCTGATGTTAGTCCTGTTATGCCTAGACGATCTTCCAGGGACCGGCATCCACCAGATCGCTATAAAGCCACAGTGGTTTGCCAAGTAGATATCGAACCATCCAGTTATCATGATATAAACTTATATCCAGAAAAGGAGCAAAAAGCCTGGCAAGAGGCAATGGATAGAGAAATTGATTCTTTGAAGAGGCTTGGTGTCTATGAAGTTGTAAGAATACCACCAAATGAGAAACTAATAGGCTGTAGGTGGGTCTACAAGGTAAAGAAAAGTGTAGATGGGGTAGTAACCCATAAAGCTCGGCTTGTTGCACAAGGGTTCTCACAGACAGATAGAGACTATGATGAGGTTTTTGCTCCAAGTTTACGAGCGAGCACTTTGAGAACGATGCTGGTTTGGGCAGCTAGAAATAAATGCTCTATTACTCATATAGATGTCGAGACAGCTTACTTGAATGCTCCGTTGAGGCATACAATATATATGAAGAAACCTCCTGGTTATGATACACAGGATAGAACTGAGTGTTGGAGGCTACAGAAAAGCCTATATGGTTTAAGGCAATCAGGTTACGAGTGGAACCAATGTATAGTGCAAGAATTGCATAATATTGGGTTCTATGAGGGCATAGCAGATAAATGTCTGTTTAAAAAAGAACAGGATGGATGTGTTTCATTCTTGTTACTCTTTACAGACGACATTGCCATAATTACCAGAACTGACGCTGAGGCCAGAGAGATTATTGGTCAGTTGCAAACAAAATTTAAACTTAGAAATCTAGGACATATACGGCATTATCTAGGGCTGGATATCCTGAAAACATCTAGAGGATTTAAAATGTCACAATCTAATAAAATCTGCAAATTGTTGAAAAAATATGGGATGGAATTATGTAAACCTGCCAAGACTCCTATGGCACAGGAATTCCAGCAGGATAGTTTGCAGAGTCCACAGTTCAGTAAAGAACTGTATCAATCATTAATAGGCAGTTTGTCGTATTTGAGCAACTGGACACGGCCTGATATAGCTTTTAGTGTTAATCAACTAGCACAATATAGTTCAGAGCCTACTGATAGGCATTGGCAGGCTGCTAAACGTGTTCTTAGGTATCTTAAAAGAACATTGCATTTTGCTATGTATTTAGAACCAAATGCCAATATGATATTAAAGGCATATGCTAATGCCAGTTTTGCCAGAAAATCTACGTCTGGAATAGCAATCATGTTGGATAACTGCCTGATTGGATGGAGATCAATTCGCCAGAAACACATCAGTTTGTCTACCATGGAAGCGGAGTTTTCTTGTCTATCACTTACATGTACTGAACTGATTTATTATAAACAGTTGATGGAAGATATTGGATTCAAAATGGACTATCCTATTACGGTTTATGAAGATAACCAGGCAGCCATTAAAATGGCAACAAATCTTGCTGTAAAGACAAGGACTAAATACACTGATATACGTTATCTGAATGTTCGGCAATGTATTAAGGATAACATGATTACATTGGAATATTGCGCATCAGAGGACAATATTGCCGATAATTTTACCAAAGCGCAAGGTGCCATTAAACACACCAATTGTTGTGAAAGATTTGGATTAAGAATCTGAAATGTAACTGATACCACTGTATAATGTATGATTTGGATGTGTAGTTTTGTTTCTGTATCTATTGTGTATATTGTCCTGCCCAATGGGGAGAATGTTAGGTTCAGCTTGTAGCTTACTCCTAACTTGTTGGTCAGGCAATATATCTGTTTCTTTAAGAAACAACTGAGCCACGTAATCAGGGTTTGCTGAACCCTGTAATTAGGCTACAGTGCATAAATAAGCAGCACAGAGAAGCGTTCGTTCTTCCTGCTTCTTCCGGATTGATACCTGATTGTATCCTGTTGCTTACTGCGTCTGTTATATGGTACTGTATACCAAGAGTTACTAAAGTCTGTTTGCTTTGGTAAGGGAAGATACTTACTGGACTGATATTACTGTTTATGACCTTGGACTGTTTTACTTACACCGAGACTGCTTGTTATCTATAAAGTATTTTTCTCACACGAGCCGCACGTTTATCTCCTTCCCTGTGTGTTTCTGCTCTGCTCGTTGCACAAGCAACAAATACTTTTTACACACACCCTAACAATGAGCATCTGTGCAGATCCAGAATGAGATGGAACAGACCCAGAAGAACACACACGGTGGAGGGGGTGTAATAGCGTGTAGGATGACACGGTGATATTAGGTGATGGACGGTATAAGGGAAAAGGGGGGGGGAATAAATCCATCAACGTCAAACAGATCCCAGTGACAGGAGAAGATAGTATAAACCCAGAAGTAAGGGTGACCTGTAGGTAGCCAGAATGGGATAAGCAGCACGGTTACTTTAAATTTGTAATAGAGCAAAGGAGGGGCGCTTGAAGGGCATTCTATAAAGCCGGAGGCACGGGAGAAACAGCCGTCTCTGACTTTGTTTCTCACCAAAGAACTTCAGCGCTTACTGTTTGACCATCGCGTAAGCTATGATTAAACTGGATAGATTCTTCTTCTGAGCGTGAGTGTGTGTGTTTATCCGGTGCAGCACAGGTGGTTCCAAGTGGGGCTGAAATTAGTCATATGTTTCCATGTATGCATGGAGTGATTGTAGTTCCATTTAGGAGTTTGACAGCCTATGGATAAAAGCTATTTTTAAACCTGTTTGTCCGACTGGCTATACTATCATGTCTCTTCTGGTCCTTCTCTTCACTAGACTAGCCATCCCCAGTTTCTGTAACCGTTCTTCATATGTTTTAGTCTCCAGTCCCCTAATCATCCTGGTTGCTCTCCTCTGCACTTTTTCTAGAGTCTCAACATCTTTTTTATAGTGTGGTGACCAAAACTGGATGCAGTATTCTAGGTATGGTCTTACTAAGGATTTATATTTAAAGGACTACTCATTGAGTATGGTTTGTCAGCCAGTTACAAATCCATCTGATGGTCATGCTATCTATCCCACTTTTTTTCTAGCTTACCAAGAAGTATGTTGTGGTCTACTTTGTCGAATGCCTTGCTGAAGTCTAAGTGTCAGCCTTGGAAGCCATATTAGGCCGGAAGCTTCAATGCTGCCATCTCCTCGTGTGTGGGAAAGTAGGAGGGGGGATTTAGGAGAGGAGAATTAGTAGACATAATAGCATTCTTCCTATCGGTCAAGGTCAGGGGCTGAGTCGAGGTGGAATGGACGTTGACGTTGATTGGAGCATGTGACCGACTGGAGAGAAATGGGATGGTTTTGGGAGCTTTGAATTACTAAAGGAAAGCCCGGGCTTTTCAGATTTGGGATTTCCCAGATGTGCCAGTTTGCCTATTCTAGTAAAGAGGACTTTGGAAAATGCTTGCTTCCGTGTCTTTACTTGGAGAGGGTTTTTTTTCTGGAACGCTGACAGTACCCCTTACAGGGGGCTGTCAGGGGTACTGAGCCCCAGCATCTACCTAAATTCTGGGTGATGCAAAGACTCAGTGAAGATGGAGGAGAAAGGAGAAATCGGAGGGAGGCTCGCCAGGGGCCCGAATGCTCAAGAATTTGCCGATCCCTTGCTTTCTCTTGCTGAAGAAATGGGACGAGCCATGGAAACTGCCGAGGCATCAGATTCCTGGAAGAGTTGTCACTCCGACCCAGCTCCAGGAGGGGAAAAGAAGTCACCCCGTGAGCCAGACTGGAGGATGGAAGTGGGGCTTCCCCCCACTTCCCCACCCCTGGAGGTGAGTTGGAGACTAGCGAAACCAATGTTCACCCTCCCTGATCCAGGACATGGAGGGGGGATTAGTAGGACCCCCTTACCCATCCAGAGGCCAACCAAGAGGATTCCAATCCTGCAGCAGTGGGGCATCAGGCTCAGCTGGCATACAAAATGCAAAAAACCCCTTTCGGAACCCCTTGCCAGCCCGCCTTCTTGTTACCTCCTGCTGAGAACATATAGCCCAGATGGGGTTTCTGTCCCAGCCAGGGATGGATCCAGGGCCAGTGGTATCCCGTGCTACCTATTTCAAACTTCCAGGGATCCCCCTGGGCCCTCTCCTATGGCTCAATGATCCTGGCACCACAAGGAGGGCTAATCCAGCAGCCGGCTGGAGTGCCTTTCCCTCCAGCACAGCAAGCAGCTCAGCAGCCAGGCCCCCTCCCCTCACAGCCGATGGCGTTGCCCCCCCCCTCCAGCCCATCTACCTTCACACCAACCTGTTGGAATGCAATAACCAGGGGTACCACAGGGGGGACTAATCCAACAACCGGCTGGAATGCCCCCCCTCCAGCGCAGCAAGCAGCTCCGCAACCAGCCCCCCTCCCCCAACCACCCCACTTCAGAGCAACTTTTGACGGGATGCCAGCCAAGCTAGTTTATTTCCTCAGCAGGGTCTGGGCTCACGTTGATCAATACGTGACCAATACGAATCAGAACAGGACTTGGTGTTGGCAATCTCAGATGGGATGAATGAGGGGGAGGCCTCTGAATGGATAGCCCAGCTGCATGATGAGGGCGCTGTTGAACTGTATGATATCGATGGCTTTATCGCACTGCTACGGTCCCACTTTGACGACCCAGACCATGTAAATGAAACTGAAGCCACACTAAAAGTCATGAAGCAAGGTAATTGACCAATGAAAGACTTTGTATGGGACTTTAGGTGAGTCGCAGGGAATCTGGGCCATTGGCCTGACCGCATACTCCTGCACTACTTCAAGGAAGCCATCGACCCAGAAGTCAGAAAAGCCTGTGGGATCTGGGGTGTGCCTGAGTGTCTCCATGAGTGATATACCATGTCCATTGCTCTAGACAGAGAAGTCCATTCCCCCAGCCCAACCCCAGCACAGCAGCCACCTTGTATGGTGTTAGCTAAAAAGCCCATTTCAAAACCTGCAAATCTCACCCCCCCTTCACCGGGGGGGTGATTAAATGCTATCGCTGTGGACAAATAGGGCATTGAGCTTCTGAGTGCCTGGCCCCTGCCCCAGTTCCACAACGACCCGCCACAGCTGCATGAGGGAGGAGGGCTCCAAAGAAAGCCCCAGAAACCGGCTGATTTGCCAAACAAGCTGTGGAGATTCCCCTCCCCACTGAAGAGAGGGGGGACCCTCCAGCTACAGGAGCACCTCCCGACAAGCCCAGTGGGGATGAAGACCCGATGGTGAGTGCACCCATCACCTCTTTCTCAATTAAAGTAAAAGTAGCCCTGCCAGAAACAGGAAAACAAACAGAACTCCCAGCAGTAATAGATACTGGCTGTACCAGATGTCTAATCGGTCTTAAGATTGTAGAACAACTGGGCATCAAAACAACACCCTTAAAACAACCGATTAAATTTTACCAGGTGGATGGCATGCTAATTGGGGGAGTCCCTTCCACTCATATTACTGAACTGATTAGATTGGAGATGGGGAAACATCATGAACTTATACGATTTATAGTAACCCCAAAGATGTTGGACTCTATCATACTAAGCCTGGCTTGGCTAGACAAATGGGGCCCCACCATCACATGGGAAGATGGATACCGAAAAATGAGGATAGGGGTTGGCCCAACACGCCCTGCCCCTCCCCCCAAACACCAACCTACCCAAAATGACCAGCAGCCAGAAACAGCAGCGGCTTGTTCAGACGGGCCTCCAGGCAAACACCAAATCCCTAAGGTGTATGCAGACTTAGCCGAAGCTTTCAGCGAGGAGGTTTTAACCTCCTCCCCCCTCACCGGCCCACAGACTGCGCCACTGAATTACAACCAGGGGCTAAATTGCCAAAGCCTAGATTGTACTCCATGACACCTGCTGAGATGACTGAATTGAGGAAGTACATTGACACCAACCTAGCCAGAGGTTTCATCGAGCCTGTGAAATCCACCATGGCCGCCCCAATATTATTTAAAGAAAAGAAAGATGGCATCTTAAGGTTGTGTATTGGTTTTCGATCCGTGAAAGCTATTTGCATACAAAATACCTACCCCCTCCCACTGATGAAAGACTTACTGAACCACCTATCGAAAGGGAAAATTTTCACCAAGCTAGATCTAAGAGAAGCCTACTACCGAGTTCGCATAATGGAGGGAGACGAATGGAAGACCGCTTTTAACTGCCCCTTGGGCAGCTTCCAATTCCAGGTCATGCCTTTCAGACTCCAGGGGGCCCCAGGGGTCTTCATGCAACTGATCAATGAAATTTTGCATGAGCATTTATATCAGGGGGTTCTTGTTTATCTCAATGACATTCTTATATTCAGCGAAAATATGGAAGACCACGTCAAATTGGTCAGACAAGTGCTGAAAAAACTCCTAGCAGCCAAACTTTATGCAAAATTGTCCAAATGCAAGTTCCACAAGGAGGCCCTGGACTATCTGGGATACAGGTGTCCAATAAGGGCATCGAAATGGACCCAGAGAAGGTGAGGACAGTACTGGACTGGCAGCCCCCATGCACCTGTAAGCAGCGCCAGAGCTTTCTGGGGTTTGCAAACTTTTACAGACAATTCATCCCTTCCTTCGCTGAGGTCACACTCCCTTTGACAGAATTGCTAAAGACCAGCCCATCTCCCACCAAGCCAAAACCTAGCCAGCCCTTAGCTTGGACAATGGACTGCCAAAAATCTTTTGAATGATTAAAATGCCTATTTGTAGTGGAGTTGATCCTACAGCATCCTGACCCAACTAAACCCTTCGTGGTTCAGGTGGACGCAAGTGATGTGGTGGTGGCGGCTATTCTACTATATAGGGACCCCCAGAACAATCTAATGCCGTGTGCTTATGTATCAAGGAAGTTAACAGACACTGAGCGCAGATGGGCGGTATGGGAAAAAGAAGTGTTTGCGGTGTGATGGGCTCTCCTGTCCTGGAGGCACTTCCTGGAGGGGGTGGATGAGCCTTTTGAGGTTTGGACTGACCACAAAAATCTCGAGGCTCTGAAGACCCCGAGGAAGCTCTCTCCAAAGCAGGTCCATTGGGCTCAATATTTCAAACGCTTTAACTTTAACCTGAGGAAGTAAGAACCTTCTGGCTGACGCTCTCTCCCGCAAACCACAATTTGACAGCTGACGAGAAGAGGTAGTTCACGCCATGATCTCAGAGACTCAGCCAGCCACCCAAGCCCACATCAGAGTGCAAACGCACCAGGATTCAAATCTCCCTGAAGACAAGTTGACAGTGGAGCTAAAAGCGGTGCTCTCTAATGATTCCTGGTTCAAAGAAAACCAGGCGAACCTAACCCTAAGGGACGGGTTGGCCTGGAAGGGGACTAATCTTTACGTGCCCCGCAGCCTGCGGCTCCTGGTACTAAAGAGAAGTCATGATTCTTGCCTAGGGGGTCATTTTGGGTTTTTAAAAACCCTCCATTTGACTAGGAGGCAATTCTGGTGGCCAAAGATGAAAGCTGATGTGGAAGACTACGTGAGGAGCTGTGCCACCTGTGCCACCATGAAATACCGACCAGGAAAGTCCCCTGGACTTCTCCAGGCTGTAGCCGAACCCACAAAGCCCTGGGAGGAGATTGCAATGGACTTCATAGTTGAGCTCCCGGACAGTGGGGGCAACCGGGTCATTTGGACTGTCATTGATTTATTCTCCAAGCAAGCCCACTTCACTGCCTGCAGCAGACTATCCTTGGCCAAAAAACTGGCAAAGCTGTTTGTGAAACACATCTACAGGCTACATGGAGTCCCAAAAAGAATAATATTGGACCGCAGGGTCCAGTTTACCGCTAAGTTCTGGAGGGAGTTCCTATGATCCATTGGGTCATCCCAGGGACTTAGCTCGGCTTTTCACCCATCGACTAACGGATCGGCTGAAAAATTAAATTCAATGGTGGAGCAGTACATTAGGTGTTATGTGAATTATCAACAAGAGAACTGGGCGGACTTGCTACCGTTCACAGAAGTTGCTTATACTAATGCAGTACACAGCAGTACCGGGTTGACTCCTTTTCAAATAACTACGGGCATGGATTTTGTGCCGATGCCTGAGTTGCCTAGAGAGCCACCTACTTCCGTGTCCTTGACGGACTGTATGACCTCGTTGAAAAAGGGTTGGGAGAATACCAAAAAAGCTTTAGCGGAGTCAGCAGAAAAGTATAAGGCCCAGGCTGACAAACACCGGGGTCTCCAACCACCTTTCAGAATAGGTGATAAGGTGTATTTGTCAACCAAGTACCTAAGATTGAGGTTGCCTAGCAAGAAGTTTGGACCCAAATTCATTGGTCCCTTTCCTATAGTAAAAGTGATTAATCCGGTGACTGTCCAACTTAGACTCCCTTGCATATTAGGGAAAATATACCCCGTTTTCCACAGTAGCTTATTGAAACCGGTCAGAGAATCTACCCTCAGACTTTTGCCAGCTGCTCCGCCCCCTCCTTTAGTAGTACAAGGGGAGATTCATTATGAGGTGAAGAAAATCCTAGACTCTAGACTCTACAGGGGGTGATTACAATATTTGGTGCACTGGAAAGGCTTTGGCTGAAGCTACTTGGGTTAAAAGTTGGGATGTGAAGGCTGATGTGCTCGTGAAACAGTTTCATGACAAATTTCCTGACAAACCGAAAGGTCCTCCAGGGGGAGGGAAGGGGGGTTGAAGGGATTGGTGCTAGCATTAACCCCTTCTTTTGTGTTTGTCTGTTTTATTTTTAGGATGAGTTTTTCTGCAGAGGGGGACGCCTGTCAGCCTTGGAAGCCATATTAGGCCGGAAGCTTCAATGCTGCCATCTCCTCGTGTGTGGGAAAGTAGGAGGGGGGATTTAGGAGAGGAGAATTAGTAGACATAATAGCATTCTTCCTATTGGTCAAGGTCAGGGACTGAGTCGAGGTGGAACGGACGTTGATGTTGATTGGAGCATGTGACCGACTGGGGAGAAATGGGATGGTTTTGGGAGCTTTGAATTACTGAAGGAAAGCCCGGGCTTTTCAGCTTCGGGATTTCCCAGATGTGCCAGTTTGCCTATTCTAGTAAAGAGGACTTTGGAAAATGCTTGCTTCCGTGTCTTTACTTGGAGAGGGTTTTTTTTCTGGAATGCTGACATTATGTTATGTCCACAGCATTTTGCTGGTCTACTAATTTAGTCACTATGTTGAAAAATGAAATTTATTTTATTTCATTTATTTTTTTATTTTATTTTATTTTGAATTTATATACCGCACCTTCTCCCGAGGGACTCAGGGCGGTGTACAGCCAGATAAAAACATACAGTACAAACATTAAAAAAACAATTAAATGGATATATATTAATTTGGCCCCAATTTAAGATAACAAACTAATTAAAAATTAAAAATATGTTAAGAAAATACGTTAAGCCAGCCCGGCTTGTTGAAAAAAGAAAGTTTTAAGGCACGGCGGAAGGCACCAAGGTCTTGGATTCTCCTTAACTCTGGGGGCAGCTGATTCCAGAGGGTAGGTGCCCCCATAGAGAAGGCCCTCATCCTGGGGGTTGCCAGCCTACATTGATTGGCTGATGGCACCCCAAGGAGGCCCTCTCTGTGGGAGCGCACAGGTCAGTGGGAGGCCATCAGTAGCAGCAGGCGGTCTCGAAGATAACTAGGTCCTATGCCATGGAGTGCTTTAAAGGTGGTAACCAACACCTTGAAGCGCACCTGGAAGACCACTGGGAGCCAATGCAGCTCACGCAGGAGCGGTGTTATATGGGAGTGCCAGGCGGCTCCTATAATTACCCACGCGGCCGCATTCTGGACCAGTTGGAGCCTCCGGGTGCTTCTCAAGGGGAGCCCCATGTAGAGAGCATTGCAGTAGTCCAGGTGTGAGGTGACGAGAGCGTGAGTGACTGTGCACAGGGAATCCCAATCAAGAAAGGGCCGCAACTGGCGAATCAGGCGAACCTGACAGAAGGTCCCCCTGGCTACAGCCATCAGATGTTCCTCCAAGGACAGCTGCGTATCCAGGAGGACTCCCAGATTGCGTGCCCTCTCTGCGGGGGCCAAAGGCTCGCCCCCGATAGTCAGTGATGGAGTCAACTGACTATATCAGGATGCCGGGAGCCACAGCCACTCAGTCTTGGAAGGGTTGAGCTTGAGCCTGTTCCTCCCCATCCAGATCCGCACAGCCTCCAGGCACTGGGACATCACTTCAAGGGCATAGTTGGGGTGGCCTGGGGTGGAGATGTACAGCTGGGTGCCATCAGCGTACTGATGGTACTTCACCCCAAAGCCATGGATGATCTCACCCAGCAGCTTCACATAAATGTTGAACAGAAGGGGCAAGAGGACCGACCCCTGAGGCACTCTGCCCCCCTGCCAACACGAACTGCGACCGGTCTGAGAGAAAGGAGGAGAACCACCGTAACACGGTGCCCCCCATCCCCAACTCTTCCAACCGGTGCAGCATGATACCATGGTCGATGGTATCAAAAGCCACTGAGAGGTCTAACAGGGCCAGAACACAGGAGCAACCCCTGTCCCGAGCCCTCCAGAGATCATCTACCAATGCGATCAATGCCGTTTCCGTGCTGTGCCCAGACCTGAAACCCGACTGGAACGGATCTAGATAAGATGTTTCCTCCAGGAATTGTGGAAACTGTCGCACGACCACACTCTCAACAACCTTCGCATCAAAGCGAAGGTTGGAGACAGGATGATAATTGGCTAATACTGTCGGGTCCCGGTAAGGCTTCTTGAGGAGAGGCAGCCAACAACTGAAAGAAGCTGTGCTTGAGCGGATAGCATGGAGAGACTTCCCTATAAAGCTACCAAGAGTCAGACATGACTGAACACTTACTACTACTACTCTTGAAGTGCATTCAGAAGCTTCATCTGGTACAAAGTGTGGCAAAGTCTTTGGGGCCCCTAAAATACTCCATGCTATACCACTGCTTCATAAGCTACACTGGGTGCCAGTTTGCCTCCAGGTGCAGTTCAAGAGTTATGAATTTTAAAACCCCATGGCATCAGTCCAGGTTACTTGATGAACTGTCTCATCCTGCTAAGACAAACCCTCCCTACTTGTACCAGCAGAGGAGGCCTACTGAAGATCCCATTGGTTGAGCAACTTTGACTGGTGGGATCTAGAAGAGCCTTCCCTGCTGTAGCCTCTGGAACATTCTGCCTCCCAGAGTGAGGTTGGCCCTCACATTTCTATCTTCCCACAAGAGTTGAAGACTTGGTTCTACTAGTTGGCCTGGGGTCCCAATAGGGGAATACCATACTGGAGGTGGCTACTGAACCAACTAGCTGACCCCACTCCCCCTCTGCACTTCCTGCTCCCCATCCACTCATCTTTTGATTTATATTACTTTACTTTTATTTATATTTATTGTTTTTATTGCTCTGCTGTTTGCTTTCATTTTTTTTATCATTTTCTCTGCTTTCCTGTTCTAAGTCACAGTGAGATGGACAGCAAATAAATTTAGCAAATGAATGAATGAATGAATGAATGAATGAATGAATGAACGAACAAACAAACAAACAAACAAACAACACAGACATTGGCTTCCTCTCTAGGATTGCCCAATTAGAATCAACTCAGGTTATGTTTACCATGTACACCATGGATATGTTACAATTTGCATCAGGTCCCATGCATTCTTTTTTTTAAAAAAAACTGATTATTTATAATTTACTTCTTTAAAATACATAAATGCTTAAATACATAAATTCTGAATATTTCATCCATCTCATTATCCATCTCCTGTTTATTTAAATTTGAAGCCTCAGTTAATAGCTTTATCATCATACCTAGAAGGTCTTCTTATTTTTCTTCATCAATATTTGGAATTGTAAATAATAAGCCACCTTCTCCATTTCAAGCATTATTACTGAGTCTGTAAGCTGTTTATTTTCTTGTGTCAGTTTTGGATTTAGATTTCATCTACCTTTTTTCCTTCTTCTTCTGATTTCTCCTCTATTTTCTGAATCCTTTTTTCATTCCTTGTTATCATTTGCTGAAAATTCCTTATTCTTTCATCCAAATTGTGCATTTTTCCTTCATCTCTCCCATACCACTTTTCATTTCGCCCAACTCATTTTTCATCTCTCCCATACCACTTTTCATCTCAGTGTGATTTTTTTTGTCATAGCTTCTTGTATTGACTGAAGAATCATTTGTAATTGAGAGGTATTTGTTTTCTCTTGTTGTAGCATGGTATCTATAGATCTTTGACTTGATAGGTTGGAGGTCCCATGCATCCTGAAGAGCATGTTAGGGATTTATGGTTCAGTAAGGGAGTAGCTGGTGGACAGACCTAGGTCAGTTTTAGATTGGAAAACCAATGCACATTACTGTTACAATGGTTTGACAGAATCACTGGATATATCAGATTGGTTTCCTGAATGCTGCTGGGAGATTTATACCTTGAATCTCATCAACATTGTTGAATATTTCATTGGCAAAGACATCATTTAGTATTTTCAACTATGCAAATTATAATTAATCAGAAAGATACGTTTAACACCCGCCTTCTACTACAATAAGTTTTCCAACCTTTTACGCTTTGAATCTGAGAGTTTTATGGAGGAAGCTTGTTTCCAATCAATCTTGCCATTAGGTTTGTTGTATTCAATGCTGTTATTTATCTCAATAGCTACTGCTTCAACATTCCACTCCCCCATTGTTTATTGTTCTTTCTGGATCAGTAAAACAAGTGAATTTAGCCAATCATAGATTGATTGGAGAAGATGATAATATCATTAATCACATGGTACATATTTTTGAATACATATTTCAAATGTCCCTTATGATGTGCTATCAATATTAATATTTAAGCTTCAGGACTGTATGCTCTCTCTATTGCTCTGTTCTCTCTGTATCAATGACTGCACCTCAAGGGAACCCTCTGTTAAAGTTCTGAAGTTTGCAGATGATACAATGGTCACTGGCCTCATTTGAGACGGTGATGAAACTGCATATAAGAAAGGAGGTTGAACAACTAGCCCTGTGAAGCAGCTGTAACAATCTGGAGCTGAACATGTTTAAAACTGTAGAAATGAGAATGGATTTTAGGAGGCGCTCTTCTATTCTATCACCTCTTACAGTATTAGACAGCACAGTATAAACAATAGAATCCTTCAAATTTTTAGGTTCTATAATCTCCCAGGATTTGAAATGGACACAATATTAAAACCATCATTAAAAAGGCACAACAAAGAAAGTTCTTCTTACATCAACTCAGGAAGTTCAGCCTGCCCCAGGAGCTGCTGATACAGTTTTGCAGATGAATTGTTGAGTCAGTTATTTGTACTTCTATAACTGTCTGGTTTGGTACAGCAACCAAACAGGACAGGTAAAGACTCCAAAGGATAGTTTAGACTGCAGAAAAAGCAATTGTAACCAGCCTGCCTTCCATAGAAGACCTGTATATTGCACAAGCCAGAAGGAGGGCTGAGAAAATATCTGCAGACCCCTCACATCCTGGACATAAACTGTTTCAACTCCTCCCCTTGGGATAGCCTACAAGGCATTATAGGCCAAAATAATTAGACACAGGGACAGTTTTTTCCCTCATGCCATCACTCTGCTGAAAACTTAATTTCACAGTGTTTTCTAATGCCTATGTGTATTTACCCATATAGTACGGCTGTAGTATTATTATTTATTCTTATCTTTCTTACTCCCCACTTATTGATATTATTATTATTATAATGACTATCATTAATCTGCATGTACACTGAGAGCTTCTGCTTTCAGCATTCCTTGTGTGCCTAATCACACTTGGCCAGTATTAAATTCAATTCAGCATAACTAAAAAAGTTTACAGATTATAATACAGTTTCCATGAATTTAAAAAGTATCAACAGAATCTTTAAACCCCAGGTGACAAGTTACTTTGACAATATATAATGAACTGTTGAAAAGTATGTATTTTTGTGAAATTCAGTCCTTTCCTAAACAATTATACAGGATAGGAATAAAAAATAACCATAATGTGAATGAACCTACTTTTCTGGGGTTATTTAATACAAACTCCAGCCCATGATTTCCATTATTGCTTCTCCTAGGCTGATATAAGAAGCTACAGTATTGTCTATGGCAATTCCCAGTTCATCCAGGCCATAGTTATCCCAAAGCTGCTTTTCAAAAGGCAACTGGACGTTCTGTGTTTTCTCTCTTGAAGATGTTTGGCTTCTCATCCAGAACTGAAGATGCTTCTTGGATGAGAAGTGGGATGTCTTCAAGAGAAAAAACACAGAAAGTCCAGCTGCCTTTTGAAAAAGCAGCTTTGGGACAAGCAGCAGTATTATCCCTGGCTGCCAGTCAGGCTTGGTATCATGCTATAGAGTTTATGTAACTTTTCTGTAAAATGATAGCTTGCTTTATACGGTGTGTTAGGACATGGTCTTCTTTTCAAAAATACATTGAATCACATACAACTTGAAATAGGAGAGGGGGGAGGGAGGGAGGGAGAGAGAGAGAGAGAGTCTGTCTTTGATCAGTTTTTGGCTTCTGTCAACTGTCTAGGCAAGTCCCTGCACTTTTCTTGTGAACTTTTTCATAAGTGACTTGCCATTGCCTCCTTCCAGAGAGAGAGAGACTGGCCCAAAATCACCTTTCTATCTTACTGCCTCAGAAAAGCAATTGTTTGTTACATTCCTTTCTGAGTGTGTGACCACATCTTCTCTTTCTTTCCATCTTTCCAAGTAGTCTATGCATTATCTGTCCAAAAAGGATAATTTAACCCTGGTAATCTGTGCCTTGAGTGAAAACTGTGCATTAGTTTGTTAAAGCATGAAAAAGCATCTATATTCAGCACTTGCAAACAGATTTAAAACAAAAATTTACATTCTTATTAGTCCATTGTCAACAACTTATAAACCTTCCTTTACTATCATGGTTAAAATACCTTAAAGATTTGCCTTGTATGGTACAAGTTTGTACCTAAAGAAATTGGGATGGGTGGAAGGAGGAGGAGGAGGAGGAGGAGGAGGAGGAGGAGGAGGAGGAGGAGGAGGAGGAGGAGGAGGAGGAGGAGGAGGAGGAGGAGGAGGAGGAGGAGAAAGACTACTTTTCCTACTGCACTAGGAAAATATGGCTGGAAATCATGTTTGCAACCATCCAGTAAATATCCCAGTATGTTGGCATTCTGTCCCCACATCTTTCCACGTTGCAAAAAGTGATACTAGAAAATATAATTAAAAAACAAAAACAGATTTTTAAAACAATGCAAAAATTATAGAAGAAATGGTGATCTCTACTCTAAACTAAATCTTAAAGCCTGTCTGTGGTTCTTTAACAAATAACAATAAAGTTGCTCAGGAATAACCAAAAGAGCAAAAACACAAAAAGTGGGAATAAATAGAAAGAAGCTAGTTTAATTACATGTTTTCCTCACCTCTTTCTTTGCGCCATTAACTGCAATCTGCTCAGAAGTATCTTGGATACCTGCAGAAATACTATTGTTCCCTGGGACGTTAGCATCTCCCACCGAAAAGACCGGAAAGAGGGGCCTGAGAAATCGGAACTCGCTACTTAAGGATCCACCAGTCAAACAAACATCATAACGGTAAGTCCTGGAAAGCGACCCATTCTGTGAATCAGCACAGTTCTCTGGAGTATCAGCACTGGCAGGTGGGAAGTGAGGATAAGTAGCAGGAAATTGGCTTTGGGGGTCCTTCTTGAGGATTTTGACCACAATAAACACAACAATACAGACCAGGAACACAAAGCAGACTGCAGCCAAGCAGATCACCAAATACTTGGTCAAGGTTTTATCTTCTTCCGGTTCTTGCACACTGACATCCACCCTCCTTAGGAAGGGATCCGAAAAGCCATCTACAAGAAGAACATTAAGCAATGCCGTGCTGGTCTGTGGAGGGAGACCGTTGTCTCTGACCAGTATCACCAGCCTCTGCTTGTTTGTGTCTCGCTCATTCAGGGCTCTCCTGGTTTTCACTTCCCCATTCTGTGCTCCTATGCTGAAAAGGGCTGGGTCTGTGGCCTTCAGCAATTCATAGGAAAGCCAAGAGTTTTGGCCAGAATCTGCATCCACTGCAACCATCTTGGTGACCAGATAGCCGGCCTCGGCTGACTTGGGAAGCAACTCATTGCATGGGGATGTGTTGTTCTGGAGGGGATACAGGAAGAAGGGAGCGTTGTCATTCTCATCTATGATGTGGATTCGGACAATCACTTCTGAGCTCAAGGAAGGAGAACCACCATCAGATGCCCTCACAGTAATACTGAAGCCTCTTATCTGTTCATAGTCCAGGGATCGGAGAGCATACATGTTTCCAGTTTCAGAGTTAACTGAGATGTAAGGGGTCACCAGGCCATCACCCTTCCCAGGCACAACTAAGTAATTCACTTTAGCATTCAGCGTTGTGTCTAGATCCAGAGCATGGACTGAGCCGATGAGAAAGCCTGGAATATTATTCTCCCTGATCTGCATGTCATATGAAGACTTTTCAAAAAGGGGAGAGTTATCATTGACATCGGAGATCTGAACATTAATCAGTCTTGTTGAAGTGAGCCTAGGAGATCCCCAGTCAATGGCAGTGATGGTGATGTTGTATTCAGTGACCGTCTCTCTGTCTAGGGGACTTTGGAGCACAAGCTGATAAAAGTTGTTCATGGTGACTTTCAGCACAAAAGGGAGATTCATCTGCACAGAGCAGACCGTTTTGCTGTTGTCTTCAGAGTCTTGGTCTCTCACACTAAAGAGGGCCACCATTGTGTCTGGGGGAGAGTCCTCCTTTAAAGCGTTGGTCAGAGATATGATGGACACTTCTGGGGGGTTGTCATTCTCATCTTCAACCTCTATCAGTACATTGCAGTGCCCTGAAAGACCCCCTCCATCTGTTGCTCTGATGCTCATGCTATAACTCTTTTCTTTTTCATAATCAATCTGTCCCCAAACAGTTATATCACCAGTAATTTCATTTAAATAAAACAAATTGTTTATTCTTTCAGGCACTTGATGGAATGAGTAGAGTATCTGTGCATTTGAACCCAAATCCAGATCTGTAGCTTCCACCTTAATCACAAGAGTGCCCTTAGGGAGATTCTCCTTTATTCTTGCTTTATATTCAGACTTACTAAACAGAGGAAAGTTATCATTATTATCCAGAATGTTAATATTAATTTGAACTGTGCCGGTTTTCTTTGGAACTCCTCCATCAATAGCCATTAGAATCAATTCAAGGTGTGACATCCTCTCCCTATCTAATGTTTTCTTCAAAACAAGGTATATATTGTCTTTTCTATCTTCATTCTTTTGTACTTCAAGCTGAAAATGCTCATTGGGACTAAGAGTATAATTTTGGATGCTATTTTCTCCCAAGTCATCATCTTGGGCAGGTTCCAAAGGGAATGTCGTACTTTTAGGAACCGTCTCAAGAATGTCTACCTCCACATTGTTTTTCCAAAATCTGGGTGCATTGTCATTCACATCTTCTATCTTGATTTCAATATTAAAGATATCTAAGGGGTTTTCCAAGACAAGCTGAGAAAGAAGTAGACAAGGATCATTCTGGCCACATAAAGCTTCTCTGTCTATTTTATCATTAATCAACAGATTCCCAGTATGAATATCAAGATGGAAGTATTCCTGAATGCCCTCAGCAACTAAATGTGCTTTGCGTGTGTAGAGCTCTCCTGTTTTCAGTTTCATTTCCTTGATGACATTAGCCACCAGAAACCCCTTTTTCTTTTCTTCAGGGACAGAAAAGCGAATTGAAGCACACATTACTCTAAGGAATGAGAAAGAGAGAATGACATACAGACCTTGCCTTTTCCAAAAGCAATTCTCCATGACTCCAGTCTCTTCCTTGTAGGCTCAAATTCTGCCTCAAAATTCAGTCTTTCTTTCCTTCCTTTATGATTTAATTGTTCAAATCATAGTTAATTGTTCAGTCTTTTGTCATTTTATAATCTGCAAACGTTTCGCTGCCAAAGAGTCAAATTCCTTTTGTTCAATCTTGTATTACTGTCTGCCCTGATTCTGAGCAAGCAGAACAGAACTAAATTTCTTTGTTAATATCGCCACCATGTGGAAAACTAGGCAAAAATTCTATTTGCATGGTTTAGACGCCATAATCACATCGAATCCATTTTTATCTATCCACTAGCTAGCCTACCAAGCAGAATATCTCGTTAACTGTTTAATCATATAGAAAAAGAAACAGAGTGACAATCTGCACGCAAAAATTTCAAAGTTATTGATAAAGATTGTAATCCAGTCCTTTCACAGTTGAGTTCTGAATGATTATGGGCATATCCAGTGACTCTTTAGGTGGCTTCTGTTGTGTGCCCATGGATATCAAGTTTAACCCTGTGTAAGGAAATCATTTCTGCTTTGAGGCACTTTGGCAACATCTTTCAACGCATTCAGTTTGGATTACAGGTGACAACATCCTTCCACATTTTTTTTTTGCTGCTGCGTCTTGTCCCATTTGGGGAGAGGTGGGCTTTGAATCAGTTTTTTGCTCCTGTCAACTACCCAGACTAATCCTTACAGTTTTCTTGAAAACGGTTTTGGAATAGGTTTGCCTTTGCCTCCTTCCTAGGCATCAGAGAGAGAGAGAGAGAGAGAGAGGCCTAAGATCACCTTCCATGTTACTGTCTGTTTGTTAACTAGGGAATATTCACGTGCAAACTTTTAGTTCTGGCTCTGCTTACTATTTGATCCGCTGATCTGATGAACTAGCAGTCAGCTGAAGTAGCTGCAGTACTGCACTCTAACCATTGCACCACCTCGGCTCTTACTGGTCATACTTGAAAACTAACTGAAAAGCAGAGTTGGAAGGGGCCTTGGAGGTCTTCTAGTCCAACCCACTACTCAAGCAGGTGGCCCATACCATTTCAGACAGATGGTTGTCTAATCTCTTCTTTAAAACCTCCAGTGATGGAGCACCCACAGCTTCTGAAGGCAACCTGTTCCAATGGTTAATTGTTCTCACAGTTAGGAAGTTTCTCCTTAGTTCCAGGTTGCTTCTCTTCTTGATAGTTTCCATCCATTGTTTCTTGTCTTGCCTTCTGGTGCTTTGGAAAATGGGTTGACCCCCCCCCCTCTTCTTTTTGGCAACTCTGAAATACTGGAATACTGCTATCATGTCCCTCCTAGTCCTTTTTTTGACTAGACTAGACTTACCCAATTCCTGCAACCATTTTTCATATGGTTTAGCCTCCAGGCCTTTAATCATCTTTGATTCTGCACTCTTTCCAGCATCTTTGATTTTGCACTCTTTCCAGTGTCTCAACATCTTTTTTATATTGTGGTAACAACAACTGGATGCAGAATTCCAACTGTGGTCTTACCAAGGCATTATAAAGTGGTACTAACATTGATGATGTAATCCATCTGGTCCTGGTGCATTGAACTTTCTAACATGATCAGGTGTTCTCTTACCATTTTCTTGCCTATTTTAATTTGTATTACTTCTCTGTTCATTATGGTTCTGTTTTTGGTAGGTTGGGCTATTTTTTCCTTTTGCGTGAAGATAGATGCAGAGAAAGAATTAAACAGCTCTACCTTTTCTCTGCTGTCCATCACTTCCTTGCCATCTTCTTCACATTAGTGGACCAATTGTTTCCTTGACATTTTTCTTGTTTTTCCCATGTTGAAAGAAACTATTTTATTATATTTGACATTTGTTCCAAGTCTTACTTCATTCTCAGCTTTAGCTTTCCTGACCTCAGCTTTGTAGATTCGAAGTATATGCTGGTATTCTGCCTTAGTTTCTTATCTCTCTTTCCATTTTTTATACCGATAATAGGCAGTAAATATCCCTGTACATTACATCCCTGTAAATATCCCCACATCTTTCCATGTTGCAGAAAGTGCATTTTTTCACTGACAACCTCTGAACTATTCAAACCTTCAGCTGTTACATACCCCTTCTTTAGCAATTTAGCAAGTGTTCCTTTGTGCTATTGATTTCCTCTTTCCAGGATAAATGCCCATGTAGAAACTAAAATACATAGAAAACCAATACAAATTTCTCAATACATTACTCTAAATAAACATGTTCTCTGGAAATTCATAGAAATGTACCTTAATAGACATTCTGAGTCATTCAAACTGTATAATTACGTATATAATTATACGTAATATACGTATAATTACGTATATGTATAATTATATACGTATAATTAATTACATTAATAATTATTCTAACCTGGGATATATGCTCTCTTTCCTCCAGCTGATTAGGAAGATCATGGCAATCATTTCTAATCTATGGATTTAGCAGTTTTTGGATGCTCCATAGTTAAAACAGGAAAGAAAGGCCTAAGAAACTTAAACTCATTGCTTATAGATCCAATAGCTAAGCATACTTCATAGCTGTAGGTTTGGAAAGATGTCCCAGTATTAGGATCTACATTTGTTTTGTGATTTTGGTTCCATGGTGAACCAAATTTACCAAAAACAGAACCATAAAAGACAGAATAGGAATTCAAATTAAAATAGGCAACAATATGGTAAGAGAACACCTGTCCATTGGAAAAGAGCCAATGTGGTTCACATCTTAAAAAAAGTGGGGGGGAATGCAGATCCAGGAAACTACAGACCTATCAGCCTGACATCAATACCTGAGAAGATCCTGGAAAAGATAATCAAGCAACAGATCTTCAAACACATGGAAGAAAGCAAAATTATAATCAGAAGCCAACATGGATTCATCAAAAACCGATCATGCCAAAGAAATCTTATTTCATTCTTTGACAAACCAACTAAATCAGTGGACCAGTGAAATGTTCTGGACACAGTATATTTGGATTTTAGTAAGACATTTAATAAAATAGACCACAACCTACTTTTGGGGAAGCTAGAAAAATATGGAGTAGACAGCATCACCACTAGCTGGATTTGTAACTGGCTGACAAGCCATACTCAACTAGTAGTCCTTAATAGAACTACATCTACATGAAGGGAAGTAAGCAATGGGGTATCCCAAGTTCTGTTTTGGTCCAATATTCTTTAATATCTTCATAAACGATTTTGATGAGGGAATAGTAGGGGAACTCATCAAGTTTGCAGATGACACCAAGAGGACGGGAATAGCCAATACCCCAAAAGATATGATCAAGATCCAGAAGGCGCTCGACAAATGTGAACACTGGGCCCTATGTATCAAAATGAAATTCAATGGGGAGAAAAGTAAGGTTTACACTGAAGCTAGAAAAAAACAAATGTACAGATATGCAACAGGTGAAACCTGGCTCATTAGCAATAACTGCAAGAAGGATCTTAGAATCCTCATGGACCATTATTTAAATATGAGCCAGCAATATGCTGCAGCTAACAAAAAAGCCAATGCAATCCTAGGCTGCATTCCTTTTTTTGGGTTCGCTAATTGGACAGTTGACATTAAATCAGCTCTCTTAACTCAACTCAGTCTACTTGGATAACCCCAAGAGAACTGTGACCTAATGATGTCTAGAACAGAGCAAAATGAGTTAAGTGAAGCCTGGATTGCTCCCTCCTCAGGAGGCACCAACAGTCATCCAAGCGGATGCTGGGGCACAGACTGTGGTAACCCAATCAAAAGTGAGAGTGTAGAAGACGGAGCAGCCACCGGTGCATGAGGTGGGGATTGTGGCTGGAGCCATCTGCCCTGAACCAAAGGTGCAATGGCTGAGCAGAGGGGGGAAAGCAGCAGAGTTGGAGTTCCCCTTGGTTCTGTCTGGAGTTGCTGTGACTTGAGGGAGCAAATGGAAAGCCTGGAGGGCTGCAGACTGGGAAGAGCTAGGGGAGTGGAAATTCTTGACAGCATGCCTAGCCCATCTGTGGAGCAACTGCATAAGAGATTTGTCAGAATGGAGATGTGAGGAGCAGCACCAGTGAATCCATCAGTCCTGAGAGCAGAGCTTGGGATGGGCCAAGCATTGGCAACCCCTCCTCTTCTCCACCCCAAAGGGTGAGACTGGGGAGTATTGTTCAAGGAGCTGGGAACCCCCCAGCATGGGCTGCCATTCCCCCGGCAGCTGCAGGACAATCCCTGCGGTGGCAGGAGCTCAGGCTGAAGCAGCCTCCCAAGGAGGAGGGCTGCCACCAGGCTACATACTAGTTTGGGATGATCAGGAGCCCCCACCTCTAAAAGCCATGTTTGATGGGCAGTCAGAGAAACTAGCCCACTTCCTGAACTAGGTGTGGAATCATTTGGAGCAGTATGGGGCAATGTACCCAGACTAAGCTGCCTGCATGAACGCCATCACTTAGAACCTAGAAAATGAGGCAGCAGAGTGGGTGATATACCTCCACGATGAAGAAGCACCTGAGCTGGGGAATGTAGATGTCCTCCTGGATGAACTTCGAGCCAGATTTGGAGACTCTGCCCAGGTCCGCCGAGCAGAATCTGGGATCCATGCCATAAAGCAGGGGAGCCGGCCAGTAGCCAAATACATTTGGAAGTTCCGCAGCCTGGCTGGGAAGCTAAGAGTGTGGCCAGATCACTTACTGATCTATCATTTCCAAGATGGACTAAATAAGGAGCTATACCAAAACTGTCTACCCTGAAGAATTCCAGGCAACCTCAGGACATGGTCCCAGGTGCCGATAAGAGTAAGAGACCTACAGAAACAATATCAATTCTTGACAGGACAGTTGATTAAATACAATGTAAACTTCAGATGGTTGTCACCGAGGGAATATTAGTCACTTGGAACGATAAAAGATATAGATTGGACTCCTTAGACAAAGCACATGAATTCTATGACCACCACTTCAGTACAAATAAGGAACAAGAAAGAAGAGAGGAAGTAGAAGGTAAAAGACAAAAAAAATAACAGGAGGGAAAAATACATAAGAAGAAGAAAGTGAAGTCAAAAAAATAGAACGAGCAGAATGAGAAGGAGCAAGAGCAAAGGAACAGAGAGAAATAAGATCAGCTAGAACAACAAGACCCATTTATAAATGAAATGATGGAAGAAGAACTAAAGTTATTGTTAATTAACATATTCTCCCATGAAATGGAAAAAAACTTTTATAAAACTACAAAAATTAAAATTAGATTTAATCTGTCTACAAGAAGTTCACATTAAAAAACAACATAGTAGACTTCCGGTTTGTCTGCCACCGACGAAAGATGGTCCTGCTTTTGGACCGCCAGCCCCGCTGCCTGTAGAGCCGCTTCGACCCAAAGAAGCGGCTTGAAAATTCCTAATTCCATAGGAAGAAAGGAAGAGAGTGGGCGAGGAGCAGGTTGAGCCCCTGTGAACCCCCAGATAGTTGTTACTGGGGAGGAAACAGGTGCGGCTCCCTTTCAACTCGCTGAGGCTCCGGACGGCGTGGGACAACTCTGCCAAAGCGCAGAGTAAGTCGGCAGCAGCAACTTTTTAAATTGAACAAAACAAACTCCAATAATCAGGGGGAGATAACAACTTGAACCCCCTAACTTCGAAACTGCAAGTATTACTACTTTTGTGACTTTCTGACTCAAAACAGAAGCGTAACTGAGCGGAAGCGGCTTGAAAATGGTGCCCGGCTTCAGCGTTACAAGCTGAAAGTGAGAGTGGATTTGTAATTGTTATTTCAACTAGCTACAAAGTTGTGCTGTCTGTAATAAGGTGGAAAAGAAAAGAGCAAAAAATTTTTAAAAATAAGTCTGAGCCTGCTTCAATTTGAATCTTATCCTCAATTTGATTAAACCTGGGGGAATTTTTCAGAGGACTCTGTGGTGGTGGAAGAGGAAAAAGGATCTCCTTTTTTAGAAAAACTAGCCTATGTGGCAGAATGGCTTCTAAGCCTAAACAGGAAGGGAAGGCGGCGGGGGGGGGGGAATCCCCCACACATAAATCTGAGCAGCAGTCTTCTAGCCAGCAGAGCCAGAAAAAAGAGTTTGATTTTGAAAGTTTAAAAGATTTTATTACTCAGGCTCTGGATGAGAAATTTCAAAAATCACAACAGGAAATCAAGCAGGAGATTAATGAAATTAAAGAGGTGGTGCAAGAGAAATATGACAAGGTGACTAATAAATTGATGACTGTGGTGTCTGGTTTGTCAGAGGCAATTATTAGAACGGATGCTAAATTGGAAGAATTTAAATCAGAAGTGAATGTTAAAATGAAGGACACTGATTATAAAATTTCTGATGCTGATAATAAAATGCAGAGAGTTGAAAACGAAATTACGATGATGCAGTTCAGGTCCATGGAATTTGCTATAAGGCTTAGAGGTATAAGAGAGAATGAACGACAAGATTTGAGACAGATTTGTGCTGATGCTCTGGCTGTATTGTTAAAAATTAACCCTGAAGAGATTTTTTTACAAAATAGATAAAATTTACAGAGTGAATTCGTGGGTGGCCAGACAAATACAACTGCCTAGAGATGTGGTAATATATTTTACAGACAGAAGAATGAGAAATGATATTCTGCAAAAGTCTTTTCTTGCTGCTGTGCAAGTGGAGGGAGCTCAGATTGGAGTTTATAAAGAGTTGCCACCCAAGATGTTAAAAGATAGAAAAGATTTTTAGTGAATGAACTAAAAAAACAACAAATTCCATTTCGGTGGGATGCCCCAACTGGTATAATTTTGAGATACAATGGAGAGAGACATTGATTAAATACTGTTGAGAAGGCAGAACAATTTTATTCTACTGTTTTTAAAGAGAGATCGCCATCCCCATGTACATCTACTGTGTTGGAGATAAAGGAGAGTGACAAGGAGAAGCAACCTCAGCAAGAGATGGAAGAGCAGCTTAAGCAGTTGGAATCAGAGGCGGAGATACAGGGTGCTATAGGAGGTTTTCTGGAGGAGCCCCTGATAGAGCCCTCTCCCATTCTGACTACAAGAGATGTGGCTTTGGACCTAGTCCGGACGGCTGAAGCTAAACGTGCGTGTAACCCGAGCAATTTCTAAGCAACTTAAAGAAAAGCAGCAACAGGAAAGGTCCAAGTCACAACAATATAAGAAAGGAGTCAAGAGTACTATACAAGAATGTGAAGCCATGGGGGGAGCAAAGCCGAAGACTTCGGAAGATATTCGGCAATTCTGCTCGTCGCTTCAAAAAAGCCTACATGACGATTAAGTTTCTATCTTGGAATGTGAATGGACTAAACTCACCACAGAAAAGGAAGAAATTATTTACGTACTTGAGACAATTTAATAATGATATAATCTGTTTACAAGAAACTCACATTAGAACGCAAGACCAAAAATATTTGATAAATTCAAAACTAGGAACTCATTTTATAGCCTCAAATCTGGAAAAAAAGAATGGAGTGGTTATTTATATAAATAAAAGATTGTCAGCTAAAATCATAGAAGCAGATGAAGGCGGCAGGTTTATAGCAATTGAACTGTATACAGTAAGTGGCCAAATTCTAGTGATTTGAATTTATGCTCCTAACCAACAACAGGATCATTTCTACAAAACTTTGCATTCCAAAATATTGCAATGGGATTATAGATCTATTTTAATTATGGGAGATTGGAATGGAGTAATTGATTCAAAAATAGATAAAAAGAGTTTGGCGAAGTCAAGGACTAGATTACCACAGATTTTTTTTTTGATATGAAAGAAGATTTGGAATTAAAAGATATTTGGAGAATACATAACCCAAAAGATTTGGACTTTACTTTCTTTTCAGATGGACATAAATCCTTTTCTAGGATTGACTTTATTTTATTATCAGCTGATCTACTTGTTAAGGCAAAAAGAACAAAGATTTTTCCAAGAACTCTAACCGACCATAGCCCACTATGGATAGAAATGGAGATGGGAAAGATTGAGAGAAGATCATGGAGTGTTGTGGCCCCGCCCTCTGAGCCTGTCCCATCAGAGGAAGAAAGCTCCGAGCATGAGGAAGAGGAGTCAGCCAGGCCTCCCTCTCCAGGCCCCTCCCCTCTGGCACTGTCTCAGGTGCCGGCCGAGGGAGAGGAGATTAGCAGGGAGACAGGTGGCTCGGATGAGAGCGAAGGAGAGACATCATTCCTGGACGCACGCCTCCAAAGGCGTGATAAATGATTGCAGCAGCTCAGGAGGCGTGCTAGGGATTAGAACTGAGTCACTGGACCACATCCCAGAGACTATATAATAGAGGGTGGTGGCCAGTGATCCTTGTGACGAACAAAAGTAAACCTTGGATAGTCACTAAAGCCTCATCCAAAACTGCTGAGAGGAATAATAATTCTGTTGAACTCTTGTATGCTGAGTATATTATCTTTCTGTTTCTGTGGAAATAAAGCACTTGGCAGACGGTGTGTATATCGCTGCCAAGTTGGAGATAAAGACCTGGGTGTGTGCCAAGTGCTTCTTTAACCCTCGGCTGGCTGTGTTTGTGTGTGTGTGTGGACGGGGACAGATCATCTTGTTTGTCACCACATACTCCATCGTTAACCCACGATGGACCAACAGCTGCAGCAGCAGTTACAGCAGATGCTGGAGGTCAATCAGCTTCTGCAACAGCAAGTAGCACAGCTAACTGCCCAACTTGCTTTGGGAAATGCTCCTGCAGCTCCACCTCCTCCCCCTCCCCATCTGAGATGCCCAGTGAACGTGCCAGATAGGTTTTCTGGGCAGCAGGAGATGTTCCCGGCCTTCTTGGGGCAATGCCAACTGTTCATGGTGATGAGGCCGGAGGATTTTCCGGATGACCGGGCTCGGGTGGCATTTGTTATCAGCTCCCTCTCTGGCACTGCCGCCCAATGGGCCACACCCCTGTTGCTGCAAGATAGCCCCTTGCTCCTGGACTATCAGGGATTTTTGCAACACCTGCGCACCATGTTTGAGGACCCCCTCCAGGTGCAGACGGCAGCGAGGCACATCAAGGACCTCCGCCAAGGCAAGCGCCCCCTGCAGGACTATATTGCGGAGTTCCGACTGCTAGGCCAGGATTCGGCTTGGAATGAGGTGGCACTGATGGATGCCTTCCAGGACGGCCTCTCCAACGAGATGCAGGACAAGCTGGTTCGTGTGGAGGCGCCACAGACCCTCGACGCGCTGGTGACCCAATGCCTGCGCATCGACGCCCGCCTGCAATGGCGATGGCCCCGTCGGGCTCTTCCGGAAACACCGACAGCGTCGGCACCCCCGCGTTTCGCACCAACAGTGCTCCGGACCGCACCGCGTTTTGTGGCGATGGCTGAGGAGCCCATGGAGCTCGGAGCAGCCAGACCTCAACTGATGGCCCAGGAGCAGATGCGGAGATGCCAAGGGGGGTTGTGCCTCTATTGCGGCGAGGCTGGACATTTTGCCGCCTCATGTCCCCGGAAGCGGAGTGGACCGCTCAAGCCTGTTCCGGAGTCTCAGCGTGACCAGCTGGGAAACGGGCCAGGCCTGGCCTAGGGAAAACTCTGGGTCAGGCACGTGACCATGCCCCGCCGGAGTCGGAGGCTGTGGACTGTGAGCCCCCTCGGCACCTGATTTCGAACACCCGGGTGTTGTTGGCAAACCGGTCGGAGGGGCTCCAGGCGCATGCGCTGGTGGACTTGGGGGCCACCACGAACTTTATGGACCAGGCCTTTGTGGCCCATTACAAAGTCCCCTTGGTTTCAGTGGACCTTTCGTTGAGGGTCGAGACTATCAATGGGCGGGAACTCGTGGCGGGGCCCATCAAATTCGCTACCCAGCCCTTGCGCCTCGCCATTGGGAACCACGAGGAGGCAATCCAGTTTTATGTAATGGTGGATCTGCACTTTCCCTTGGTCCTGGGGATGGCTTGGCTTCGGGCGCACGACCCTCAGGTGGCATGGTCGAGAAACGCCATCTCGTTCCCGAGCCTGCAGTGTGTCGACCACCTTCGCCACACCTGTGCCGGCCAGGACGTCTCTGCCCCGAACGCCTCCTTGCCTCCAGAGCTGACGCCCTTCGCCGACGTGTTCAGCGAGAAGGAGACGGACCGCTTGCCCCCGCACCGACCCTACGACTGCACGGTGGACCTGATGCCCAACGCGCCCCTGCCCTCGGGACGCCTGTACTCCATGTCAGAGCCCAAGCTGGCCGCCTTCCGGGACTTTCTGGAAAAGAACCTGGCCCGTGGGTTCATCCGGCCTTCGACCTCCCCGCTCTCGGCCCCGGTCCTCTTCGTTAAAAAGAAGATGGGGGACTTACGCCTGTGTTGCGACTACCAGCGCTTGAATGCCATCACAGTGCGAAATCGCTACCCCCTGCCGCTGATCCCGGAGCTGATGGAGAGGTTGCGGGAGGCCTCGATCTTCACTAAGCTCGATCTCCGAGGGGCCTACAACCTGGTGCGCGTGAGAGAGGGGGACGAGTGGAAGATGGCGTTCGGCACTTGGTACGAACACTTCGAGTATACCGTCATGCCGTTCGGGTTGACCAATGCCCCCGCGGTCTTCCAGCACTTGATGAACGACGTGTTCCGGGACATGCTGGATCGGTTCGTGGTGATCTACTTGGATGACATTTTGATCTATTCCCGGACCCCGGAAAGTCACCTCCAGCATGTCCGCCAGGTCCTGCAGCGCCTGCGGGAGCACCAGCTCTATGCGAAGTTGGAGAAATGCTACTTCTTCCAGACTTCCATAGAGTTCCTCGGCCACATCATCACCCCCGAGGGCATCGCAATGGACCCACACAAGGTGGAGGCCTTGCGCAGTTGGGAACCCCTGCGTCGGGTGAAGGACGTCCAGTGTCTGTTGGGATTCGCCAACTACTATTGGACCTTCATCCTGGGCTTCGCCACCCTGACCTTGCCGTTGACCCAGCTCCTTCGGAAGAAGGTCCCGTTCCAGTGGGGGCCCCTGCAGCAGCAGGCCTTCGAGGTCCTCAAGCAGGCCTTCATCACGGAGCCAGTCCTGAGGCACCCCAATCCACACCATCCGTTCGTGGTGGAGACGGACGCGTCCAACGTGGCGATTGGGGCGGTGCTGCTACAGGCTCCGGTGGATGGCGGCACTCTTTTTCCCTGCGCTTACTACTCCCAGAAACTCAATCCTTCCGAGCACAACTACACCATCTGGGAAAAGGAGTTGCTGGCTATCAAGGCCGCGTTCGAGGCTTGGCGACATCACCTCGAGGGGGCCCGACACCAGGTGGAGGTGCGGACGGACCATCGGAACCTGGAGCACCTCACCATGGCCAGGAAGTTGAACCAGTGGCAGATTCGGTGGTCGTTGTTTTTCGCCCGGTTCAACTTCCACGTCACATACATTCCGAGCAACCTCAACCAGAGGGCGGATGCGCTATCCCATAAGCCGGAATACTTTTGACCCAAGGACTCCCTTTCCCCCTGGACGGTGCTGCCAGCGGACTCCTTGGCCGCGGTCCAGGAACCGGTGGACCTGCGGGCTCAGGTGCTGGAAGCGCAGCGACAGGACGACTGGTCGCAGCAGCGGAGAGCGGACGTCGGCCCCGCGTCCCCATGGACCGTGGAAGAGGGCTTGCTCAGGCACCGGGGTCGGCTGTATGTGCCCACGAGTCCGCTCCGAGCCCTCGTCATGAACCAGTGCCATGACAACCCCGTGGCGGGGCACTTCGGCTTCTTTAAGACTTTGAACTTAGTGACGCGAACTCTTTGGTGGCCTCGGGTACGGCACGACATGCATGCCTATGTGACGTCCTGTGTGACATGCCGACAGGCCAAAGCCGCATCCGGCCCCCCTCCTGGACTCCTCCAGCCGCTGCCGACACTGGAGAGACCGTGGGGAGCCGTCTCCATGGACTTCCTGACAGACCTGCCCCTGTCCGCCACGTTCACGACCGTCCTCGTGGTGGTGGATGCGCTCACGAAGATGGCACATTTCATCCCATGCCGCGGCCTGCCCTCGGCCCGCACCATGGCTCGCCTGTTCCTGCAGCACATCTTCCGCCTCCACGGCCTGCCGGACTGGGTGGTTTCGGACCGTGGGGCCCAGTTCACGGCCCGCTTCTGGAAAAGCCTGATGGCCGTGCTGGAGGTGCAGGTGTGCCTGTCGTCGTCGCACCATCTGGAGACTGACGGGGGCATGGAGAAGGTCATCGGCATACTGGAGCAGTACCTCCACTGTTTTGTCAACCAGCAGCAGGACAACTGGGCCGAGTACCTTCCCCTGGCGGAGTTCGCCTTTAACAACTCCTAACACACCTCCACCCAGATGACCCCGTTCCATGCCAACGTCGGATACCATCCACGGCTTTTCCCGTTGACCATCATGGACTCCCCTGTTCCCGAGACCCGGGACTTCCTCTTGGAGCTGCAGGCGGTGCAGCAACTGGTGCGGCGGCAGCTGATCCGGGCGAAAGAGGATTATAAACGGTTCGCCGATCGCGCCCGCCGGGCGATGCCACCGCTGGAAGTTGGAGATCGGGTGTGGCTGTCCACGAAACACCTCCCCACGGACCGGCCGGTGAGGAAACTGGCCCACCGCTTTATCGGTCCCTTCCCTATCGAGGCGGTCATCAACCCGGTGGCCTACCGGTTGACTCTACCCCGCTCCATGCAGCTCCACCCCATTTTTCATTGGTCCCTCCTGGTCCCTGAGGCCCCCGCGAGCCATCTCCGCCGCCCGCCGACGCCTGCCCCCCCAGCCGCAGCCGATGAGGACGACGCCTCGACGTATGAGGTGGACAGTATCCGGGACTCCCGTTGGCTGAAGGGACGCTTCCAATACCTCATCGCCTGGAAGGGGTACGGGCCCGAGGATTTCACCTGGGTGGACGCGTCTGCCGTACAGGCCCCTGACCTGGTGCGAGCTTTCCACGAACAGTTCCCGTCCCGACCCCATCCCGACCGTCAGACCTGGGGGAAGGGCCCTGTGGTGGGGGATAGTGTTGTGGCCCCGCCCTCTGAGCCTGTCCCATCGGAGGAAGAAAGCTCCGAGCATGAGGAAGAGGAGTCAGCCAGGCCTCCCTCTCCAGGCCCCTCCCCTCTGGCACTGTCTCAGGTGCCGGCCGAGGGAGAGGAGATTAGCAGGGAGACAGGTGGCTCGGATGAGAGCGAAGGAGAGACATCATTGTTGGACGCACGCCTCCGAAGGCGTGATAAATGATTGCAGCAGCTCAGGAGGCGTGCTAGGGATTAGAACTGAGTCACTGGACCACACCCCAGAGACTATATAATAGAGAGTGGTGGCCAGTGATCCTTGTGACGAACAAAAGTAAACCTTGGATAGTCACTAAAGCCTCATCCGAAATTGCTGAGAGGAATAATAATTCTGTTGGACTCTTGTACGCTGAGTATATTATCTTTCTGTTTCTGTGGAAATAAAGCACTTGGCAGACGGTGTGTATATCGCTGCCAAGTTGGAGATAAAGACCTGGGTGTGTGCCAAGTGCTTCTTTAACCCTCGGCTGGCTATGTTTGTGTGTGTGTGTGGACGGGGACAGATCATGGAGATTAAATGAAAATTTGTTTAGATATGAAAAAAATATAACAGAACTCAAAAAGAAGATGAAAGAATTTTTTGAAATGAATTTGAATAAAGGTACCCCTATTGAAATTGTATGGGATGCGAGCAAAGCATATATGAGAGGGGTACTTATTCATATGAATTCTAAACATAAACTGAATCGGCAAAAGAAAAGGTTTGAAATGGAAGCAGAAATAAAGAATAAAGAACAGTTACTTATTAAAAATCCAACAGATGAAAGAATACATTCTGCTATAAAACTTTTGAAAGATCAATTTCAGATGCTTATGGCGGAACAAACAGCAACAAATCTATAATATGCTAAACACAATACATTTTGTAATGCTAACAAACCGGGCAGATGGTTGGCGTATACACTAAGGAAGAAGCAGAGTATACGGACTATTGACAGTATTGATATTGGAGGGAAGGAAATTTTTCAACAAAAATTAATTAAAGAAGTTTTTGTAGATTATTATACTAAACTATATGCTAAAGATGATATGCAGAATGGACTTATAGAAAAATACTTAGAAAATAAAAGAGTTACAAAAATTACCAATCAACAAAAGGACAGAATGGATTATTTTATAACAGTTGAGGAGATTATTGTCGCAATTAAACAACTGAAAACGGCTAAAGCTCCTGGAACGGATGGTCTAACTGCGGTGTATTATAAAACTTTGCAAGCAGAAATGGTTGAACATCTTAGAGATTTATTTTGTAATATACAACAAGGGGGTAAAATACCCCCATCATGGAAAACAGCTTATATTTCTCTGATACCAAAAGAACAAACAGGTCCTAAAAAACCTGAGAATTTTAGACCAATATCTCTTTTGAATAATGATTATAAAATATATGCAAAAGTATTAGCCAACAGGCTGATGCCAGTTATTCAAGAGGTGATTCATGGCGATCAAGCGGGATTTATAGAAGGCAGATACATGAAGGACAATGTTAGGCAAGTTATAGATCTATTGGAATATCTTGAGAAGAATAAACAGATCCCTGCAGTGCTAGTTTTCCTGGATGCGGAGAAGGCCTTTGATAGAGTGGATTGGAATTTTCTATTAAAGACTTTAAAAAAGATGGACTTTGGGGATCAATTTATACAGGCGGTTTCAGCAATTTATCAAGAACAAAAGGCACAGATTATTATTAATGGAAGTTTGACAACAGATTTTAATATTGAGAAAGGAACAAGACAGGGTTGTCCGTTATCCCCATTGTTATTTATTTTAACATTAGAAGTCTTATTGAATACAATACGGGACTCGAACACTTTGAAAGGAATCGTGATAAGGCAAGAGGATTACAGAATAAGGGCATTTGCAGATGATCTGGTTGTTACCCTAACACAGCCGATGGAATCAATAATCCAGATGAAAGACATTATCAAAGACTATGGTACAGTATCAGGATTTAAATTGAACCAGAAAAAGACTAAGATGATAGTTAAAAATATGACACAAGATCGAAAACACGAACTTGAAAGGAGGGCAGGTTTTGAGATTGTACCAAAGGTTAAATATCTAGGAGTTCAGGTTGCAGCATCAAATATGAAATTGTTTCAAAATAATTACAAGGTGTTGTGGCGAGATGTACAGAAAGATATGGAGACCTGGAAAAAACTGCAGCTGTCTTTACTTGGAAGAATAGCAGCAGCTAAGATGAACATTTTGCCAAGATTTCTTTTTTTGTTTCAAATGATTCCGGTGCTTAAAAGTGATAAACAACTGAAAGCATGGCAAACTGGATTGAATAAGTTTGTTTGGAACAAGAAAAAACCGAGAGTGAAACTGAAAATTATGCAAGATGTTCCAGAAAGGGGAGGCCTTAAACTTCCAAACTTACAATTATATTATGAAGCAGCAGCTTTGACTCAAGCAAGTGATTGGTTTGGAAGGAAAAAGACTGGAACATTGAATATAGAAAGCTTTGATCTTGAATTTGGTTGGCATGCTTACTTATTTTACGAAAACAAAGTGGATAAAGTATTTAAAAGCCATATACTTAGAGACTCTTTGATGAGAGTTTGGAAGAAGCACCGATTCAAATGGGATTACAAAATACCGCTATGGCTGGATCTTGGTCATATTATGTGGAATACAAATATAATGTCACTCGGGGGTTTTTTATATAAAGTTCTTTTTACAGATGCGGGCAGATGGCAACTGAAGACATTAGAAACATTGTTGGACGAAGGGATTATCTTAACTTGGTTACAGTATAATCAACTTCAACTGAGATGGAAAGAGGACAAAAAAACTGGTATTATGTTACATGAGGAAGAATTGGTTAGACATATAAAAGAGAAAGGTCCAATGCATATTAAAAGGCTTTATAATGTTTTGTTAGAAAGGGATTCAGAAACTGAATTAGTTAAAGATTGTATGATTAAGTGGGCACAAAATTTTGTAGAGCCAGTGATGTTGGAAACATGGGAAAAAATTTGGGTTCAGAATGTTAAATTTACACAGTCGCAGAATTTGAGGGAAAATTTTTATAAAATGTTTTACAGATGGCATTTAGATCCTAAGAAATTGTCGTGTATGTACCCTAATGTTCAACCAAAATGTTGGAGATGTGACTGCTTAGATGCTACATATTATCATATGTGGTGGACTTGTAAGAAAGTGAAGGCTTTTTGGATAAAAATTTGGTGGGTCATGCAGAATGTTTTGAAGAAAAAAATCCAGTTTTCTCCACAATTGTTTTTACTGGGTATAGTTAAGGGTTTTACATTGGGTGAAACAAAGCTGATATTGTATATGATAACTGCAGCAAGACTACTGATAGGTCAATACTGGAAAAATGAAGACATGCCCACTATTGAGGAATGGACATTGAAGATGGCCAGCTTTGCAGAGATGGCGAAGATTTCAGCATATTTTAAAGATCGCTCACAAGAGACTTATGAGTGGGAGTGGAAAAAGTGGATAGACTATGTGCAGAACAAATATCAAATCAGGAAGTATCAGATAGCTTTTAACTGAAAGTATTATATAAAGATAGAAAGATAGAAATATTTGAATTTTGTGAAGATGAAAAAATATAGGGGGAGGAGGGGTTCAAGTTTTATAAAAAAAAGGGGGGGATTTTGATTTGGATTATATTCTGTGGGAGTCCGGGGGGGAGGGGTGGGTTAGGGAGGGTTAGGGGGGTTAGGGAGGTTAGGGAGGTTTGGGAGGGTAGGGGGGGGAAATGGGGAGAAAATGTAATTGTAAAACTTTTTCAATAAAAAAAAAAACAGTAACAGTGAAAAAAAAACAGTAAATTACTGGAATACCCCAAAATTGGGAAATTGTATTATTCATTAGCACAACAAAAGAAAAGAGGGGTGGTTCTATATATTAAGGAAACAATAAATGCCAGACAAATTTATATAGATGAAGAAGGGAGAATACTGATGGTGGAGGTAATAATAAATCAAAAACATATATTCTTTTTTAAAAAGGTTTTTTATTTTTTTATTTTTTACGAACATATCAAATCAATGCGTGAACAGTGTGGCACCTGGGTGTCCAACATTCTAATACAAATAAAACTAGTAAAATTAATCATAATTATTAGATTTAATCAACTTATATATTTCTAATAATGATACGCAATTATAATAAGTTGCAATCTGTCATTATTCAATTATTCCATGTTTTCTCTTATTGTTACTTTTGTTTTATTATATAAAAGAGTATACACTAACATTCCTCCTTCTCTTATTTCTATCACTTATTCTAACTTTTAATCAAATCACCTTTTCCTAAAAAAAAACAAACATTTTCTTTCTATCCTACCTAACTTCTAATCATGTAACCTACCTTAAAAAAAAAAAAGGAAAATGAGAGAAAAGGGAAAGTAAATCAAAACAACAACAGAAAAGAAAAATCATCTATCCATCATCCCTTGCCTGCTTCAATACTTTAATTGCTATGCTTCTTTTTTTCACTTGCCCCCCAAATTCCTCTCCTGGATCCCTATCTCTGTCAGAATCTGCTTCTTGGCTGTTCAATCTAGGTATTTCTCCCACTTCTACCCTCTTCCACTGCCTAGTTCCCCAAATTTCTGCCCAAGCCCTTATCTCCCTTTGAAACATCTCTTCCAACTCTCTTAATACATTCCCTCCCCCCCCCCCCCGTTTAATTCATCAATCACAGTCATTTCCATTGTTGTCTCCTCTTTGTCTTCTTCTTCCTTCGTTTCTTCTGCTGATTCCTCTCTTTCCTGGGCGTCTTGTTCTTTACTCATCATCCCTCATATGGTATTTTCCATTTTTCCCATAATCTCCTTAAATCCTTTCTCCATGGTGTATTTTGTGTTTTGGAAGAGTAACAGCATCTCCTTCGAAATGCCACCCATTTCTGCCTCATAAAGCATCTTATTTTATTTTTTAAAAAATTCAATTTTTCTCTAACAATCCAAGAACTATTTATTCAGTCCTTAAGTTGCCCTTCAGGAAGTGCACTAGTCCCAGTTCTTTATATCTCTTAGATAAACAGTAGGTTCCATTTAGGTAATCCCAAAAGTTATCCAAAGCCTCTTTACATCCCCTTTACAAGTTCAATCTTCTAGCATAACATTCAGGAATCCCTTTAGTTAAGAAAACTTCCTTATTTTCATATTTGGGTCTACAGTAATCACAGGGTAGTTAAAAGTAATCCAATAGATATTTTAACAGTCCTTCATGTAGATATTCCCAGGTTTGTACTTTTTCCTTTCATCAGCAGGTGGCACTCTCAGCTTAAATTTCAGTATTGCCACTAATCAAGTGTTCTTTTAGTTGTAGAACAATTATAAAAGCAGAATAAATTTTGTTAGTAAATGATTTCAGCATTTTAAAATACCTTCCGAGTACCACATCTTCCCAATTTGAGAGTCCAATTTTCTGTATATTTCAAAGTTTGTTATTTTCTCTCCTACACCCCTCACTTCCAATCTGGTAGTTTCTCAGAATGTTCAGATGCCACTTTAACAGATAATTCTGAGCAAATAGTTCTAAATTGTTCCTTGGGGTTGAATTTAAAGCAAAAGGAAATCCTCTCCCCCACTTCCAGTCACTGTTCACCTACTTTGCTCCAGCAGCAGTCTTAGATGTTCATCAGTTGTCCCTGCTTTGTAGCAGCCATCTTTAGCTGACTCTTCTTCTTGCTGTGGCTGAGAGGAAAAAGAAACCCCAGGTCAGACAGGAGAGCTGCGATTCTCCTTGACATCACAGGGTGCCCCTCTTTACTTCACCACCCCTAGAGGGTGGCTTTGGCTCCTCTTGGAGCCCACAAACAGGGAGAAGTCAGCAGAATGAACATGGAGACCCATTCACTGTGTCTGAAGGTGCTGCTAAGTCAACCAGAAGTCTCAAAAAAACATATATTCTTAATAGGAATATATGCACCAAAGAATAAACAAGAAGAATTTTACAAAAAACTACATAAGAAAATTATTGAAATGGATTATGAAAATATTTGTGTGGTAGGAGATTTTAATGCAATTGTAGACACAAAACGTGATTATAGAAGTAGTAAAGCAGGCAAAAAGGCAACAAAAACTTTCCCAAGGACTTTCTTTAAATTAAACCCCATCCCTCCTATGGGGGGGAACACAAGCAGCCTGAAGTCACCAAGCCACGCGAGCACCTGTTCCCTCCCCCACTTGTGTGCCTTCCAGGCCTCACTATGTTGATGTGGGTGAAGCCAGTGAGCACCCAGCTATTCTGCCCAAGCTACGGATCCCAAGGAACACAGCACACACAAACTCTGAACAAAACTTAGTTTACTCAAAAATGCAGTTTTAGCAAATGCCGGCTGTTAATAAAGCATTCTTAACAGCCTGCCAGAATTCCATAGATAAAATATTCAGAGTCTTACTTGAGTTGGCAGAAAGCCCAGAAATAAGGTTTGCAGAGATATCCCTTACTCTTGAGGAGACCTCCTCCTGAGGAACCACTCCTGCCTTTTGGAAGCTCTGCATCCTGTGCATTGAGAAGAGGCTCCTCCTCTTCATCCTCTTCACGTAAAGGAGCCTCTGGAGGTTCTGAAGGCCCTGACTGAATCCCTGTCTCTGACACCACCTCTTCTTCAGCCTCTTCGCTGTCCGACTCGAGTGCCGGCTGCACAGGCTGCTGGTGCAGCACCACACCAGCTTCCTCGTCATCGGGATCAGCAACAATCCATGCAGGCCGCTGGCGGGCCACAACACCAGCTGGAAGCCGCTGGAAATGGAGAAATGCCGGTTGGGCCAGCCGCCTGCTGCCAAGTCTTCCAGGAGCTGGGGCAGAAAGTCTTCCGGCAGCCAGGGCAGAGAGGCGGCAAAGGGAGCTGCAGCTCCACATGGGGAGACTGTGCCACCGATGCCATCCGAGCACTGAGGATGGCTTCCTCTGTGGCTTCCAAAACCCGGCTGGAAGCTGAGAAGCTGAGAAGAGGCCAGTCTTCCAGGAGCCAGGGCAGCCGCATGGAATTGAAACCATAGAGTGGGATGAGGTCTCTTCTTGGCTTCCAGCCAGGTTTTGGAAGCCACAGAGGAAGCCATCCTCAGTGCTCAGATGGCGGCAGTGGCACGGTCTCCCTATCCGAGGCTGCAGCTCCCTTCACCACCTCTCTGCCCTGGCTGCTGGAAAACTCTCTGCCCTGGCTTCCAGAAGACTTGGCAGCAGGTGGCTGGCCTAACCGGCATCTTCTCCATTTCCAGCGACTTCCAGATAGGGTTTGGAAGTCGCAGGGGAAGCCATCCTCAATGCTAGATGGGCACAAAGTGGCAAGAAAAGCTGGGTGGCTGCTCTGTTGCGAGCGGGGCAGGAATTTACAGGTGAGGGGGTGGATGGATGAATGGATGGGAGGCAGGCGAGCACCAAGAACGCTGGGGGGAAAGAGAATGAGAGGCAGCTCCCAATCAGCTAAGCTGATCTGCATGTCACAATTAAGGGGCCCAGCTGCCATTAGCTGACGGGGAAGGGAAGGGCTGCCTCCTGTGCTGGCCATGCCCACCCCTTCACTAGGGCTTATTTTCAGGGGAGGGTGTATATTTACACCCACCCCAAAAATCAGGCTTGGTCTTATTTTCGGGACATGTCCTATTTTCGGGGAAACATGGTGTGTGTATGTGTGTGTGTGTGTGTGTGTGTGTGTGTGTGTGTGTGTGTGGTGTGTGTGGTGTGTGTGTCACACATACACATATGTGTCAGTGGTGGGATTCAAATTGTTTTACTACCGGTTCTGTGGATGTGGCTTGGTGGGCGTGGCTTGGTGGGTGGGTCATGTGACTGAGTGGGTGTGGCCAACTCGACATCACTCATGGCAAGATCATGTCACCCACCAAGTCACGCCCACCAAGCCATGCCCACAGAACCGGCAGAAAAGGCAGCTCCTGCAGCCTGTCCCTTTATGGTCCCCCCTCCCCCTGTGTCAAAGTACCTTAAAGGGACTTAAGTCCGGCTGCCTTCTTAGCAGCTCCACTGCGATGCCATCCCTCTGGCGCAGCATCCCCTTTGCATTTTTGGAGCAAAATGACCCTCACTGCCACATCCCTGGCATCAGCTTGTATTATCTATCTATCTATCTATCTATCTATCTATCTATCTATCTATCTATCTATCTTATTATATCTATCTCTACAGATAGAGATAGAGATAGAGATAGAGATAGAGATAGAGATAGAGATAGAGATAGAGATAGAGATAGAGATAGAGATAGAGATAGAGATAGAGATAGAGATAGATAATACAAGCTGATGCCATTGATGTGGCAGTGGGGGCTGTTTTGCTCCCAAAAAATGCAAAGGGGATGCTGCAACCCTGCACCTACACTTCTCAGAAAGGCATTGGGTGGTGTGGGAGAAGGAACTGTATGCTGTTTGATTGGCGCTACTGACTTGGAGGCAATTCCTAGAAGGCAGTAAGCTTCTGTTTGAAGTGTGTACTGACCACAAGAACCTGGAAGCCTTAAGAACCCCAAGGAAGAGTTCCACTGTAGCTTATTGAAGGCCTTCCTTCACTTTGCCAGTGAACTGAGGAGAAGGAAATGGAATGTGGAGAATATATGCAGAGATCGTATATATGCAAAGCATGGAACCAGCAAGGTCACTGCTGCAGGTGCTTGAGAAAGAGATCATTCTCATAAAAAAAGACAGTCTCATAATTGGACAATGTGATCAATCGGGGTGGGGAGAAGGAGAAAGTATTGTTTAACAGGGCAAGTGTTTGCAGGGGAAACTAGAGCTGCTTTTCCAAAGCACCTGAAGGCCAGATAAGGAATAATGGATGGAAACTGATCAAGGAGAGATTCAACCTAGAAATAAGGAGAAATTTTCTGACAGTGAGAACAATCAACCAACGGAACAGCTTGCCTTCAGAAATTGTGGGAGCTTCATCACAGGAAACTTTCAAGAAGAGACTGGACTGCCATCTGTCAGAAATGGATTGGGGTCTGCTGCTTCGGCAGGGGGTTGGGCTGAATGACCTACAAGGTACCTTCCAACTCTGTTATTCTGTTCTGTTCTGACCACACTTGGAATACTGCATCTAGTTTTAGTCACCACCACAATATAAAAAAATATATTGAGAATCTGGACAACATGCAGAAAAGAGCAACAAAGATGATTTGGCGGCTGGAGATTAAAACATATGAAGTACGGTTGCAGAAATTGAGTATCTAATCTAGTGAAAAGTACAAGGGGAGACAAGATAGCAGTGTTCCAATATTTAAGGGGCTGCCACAAAGAAGAGGGGTCAACCCATTTTCCAAAGCATCAGAAGGCAAGACAAGAAGAAATGGTTGGAAACTAATCAAGGAGAGAAGCCTACTTAGTTCTAGTAGAACTAGAAGTAGAACTGAGTAGAACTAAGAAGTATAATAACTTATCAACCTTCCTTTACCATCATGGTTAAAATACCTTAGAGATTTGCCTTGTATAATACAGGTTTGTACCTATGGAAATTGGTGTCAAGATTGAACCATTTTGCATCTTTCAAAACTAATGCTTTTCAATTTGCCAGGGAACTGAGGGGAGGGAAATGGAATGTGGAGAATGTATGCAAAGATCATGAGAGCATGAAGCCAGCAAGGTCACCGCTGCAGGTGCTGGAGAAAGAGATGGACCATTCTCATAACAAAAGACCATCTCATAATTAGACAATGTGATCACCCAGGGATGGGGAGAAGGAGAAAGTATTGTTTAACAGGGCAAGCATTTGCAGGGGAAACTAGAGTTGGTTTCGTTTCTTCAGTATCAACATGGTGTATCCAATAAAGCTTTACTTTTGGGAATTCAATTCTCCCGAGAGTGTTTCCTTGTTTTGGGTTCGCTAATTGGACAATTGACAATTGGGATGGATAGAAGGAAGAGGAGGAGGAGAAAGACTACTTTTCCTACTGCACTAGGAACTTTTCTGTTTCTGCTCTCTATAAGTGGTTGAAACCCCTTTCAGGTCACAGGGCAACTAGGCAATGTAAATCAAGCCACTACGACCATCCCTTTGGAATGAGCTGCTTATACTAAGTGTACTGGTCATCCTTGGAAATAGATAATATCCAGTAAATATCCCAGTATGTTAGCATCCTGTCCCCACATCTTTCCATGTTGCAAAAAGTGATACTGGAAAAGATAATCAAAAAACAGATCTGCGAACATCTAAAAACAAATAGTTAAACTAGAAGCCAGCATGGATTTGTTAAAAACAGACCATGCCAAACCAATCTTATTTCATTCTTTGACAAAGTGACTAAGTTAGTAGACCAGCGAAATGCTGTGGACATAGTATACTTAGATTTCAGTTAGGTATTTGGCAAAGCAGATCGCAACTTCTTGGTAAGCTAGAAAAACGTGAGATTGCCATCAGAAATTGTGGGTACTTAGACTTCCGGTTTCCTTGTCTTCGGCGACGGCGGTGCCTTTTGAAGCTCCGCCAGCCCCGCCGCCTGTAGAGCCGCTTCGCGACCCAGAAGCGGCTCGAAAACTTCAAAATCCTCAGGATTGCTGAAGCAGAGATCGCAGGGCACAGGTCGAGCCCCTGTAACCCCCCAGGGAATTGTTTCTGGGGAGAGAACAGGCGCGGCTCCCTCCCAGCCTGCTGAAACTCGGGGCGACGTGGGACGATTCTGCTTTTGCAGAACAAGCCGGCTGCAGGAAACTCAAAGTGAAAAGAACCAGCCTTAATAAACAGCGAAATTACCTGAACCCTGAAACTTGGAAACGCAAGTATCAGCGCTTTGTTGACTTTTTAATCTGAGAAAAATGCGAATGAGTGAAAGTGCTTTGAAAAAACATGGCGCTTAGCCTTAGAGTTAACGAGCCAGCGAGTGTGGATTGGTGAAGTTATCTTGCTTTGTTACAAAGTTTCCAAGTTGCTACAAAGTTGCTTTGTTTGTAATAAGAGAAACAAGCGAAAAATTTCTCCTTTTTCAATACTTGACTTTGCTTTACTTCAGCTTTTATCTGATCAAATCTGGGGGACTTTTTTAGAAGTCTTTGTGCAGGAGGGAAAGGAAAAGGAACTTCCCTCTTTAGAAAAACTAGATTACGTGGCAGGATGGCTTCAAAGAAGCAGGAAGGGAAGGCAACAGGGGGGGGATCCCCCACACACAAACATGAAACGCAGCTTCCCCCTGCTCAACAGCTACAGACTCAGAAAAAAGAATTTGATGTGGGAGATTTAAAAGAATTTATTTCTAAAACTTTGGATGATAAATTTCAAAAATCTCAACAGGAAATAGATGATAAACTTCAAAAATCACATCAGGAATTTATGCAGGAAATTAATGAAGTTAAAGATATGGTGAAACAGAACCAAAACAAGGTGACCAAAAAAATATCAGAAGTGGCATCTGGCCTGGCAGAATTTATTGGGAAAGTTGATTTTAAAGTTGAAGAACTTAAATTAGAAGTTAATGTTAAGATGAAAGACAATGATTATAAAATTGCTGATGTTGACAATAAAATGCAAAGAGTTGAAGACGAGATTGTCATGATACAATTCAGGGCAATGGAGTTTGCTATACGGCTCCGAGGAATTCGAGAGGAGGAAAGACAGGATTTGAGACAAGTTTGTTCTGAGGCCCTGGCCAAGATTATACAAGTCAATCCTGATGTGGTTTTTCACAAAATAGACAAAATTTACAGAGTGAATTCCTGGGTGGCCAGACAAAGACAATTACCTAGAGATGTGGTCATATATTTTACAGATAGAGAAATAAGAAACGATATCCTGCAAAAATCCTTTTACACTTCTGTGCAAGTGGGGGGCTCACGAATTGGAATTTATAAAGAATTACCTCCTAAAATGCTGAAAGCTAGAAAAGAATTTGGCTTTCTTGTTAAGGAATTGCAAAATTTGCAGATACCTTTCCGGTGGGACGCACCAGCTGGTATAATTTTCAGATATAAGGGAGAAAGATATCGTTTGAATACCGTGGAGAAGGCACAGCACTTTTACACTACTATTCTCAAGGAAAGAACACCATCTCCACGTACATCTACAGTTTTGGAGATTAAAGAGAGTGAAGAGAAGCAACCTCAACGAGAATTGCAAGAACAGTCTAAGCAGGATTTAGAGGAAATGCAAGGCGCAGAAGGAGGTTTTTTAGATGAGCCTTTGCTGGAATCTTCTCCAATCTTGGATTCGGTTCGGATGATTGAAGTTAAGGATCAACGTATAACTCGAGCTCAATCTAAGCTACTTAAACAAAAGCAACAACAACAACAGGAAAGACAAGACAAGGAGGCAGTTAAGAGTACTGCACAAGAGACTGGAGCCATGGGGGGAGCGAGATCGAAGCTTTCGGATGACCTTCAATTATTCTGCTCTTTGCTCCAAAAAGAGGGAGATGATGTTTAAGTGTTTATCTTGGAATGTTAATGGGTTGAATTCAGTACAGAAAAGGAAGAAATTATTTACATATTTGAAACAATTTAATAATGATATAATTTGTTTACAAGAAACGCATATCACAACTCAAGATCAAAAATATTTGATAAACTCCAAACTAGGAATACATTTTATATCTTCAACTTTGCAAAAAAAGAATGGTGTGGTTATTTATGTAAATAAAAAGTTAACAGCTAAAGTTATAGAAGCAGATGAAGATGGTAGGTTTGTAGCAATTGAATTGCTTACAGCAAATGGCCAAATTCTCTTGATTGGAATTTATGCTCCCAATCAACAACAGGACCATTTCTATAAGACGTTACATACTAAAATACTGCAATGGGATTACAGATCTATTTTAATTATGGGAGACTGGAATGGAGTAATTGATTCTAAATTAGATAAAAAGAGTTTGGCAAAGTCTAGGATCAGATTACCACAGACCTTTTTTGACATGAAAGAAGATATGGAACTAAAAGATGTTTGGAGAATACATAATTCAAAAGAATTGGACTATACTTTTTTTTCTGACAGACACAGATCCTTCTCTAGGATTGACTTCATTTTGTTGACAGACGACTTACTTGTTAAGACAAAAAGAACAAAGATTTTTCCAAGAACTTTGACTGACCATAGCCCAGTATGGATAGAAATTGAGATGGATAAGGTTGAGAGACGTTCTTGGAGATTAAATGAGAATTTGTTTAGATATGAAAAAAATACAACAGAACTTAAAAAGCATTTGAAAGAATTTTTTGAAATAAATTTGAATAAAGGTACCCCAATTGAAATTGTGTGGGACGCAAGTAAAGCTTATATGAGAGGGGTACTTATCTACATGAACTCTAAACATAGACTGTTCCGACAAAAGAAAAGATCTGAACTGGAAATAGAAATAAAGAATAAAGAGCAGTTACTTATTAAAAATCCAACAGATGAAAGAATACGTAGTGCTATAAAGCTTTTGAAAGACCAATTCCAAATGCTTATGGCGGAACAAGTTGCAACAAACTTACAATATGCGAAGCATAACACATTTTGTAACGCTAATAAACCGGGCAGATGGTTGGCTTACACATTGAGGAAAAAACAAAGTATACGGACTATTGATAGTATTGATATTGGAGGGAAAGAAATTTTTCAACAAAAATTAATTAAAGAAGCTTTTGTGGACTATTATACCAAACTATATGCCAAAGAGGAGGTGCAGAATGGACTTATAGAAAAATATTTAAATGATAAAAGAGTTACAAAAATTACTGATCAACAAAAGGAAAGAATGAATTATCCTATAACAGAGGAGGAGATAATAGTAGCAATTAAACAGTTAAAAAAAGCCAAAGCTCCTGGCACGGATGGTTTGACTGCAGTGTATTATAAAACTTTGCAAGCTGAAATGGTGGGACAACTCAGAGATTTATTTTGTAATATTCAACAAGGGGGTAAAATACCCCCATCACGGACAACTGCTTATATATCCTTGATACCAAAAGAACAAGTCGGTCTTAAAAAACCAGAGAATTATAGACCAATATCTCTTTTGAATACAGATTATAAAATCTATGCGAAAGTACTAGCCAACAGGTTGATGCCAGTAATCCAAAAGGTGATTCATGATGATCAAGCAGGATTTATCGAGGGCAGACATATGAAGGATAATGTAAGGCACGTAATAGATTTATTGGAATATCTTGAGAAGAATAAACAGATTCCTGCAGTGCTGGTCTTTCTGGATGCAGAGAAGGCCTTTGATAGAGTGGATTGGAATTTTCTATTAAAGACTTTAAAAAAGATGGATTTTGGGGATCAATTTATACAGGCGATTTCAGCAATTTACCAAGAGCAAAAGGCACAGATCATCATTAATGGAAGTTTGACAACAGAGTTCAAAATTCAAAAAGGAACAAGACAGGGATGTCCGTTGTCCCCACTTTTATTTATTCTAACACTAGAAGTCTTGCTAAATACAATACGGGACTCTAATATCTTGAAAGGTATAATGATTAGGCAAGAGGATTACAGAATAAAGGCATTTGCAGATGATCTGGTTGTTACCCTATCACAACCAATGGAATCAATAATCCTGATGAAGGACATTATACAAGATTATGGTAAAGTTTCAGGTTTTAGACTGAATCCAAAAAAGACTAAAATGATAGCTAAAAACATGACACAAGATCGTAAACATGAGCTTGAAAGGAGGGCAGGTTTTGAGACTGTACCTAAGGTAAAATATCTAGGAGTTCAGGTTGCAGAATCAAACATGAAATTGTTTCAAAATAACTATGAGGTGTTGTGGCGAGAGGTGCAGAAAGATATGGAGACTTGGAAAAAACTGCAGCTGTCTCTACTTGGAAGAATAGCAGCAGTTAAGATGAACATTTTGCCAAGATTTCTTTTTTTGTTTCAAATGATTCCGGTGCTTAAAAGTGATAAACAATTGAAAGTCTGGCAAACTGGACTCAATAAGTTTGTCTGGAACGAGAAAAAGCCGAGAGTGAAATTGAAAATTATGCAAGATGTTCCAGAAAGAGGAGGTCTTAAACTTCCAAACCTACAGTTATATTATGATGCAGCAGCTTTAACTTTAACAAGTGATTGGTTTGGAAGTAAAAAGGCTGGAATATTGAATGCAGAAAGCTTTGATCTTGAATTTGGATGGCATGCTTACTTATTTTATGATGACAAAGTTGATAAAGTATTTAAAAGTCATATACTTAGAGACTCTTTGATGAGAGTTTGGAAGAAGCACCGACTCAAATGGGATTATAAAATACCGCTATGGCTGGATCTTGGTCATACTTTGTGGAATACAAATATAACGTCACTCGGGGGGGTTTTATACAAAGAGGTTCTTTTTACAGATGCGGGCAGATGGCAGCTGAAGACATTGCAGACACTGTTGGACGAAGGGATTAATCTAACATGGTTACAATATAATCAATTACAATTGAGATGGAAAGAGGACCAAAAAACTGGTATTATGTTGCATGAGGAAGATTTGGTTAGACGTATAAAAGAGAAAGGTCCAATGCATATCAAAAGGCTTTATAATGTTTTGCTAGAAAGGGATTCAGAAACTGAATTAGTTAAAGACTGTATGATTAAGTGGGCACAAAATTTTGAAGAACCAGTGATGTTGGAAACATGGGAGAAAATTTGGGTTCAGAATGTTAAATTTACACAGTCGCAGAACCTGAGGGAAAATTTCTATAAAATGTTTTATAGATGGCATTTAGATCCCAAAAAGTTGTCATGTATGTACCCTAATGTTCAGCCAAAATGTTGGAGATGTGAATGTTTGGATGCTACGTATTATCATGTTTGGTGGACCTGTAGGAAAGTTAAGGCTTTTTGGATAAAAATTTGGTGGGTCATGCAGAATGTTTTGAAGAAAAAAATTCAATTTTCTCCACAACTGTTTTTATTGGGTATAGTTAAGGGTTTTACATTGGGTGAAACAAAATTGATATTGTATATGATAACAGCAGCAAGATTGTTGATAGGCAAATACTGGAAGAATGAAGTTTTGCCCACTATTGAGGAATGGACTTTGAAGATGGCCAGTTTTGCAGAGATGGCGAAGATTTCAGCATATTTAAAAGATTGTTCACAAGAGACTTATGAATGGGAATGGAAAAGGTGGATAGAATATGTTCAGAACAAATATCAAACTAGAAAGTATCAAATAGCTTTTATTTGAAAATAATGTATTAGAAATATTTTAAAGTAATGAGGTAAAGAGAAAAATTATACAGGGGAGGGAGGGGTTCAAGTTTACATATAAGTGTTATATTAAGGGTTCTTTATGAGTATGAGTATATTATAGGGAAGTCTGGGGTGAGGGGAGGGTTAGGGAGGGTTAGGGAGGTTGGGAAGTTTGGGGGGGAGGTGGGGGGGAAAAAAGGGGTGAAAATGTAATTGTAAAACTTTTGCAATAAAAAAAAAGAAATTGTGGGTACTTCATCACTGGAAGTTTTTAAGAAGAAACTGGATAGTCACTTGTCTGAAATGGTGTACAGTCTCTTGCTTGAGCAAAAAATGGTGTATGGTCTCTTGGTTGGACTAGAAGACTTCCAAGGTCCTTTCCAGCTCTATTCTGATTGATTCATTTTGGGGAGAAACCTCCTGCAGTCTGTATGGCAAAAGTTTGTTCAGTTCTGACTCTCTGCCTACCCAAAATTTTCATTTTGACTGAAGAAGTTACTTGGATGAGAAACAAAATGTCTCAGTTTTAATAAACTTCAGTCCACTTGCCATGATTTAACCTTTTTAGATAAATTGGTTAATTTTCACTGACCAGCTCTGCATTATGCAATCCTTTAGCTATTTCATACCCCTTCTTTAGCCATTTTAGTGGTATTCCTTTCAGATATTTGTTTCCTTCTTTCCTTCAATTTGTTTTTCATGTTTCTGGAAGTCTTTAATATATAGTTCCCCAAATCCTGACCTGCTTAAGCATTTAATCACTTGTATCACTCTTCATCAAATCAGATCAGGCCCCAAGCTAACTGGCAGAGTCAGTTCTTCAGGCCCGCAATGAAAGGATAGGAGGGTTAGGGTGACTTCACACCAGGGGGCAAGATGTTCCAGAGGACAGATGCAAGAGCAGAAAAGGCCCTTCTACTGGACCCCACTAGCTAGAACAATCGGGCCGGCAGGGCCTGCAGCATGACAGGGCCTCCTCTACTGGCACGGGTGGGATGAACCAATCCCAGTGGGATGAGACGGTCTCTCAAATAGCTTGGACCCATGCCATGAAGGGCTTTAAAGATGAATACCAATACCTTGAATTGGACCTGGAAGCAGACAGGCAGCCAATGCAGATTGCGGAGCAGTGGTATTACATGGTCATCCCTCAGACTCCAAGAATTGCCCGTGCCACCGCTCGCTGCACCAGCTGCAGCTTCCAAATTTGAAAAACATACTACATTGTTTCCTTCTTGGAGAATTGTATGATTTTCCTTTAAGGCAGTGTGTATTTTATAGCTTCTCAACTACCAAATTACATTTGGTACAATTAAAACACAGGATAAATACCCACATAGAAACTAAAATACATGGAAAACCAATACAAATTTCTCAATACATTACCCTAAACAAACTAGTTTTCTGGAAATTCACAGCAACGTCCATTAATACACAATATTTTATTTTTAGAAATTCATTATTTCTGGGTTACTCAAACCATATAATGTAATTACATTAATAATTATTCTTACCTGGGTTATATGTTCTCTTTCCTCCAATTGATTAGGAAGATTATGGCAATCATTATGAATCTGTGGATTCAGCAGAGTTTTTTGATGCTCCATAGTAAAAACAGGAAAGAAAGGCCTAAGGAATTTAAACTCACTGCTCAGAGACCCATCAGTTAAGCACACTTCATAGCTGTAGGCCTGGGAAGATGTCCCAGTATTAGGATCCACACACTTCTCTTGCAAATTTGGTCCCATCGGAAAATTCGATGCAGAATGAGAACTTCCTAAGAACTTCTTTTGCTTCTGAAACTTGGTTGCAATAAACACCATAACAGAAAGCAGAAAAATGGATGAGATGGCAACCAAACAGATAATCAAATACAGTGTCAGAGTATGATCTCCCTCCTGCAGGACTTCACCCTTAGGATTATCCATAATTTTTATGTAAGGATCAGAGAAGCCGTCCACTAGAAGAATTCTTAGGGTCACAGAGGCAGACTGAGGAGGATGCCCATTATCCCTAATTGCCACAATAAGAGTGTGTTTGAAACTGTCTCGGATGTTCACCGGCCTCATAGTTTTCACCTCCCCATTCTGAGTCCCAACAGTGAAGAGACTCGGATCTGTGGCCTTCAGCAACTGATAGGAAAGCCAAGAATTCTGCCCTGAATCTCTGTCCACTGCCACCACTTTGGTGACTAGGTAGCCTGTCTCTGCTCCCCTGGGAACCAGATCATTTGATGGAGAAGTGCTGTTCTGAAGGGGGCAGAGGATGAAGGGGGCATTGTCATTTTCATCCGTGATAAGAACTCGGACCATCGTTTCTGAGCTCAGGGGAGGTGAGCCCTTGTCTACAGCCCTCACCATCACCTGGAAATCTTGTATATCCTCATAATCTATAGATCGAATGGCATATAAATTCCCAGTTTCAGAGTTGATGGAGATGTAAGATGATGCAGGCTCTTCCCTGATCTTTCCAAACAAAAGAGAATAGGTTACTTTGGCATTCTGTTCTGTGTCCACATCTGCAGCATGGACTGATCCAATGAACAGTCCTGGAATGTTGTTTTCTCTTAAGTGCAAATTGTAGAAACCTCTTTCAAACATTGGAGGGTTATCATTGATGTCTGAAAGTTGAATGCTAATAACTGTGATTGAAGTGAGTCTGGGAGAACCTTGGTCGATGGCTGTGATGGTGATGTTATAACATGACATTTGTTCTCTGTCCAATGGCTGTTGAGTCACAAGCTGGTAATAATTGTTCTCAGTCAGTTTTAGAATAAAAGGCAGGTTTTTCTCAGTGCTGCAGGTAGTTCTGCCATTGTCTCCGGAGTCTTGATCTCTGATGCCAAAAAGTGCCACCAGTGTTTCTGGGGGAGAATTTTCTGGTAAAGGATTAGTGATGGATGATACAATTATTTGTGGAGCATTGTCATTCTCATCTTCAATGTCAACAAGAACTTTACAGTAAGCAGACAATCCTCCTCCATCTGTGGCTTTGATATTGAGTTGATATTTACTGTTTATTTCATAATCAATTTTCCCTACGAGTGTAATTTCCCCAGTATGATTGTTTAACCTGAATGATCGGAGTACATCTGCTGGTGCTTGGCTAAAAGTGTAAATGATGTGAGCGTTGGATCCAATGTCTTTGTCAGTGGCTTCAACTTTAGCAACCAATGAACCTGGATGACTATTTTCCATTAGCTGCACTTTATACCCTGTTTGTTCAAATTGGGGCACGTTATCATTGATATCCAGAATATCAATAATTATCTGTGCTGTTCCAGTTCTCCTTGGGATCCCTCCATCCACAGCTTCCAGAGTGAGAATAAACTGAGGGATCACCTCGCGGTCTAACGGTTTTGCCAAAAGCAGTTCTGAATATTTGCTGCCATCGTTTTGACTTTGTATGTCCAGCTTAAAATATTCGCTTGTGCTAAGTATATAGTTCTGGATAGCATTTTTTCCTTTGTCTAAATCGTGGGCTGTCTCCAAGGGGAAACGTGCATTTATGGGAGTCTGCTCAGGTATTTCAAAAAGGAATTGATTCTGAGAGAATATAGGGGAATTATCATTGACATCTTCTACCTGAACTTCAATTTTGAAGAATTGAAGAGGATTTTCCAGCAAAATTTCAGAGAATAGAGTGCAAGGATCACTCAGACCACACAAAGCTTCTCGGTCAATTTTATCCCTCAATATTATATTTCCAGAATGGGGATCCAGCTGGAAATCCTGCCTGGAACTCTTAGAAATCAACTGTGCTCTGCGAGCAGAAAGCTCCTTCACATCTACTTTCAAATCTTTTAGCACATTTGCTACTATTGATCCAGCTTTCTTCTCCTCAGGCACTGAATAGCGGAATGGTTCACACAACACACCAGAGCTACATAGAGAAATAAAGAATAAGACCACTTGCCTGCTAGGACGAGAGACTTCCATTTTCCCAGCCTCTTTCAGGGAAGGTCATGCATTCAATAAGATTCTTTGTAAAGCAATTCCTATAATTTCCTTCATAGTTGTGATCAGAATCCAATGGGAGTTATTTTTTGGTATTCATACTGGATACTTTCTTCGAAAATTTCTCAAGATTTAATTGAAAGCTGTTGCCTTTTGTTGTGAGATTCCTTTGTCTAATGACTGGATCATTCTGAAATAAATGAATCTCTCCTTTTACTGTTTGGTGCAATAGCACCACCTTGTGTGTAAAGTAAAATGTAGCACTGAATTTCTGAAACTCCTTTGAAAAGGGCATTTATTTAAAGTACAGAAAAGTGTGTGCATCTTTTCAAAAGAACAAAATGTTATACAATCTTGGTGTCTTTTGTCATATCAAAATAATATATTAATAGCTTTCAATTTAGAGAAAAAGGATTCCTCCCAAAATGTAAGAGCTATCATTTTTGGTATGGTTGTGATATGAATGTGTGTATAAGAATGTGTATAAAGTACTGTAAGTACAAGAATCCAGAGGAATATCACTTGTGTTTTTTATTTTTACTTGCACCTTTTCATGTCATATGTTTATAATGACCATGTAGGAAGGAAATTAAGCAGCCAGGAATCTAAATTAAAATGTCTCCATTTGCAGAGGTTGCCACTGCATTTGTTTGTTTCTTTTTTCTTATTACTTTCTAGAGGTTTTTTCCTCTCTTGTCTGTCTAATGTTTTGTTTTGGATTTTTAAAATATATTTGTAACAAATATGATGTAAACAGAAGAGAAGAACAGGAATGAACAATTGACTATCATGTTAGACCATCTTGGAAAAGGGATGCAGACTGTATTCTTATATATCATCTCTAAAAATTCAGACATTTTCAATGTATCTTTGAAGCTGAGGTGTAGACAGACAACAACCTGTGTCACATTCAAATTTCCAGAGGCATAGCTTTAATAAATTATCTAGCAAAGGTTACACCTTAATATGTAATGTTGTTTACCTTTCATGTCTTAGAGCTGACTTAATCAGCTGCATGAAGTATAGGTTTTTTTAAATATAATAATAAGCTGACTGTGTGATGAACCATAATAATAACAATTGCAAGGGGCAATTTTCCTTGGAACAGCTTACATTGTGCAATGAAATTGTTAACACCATTGAACAACATCTGCCTATCCCAGCTCCTTGGGAGGGACACAATAGGTGAATAAAAGTGTCAAATCCAGTTTGATCCAGTTGATTGTGAGATGCACTAACATGTTTGTTACTGCACTGATTCTCCTGTCAACTATAGTGAAAAGGTCAGGCCATAGTTATCAAACATCCAAAATATCTGCCAGACTATCACATCTCCTTTACATGGATATATGAATCTGTATGGAAAAGCGCTATCTGAAATAGAATCATTGTTCAATTATGTCCATATATAAGGTCAAGACATTGCAATAGAATTTGGGCTCAACCAATGTTCCACTCTCACCACCAACAGGGGGAAAATGGTGAAAACCATTTTAATTCCATAGGGAATTAAGATGCCCTATGGAAACTGCATTAAGAGTCTGGAGGAAGACGATCAGTACAAATACCTGGGCATCCTTCAAGCTGAACATCTTTCAAGCACACCAAAGTTAAGAAGAAGATCAGAAATGAATACATCATGAACGTGAAAAAGATTTTAAAGTCCAAATTCAGTAGAGAAAATGACATCAAGGAAATTAACACCTGGGCAATCCCAATCATTAGATTCACCTGGGCAATCCCAATCATTAGATTGAATAATGGATTCAACTCAAGCAGAACTCAAGCCTTGGCTAGGAAGACCAGAAAAATAATGACAATGACTTAAGCCAGAATTAAGAAGACAGCAACGGACAGCCAATAACATTTCTGCAAAGAAGCTGAAGAAACAGTGGACCACCTAGTTAGCTGCTGCAAGAATATCACACAGATTGATTACAAATAACAGCATGACAAAGTAGCAGCAACAACGGCATGACAAAGTAGCAACAATGCTACTTTGCAGAGCTGCAAGAATACTGTTGGCCTGCAAGCAAGAACTGGTGGGATCATAAAATGGAGAAAATAATAGAAAATGAAGAAGCTAAAGTGCCCTGAGACTTTAGAATTCAAACAGTACCTGCCACATAACATCCGAGACTTAATAATTGTTGTTAAGAAAGACCAAAAACAACAACACCTGGATAGTGGATGTGGCAATACCTGAAGACAGCAGAATACAAGAGAAAGAACTGCAGAAGATAACAAAATACAAAAACCTGCAAATAGAAATAGAACAACTGTGGCAAAAGAAAGCAAAGGTAGTACCAATAGTAATAGGCAACTTGGTTGCAATCCCAAAATAGTTGGAGCATCACTTGAAAACCATGGGCATTGAAAAAAATCACCATTAGTCAATTGCAAAAGGCAGCTTTACATCCTGCAATGATACTTTTAACATCATTAAACATCAACATCTACCAGATCTTTCAGAAGGATTTAATAGGTGGATATAAATGCCAAACTCAATCTAAACATCTGGCTGATTGTGCAACCAATCAATATTAATATGATCCTTCAATTTTAGGCAATGTTATTAGGTGGTTCCAGTTTTTACTGATGCTTCTGATATCCAGGAACTACAAAATCTTTATTCAGTCTGTTACACCATTATAGTTTTTACTAGGCAAATCTGCCTTGGACTTTCAGATAAACTTAGGGCTGTGATATCAAGCAGGTAATAAATAAATGGAACCTTTCCCAAAACAAGATAGATATATTTCTGAAAAATGTATGGCCAATACAACTTAGCAATTCATTGTTTGCCCATCCTCTATTCCTACTTCCAAATACAGCTACTTTTTGTGTTTGTGTGAGCAAATATTAAACAAATCAAAAATGTATCCTCAATCATGGGTAGGAATTGAATCTGGGCCTCTTATTTATTAAAAAAACAAAATAAATAAATACTCTCTGACACTGAACTGCTCTGGTCCTTCTCAAACTTGGTACTAACCATGTACACTTACAAACTGCATGCTATTTTCCCCAAATCCAGGCTGGCAGTGCGGAAGTTGGATTAAACATCCTTGGGAGTTGAATGTAGAGACACAAGAGTGATGAAAAGTTGTGCCTTCCAAGATGGCATGCACTGTTCCAAAGGACTAAGGTTAATGTATACCGGGTTTTACATAGTTTCTCAAACTGGATTGCAACTCAGAGAAATTTAAAGAAATGTAGAGGGCAACCTTGTCTTGACAAAATGATAATACTATCAACATTTGCTCTGGGTTGTTAGAATTAACCAAAAGATTCTGATAGAAAATACAGCCATTTGTCCTTTAAACTAAGCAGTGAGTAAAAATACAAGCTGCAGAATAAAAGCTCACCAAGAAAAACTTCTTCCCATCTCTCAGTCTAGGGAAAGTTCCAGGCAGACTGCCAAGAACCACTTAGCAAGATGATACATTGTTGCAATAAAGAAAACCACAGGAATGCAGCTAGAGGCAGCACCTTTGCTTTCAGCTAAAGCAATCAGTATTGACAGGATTAACACAAGAAAGCTAAGGTAATCAGTATTGACAGGATTACGAAAATAGCCACATCCAAACTCACTGGCTTTACATCTCCATCCCCTTCCAGTGGCTAGGATTAACCTCTTCCTCCCTGAATGACCACGCCCAAAGAAATTATCCCATCAAAAGGCACACCATCAGACCCCAGAAAGAGCATGAGCATAGTGAGGCCTGGGGAGAGGGTACAAGGGTGTGTGAGTGTTTGGCAAGGTGCAACGTGACTGCAGAGAGGCTGGGGGAATGCATGCGGCTGGGTAAGATTTACCTGAGCAGTTTGCAACCCTGCCTGTCAGGTTCTCCATTGAAACTGCTTGTGGGAAACCTGTACCGAAGGTTGCAAATTGTGGCCACATGATCATGGGATGTAGGGCCATCCTATGTGTTAGCTGGCTGCCAAGTGAATCTCAAAATCTAGAAAGAGTATAACAACTCCAATAATTGCTTCACTGGTCAGCTGGCTGGCTCGGAACCCACTGCTGATGTCACTGTCTTCCTAAAATAAACTTCTTTCCAGCAGCTTGCTTCCTTGTCTATTTGTTCTCAAGCGCTGACAGCTTCATCCCAGCTGGAGGGACGAATCTTGGAAAGTTTTTTTTAAAAAAAGTTTTTTATTTTTATTTTTTATCAACATATTCAAATGTACATTTTTTTATTCATCAGTAATCATTATTCAATCCTCTTATTCTTTAATTTCCATTTGTTAATTATTTGTTTGGGCCTGCTCTCCTACCATCTCTTTTTTTTATTTTAATACAACCTTTCCTTCTTCTTCTCTCTCCTCTTCTTTCTGCTTCCCACTTTCTTCATTCCTCCTCTCCTTCCCTTTTCTACTTCCTCTCCTCTTTCCCCTTTCCTCTCTTCTTCCTCCCTATCTTACCCTCTCTCCTCCTCTTTTTTCCCCTTCTTTCTTCCCCTCCTTTTCCCATTCTTCTTTTCTTCTCTTCTCATCTTCCAACTCTCCTCCTTTCCCCTTTTCCACTTTTCCAATTTAGTCTGAGATGATATTCAAGCAACCCCGATTTCTAATCACATATATCTTCATTTCAAATTTCTTTTCCATTTTATAATTATATCTCTTCTTACATTCCTGTACATTATTAATCAATACATGTATCATCTGGGTATAACATTCTTGTGCCTCCATATCATCATTTCTCAATATATACATTTATCTTTCTTTTTTCATTTAATTCTAATATAGTACACCTTACTTATCCCAAAATTCTTATCTCTGCCATGGTTATTGTCTATACTCACTTTCTATCCATTGATAAAATTTTCCCCATATGTTGTAATACTCTGATTTTTCTTTCCCTTTAATTGCCAATGTCAACCTATTCATTTCTGCACAGTCCAATATTTTCTTAATTACCTCTCCCTTTGTAGGAATTTTTTCTGTTTTCCAGTTTTGTGCAAATACAATTCTCGCCGCCGTTATTACATGTATTATCAGATATATGTGTTCTTTACTATATTTCTCTGAAAGAATACCTAACAGGAACAATTCTGGTTTTAAGTCAATATGTTGTTCTGTCATTTTCTCTAGCCATATTCTAATCTTTGTCCAATAAATTTCTCGCTTCTGGACATGTCCACCACATATGATAATATGATCCCAGCACCTGATGGCATTTCCAACATTTAGCTGATTTATCTTTAAACATTTTTGCTAATCTTTCTGGTGGCATGTGCCATCTATAAAACATTTTATACAAGTTCTCTTTGTATGCTGTGGCCATTGTTAATTTACAATTTCTTTTCCATAGTTGCTGCCATTTATCTAATTCAATCAAATATCCAAATTTTTTTGCCCATGCTATCATTGTTTCTTTGACTTGTTCTTCTTCTAACTTCACTTCCAGTAAATAATTATACAGTTTCCTAATCACTTTTCCTCAGTTCCTGTGAATTTCTCATCTAATACTGTCATTTCCAAGTAAAAACCGTATAACTTTGCATCTTTTTCATATCTCGATTGTATTTGCAGCTGAGTATACCATTCCATTTCAATCCCTTGTTTGTCTAATTCTTGTTTTGTTTTCAATTCCCCTTTGCTGATAACATATCTTTATATCTTATAATATTTCTCATGTTAATAAGATTTGAATGCACAAATGCTTCCATTGTTGAAAGCCATATTGGTATTTTCAAATAATGTTTCTCTCTAATTTTTTCCCATACTAATAATAATGCATTTCTCACATAGTGCCTTTGAAAATAGCTATGCATCTTGTTCTTCCCATACCATAAAAAAGCATGCCAACCCAGTTGTAGATCATGCCCCTCTAAAGTTAATAATCTTGTGTTTCTCAACACAATCCATTCTTTTATCCAAGATAGTGCTGCTGCTTGATAATATAGTTCCCAGTTTGATAATCCAAATCCCCCTCTTAATCTTGCATCTTGTAGCATTTTCATATTAATTCTTGCTTTTTTCCCCTGCCATATAAATTTCAATGTCATTTTATTCAAGTTTTCAAAATATTTCTTTTCCAATTTTATTGGTATTGTCTGAAATAAGAACAGCAATCTAGGTAATATATTCATTTTAATTACTACTATTCTTCCCATTAGTGAAAGTTGCAATTTTCCCCATTTTCCCAAATCCTTTTCGATTTGCCCTTTTAACTTATAAGTTATCTTCTTTAATCGTTGCACACTTTGCTGTTAGTTGTATTCCCAAATATCTTACATTTTTGGTAATTTGAATATCTAATTTCTCCATTATTTCTCTTTTCTCCTTCTCTGTAATGTTTTTCACCAATATCTTTGTTTTATCTTTATTAATTTTCAGTCCTGCCACTTCTCCATATTCCTCTATTTGTTCTATCAGTTTTTTATTCCTCTAGAATAAATACTAAATCATCGGCAAATGCTTGTAGTTTATATTCTTCTTTCTTAATCCATGTCCCTTTTATCTTCTCATTTTGTCTTATATTTCTATTTAACACTTCTAATATCAACACAAATAATAATGATGATAGAGGACATCCTTGTCTTGTTCCTTTCATAATATCTACTTTTTCCGTCATATCTCCATTTATTATTATTTTTGCAAATTGTTTATTATAGATCGTCTCAATCATTTTTATAAATCTTCCCCCGAAGTCCATAATCTGTAATTGTTTTGTCATAAATTTCCAATTCACATTATCAAAAGCTTTTTGTGCATCTAAAAACATCAATGCCATTTGTTTTCCTGGGTGTCTTTCATAGTATTCTAAAATGTTCAAAATTGTTCTGCCCCAGCTACGGGTCCCAAGAAATGTAGCACACACACACAGCTCCAAAAACTCCGTTTAATACAAACAGACCCCTTTCAAAATGCAGGCTTTAACCACAAATGTCCTTATCAGCCTGCTATGAATTACAAAGATTAAACAAAGTCCAACAAGGGTTGGCAATCAGCCCAGAAACCAAGTTGTAACAAAAAACTCACTCTCAAAATGCTCTGCGTAGGATCAAATGTTGTTTCCAGCAACGTTTGCTATCTGTGTGCGAACTTAAATAGGCTAAGGGAGTGGCCAATTAACCCCAAGCCTTACTCTCAAGGAGACCTCCTCCTGAGTAGCCACTCCTGCCTTTTGGCAGCCCTGCGTGCTCGAGCATTGAGAAGAGGCTCCTCCACTTCACTCTCTTCACTTGAAGGAGCCTCTGGAGGTTTTGAAGGCCCTGGCCGAGTCTCTGCCTCTGGCATCACATCCTCTTCAGCCTCCTCACTGTCCGACTCGAGCGCCAGCTGCACAGGCTGCTGGCGCGACACCACACCAGCCTCCTCGTCATCGGGATCAGTCACAATCCGCGCAGGCCGCTGGCAGGCCACAACAAAAATTATTCTCATATTATGTCTAATTTGTCTTTTTGGTAAAAAAAACCATTTTGATCTATATGTACAAAATCATTTAACAATCTCTTCAGTCTATTCGCCATTATTGATGCAAATATTTTATAGTCTACATTTACCAAAGAGATCGGCCTATAGTTTTTAGTTTGTTGTAGATCTGTATCCTCTTTCGGTATGAGAGTAATATACGCCTCCCTCCACGAATCAGGTATTTCTGCATTTATTAAAAGATAATTAAACACTTCCAGCATTACATTACTCAGCACATCCTGAAAAGTTTTATACAATTCTACTGGTAATCCATCTGGACCTGGTGTTTTGCCATTCTTCTGTCTTTTGATGCTCTCTATCACTTCCATCATTGTTATTCTTCCCTCTAAGACCTCCTTATATTCTTCTGGTATTTTTGGTAGATTAGACTTTTCTAAGTATTGTATAATCTTCTCTTCTGATACTATCTCTTGCTCATAGAGTTTCTTATAGTCTTTCTGTACCACTTTTTTCTTTTCCTCATTTCAGTAACATGTCTGTCCTCTCTCATCTATTAGTTGATTAATTGATTTTTTCTCCTTCTCCTTTTTCATTTTGTATGCCAACCATCTACCTGGTTTATTAGCATTTTCAAAAAAGTTTTGTTTGGACATCTTTATTTGATAGGTCAAGTTTTCTTTTTCAATTAAATTCATTTCATGATTTTTTCAAATCCATTTCATTTTTATTCCTCCTATTTTGCGTATTTTTTTTGTAATTCCATCTCTAATTCTTTGAATTCTTCTTCCAATTTTCTCTGTATTTGTCTTTTCTTTTTATTTCTTTTTTCCAAATAGGTCATTGCCAGTCCTCGAATATATGCTTTAACTATATCCCACACATTTTGCAGTAAGGTGTCTTCTTTTCTGTTTTCTTTAAAAAAGAAACCTAATTCTTTCTCTACAGATTGTTGAAACTCTTTTTCATTTAATATTGTTTGATTCAATGTCCATCTTAGTCTCTTTCTTTGTCCCTTCCATATGGTTATAATTGGATTGTGGTCTGCCCAAATACTTGTTTCAATGCTTAGTACATTTGCTAGTAAATCAGTTGACATCCACATCATGTCTATTCTGGACCATGATTTGTGTCTGTTTGAATAAAAAGTATATTGTTTTTCTTTCAAATGTCTTTCTCTCCAAACATCTTTGATACCTATTTCCTCTATCATTGTGAAGAAGGCTTTTGGGAGCATTTTTCTAGGTTTCTTATTAACTTTTGTCATTTTATAGTCCCAATCTGTTTCCTTTATCACGTTGAAGTCTCCCATTATACATATATTGTCATATTCAAATTCTATTATTTTCCTGTGCAATTTCCAATAAAATTTTTCTTTTTTTTTTTATTGAAAAAGTTTTTCAAATACAAATTTTCCCCCTTTTTCCCCCCTCCTCCCTAACCCCCCCTCCCCCTCCCCTCCCCCTGTGGCTTCTTCATAAAACCCAAATTCATAACAGATTATATAATACTTTACCATCCCCTTACTCCATCCCCATATGCTGACCCTTTCTTTCTAATAATATTATCATATCCCCCTTATACTATAACATTATATAATAACTCCTAATTTAGCATAATAATATTATTATATCTCCCAGTTTAGCAATTTCTGCTCATAATCTACCCTTTTTCTACCCCCATACATATATCTCTTAAATCAAATCTTTTATGTATATTAATATAACATTTCAAAGCAACCTTCCTCTATAAAACTAAATAATAAATCCTAATTTAACATTTATTCAATTCATAGTCTACCCATTTCCTTCACCCCCATCGTTATATCTCTTAACTCAAATCTTTTACATATATTCATATCTAAACATAATATCCCTTTTCTTAAACTAAACAATCAATAAACTAACCTGTCTCCACCCACTTTCCTACAAGACTACCATACTTAATAATTCGTAATATCTTTATTCTTCTGCCCACACCATTAAAAAATATTCCCTTATGTAAATAAAATCTTCTTAAAAAAGACTTTAAGCTTGTAATCCATATAATATCTTCTGTAATGTCTTTCAGCTGGATTGTAAACTCCATCACCCATGTTAGGGTAACATCACATCCTAATTCCAACAGTATGTTCGGTATCTTCAATTACCATCTGCCCCCATCAATAGCAAATATCTTCATAAAAAAAAAAAAAAACTACCCGAGTGACTTTATATTTGTATTCCATATAGTGTCTATAGAGGTGTCTTTTATCCAAATTATTAATTCCAACCACCGTAATAGGGTAACAGCCAGATCATCTGCGTGCCCCAATTCCATAACTCTCTCTCCTTGTAGCTCAGCATAAACGTAGTATATTTATCAAAGAGTCCCAAAAAAAAAAAAAAAAGATAGTTCCAATCATTTCAGTTTAAGGCCCTTTTCACATCCCAAAAGTACAGCATTGCAGAAGTCTGTCACTCTCCTCAGGATAATATAAACCAATACTTCGACTCAACTATCTTTTCATATATTCCATCATCTCTTAAATAACTGGCATTACACTGTTGTTTGGTTTAAAAGTTTTTGTTTTTGTGTGACCTGCTTCTTCTTTTCTTGACTTTTTGTGGGTTAGATCTCCATCCTGATTTCCTTTCTATAAATTGTATATCAACTGTTTGGTTTTCATGCTGATCTATAACTTGATTTTGTTGGTTTTGCTTTTGTGGCTTAAATCTCCATTCTGGTTCTATGAGTTTTATATCAACTGATTGATTTCCATGCTGGTCTGTAACTTGATAAGTCATCACTTTAGAATCCAGAACCGCCTCTCTTGTATTTATAAATAGTCCAGCTGAGACCTCTGAAGGAGAATCCAGAAGCGGCTCATCTACGGGGACCTCTGTAACTTGTTGTTTTTCCATTACTTCCACCTCCTTTTGCTTATCTTGAATTTCTATCTCTTGTTGATTTTGCTTTTGGAAAACCTTGTAGTTGGACTTCCGACGGCGACCTCAGCACGTTAGGGACAAAAGGGACGGCGCTCCATTCCTGAGTCTCTAACAATCCCACATCTGGAGCCGAAATAGGCGCTATCGATCTCGGAGGGATTGATAGTTTAAAGGGGAACGTCTTAGGACCTCGGAGGAGACCGCAACTCCCTCGAAGGTACAAGACAAACCCTTAATCCAGAGTGAGGAAAAACCAGCCTTTTGAGACTGGCCGGAGGCGCTGACAACTCCGTGAGTGGGAAATGAAGATTGAAAAAAGAAAAGAAGTCATCAACAGAGGACTTTAACCTAAAAAAAAAAAAACCCAAAAAGCATTTGATGAAGAAGCAGACGCTGGTGGCAGAGATACCGGGAAAAGACATTAGACAAGCGGCGGCAGAAAAGATCGAGTGGATTGGAGCCATTTTGAACAGATATGACAGCGCAAAAACTTTGAACAGCCGAGAGAAAAGAGAGAGCGACAAGAATTGCGGAGGATTTAACTCTGATATAACCGGATTTTATTGGGGTGGACTGGATCGAGAGGACTAAACTGAGAATAAGAATAAGAACAGATCTTGCGAGATTGAAGGAAATAAAGAGAGAGTGAGGAGACTGGTGTGCCGGAGATTGGAAGGAGGATTGAAGGAAATAAAGAGAGAGTGAGGAGAGCGGTGTGCCGGAGATCGGAAGGAGGATTCTGGACAGATTTCTAAAAACTGATTGCATTGGACTCTATTGGTTTTGGCCGGGCAGATTGGACTGAATTGGAAAACCGAGTGTGAAATAGACTGAAGGAGAGTGTGGACATTGCATTGACAGAGACGAAACAAACTTTGATATAACGTATTTTGAGCGGACTTTTAGAAGCTACCAATATTTTCGCCATTTCCACTGGCACTCTTCTAAAAAACTGGGATATATAACGATCTAACCGTTAAATATTGAACTATTTAACTATTGAACCACTGAAACAACTGGTGAACAAACGGACAATATAGCTATTAATCTTATCATAATATACTAGAACGCAATAGAATTGAAAAGAATATTTAATAATTTAGTAGTTTTTCTTTCTTCTTTTTTCTGTTTGTGACTATATAAGAATAAGTTGATTATAACAATAACAAGTTGATCATTCAAACAACTATAGAGTACTACATGTGTGATAAATATTGATTGAAAGCTAATTAATTTAAACAATTTAATACAGTTATAACAATTAAGATAATTAGCAATATAAATTGATATAAATTGATTTTAGAATTACTACAAATACTGCTAGTGAAATAGATCTTTTAACTTAATTAAAAGAATTAATTAATTCAATTAATTTAAGAATAAGGTAATTTATGAATTGCTAGAAACGTGCCCTTTCCCCGCTGTTTTCCCCATTTCTACCTTCCCTCCCCCTGCTTTTCTCTTCTTTCTATATATATTATTATTATATTGCTGATTGCTGATTAGAAGTATTTCCACTAATATTAATTCCAACAATAACATTTATTTAAGCCATTAACATAAAATAGGCAATACATAATTATATGAAATTGTGGACAAGTCTAACACGTACAATAGACATGGCTACTTCAAGTATATCAACTACCATTAAAACAACCAAAAAGGTACCCCAAACTCAAACACTACTAGTGGCCTCCCCAGTACAGCAAAAGACGGGAGAAGAAAAGACCAATACTATCATAGGCATGCAGAATATACAGGCTGCCCTCGCAATGATACAAGAGGGAATGAAAAGGATGGAAGATAAGATGACGCTAAATCACGATGAAACTAGAAAAAACCATGAACAATTGTGACTGGATGTAGGGGAAATTAAAGATGACATAAGAAACATAGATGAGAAGATAGTGAAAATCCAGCAAAATATCATAGAAAATGAACAGAGAATACATAAAGTGGAGGAAAAAACAGAAGCTACAGCCTCGAGGCTGGAGAGGATGGAGAACCAACAAACGATGAAGAGCCAAGACACCGAAGATGCACTCACGTTTCTTGAAATGGAAAAGGCATCCTTCTTCCTTAGATTCCAAAATATAGAAGAACAGAGAGATGAAGACCTGGGCGAGACTATGATTGAAATACTGGCAAAGGCAACACACAAAGATAAGGATGAAATTAGAAATGGAATTGATGAAATTTACAGAGCCTTTACAAATTATGCAAGGAGAAATAAACTCCCCAAAGAAGTCCATATTAGGTTTACAAAAAAAACAATGAGAGAAGAAATATATAGAAGAATGAGAGAGGAGACAGTCATGTACAAAGGGAGGGAAGTTCTAACATTGAAACAAGTACCGAGAAGAGCCAGAGACAGGAGAAGAGACTACAATTTCTTAAGTAGACAACTGAATAAACTCAAGATAAAATTTAGATGGCTCATACCGGAAGGCCTACTTATTTCATGGGAAGGAAGGAAAATCAGAATAGATACAATAGAAAAAGCTCAAGACTTTATGGACCAATATCTAGGAAATGAAGGAGAACAGGAAAGCAGAGATAGTAGAGAAGAACATAACCCAAGTGACCAAGAGACACAAATGACAAACAAGGAAGACAAAGAACAAAAGAAGGGAAGGTTGGAGAAGGAGGAAACAGCGGGGATCTCACAAAGAGTTACAAGAAACACAACAAAGCTCAAAATAACAGACAAATAAACACTAGCGGAAATGGAAGAAGAAATAAAGCTCATTTCCATAAATATAAATGGTTTAAACTCACCAAGCAAAAGACATCAAATGTTTACAAGGTTGCAAAAATTAGAGGCAGACATAATTACATTACAAGAAGTACATATAAGAAAACAACAGAAAAAACTACTTGAAAATAAAAAATTAGGAGTAATATATACATCTTTAGGAGATTGCAAAAAAAGGGGAGTGGTAACATATATTAGAGACCATATAAGATCTAAACTGATTTACACTGATAAAGAAGGCCGAGTCTTAATGGTAGAACTAAAATTGGAAATAAAAACAATATTGTTAGTAGCTATTTATGCTCCAAATGGAAACCAATTAGATTTTTACAAAAAATTACATGACGAACTAAAGGAGTTGGACTACGAAAATGTATGCATTGTCGGCGACTTTAATGCGATAGTAAACTTACGAGAAGATTACCACAGCACTAGGAAGAATAAAATTAAAAGGAAGACATTGCCACAAACATTCAAAGATTTAGTACAAGAAATGAGCCTACACGACACCTGGCGAGAACTAAATACCAAAACAAAACAATATACATATTTCTCGGGCCCACATCAATCGTGGTCCAGGCTGGATATGGCTTGGATGACACCTCAACTAAGCAAAGAAACACACGAAGTAGAAATTATGTCTAGTATATGGGCCGATCACAATCCTATTAAAATAGTCTGGAAAGGTTTCCAAAAACAGAAGAGATGGAAAATGGACACAAGTATAATAAAAGAAAAAGAATATCAGCAAATGATAGAAAAGGAAATCAAGATATTTCTACAAATAAATACAAAAGACACAACATCATTACAAAACCTATGGGATACCACAAAAGCCTATATTAGAGGCCTAACTATTGCATATATGGCAAGAAAGAAAAAGGAGAAACAAAGAATTAGAAATGAATTATTGGAAGAAATTAAGACAGAGGAACTTAAATTACAACAACAGCCCAACAACTCGAGTGTGCTACAAAAGCTAAATTTGGCCAAACATAAACTGAATCTAACCACAAAAACCGAATTGGCACAGAAAATAAGAATGGTAAAACAAAATAATTTTGAACATGCTAACAAAACTGGACACTGGTTAGCATATAAGCTAAAAAAGCAAACAGAAAAAAGAATTATACACCAACTCCAAGACGAATCAGGAACTCTTTACCACACACATCTGGAGAAGAAAAACATAGCCAAAAATTTTTTTCAAAAACTTTATCACCAGGAAGAGGTCCCGGAAGACCAAATCAAAAAATACCTCCAAAAAACCAATCTCATGCACTTCACAGAAGATCACAGAGAGATGTTAAACCGGCCCATAACAATGCTGGAACTAATGGAAGCCCGCAAAAAACAAAAGAACAATAAGACTCCAGGACTGGATGGAATTCCTACTGAATTCTATAAACTTTGTCAACAATCGATAGACCAAATACTGTTACAAGTTTTTAACGAAGCACTACTGATAGCAGAAATTCCAAAATCTTGGACAGAAACTATTATTACATTAATACACAAAGAAGACTCAGATCCGACGCAAATTAAAAATTACAGACCAATTTCATTACTCAATGTGGACTATAAGCTATTCATGTCAATACTAGCTCAGAGACTCAAAGCAATAATACATAACTATATACATCCAGACCAAAACGGTTTCATACCTAAAAGACAAATAAAGAATAATTTGAGAATGATTATAGATATTCTGGAATATTATGATCAGAAGATAGACAGAGAAATGGCCATAATCTCCCTTGATGCCCAGAAGGCCTTCGACAATTTGAATTGGTCCTTTTTCATAAAACAACTTGAACTAATGAACTGTGGAGAGAAATTACATAACCTGATTAAAAAAATTTATTCCCAACAAACAGCAAAAATCTCAATAAACGGTGACATGACACAAATTTTGGATATTCAGAAAGGAGTACGACAAGGATGTCCCATGTCACCGCTAATATTTATAATAGCATTGGAGGTATTATTAAACGAAATAAGGAACGAGGAAGAAATCAAAGGACTCAAGATCCGGGGAGAGGAGTACAAATTGCTCGCCTTTGCAGACGATGTAATTTTCAACTTGGAAAACCCAAGACGATCTGGACCCAGACTGATGTCGATGATAGAACAATACGGGGAAGTTGCAGGCCTCAAAATAAACAAACAAAAAACAAAAATAATGACGAAAAATATGACCCAGACTCAGAGATTGGAATTAGAAGAAGAATTAGGAATCCAATTAGTAAAGAAGATAAAATATTTAGGTATTTGGCTGACGGCGAAAGCAACCACGATCAAAGAAGACAATTACACGAAATTACTAAAAGAAATTTAAAAAGACCTGGAAATCTGGAACAGGCTACAGTTGTCATTGATGGGCAGAATCAGTTCAATTAAAATGAATATATTACCGAGGGTACTATATCTATACCAGGTAGTACCATTACATCCAGGAAGGGACTTCTTCAAAAATCTCAACAAAATTAAGATTAAAGCGCTACAAGACACACGAGACAGAGGAGGCCTCGCAGTACCAGACTGGGAGCTATATTATAAAGCAGCCGGATTGACCTGGATCAAAGAATGGATGAGATTAGATGACAAAAGAATGTTATATCTAGAAGGCTTTGATCTCATACGAGGATGGCACGCGTTCCTATGGGATGGACCAGACAAACAACACATGTACTTCCAAAGACACATAATTTGGGCCTCACTCTTCAAGATTTGGCAGGGAATTAAGAAAACCTATTATACTAAAATACCAAAATGGTGGTCCCCGATGGAGGCATTGATATTTCCAAATACCCTTGAAATCGGAAAAATTATGAGATACCAAGATTTACTGAATCATGAAGGAGAACTTACTCCAAGACATCAACTCCAAAATGGCGATATAAATATTGATTGGTGGCACTATACTCAAATATACTCAAGATACAAGGCAGATAAAATCAAATATGGAATTGCAAAAGATCTGAACGAACTGGACAGAATTTTATTAGGAGCAGACCAGAAAATGATTACTAAAACATATAACTACCTTTTGAGAGACAAATTAATAGAAGAAACAGTTAAACATAATATGACAATGTGGGCCAGGGACATAGGACATAATATTCAATTGGCTGACTGGGAGAAATTATGGAAGCAGAACATTAAAATGACAAGAACCACATCTTACAAGGAGAACCTCATTAAAATGTTTTATAGATGGCACTTACCACCAGCCCGACTTGCCAAAATACACCCAAACACTTCGGCGTTGTGTTGGAAATGTAAATCAAAAAAGGGGACATATTATCACACTTGGTGGAAATGTAGGAAAGCCCAACACTATTGGCAAGATATAAAAAATATTATTGAAGAAATAACGAACATTCAAATAGAAAACAGTCCAGAATTTTTTCTATTTGGCATGATAACGGCACAACATCTTAAGGAAACGAAATATCTCATCATACATATCTTGACAGCAGCAAGACTACTGTTCGCGCAAAACTGGAAATCAGACCAACTCCCATCCAAAGACAAAATCGTTGCAAAGATAACAGAGTGTGCTGAAATGGACAGATTGACGCTGGAACTCCAGGAAAAGGAAGAAAGCGAATACTATCTTGTATGGCACCAATGGTATCAATGGCTGGAAAGGAAAATCAGCAAAAATGTAGAGGACAGAAATTAGGGTAAAGACTTTCAAAAGGAGATGAACCCATAAGAAATGTAAATTTGTAGTGAAAAGTTATAACATTGGAATTAGACATTTAATAATTACTCTTTATTAAACTATATAAGCTCAATAACATATATTCTGTTGATGACAAAAGCGTAAATGTAAAATGTTAGGTGGGTTTGTAGGTGGTGGGTTTTTTGTTTGTCTTTGTATTGTATTGTATTGTATTGTATTGTATTGTATTGTATTGTATTGTATTGTATTGTCTTTATATCTGTGTTTATATTTAATAATAATAATAAATATATATATATATATATAAAAAGGAAAACCTTGTAGTAAAATTCTTCCGCTTTTTCAACAGTATTTAGCTGATATCTTTCTCCTTGATATCTCAATATTATACCAACTGGAACGTCCCACCTGAATGAGATATTTTGTTTCTTTAGCTCAGTCACCAAAAATACAAATTTCTTTCTATCTTTTAGAATCTTAGGCGGAAACTCTTTATATATCCAGATCTTTCTTCCATACAATTGTAGAGTAGAATTAAAAATTTTTTGCACAATATCATTTCTTATTTCTTTGTCTGTGAAGTAAATCACCACATCTCTAGGCAATTGCCTTTGCTTTGCAATCCAAGAATTTACTCTATAGGCCTTGTCAATCTTACAAGATACCTCCTCAGAATGAACCTTTAAAATCCCGGCCAGAACTTGAGCAGATATTTTTCTTAAATCATCTCTATTATTTTCCTGTAACCCTCTCATTCTAACCGCAAATTCCATAAGCCTGTATTTCATCATTGTAATTTCTTTTTCAATCCCTTGCTTTATATTTTCTGCATTGTAAGTCTCGTGAGCAGCTTCCTTTTTAGACTTTACTTCTAAACTATTGTCTTGAATATTTGTCAAATCATTTTCAATTATTTGTATTTTATTGTCCAAATTATTAATCTTATCATCAACTTCCTCCATTTTAGACTCTAATAACTTGATATTTGTATCCATCTTTATAACAATTTCTGAAAAAGCATTAGTCACTGTTACAATCTTTCGTTGCAAATTATCATACTTTAGTTGTATCATTTCTTTAATTTCTTGCCTAAATTTTTCAAGTTTCTGGTTCACAGTCTCGTGATATCTTGCCATTTCCTCCTGGACAAATTCTTTTAAATTAAAGCCATTCTGCTGAGTCTGTAAGCTCAGAACTTGTTCACATAATTGTAAATGGGGGAACACCCCCCCACTGCTTGTTTGTCAGGCTTTATTAGTTTTAACGCCATCCTGCCACACAAACTCTTTTTAAAGAAAGAAAACTTTTCCCCAAGCAAGATCAAGTACAAATCTCCAAGAGAAAAGAAACTTAAAATAGATATTTTTCTTCCAGATTCTAACCAGCACTGTTTATTCCGCTACTTTATAGCTTGTTACGGAAGGACTTTCACTTTCGGCTTTCTTCTTCTTCTCAAGCCTCAGCAGTCACCATTTTAAACCTTTTTTTTTCCTTCACTCTGAAACGCTTGTAAAATCATTAAAAATACTTGCGATTTAGGGTCCCAAGTCCAAAACTCATCCTTTTTAATTAGTCCATCTGTTAATTTTGTTGATTGGTCCGGTTCCAGCGCCTAGCTCTGCAAAAAGGCAGAGTTCTCCTGAAGCCCGGAGCAGCGGCGAGCGGAAATAGGGAGCCACAACCTGCTCATCCCCAAGAGTAAAAAAAAAAAAACTCTGGGGACTTCGCAGAGGGCTCTACCTGCCCTCGCCTGCTCTGTCTCACATTTCCTTCAGGAAATGGAGTTTTTGAGACGCCTTTCAGATGTAAAGGAGGCTTTTTACAGGCAACGGGGCTGGCGGTCTCAAAGGACTGTCTGGTGGCGATGGAAGCCAGACCGGAAGCCTCAAAATTTTTCTTGTTTATCATTTGGTGCATATATTGCCACCAACAATATTTGTTTATAGTTCATTGTCACTTCCACCATTAGAGTCCTCCCTTCTTCATCAGCATATATTTGTTTAGGTTCTAGTCTTTTTTTAATATATAATGCTATGCCTCTCTTACTTTGATGTGTCAATGAAGTAAACAACTCGCCCAATTTTGGATGTTCCAATAATTTTTTATGTTGTTTTCTAATATGGACTTCTTGTAAGCATACAATATCCATTTTTAGTTTCCCTAATTTATTGAAGGTTCTTTTCCTTTTAGTACCGAATTCAAACCATTAATATTTATTGATATTGCTTTGGTTTCTTCTTCCATATTTTACTTATTACTAGATTTTGTTGATCTTGTTGCTCTTGTCTCTCTTTGATCTTTGGGCTCTTTTGGCTTTGCCCCCTCTCTCATGGCCTTTTCTTCTTGTTCTTTTATCATCTCTCTTTTTTGATCTTCTTTTTCTTTTGCTGCTTCATCTTGGACTTTAGTTTCTTTTTCCTCTCTCAATCTTTGTTCTTCTTGGGGCCCCAAATATTGGTCATAAAATAATTTCGCTTTCTCTATCGAGTTCAGTCTATGTCTTTGTGCTTGCCAATAGACCAATACTCCTTCTGGGATTAACCACCTGAAATTTATTCCTTTTTGAATTAAAAGTTTTGTCAAAAATTGATATTCTCTCCTCAAATCCCTCACTCTCCTAAGAGAGTGAGGGACAAATCTCTTTGTCTTTGTATTTTATTGGAGTGTTTCTAGCTACTTGTAATATTTCTCTTTTTATTGTTTTCCTAGTGAATCTTACATGTACCTCTCTTGGCAATTTACTTCTCATTGCATATTGAGTATGCACTCTGTACATCTCGTCAATCCCATTTAATATCTTTTCCTTGGTTTCCTCCACCACTTCCGCCAGTATCTCCGCCACCACGTCTGCCAGATTCTCTCCCTTCTCTTCTTCTATGTTTTGAAATCTTAAATAGTACTCCGCTCTGTCCATTTCAAGGGAGATAATTTTTTTCTCCTGGTTCTTGTCAGCCATTGTAAGTCTGTCATCTATTTTCTCCACTTTTTTTTCTGTTGAATCTGCCTTTTCCTCCACTTTCTGCATTCTTTCTTTATTCTTTCCAATCATTGTCTTCACTTCTTTGAGTTCTCCTTCTACTTTCTCCATTCTTTCTTTAAAGTCTTCATGAAAGACCTGTATCATATTTTTTAATTCTAGTTGGATGGCCATGGTGTCCAATGTCCTCTGCACTGCAGGACTTGAAGCTGGTGTTGCGGAAGGTAACTGTGTTGTTGTCTTCTTCATCTTGTCCTGTCTTGTCTATTATAATCCACTGAATTTGTAATTCAAATCAAGTTTGATTTTGTAATCCAAATACCCAATCCACCCCATTGAATGGATTGGTTAAAAATAAAAATAAAAAAACTCCATCACACCCAAAACCACATAGCAAAAGGACAAGGGAATAAAACACAAAAAAATAAAAAAAATAAATAAAAGAAGAGAGAAAAAAATTGAAAAAGAAAAAACCAAAAACTTCAAATACTTCAGGTTCTTTTTACCTTAATCCAATTTTTATTTCCCATCAAAATTCAACTACTCAAAAAACCAACCAGTCAAAAAGGAGGGACAAAACATAAAAGGTAAAAACAAAGAGGTTATAAATCTCAATCCAATCAATGAAAATAATTCAAGAGAAAAAAAATCACTAAAAATGGTCAATTCCCAAGCCAAAAAAAAAAAAAGAGGGTATGCAAAAAGGAAAGGGAAAAAGAATTGTTTTCTCAATTGTCTTGCTCTTATTTCTATTTCCAAAAACTTCAAAAGGCACACTGTTTCGACTTCTGTTGAAGCTATCTATCTCAATATGCAGTTCTTCCCAGACACAGCTGTTACTCATCAGTCCAAGCTTACCATCTCAAGGTCAGTCTTCTCAGTCAATTTTATTTGAAACAAAGTCTTTTAATTTGTGTCTCTAGATGGCGCTGTAAATCACTTTCACTCAGAAAAAAAAAGCAAACATGGAAAAAAAAATTTAAGAAAAGTTTTATAACTGTAAAGAATTTCCACTCAGTCTCATTGGTTTAGCATAAATCCACAAGTCCAAAGTTTACAAATATTCAATCAGGCTTCCTGTTTTTATTTTCTTTCTCTCCAAAATTAATTTTGTTACTTCATTCAATTCATTTCTTCCACTTGGGCCAATCCACTTTCTTCGCTGCTACACAGCTGAAGGTAGAGAGCTGACACACGCCCTGCTCTCCCCTCTTCTCTTTGCACCCTTCACTTTCCTTTAAATTATTTCTCAGGGTTTTTATAAAAAGAACTTCAAATCAGAAAGCAAAAAGAAAGATCGGCTTCTCAACCAGATGAATCCACATCCGTTGCCTCTCCGGTCCCGCTGTGACCGCCCCGGCTTTGTTGCGGCTCATTCAATGGCTGCTTTCTAGATCGTTTGGTTGAAAGGCTACTTCTGACTAACCAGGGAATTGCAATTTCCCTGTGTTAGCCAGTCCATGCCCTTCTTGCTCACTGTCCCTCCGAGACAGTTTTCGGTCAGTAAAGACCCCAAATGACTTTGATATGAACATTTTCTCAGGAGCATCTGAGAAAAGCATTGTGCTGCCGTGACATTGGCCACGCCTCTCAAATCTTGAAAAGTTTTTCTTCCAACAATTTGGCAACCACGAAGGGACTCCCAGCCCAACCCAGCTATAGGAGCTACAGGGCCAATATTGTGCTGGTAACAGACTTCTTTTGTCTGTTGGTAAGCCCACCGAACCTGTCTGGGTCGCACAGGGTAGTAAAGGGAGTCTGAGTTTTGCACTCAAAAGCTGCATGGAAAGAGGGTAAATACCTCTAAATTCTGATTCTTGGAATTTTTGGGGAGTGGAAGGATGTGCATGTGAGAGAGTGCAAGGGGCCTCATCATTTGGCTGCAGCTGGATCCCACTCCCTCCGGTGATAACTAGCCACCCCTGACCTGCTGCTAGCTCCACTGAACCAGAATCAGCAGAATCGGGAAAGCAAATAGGTTTTGCCAGAGCATAGGACCTTCTGCAAGGAGAATGAGAGAGCCAAGCAGGTAACGGTTGAGAAGGTGTGGGAACAAAAATGGAGTCCTGATAAAGTCCAGAAAGCAAGCCCAATCCTTGGAGATTTCCATACTCACTACTAAGAAGAGCAGCAGGTCATCCCAGACTCTCCTGGGTCTAAAAAACATGTGACAGGAAAGGCCAGGGAAGGAGGTGCATAAACTCATTGCAAGGGGAGCAGCAGGTCCTCCCAGATCCTTTTTTTTTGCGGGGTCTGAAAACCATAGCAGGAATTGCCAGGAAAGGAGGTGCCTTTATTCTGCCAGGGAACCAGAGTTCTCCTAGACCCCATTTTGGTCTGAAAAATGACAGGTGGGTGACAGGTAATGTGCGGGGGAAGGCCCGGCTAAGCCAATTGAACACTATATCTGAAGGGGAACATGGGAAGCTATAGTTCGAGGATCATGCTCAGGTCCCCTCTAGGAGACTTGCTCATGGCATGGGATGAGAGGTGAGTGCTCATCCTATGAAGAGAAAACAAGCAAAGGATATGTAAGGAATGGGCTTTGCTTAAGGACAACTCCACAAGACAAATTTCGCCAGAAGCAGTACTTTTTAATATCAAACACTGAAAGCACTTAATCCCAAATAAAAGCCAACCCAGATACTCTATTGGTGTTGCTGGGTTGAACTCTTCAGGTCAAAAGATCCAGTTCTAAGAAAACCACAAGTCAGCATTGAACCCCCTCCCCTCCTGATGACCAAAAGCCAAAACCTATGGCCCCTCTGCTGAGCAAGCCTGTAGCTGGGCAAGGAAGGGGCCCTTACAGATTCTATTCACCATGCAGACAGCAATCAAAATAGCAGAAAAGAGCTCCTGGATACATGGGACTCATGTAAAGCTGGCAGTACTGGACCATAACTCAGAACCTATGACAACACCAGAGGTGCCACCCCTGTGACCCAGGAAGGACCTGGAGACTGAGGAGTAGACTCTTAAGGACTCCTTTTGAAAGCAAAGAAAATTGGGCAAGGGACAGCAAAGGGGAATAAGGCAAAATCTGTTAAAATGTATTATAAGCTATGTTGTATGTTTATGTCTGGTTTGGTGTTCTGCAACTCAACAAGACAGACACAGACTTCAGATGATAATTAGAACTGCAGAAAAAACAATTACTACCAACCTGCCTTCCATTGAGAACCTGTATACTACATGAGTAAAAAAGAGGGCTGGGAAAATATTTACAGACCCCTCGCATCCTGGACATAAATTGTTTCAACTCCTACCCTCAAAATGATGCTATAGAGCACTGCACACCAGAACAACTAGACACAAGAACAGTTTTTTCACGAATGCCATCACTCTGCTAAACAAATAATTCCCTCAACACTGTCAAACTATTCACTAAGTCTGCATTACTATTACTATTAATCTTCTCATCATTCCTATCACCCATCTCCTCCCACTTATGACTGTATGACTGTAACTTTGTATCTTTACATACATATATTGATTGTTTCCTAGTATGAGTTGATTGCTTATTTGTACCCTATGAATATCATTAAGTGTTGTACCTTATGATTCTTAATGAATGTATCTTTTCTTTTTATGTACACTGAGAGCATATGCACCAAAAACAAATTCCTTGTGTGTCCAATTGTATTGTATTGTATTGTATTGTATTGTACTGTACTGTACTGTACTGTACTGTTATCAAACATCCAAAATATCTGCCAGACTATCACATCTCCTTTACATGGATGATATGAAGCTGTATGGAAAAGCGCTATCTGAAATAGAATCATTGTTCAATTCTGTCCCTATATAAGGTCAAGACATTGCAATGGAATTTGGGCTCAACCAATGTTCCACTCTCACCACCAACAAGGGGAAAATGGTGAAAACCATTTTAATTCCATAGGGAATTAAATATGATGCAGTTTCCACTAATATGAAAACTGCATCAAGGAGGAAGACGGTCAGTACAAATACCTGGGCTTACTTCAAGCTGAGCATCTTTCAAGACACCGAAGTTAAGAAGATCAGAAATGAATACATCAAGAACGTGAAGAAGATTTTAAAGTCCAAATTCAGTGGAGAAAATACCATCAAGGCAATTAACACCTGGGCAGTCCCAATTATTAGATTCACAACACTTTGAATAGTGGATTTGACTCAAGCAGAACTTCCTAGTCTTGGCTAGGAAGAGCAGAAAAATAATGACAATGACTTAAGCCAGAATTAAGAAGACAGCAATAGACAGCCAATAACATTTCTGCAAAGAAGCTGAAGAAACAGTGGACCACCTAGTTAGCTGCTGCAAGAATATCACACAGATTGATTACAAATAACAGCATGACAAAGTAGCAGCAACAACGGCATGACAAAGTAGCAACAATGGTGTGTTGGAAGAGCTGCAAGAATACTGTTGGCCTGCAAGCAAGAACTGGTGGGGTCATAAAATGGAGAAAATAATAGAAAATGAAGAAGCTAAAGTGCCCTGAGACTTTAGAATTCAAACAGTACCTGCCACATAACATCCAAGACTTAATAATTGTTGTTAAGAAAGACCAAAAACAACAACAACAACAACACCTGGATAGTGGATATGGCAATACCTGAAGACAGTTTTTAGTGATGCTTCTGATATCCAGGAACTATAAAAACTTTATTCAGTCTGTTATACCATTATAGTTTTTATATAGGAAAATCTGCCTTGGACTTTCAAATAAACTTAGGGGTGTGATATCAAGCAGGTAATAAATAAATGGAACCTTTCCCAAAACAAGATAGATATGTTTCTGAAAAATGTATGGCCAATACAACTTAGCAATTCATTGTTTGTCCATCCTCTATTCCTACTTCCAAATACAGCTACTTTTTGTGTTTGTGTGAGCAAATATTAAACAAATCAAAAATTTATCCTCAATCATGGGTAGGAATTGAATCTTGGCCCCTTATTTATTAAAAAAACAAAACAAATAAATACTCTCTGACACTGAACTGCTCTGGTCCTTCTCATACTTGGTTCTAACCATGTACACTTACAAACTGCATGCTATTTTTTTTTATTTTTATTTTTATTTGCTTTAATTCATATGCCGCCCTTCTCCGGAGACTCAGGGCAGCTTACAATGCGTTAAACAATAAACAATTTCCCCCAAATCCAGGCTGGCAGTGTGGAAACTGGATTAAACGTCCTTGGGAGTAGAGTGTAGAGACACAAGAGTGATGAAAAGGAAACCTTATTGCATCCTGGACAAATGACTATCCAGTCTTCTCTATAAAATTCCAGTGATGGAGCATCCACAACCCTGGGAGGCAAGCTGATCCATTGATTAATTGATCTCACTGTCAAGACATTTCCCTCAGGTTGGATCTCTCTTTAACAAGCTTCCACTCATTGTGCTGCGCTCAGGGGCTTTAGAGAAATAAGGCAAATAATATTAAATATCAGATATGTTTCTTGAATGCTTGGATGGGTGGGTAGGTGTTGACTATCAGAAAAACTCTTGAATACATTTTTTAGTAAAAATATTGTTCAGTATTTTCAACTTTTTAAATTATAATAAATTGTTCAGAACATTAATTGCTCCAAAATACTGATATTCTTTATCATATTATATAATATGTATATATATTTCTATCTCTCTCCCCCCCTCCTCTCTCCTTCCCTCCTCTTGGATCAGTATTAAAAGTGAATCCACCTAAACATGGAATAAGAGAATAAATGAGAACATCTTGATCAGTTGATATATGTTTTTGAAAACATACAGTATTTCAGATACCCCTTGTGATAGGAAAATATGAAGAAATTAAAACAACATTTTTAAAAGAAAGATAATTTAAGTTGATATACTGTCAGATCATCATACAAGTTCCCTAAATTCAATATTGGCAATAGAATCTTTGAATTCCAGTTGGTAAATTGCTTTGACAATCTCTAAATGGGGAAATACTCCAAAGTATTTATTTTTATAAAAGTCAATCATTTCTCAAAAATTCTAGAAGACAGGAATAAAAAATAATTATAGTAGGAGAAAAATGCTCTTGTAGGGAACTGTAATAGAAACTTTAACTCCAGATTTTCAATGTTGCTCCTTTTAGGAGGATTTTTGGAACACTTTGATCTGTGCTCTAATTTATAACATTCCTGTGACTCAGATTAAATTTATATTGCTTACTTTGCAAGTAAAATACCCCTAGACTGGCATAAGAAGCTGAAACATTGTGTCTGGCTGCCAGTCAGGCTTGGTACAAATCTTTAAGATTCATATAATTTACTGTTCCCAAACAACTGTTATGGATTAAGCGATGGCCTGCTTTACTAGGCCATGCTAGGACAGTGACTTATTTCCTGAAATACATGAATCAGAAATTATCTTAGGTATAATTATGTCTGGCTTATGCATAAAGTGTAAATCAATGTGTAGAGAATCCTTAAGATATGACAGCAGTTGGGACTAGAATTTCTGCCACTAAGCAATGCATTCATAAATCATGCGATCTATGTTCTCAACTAAAATTAAAGTAAAATTACTTGTTTCTTTAATAAATAACCAGCATGTAGTTCAAGAATAACTGATAGAGCAAAAAGAATAGAGGGAGAATGAATAGGAAGAGGCTAAATTAATTGCATGTTTTCCTCACCTCTTTCTTTGCGCCATTAACTGCAACCTGCTCAGAAGTATCTTGGATACCTGCAGAAATACTATTGTTCCCTGGGACATTAACATCTCCCACTGAAAAGACCGGAAAGAGGGGCCTGAGAAATCGGAACTCGCTACTTAAGGATCCACCAGTCAAACAGACATCATAACGGTAAGTCCTGGAAAGCGACCCATTCTGTGAATCAGCACAGTTCTCTGGAGTATCAGCATTGGCAGGTGGGAAGTGAGGAACAGCTGCAGTAAAATGGCTTTGGGGGTCCTTCTTGAGGATTTTGACCACAATAAACACAACAATACAGACAAGGAATACAAAGGAGACTGCAGCCAAGCAGATCACCAAATACTTGGTCAAAGTTTTATCTTCTTCTGGTTCTTGCACACTGACATCCACCCTCCTTAGGAAGGGATCCGAAAAGCCATCCACAAGAAGAACATTAAGCAATGCCGTGCTGGTCTGTGGAGGGAGACCGTTGTCTCTGGCCAGTATCACCAGCCTCTGCTTATTTGTGTCTCGCTCATTCAGGGCTCTCCTCGTTTTCACTTCCCCATTCTGTACTCCTATGCTGAAAAGGGCTGGATCCGTGGCCTTCAGCAATTCATAGGAAAGCCAAGAGTTTTGGCCAGAATCTGCGTCCACTGCAACCACTTTGGTGACCAGATAGCCAGCCTCGGCTGACTTGGGAAGCAGCTCATTGCATGGGGATGTGTTGTTCTGGAGGGGATACAGGAAGAAGGGAGCGTTGTCATTCTCATCTATGATGTGGATTCGGACAATCACTTCTGAGCTCAAGGAAGGAGAACCTCCATCACATGCCCTCACAGTAACTCTGAAGCCTCTTATCTGTTCATAGTCCAGGGATCGGAGGGCATACATGTTTCCAGTTTCAGAGTTAACTGAGATGTAAGGGGTCACCAGGCCATCACCCTTCCCAGGCACAACTAAGTAATTCACTTTAGCATTCAGCGTTGTGTCTAGATCCAGAGCGTGGACTGAGCCGATGAGGAAGCCTGGAATATTATTCTCCCTGATCTGCATGTCATATGAAAACTTTTCAAAAAGGGGAGAGTTATCATTGACATCGGAGATCTGAACATTGATCAGTCTTGTTGAAGTGAGCCTAGGAGATCCCCAGTCAATGGCAGTGATGGTGATGTTGTATTCGGTGACCGTCTCTCTGTCTAGGGGACTTTGGAGCACAAGTTGATAAAAGTTGTTCATGGTGGCTTTCAGCACAAAAGGGAGATTCATCTGCATGGAGCAGACCGTTTTGCTGTTGTCTCCAGAGTCTTGGTCTCTCACACTGAAGAGGGCCACCATTGTGTCTGGCGGAGAGTCCTCCTTTAAAGCATTGGTCAGAGATATGATGGATACTTCTGGGGGGTTGTCATTCTCATCTTCAACTTCTATCAGTACATTGCAGTGCCCTGGAAGACCCCCTCCATCTGTTGCTCTGATACTCATGCTATAACTCTTTTCTTTTTCATAATCAATCTGTCCCCAAACAGTTATATCACCAGTAATTTCATTTAAATAAAACAAATTGTTTATTCTTTCAGGCACTTGATGGAATGAGTAGAGTATCTGTGCATTTGAACCCAAATCCAGATCTGTAGCTTCCACCTTAATCACAAGAGTGCCCTTAGGGAGATTCTCCTTTATTTTTGCTTTATATTCAGACTTACTAAACAGAGGAAAGTTATCATTATTATCCAGAACATTAATATTAATTTGAACTGTGCCGGTTTTCTTTGGAACTCCTCCATCAATAGCCATTAGAATCAATTCAAGGTGTGACATCCTCTCCCTATCTAATGTTTTCTTCAAAACAAGGTATATATTGTCTTTTCTATCTTCATTCTTTTGTACTTCAAGCTGAAAATGCTCATTGGGACTAAGAGTATAATTTTGGATGCTATTTTCTCCCAAGTCATCATCCTGAGCTAATTCTAAGGGAAATATCATATTTATTGGAATATTTTCAGGAATGTCCACCTTAACTTCATTTTTCCAAAATTTGGGTGCATTGTCATTCACATCTTCTATCTTGATTTCAATATTAAAGATATCTAAGGGGTTTTCCAAGACAAGCTGAGAAAGAAGTAGACAAGGATCATTCTGGCCACATAAAGCTTCTCTGTCTATTTTATCATTAATCAACAGATTCCCAGTATGAATATCAAGATGGAAGTATTCCTGAATGCCCTCAGCAACTAAATGTGCTTTGCGTGTGGAGAGCTCTCCTGTTTTCAGTTTCATTTCCTTGATGACATTAGCCACCAGAAACCCCTTTTTCTTTTCTTCAGGGACAGAAAAGCGAATTGAAGCACACATTACTCTAAGGAATGAGAAAGAGAGAATGACATACAGACCTTGCCTTTTCCAAAAGCAATTCTCCATGACTCCAGTCTCTTCCTTATAGGCTCAAATTCTGCCTCAAAATTCAGTCTTTCTTTCCTTCCTTTATGATTTAATTGTTCAAATCATAGTTAATTGTTCAGTCTTTTGTCATTTTATAATCTGCAAACGTTTCGCTGCCAAAGAGTCAAATTCCTTTTGTTCAATCTTGTATTACTGTCTGCCCTGATTCTGAGCAAGCAGAACAGAACTAAATTTCTTTGTTAATATCGCCACCATGTGGAAAACTAGGCAAAAATTCTATTTGCATGGTTTAGACGCCATAATCACATCGAATCCATTTTTATCTATCCACTAGCTAGCCTACCAAGCAGAATATCTTGTTAACTGTTTAATCATATAGAAAAAGAAACAGAGTGACAATCTGCACACAAAAATTTCAAAGTTATTGATAAAGGTTGTAATCCAGTCATTTCACAGTTGAGTTCTGAATGATTATGGGCATATCCAGTGACTCTTTAGGTGGCTTCTGTTGTGTGCCCATGGATATCAAGTTTAACCCTGTGTAAGGAAATCATTTCTGCTTCGAGGCACTTTGGCAACATCTTTCAACGCATTCAGTTTGGATTACAGTGACAACATCCTTCCACATTTTTTTTGCTGCTGCGTCTTGTCCCATTTGGGGGGAGGTGGGCTTTGAATCAGTTTTTTGCTCCTGTCAACTGCCCAGACTAGTCCTTACAGTTTTCTTGAAAACGTTTTTGGAATAGATTTGCCTTTGCCTCCTTCCTAGGCATCAGAGAGAGAGAGAGAGAGACAGGCCTAAGATCACCTTCCATGTTACTGTCTCAGAGGAAAAAATGTTTGTTACATTCCTTCCTTGGTGTGCTTTAAATATGTTTGCAGCACTTGCAAAAGAGATTTCAAACAAAAAATCCATTTTTGTTAGTCCTTTTGCAGTATAATAACTTATAAACCTTCCTTTACCATCATGGTTAAAATATCTTAGAGATTTGCCTTGTTTGATACAGGTTTGTACCTATGGAAATGGAGGAGGCTGGAAGGCAAAAGAGGAGGGGGTAGAGGTTCTACTCTTTTATCATTTCTCTAGGAAACAGGATTCAGAAGTAGCCCCTTGCCTACTGAGGTTAGCCAGTAAGGAAGTAAAATACTGCAGACAAAATGGTCAAGATTACGTAGTAGGAGGAAGATTCCTGTCAGAGCTGCCATCCTTCCTTCACACCTATGCTTCACTAAATGCCAATCTGTCATTAGCCATGGAGGGATGGAGCTGTGGGGAGATGGGGGAAACTGAAAGCAGTCTTCATGCCATCCTGAGACATCGCAAGGCTGCAGACCTGGGAATGGAATGCAACACCTAGCCATCTACCCAACCGTTGCAATGACAGTTACCAAAGCATCTTCTCTGAATATGAATGGACAATGGGGAGATAACAGGAGGGTGGACCAGAGAAGGGAAAGTTAACTAGGGAATATTCACGTGCAAACTCTTAGTTCTGGCTCTGCTTACTATAACCACTTGGCTTTTAGTAAAAGTAACCTTTTCGCTATCAAGAGTGTTTCTTTCCCAAGGGATGAAGCTGAGCCAGATCTGATAATTACTTTCAAACTACACTAGGAAAATGTGCCTGGTAGTCATGTTTATTGAAATTAATTGCTTATTCTAAATATACTGGTCATACTTGAAAACTAACTGAAAAGCAGAGTTGGAAGGGACCTTGGAGGTCTTCTAGTCCAACCCACTACTCAAGCAGGTGGCCCATACCATTTCAGACAGATGGTTGTCTAATCTCTTCTTTAAAACCTCCAGTGATGGAGCACCCACAGCTTCTGAAGGCAACCTGTTCCAATGGTTAATTGTTCTCACAGTTAGGAAGTTTCTCCTTAGTTCCAGGTTGCTTCTCTTCTTGATAGTTTCCATCCATTGTTTCTTGTCTTGCCTTCTGGTGCTTTGGAAAATGGGTTGGACCCCCCCCCTCTTCTTGTTGGCAGCTCTGAAATACTGGAATACTGCTATCATGTCCCCCCAGTCCTTTTTTTGACTAGACTAGACATACCCAATTCCTGCAACCATTTTTCATATGGTTTAGCCTCCAGGCCTTTAATCATCTTTGTTGATCTTCTCTGCACTCTTTCCAGTGTCTCAACATCTTTTTTATATTGTGGTAACAACAACTGGATGCAGAATTCCAACTGTGGTCTTACCAAGGCATTATAAAGTGGTACTAACATTGATGATGTAATCCATCTGGTCCTGGTGTATTGAACTTTCTAGCATGATCAGGTGTTCTCTTACCATTTTCTTGCCTATTTTAATTTGCATTACTTCTCTGTTCATTATGGTTCTGTTTTTGATAGGTTGGGCTATTTTTTCCTTTTGCGTGAAGACAGATGCAGAGAGAGAATTAAAAAGCTCATCACATAGTTTCCCAAATCTTGACCGACTTAAGCATTTAATTGCTTGTACCACTCTCCATCAGTCAGGGTTGAGCATTGATCATGAGCTGCATTACAAATATGCTGTTTCTGATCAATGTACTCAAATCTCATTTAAATACTTTTTCACATTCCTTTCCCCAAATACCCATTTAACTACCTGCAGAATTTCAAATACCTTGCAAATTGTTTTCTTTCCCGAAAATTGTAGGATTTTGTTTTAAGGTTTATTTCAGAATTTCTGATCCACCAAATTGCATAGGAGAAAGCAGGATAAATACCCACGTAGAAATTAAAATACATGGAAAACCAATACAAATTTCTCAATGCATTACCCTAAATAAACATGTTCTCTGGAAATTCATAGAAATGTACCTCTTTAATTTTACAAAAATATTTCTGAGTCATTCAAATTGTATAGGTTTATAACTTAACTATGTTAATAACTATTCTCATTTGGGATATATGCTCTCTTTCCTCCAACTGATTAGGAAGATCATGGCAATCATTTCTAATCTATGGATTTAGCAGTTTTTGGATGCTCCATAGTTAAAACAGGAAACAAAGGCCTAAGTAACTTAAACTCACTGCTTATAGATCCATCAGCTAAGCACACTTCATAGCTGTAGGTCTGGAAAGATGTCTCTGTAAGGTCTTGCCTCAGCAGTTCCTTCAAGGAAGCAGAACTCCTGAAACAGGCAGCATTTCAAAAGGAACTTTTATTGAGAGACAGTGATAGCAAAGAAAATAGGCAGGATCTGAAGTTCCTGTGCTAAAACGTTAGATTAAAAGTTACTCATTCAAATGCCTCCCCACTGCTCAGTCCGACGCCAGCCAATCACCAGGTGTTGAGTTACTGTGAGAACTTTACACTGGGAAGGTGATAAGAAGTTGTTCTCAGGCACCATGCTCTTGTCTTCTTTTGGAGCTGAGACAAAACAGTTGGCCCCAAGCCTATCCCCCCCTCCCTAGCCCAGGAAGATACATCAAAGTGAAGAAAGCAGGTGACAGGTCATAAAAATACCAGGGCCCCCTCCTTCTGCCAGAATGGTAATGTCCCTATAGGGATCTATGGGGACCTGACATGCTGCCCCCCCCCAAGAAAAGGAGAGATCCACCTGGTGTAAAAGCAAGTAGGAACGGGGAGAGACAAGAACAGGTTATTAATTAGATTTGTCTGGGTATTGAGCGTGGAAGCATTTGAGGAGCCTAGGAGCTCTAACATGTTTCTTGTGGACCCATTCATTTTGGGCCGAAGGGAGGTTTTTTTCAGCTACTAAGTATTGAGTTGCTTCATGGTGTTTTCTGGAGCCAAGGATTTCCTTAATTTCAAAATGTTGTTCTCCTTCCACCATGATGGGCTGTGGTGCAGGGGCAGCCACCGGCTTTAGGGGTGAGATTATCTCCAACTTTATGAGGCTACAATGAAACACTAGGTGGACTTGCCTTAAGGCTTTGGTAGCTCAAGTTCCACTGTGACAGGATTTATAATACATGTTATGGGGAAGGGTCCGACAAATTTCGGCCCCAACTTTTTTAAGGGCCATAGAGATTGCATGAACCTTGTTGAAGGGTATACGTGATCCCCCATGTTAAATGGTTTAAGCTCCATTCTCTTTTTGTCTGCCTGTGCTTTGAAGGTAGCTCAGGTTTCATCTAGCACTTTTTGAACCATCGGCCAGGTATTTTGTAGCAGATTTATCCACTCCTTTAAGGATTGTATTGTGGGTTCACTGGCTGGCAGCTCTGGCATTGGGTTGAATTCCTGACAGGTGGCTACCTGGAAGGGAGTGAACTCTGTGCTTGACTGCACAGCATTGCTATAGGCAACCTCTGTAAACAGCAGGAGGTCGGTCCAGTCGTCTTGTTGATAGTTAATAAAGCATCTAAGATATAGTTTCAGAACTGAATTCTTACGTTCCATCCTGCCATTTGTTTGGGGATGATGACTCGAACTCAGACCCTGGTCACTCTCCAAAAGGGCCAAAAATACTCTCCAAAATTTGGAGCTGAACTGGACTCCCCTGTCAGAGATTATACAACGTGGGTGATAGATGTGGTGGAGGAACAGTTTTGCCAGTGTTTGGCAATGTTTTGGGAATCTTTTGTCATGGGATGAAGTGGACCTGTTTCAAGAACAGGTCAATGACCACCCATATGACGGGGTTTCCCACACTTTCTGGCAATTCTACTATAAAGTCCATAGAAATCTCTCTCCAGGGTGCTGAAGATTCCACTACTGCTGTAGAAGGCCCGGCGTTTTCCCTTGCCTCCATTTGACAGCTGCACAGATGGGGCAGCTGGCTACATAGCTCTCAATGTCTTTTTTGAGGGATGGCCACCAAAATTGTCTTTTCAGAAGAAAAGTGCCCCGCTAGCCTTGATTCATGGCAGGTTTGCATGGTTTTAAGTCTCTGGCTGGCTGGAATGTACATCTTCCCTCCCAACCAGGGCAAACCTTTGTGCATGGAGCAGGAGTCTTTGTGGCTGAGGAATCACTCATCTTCAGTTAAGGCAGTGGTTCTCAACCTTCCTAATGCCGCGACCCTTTAATACAGTTCCTCATGTTGTGGTGACCCCCAACCATAAAGTTATTCCTAAAACCATTGAAAATATGTGTTTTCCAATGGTCTTAGGCCAGGGGTCCCCAACCTTTTGGACCTCAGGGACCACCAAGTTCATAATTTTAAATTTTGTGGACCACAAATATGAATCCAGTGTGCCGCTTGCTGAAGCACCTGGATTCCCAGTGACAGGATGGGGTCTTTCAGGCACTCTCCCTCCTCTCTCTCTCTCTTTCTCTCTCTCTTTCTCTCTCTCTCATTTTCTCTCTCTCTCTCTCCCCCTCTCTCTTTTTCTCTCTCTCATTTTCTCTCTCTCTCTCTCCCCCTCTCTCTTTCTCTCTCTCCCACTCTTTCTCATTCTCTCTTTCTCTCTCCCCCTCTTTCTCTCTCTCTCCCCCACTCTCTCCCTCTCATTCTCTCTTTCTCTCTCCCCCTCTCTCTTTCTCATTCTTTCTCTCTCCCCTCTTTCTCTCTCTCTTTCTCCCACCTTCCCTCCCTCCCTCCCTCTCTCTCTCTCTCTCTCTCTCTCTTTCTCTCTCTCTCATTTTCTCTCTCTCTCCCCCTCTCTTTCTCTCTCTCCCACTCTTTCTCATTCTCTCTTTCTCTCTCCCCCTCTTTCTCTCTCTCTCCCCCACTCTCTCCCTCTCATTCTCTCTTTCTCTCTCCCCCTCTCTCTTTCTCATTCTTTCTCTCTCCCCTCTTTCTCTCTCTCTCTTTCCCCCACTCTCTCTCATTCTCTTTATCTCTCTTCCCCCTCTTTCTCTCTCTCCCCCCACTCTCTCTCATTCTCCCTTTCTCTCTCCCCCCACTCTTTCTTTCTCTCTCTTTCTCTCTCCCCCTCTTTCTCCTCCCTCTCTCCCAGTCTTTCTCTCTCATTCTCTCTCCCCCACTCTCTCTCTCTCTCATTCTGATTCTCTTTCATTTTGTCTCTCTCTCTCTCATTCTCTCTCTGATTCTCTGATTCTCTCTTTCATTCTCTGTCTCTTTCTCTGTCTCTCATTCTCTCTCACTCTCTCTGATTCTCTCTGTCTCTTTCTCTCATTCTCTCTCTTTCATTCTTTGTCTCTTTCTCTCTCTGTCTCATTCTGATTCTCTCTTTCTCTCTCTTTCATTCTTTGTCTCTTTCTTTCTCTCTCTGTCTCATTCTGATTCTCTCTTTCTCTCTCTCTCATTCTCTCTTTAATTCTTTGTCTCTTTCTCTCTCTCTCTCTCATTCTGATTCTCTCTCTTTCTCTCTCTCTCTCATTCTCTCCCTCTTTCATCTCATGGGCCAGCCAGTGTCTTGGGGCTGAGAGGAAGTCAAGCATCTCCCTGAGAGACCGAGGGCCGGAAGAAGTATGGGAGCGAAGCACTACTTGAACTTGTGTGGCATGAGCATTCGCCTTGGTATATTTGCGCCAACCAATGGCCAAGGCAGCCCTCATTTCTCCGCTGAAAGTGCGGCATCAGGATTCTGCCTTGGTATATTTGTGGCGCAAGGCAGCCCTCATCTCCTGCTGCTTGGGACTCAGAGCGGTAAATGGTGACTGGTCCAGGGAGCAGCTGGATTTTGCTCTCCATTGTGGATGCCAGATCGGCCCCCTGCAAGCTCTCATCTCTTGAGGAGCCCAACCAAAGTTTCCAGCCCTGCTTCAGGGAGCACTCCTCGAGAGACGAGAGCTTGCAGGGGGCCGATCTGGTGTCTGGATTAGAGAGCAAAATCTGGCTGCTCCCCGGATCAGATGCCATTTACCGCTCTGAGTCCCAAGCGGCAGGAGAGGAGGGCTGCCTTGCGCCACTGGCTGGCACAAATATACCGAGGCGGAATGCTGTTGCTGTGCAAATGAAAGTAGTGCTTTGCTCCCACAGCTTCCAGCCATCGCAAATGCAGCTTCTTCCTGCTTCTGCCGCCCCCTCCCCCACTGCCACAACAGCACCATTCATTCCGGATGGTGAGGGCTGCATTCCTTTTTCCGTATTGCACCACCTGCAAAAATACGAAAATTTCTCCGCGGACTACCAAAGGACCACCGGTTGGTGACCACTGTCTTAGGCAACCCCTGTGAAAGGGTTGTTCGACCCCCAAAGGGGTCGCGACCCACAGGTTGAGAACCACTGAGTTAAGGCCTGCTTAAAGGCCAAGGTAGTGGCATTATTTGGGGAATGAGCCCCCTTCCCTTGTGCTCTAGTGGTTACTCAAGTGACTAATTATGATGCTGGGAGGAAGGGCTTGACTATTTCTGGCTTTCCACTGTTGTACTGTGGGAGCCTTGATAGGGCATCCACCAGGAAATTCTTCCCCTAGTAAGTAGCGAAGGGTGAAGTTGAAACTTTGAAAGTATTGGGGCCACCCTGCCTGTTTAGGGGACAGTTTTCTTGGGCTCTTTAGAGCTTCCAGGTTTTTGTGATCGGTCCACACCTGGAATAGAATCTTGTTCCCCTCCAGAAACTGGCACCAAATGAAAAGAGCCCATCAAACAACATAGGCCTCCTTCTCCCACACTGCACAATGTTGTTCAGTTTCAGTTGATTTTTGGGAGCTGTAAGTCCATGGCCATAGTTGGCCCTATGTGTTCTCCTGCAGTAGGACAGCCCCGATGGCCACATTGCTGGCATCAACCTGAATGACAAAAGGCTTCTCCGGGTCCAGAAGCCTTAGTACCGGTTCAGTGGAAAAAAGTCTTTTTAACTTTTCAAATGCTGCTTGGCACTCCATTGTCCATTTTAGGGGTTGGCTGGGTTTTGTCTTGTTTTTGTTTTCAGCAAGGAAATGCTGCAATTATTTCCTTATGTAGGGAGGTGCCAAATCTAGCACCACCTCACCTTATCTGGGTCCATCTCCACCCCCTCATGGGAGATTTGGTACCCTAAGTAATCTATCTTGTCCTTGGAACTTGCATTTGGACAGGTTAGCGTACAGTTTGGCTGCTTGGATTTTGTATAAGTCTGCTCTGACCAACTTCATGTGCTCCACTTTTGTCTCGGTGTAAATTAATATGTCATCAAAGTATACCAAAAACCCCTTATATAGGTGTTCATGGAGAACCTCATTTATCAGCTGCATAAACACAGTGGGGGCTTCCTGTAGTCCAAATAGAAGCCCTTTAAACTGGAAACATCCTAGGGGGCAATTAGAAGCAGTCTCCCATTCATCCCCTTCTTTAATTCTGACCCGGTAGTAGGCCTCCCATAAATCCAGCTTTGAGAATATCATACTCTTGAAGAGGTGGGCCAGCATGTCTTTCATGAGGGGAAGAGGGTACAGTTTTCCATGCACACTGCATTCAGACCCCTATAATCTATGCAGAAATGAAGAGATTCTTCTCCCAAAACAGTACTGGGGCAGCCACCTTGCGTCTAGCGAGTTGAATGAAGCCCTGCACCAGATTTTTATCTATAAAATTTCACAGCTCGTCCAGCTCCCTTGGAGTCATGGAATACAGCTTTGGTTTTGGTAGCCAACCCCAGGGATGATCTTGATGGCACAGTCTGTGGGTCGGTGGGGTGGGATTTCATCAGAGCTTTATTTGCTCTGATGAAATCAGAACATCTCGGTTAAGTTCTGGTATTCTTGGCACATGCCCTGCAGCTGCTCTTCCTTTGATATGGCCACCACTTCTCTGCGGGGCTTGCCTCTTGCCTTGGGGCTGCTGCTGCAGGGGGCTCACTATCCTTTTGGGAATTTCAGAAGCCCCTCTTTCCAGTCCAGCTGCGGATTCCACTTTTTTAGTCAGGTTAGCTCTAGGATGAGAGGCCATTCCATGCCTGGCGCTATGACAAAAGGCGGAGTCTCAGAATGATCTTTCATTATTAGCTCCAGGGACTTGGTGGAGACTGTGGCCAGGAACCGCCCTGCGATGGACCCATCTAACTGGCAGAAGGGATCAGGTTCTTTAGTCTCCTCAGGATGACCTCCAACTTCCCCAACAGGGTTGGGCTCATAAGACACCTGGTGCATCCCGAGTCCACTAAGACTTTCTTCCCTAAAACAGTTCTATGGGCAGGGTGACCAGTTTGATTAGCCCACTTACCAGGGGGTCATCACCAAAGTTGCTATACAATGGCCCTGGTTCTTCTTCTGATGGGGTCGGAGTTTCCCCTCCAGGTTTTGGGGAGGGACAGAATTGCACAATCTTGGCGCTCTTCAGGGCTTTGTCGTTTGTGTGTTGTGGGGTTTTATTTGGCTTCCCTCTGGGTAGGCAATCTCCTTTCTTAGTTGGAGTCTTTGTGTGGCATTCAACAGCTCGGTGACCCTCCCTTCTGCACTTGAAACAGGGCATCGAATGTGGCAGCACTGCCTGGGGCTTGGCAACTTCTCTCTTTCTCTTGGGTGAAGAATGCTTCCACATTCTGCTGGAGTGGTATTGATTTCTCACTTGGTTGATTTCGGCCTCTTCTGCAAGGATGTACCAGTCGTGGAGGCGATTCGGGGTACCTCTGGCAAAGCAGGCATGGTACAAGTCATCATTCAAGCCATCCTTAAATCAGCTTATTAGGATGTCTTCCAGCCAGTTTAGGTGGCAGGCTAGGCTCCGGAGTTCTTTGGTGTACTCAGGTAGCGGACAGCAGTCCTGCCTTATGGTTTTGATCCAGTTCCTAGCCTTGTAACCAGCCAGGGGTTCCTTGAATCTCCATCTCAGCACCATTGTGAAACAGTTGATGCTGCAGAGTTCTGGGGCATTGGCATTATGGAGGGTCTCCATCTACCGGGTGGCAGTGCCTTCCAGAGCCAGGGTGACAACACTGACTCTAACTCCTTCAGTGGGAAAGTGTCATCCATATTCCTCTATGTAGGTGAGGACATGGGTGAGGAAGAATCCCATTTGCTGGGGCTGTCCATTAAACTTGATGCCCAGAGGGGGTGCTTTTTTTTTTTATAAATATATATATAATTTTTATTCATAAGCATTTTTGAAAAACAGTGCCTTGTCAGTATAAAATTTAAAAATAGGGCAAAACCAAAGAAAAATTGATAGTAAATCTTAACACACAAACTAATAACAATAATAATAATATAATACCAGTAATTATAATAGTATAACCAAAAAAGTGAACTAAATTCCTTCTTGCATTAGCTTATTTACATTTTTATCCCTTACTATAGTTATAGTTTTATACATCTTTATTTTCCATACTAACAATTATTAACATTCGTACTCTTACTTTCTCTCATTTCTACCTCTTGTCTCTATCCATTCATAAAATTTATTCCATGTCCGATAAACCAAATAATCTTTGGTCCTTCCTCCCCAGTCCTCCTTCTTCCCCATGCCAACAGACCATCTCAGCTTCATGGGGTTTTCCATGGTAGCCGCTTCCTCTGCCATTCGCTGGAGGCTGTGTCAGGTTGAGCCTTGGTGAAGGTTTCTCCCCAGCATTCAACTTCTTCGTGCTCGCTGCCCTGGTTTGACATCACATGCATGGTCCCCATGGTAGGGCAGGTGCCTCTCTAGGTTGACCACTTTGCAGATACTGCCTAATGTAAGGTCTTGCCTCAGCAGTCCCCTGAAGAAAGCAGAACTCTGCAAACAGGTAGCATTTCAAAAGGAACTTTAATTGGGTAACAGTGATAGCAAAGATAATAGGCAGGATCTGAAGTTCCCATGCTAAAACATTAGGTTAAAAGTTACTCATTCAAATGCCTCTCCACTGCTCGGTCTGACACAAAGCCAATCACCAGGTGTTGAGTTGCTGTGAGGTCAAAAAAATACCAGGGTCCCCTCCAGAATGGCAGTGTCCCAATAGGGATCTATGGGGACCTGACAGTTCCAGTATTACGATCCACACAGGGAACTAAACCTACCAAAAACAGAACTATAAAAGACAGACTAGGAATTCAAACTAAAATAAGCAAGAATATGATAAAAGAACACCTGTCCACTGGAAAACAGCCAATGCGGTTCCCATCTTCAAAAAAAGGGGGGGGAAACATCCAGGAAACTACAAACCAATCAGCTTGATATCAATACCTGAGAAGATCCTGGAAAAGATAATCAAGCAACAGATCTGCAAACACATGGAAGAAAGCAAAATTATAATCAGAAGCCAACATGGATTCATCAAAAACTGATCATGCCAAAGAAATCTTATTTCATTCTTGGACAAACTGATTAAATTAGTGGATTGGTGAAATGCTGTGGACACAGTATATTTGGATTTTAGTAAAACATTTAATAAAGTAGACCACAATCTGTTTTTGGGGAAGCTAGAAAAATGTGAGATAGAAAAACAAATGTACAGATACACAATAGGTGAAATCTGGCTCAATAGGAGTAACTGCAAGAAGGATTTTGAAATCCTCATGGACAATGATTTAAATATGAGCCAGCAATATGCTGCAGCCACCAAAATAGCCAATGCAATCCTAGATTGCATTAAGAGAGGGATAGATCGACAATCATATGAAGTTTAGTACTGCTTTATAATGCCTCCTATCTAACAAAATGAAATTCAATGTAGAGAAAAGTAAAGTCTAACACTTAGACAAGAAAAACCAAAAGTACATATATAGATTGGGTGAAACCAGGCTTAATAGCAGTAACTGTGAGAGGGATCTTGGAGTCTTAGTGGACAATCAATGAAATATGAGCCAAAAGTGTGCAATCCTAAACTGCATTAACAGAGGGATTCAATCAAGATTACATGAGGTACTAATACCACTCTCTAAAGTCTTAGTAAGAGCACACCTAGAATACTACATCCAGTATTGGTCACTACACTATAAAAAGATGTTGAGACTCTAGAAAAAGTGCAGAGAAGAGCAACACAGATAGTTAGAGGACTGGAGACTAAAACATATGAAAAACAGTTACAGGAACTGGGCATGGCTAGTCTAGTGAAGAGAAGGACCAGGAGAGTCATGATAGCAGTGTTCCAATATTTGAGGGGATGTTACAGAGAGGAGGGAGTCAACCTGTTTTCCAAAGCACCTGAAGGCCAAACAAGGAATAATGGATGGAAACTGATGAAGGAGAGATTCAACCTAGAAAGGGAGGAAGGAATGCAGGAGAGGGGGAAGGATGGATGTTTCAGATGCTATTGGTATATTATGATTTATCAATTGTTCATATCTTATTATTTATGATTGTATCTTATGATTTATGATCTATGAGTTATCACTTTGTTGTTTGCATGTACTCATGAGAGCTTATCTCCCGGAGACAAATTCACACTTGGCCAATAAAGAATTCTAGTTCTGTTCTGTTCTGTTCTGTTCTGTTCTTTCATTTGCTATTATGCCTTTGTACTTTGGGTGTGCATGTGTGCATGTGTGTGTAAGGGAGAAAGAGAGGGGGGGGAGAGAGGGAGAGAGAGAGGGAGGGAGGGAGGGAGAGAGAGGGGGGAGTCTGTCTTTGATCAGTGTTTGGCTTCTGTCAAATGTCTAGGCAAGTCCTTGCACTTTTGTCTAGGCAAGTCCTTGCACTTTTCTTAATGTCTTTAGCTATGCCTTGCCATTGCTTCCTAGGTATCAGAGACACAGAGAGAGAGAGAGATACTGGCCCAAGATAACCTTTCTACCTTATTGTCTCAGAAAAGCAATTGTTTGTTACATTCCTTTCTGGGTGTGCGACCATGCATTATCGGTCCAAAGAAGGATAATTTAAGCCTGATAATCTGTGCCTTGAGTGAAAACTGTGCATTAATTTGTTAAAGCTTGAAAAAGCATCTATATTCAGCACTTGCAAACAGATTTAAAACAAAAATTCCCATTCTTGTTAGTCCTTTGTCAGTATAATAAACCTTCCTTTACTATCATAGTTAAAATACCATAGAGATTTGCCTTGTATGATACAGGTTTGTACCTATGGAAATTGGTGTCAAGATTGAACCATTTTGCATCTTTCAAAACTAATGTTTTTCAATTTGGCAGGGAACTGAGGGGAGGGAAATGGAATGTGGAGAATGTATGCAAAGATCGTGAGAGCATGGAGCCAGCAAGGTCACCGCTGCAGGTGCTGGAGAAAGAGATGGACCATTCTCATAAAAAAAGACTATCTCATAATTGGACAATGTGATCACCCAGGGATGGGGAGAAGGAGAAAGTATTGTTTAACAGGGCAAGCATTTGCAGGGGAAACTAGAGCTGGTTTCGTTTCTTCAGTATCAACATGGTGTATCCAATAAAGCTTTACTTTTGGGAATTCAATTCTCCCGAGAGTGTTTCCTTGTTTTGGGTTCGCTAATTGGACAATTGACAATTGGGATGGATAGAAGGAAGAGGAGGAGGAGAAAGACTACTTTTCCTACTGCACTAGGAAAATGTGCCTGGAAGTCATATTTGCAGTTGGCGGGAGATAAATAAAGGCTGACATTTTCTGTTTCTGCTCTCTATAAGTGGTTGAAACCCCTTTCAGGTCACAGGGCAACTAGGCAATGTAAATCAAGCCACTACGACCATCCCTTTGGAATGAGCTGCTTATACTAAGTGTACTGGTCATCCTTGGAAATAGATAATATCCAGTAAATATCCCAGTATGTTAGCATCCTGTCCCCACATCTTTCCATGTTGCAAAAAGTGATACTGGAAAAGATAATCAAAAAACAGATCTGCGAACATCTAAAAACAAACAGTTAAACTAGAAGCCAGCATGGATTTGTTAAAAACAGACCATGCCAAACCAATCTTATTTCATTCTTTGACAAAGTGACTAAGTTAGTAGACCAGTGAAATGATGTGGACATAGTATACTTAGATTTCAGTTAGGTATTTGGCAAAGGAGATCACAACTTCTTGGTAAGCTAGAAAAACGTGAGATTGCCATCAGAAATTGTGGGTGCTTCATCACTGGAAGTTTTTAAGAAGAAACTGGATAGTCACTTGTCTGAAATGGTGTACGGTCTCTTGCTTGAGCAAAAAATGGTGTACGGTCTCTTGGTTGGACTAGAAGACTTCCAAGGTCCTTTCCAGCTCTATTCTGATTGATTCATTTTGGGGAGAAACCTCCTGCAGTCTGTATGGCAAAAGTTTGTTCAGTTCTGACTCTCTGCCTACCCAAAATTTTCATTTTGACTGAAGAAGTTACTTGGATGAGAAACAAAATGTCTCAGTTTTAATAAACTTCGGTCCAATTGCCATGATTTAATCTTTTTAGATAAATTGGTTGATTTTCACTGACCAGCTCTGCATTATGCAATCCTTTAGCTATTTCATACCCCTTCTCTAGCCATTTTAGTGGTGTTCCTTTCAGATATTTGTTTCCTTCTTTCCTTCAATTTGTTTTTCATTAAAGACTGAAAGTCTTTAATATATAGTTCCCCAAATCCTGACCTGCTTAAGCATTTAATCACTTGTATCACTCTCCACCAATCAGATCAAGCCTTGATCTTGAGCTGCATTATAAAACCTTCAGTTTCTAATCAGTATACTCAAATTTCATTTAAATAGGTTTTCACTCAGTCCACATTCTTTCCCTCAAACGCCCATTCAATCCCCTGCAAAATTTTATTTTTTATTTATAAAATTTATTGGAGCAATGTGGTGGCCTAGAGGTGAAGATGCTTGCTTCCAATTGGGAAGGTTGAGACTTCAGTCCTAGTCAGTGACAGATGTTTCTTTATCAGGGCGCAAAGAGAAAATATCTGCTACAAACTCCATGTTGGCATCAAGAAGGGCATCTAGCCAGTAAACGCTCATTCAGTCACCCCAACTCCACCCCTAACTCCACCCGGAATCAAGGGATTACAAGAAAGGAAAACATTATTAGCCACCTGTCTTACCACAAGGTAATACTTGGTGGGTTATAATCAGAGAAAATGAAAATAGAAAAATATTAAAATAAAATAAAATAATTAAGGTAAAAATATTAAAAACATAAATAAATTAATACCCATGAACACTATGATCTAATTACAGATGGGGAGGATGGGGGCAGGATGTGGGGGAATGGAATCTATTGTTAATCGATCAACCACCGCCACTGTGATGCTCCCCCATTGGGGCCCCAAGCTAACTGGCAGAGTCAGTTCTTCAGGCCCGCAACGAAAGGATAGGAGGGTTAGGGTGACTTCACACCAGGGGGCAAGATGTTCCAGAGGACAGATGCAAGAGCAGAAAAGGCCCTTCTCCTGGACCCCACTAGCTAGAACAATCGGGCCGACAGGGCCTACAGCATGACAGGGCCTCCTCTACTGGCACGGGTGGGATGAACCAATCCCAGTGGGATGAGACGGTCTCTCAAATAGCTTGGACCCATGCCATGAAGGGCTTTAAAGGTGAATACCAATACCTTGAATTGGACCTGGAAGCAGACAGGCAGCCAATGCAGATTGTGGAGCAGTGGTATTACATGGGCCATCCCTCAGACTCCAAGAATTGCCCATGCCACCGCTCGCTGCACCAGCTGCAGCTTCCAAATTTGAAAAATATACTACATTGTTTCCTTCTTGGAGAATTGTAATTTTCCTTTAGGGCAGTGTGTATTTTATAGCTTCTCAACTACCAAATTACATTTGGTACAATTACAACACAGGATAAATACCCACATAGAAACTAAAATACATGGAAAACCAATACAAATTTCTCAGTATATTACCCTAAACAAACTAGTTTTCTGGAAATTCACAGCAACATCCATTAATATACAATATTTTATTTTTAGAAATTCATTATTTCTGGGTTACTCAAACCATATAGATTTATAAAGTAATTACATTAATAATTATTCTTACCTGGGTTATATGCTCTCTTTCCTCCAATTGATTAGGAAGATTATGGCAATCATTACGAATCTGTGGATTCAGCAGAGTTTTTTGATGCTCCATAGTAAAAACAGGAAAGAAAGGCCTAAGGAATTTAAACTCACTGCTCAGAGACCCATCAGTTAAGCACACTTCATAGCTGTAGGCCTGGGAAGATGTCCCAGTATTAGGATCCACACACTTCTCTTGCAAATTTGGTCCCATAGGAAAATTCGATGCAGAATGAGAACTTCCTAAGAACTTCTTTTGCTTCTGAAACTTGGTTGCAATAAACACCATAACAGAAAGCAGAAAAATGGATGAGATGGCAACCAAACAGATGATCAAATACAGTGTTAGAGTATGATCTCCCTCCTGCGGGACTTCACCCTTAGGATTATCCATAATTTTCATGTAAGGATCAGAGAAGCCATCCACTAGAAGAATTCTTAGGGTCGCAGAGACAGACTGAGGAGGATGCCCATTATCCCTAACTGCCACAATAAGAGTGTGTTTGAAACTGTCTCGGATGTTCACCGGCCTCATGGTTTTCACCTCCCCATTCTGAGTCCCAACAGTGAAGAGACTCGGATCTGTGGCCTTCAGCAACTGATAGGAAAGCCAAGAATTCTGCCCTGAATCTCTGTCTACTGCCACCACTTTGGTGACTAAGTAACCTGTCTCTGCTCCCCTGGGAACCAGATCATTTGATAGAGAAGTGCTGTTCTGAAGAGGGCAGAGGATGAAGGGGGCATTGTCGTTTTCATCCGTGATAAGAACTCGGACCATCGTTTCTGAGCTCAGGGGAGGTGAGCCCTTGTCTACAGCCCTTACCATCACCTGGAAATCTTGTATATCCTCATAATCTATAGATTGAATGGCATACAAGTTCCCAGTTTCAGAGTTGATGGAGATGTAAGATGATGCAGGCTCTTCCCTGATCTTTCCAAACAAAAGAGAGTAGGTTACTTTGGCATTCTGTTCTGTGTCCACATCTGCAGCATGGACTGATCCGATGAGCAGTCCTGGAATGTTGTTTTCTCTTAAATGCAAATTGTAGAAACCTTTTTCAAACATTGGAGGGTTATCATTGATGTCTGAAAGTTGAATGCTAATAACTGTGATTGAAGTGAGTCTGGGAGAAGCTTGGTCGGTGGCTGTGATGGTGATGTTATAATGTGACATTTGTTCTCTGTCCAATGGCTGTTGCGTCACAAGCTGGTAATAATTGTTCTCAGTCAGTTTTAGTATAAAAGGCAGGTTTTTCTCAGTGCTGCAGGTAGTTCTGCCATTGTCTCTGGAGTCTTGATCTCTGATGCCAAAAAGTGCCACCAGTGTTTCTGGGGGAGAATTTTCTGGTAAAGGATTAGTGATGGATGATATAATTATTTCTGGAGCATTGTCATTCTCATCTTCAATGTCAACAAGAACTTTACAGTAAGCAGACAATCCTCCTCCATCTGTGGCTTTGATACTGAGTTGATATTTACTGTTTATTTCATAATCAATTTTCCCTACGAGTGTAATTTCCCCAGTATGATTGTTTAACCTGAATGATTGGAGTACATCTGCTGGTGCTTGGCTAAAAGTGTAAATGATGTGAGCGTTGGATCCAATGTCTTTGTCAGTGGCTTCAACTTTAGCAACCAATGAACCTGGATGACTATTTTCCATTAGCTGCACTTTATATACTGTTTGTTCAAATTGGGGCACATTATCATTGTTATCCAGAATATCAATAATTATCTGTGCTGTGCCAGTTCTCCTTGGGATCCCTCCATCCACAGCTTCCAGTGTGAGAATAAACTGAGGGATCACCTCGCGGTCTAACGGTTTTGCCAAAAGCAGTTCTGAATATTTGCTGCCATCGTTTTGACTTTGTATGTCCAGCTTAAAATATTCGCTTGTGCTAAGTATATAGTTCTGGATAGCATTTTTTCCTTTGTCTAAATCGTGGGCTGTCTCCAAGGGGAAACGTGCATTTATGGGAGTCTGCTCAGGTATTTCAAAAAGGAATTGATTCTGAGAGAATATAGGGGAATTATCATTGACATCTTCTACCTGAACTTCAATTTTGAAGAATTGAAGAGGATTTTCCAGCAAAATTTCAGAGAATAGAGTGCAAGGATCACTCAGACCACACAAAGCTTCTCGGTCAATTTTATCCCTCAATATTATATTTCCAGAATGGGGATCCAGCTGGAAATCCTGCCTGGAACTCTTAGAAATCAACTGTGCTCTGCGAGCAGAAAGCTCCTTCACATCTACTTTCAAATCTTTTAGCACATTTGCTACTATTGATCCAGCTTTCTTCTCCTCAGGCACTGAATAGCGGAATGGTTCACACAACACACCAGAGCTACATAGAGAAATAAAGAATAAGACCACTTGCCTGCTAGGACGAGAGACTTCCATTTTCCCAGCCTCTTTCAGGGAAGGTCATGCATTCAATAAGATTCTTTGTAAAGCAATTCCTATAATTTCCTTTATAGTTGTGATCAGAATCCAATGGGAATTATTTTTTGGTATTCATACTGGAGTATTTTCTTCGGAAATTTCTCAAGAGTTAATTGAAAGCTGTTGCCTTTTGTTGTGAGATTCCTTTGTCTAATGACTGGATCATTCTGAAATAAATGAATCTCTCCTTTTACTGTTTGGTGCAATAGCACCACCTTGTGTGTAAAGTAAAATATAGCACTGAATTTCTGAAACTCCTTTGAAAAGGGCATTTATTTAAAGTACAGAAAAGTGTGTGCATCTTTTCAAAAGAACAAAATGTTATACAATCTTGGTGTCTTTTGTCATATCAAAATAATATATTAATAGCTTTCAATCTAGAGAAAAAGGATTCCTCCCAAAATGTAAGTGCTATCATTTTTGGTATGGTTGTGATATGAATGTGTGTATAAGAATGTGTATAAAGTACCGTAAGTGCAAGGATCCAGAGGGATATCACTTGTGTGTTTTATTTTTACTTGCATCTTTTCATGTCATATGTTTATAATGACCATGTAGGTTATATTTGGAAACAATTATAATTTTCACTTCCACTCATATCTAGACATTTCATATTTCCTTTCAAAAAGGAAATTAAGCAGCCAGGAATCTAAATTAAAAAGTCTCCATTTGCAGAGGTTGCCACTGCATTTGTTTGTTTCTTTTTTCTTATTACTTTCTAGAGGTTTTTACCTCTCTTGTCTGTCTAATGTTTTGTTTTGGATTTTTAAAATATATTTGTAACAAATATGATGTAAACAGAAGAGAAGAACAGGAATGAACAATTGACTATCATGTTAGACCAACTTGGAAAAGGGATGCAGACTGTATTCTTATATATCATATCTAAAAATTCAGACATTTTCAATGTATCTTTGAAGCTGTGGTGTAGACAGACAACAACCTGTATCACATTCAAATTTCAAGAGGTATAGCTTTAATAAATTATCTAGCAAAGGTTTAAGGGCTACCATCTTAATATGTAATGTCGTTTACCTTTCATGGCTTAGAGCTTACTTAATCAGCTACATGATTTTTTATATATAATAATAAGATGACTGTGGTGACGAACCATAATAATAACAATTGCAGGGGGCAATTTTCCTTGGAACAGTTTACATTGTGCAATGAAATTGTTAACACCATTGAACAACATCTGCCTATCCCAGCTCCTTGGGAGGGACACAATAGGTGAATAAAAATGCCAAATCCAGTCTGATCGTTTAGCTGATTGTGCAACCAATCATGATAATAGTATCAAGAAAGGACTCTTTCAAGGAGATGCACTACCATGTTTGTTATTGCAGTGTTTCTCCTGTCAACTATAGTGAAAAGGTCAGGCCATAGTTATCAAACATCCAAAATATCTGACAGATTATCACATCTCCTTTACATGGATGATATGAAGCTGTATGGAAAAGCACTATCTGAAATAGAATCATTGTTCAATTCTGTCCGTATATAAGGTCAAGACATTGGAATGGAATTTGGGCTCAACCAATGTTCCACTCTCACCACCAACAGGGGGAAAATGGTGAAAACCATTTTAATTCCATAGGGAATTAAATATGATGCAGTTTCCACTAATATGAAAACTGCATCAAGGAGGAAGACGGTCAGTACAAATACCTGGGCATACTTCAAGCTGAGCATCTTTCAAGCACACCGAAGTTAAGAAGATCAGAAATGAATACATCAAGAACGTGAAGAAAATTTTAAAGTCCAAATTCAGTGGAGAAAATACCATCAAGGCAATTAACACCTGGGCAATCCCAATTATTAGATTCACAACACTTTGAATAGTGGATTTGACTCAAGCAGAACTTCCTAGTCTTGGCTAGGAAGAGCAGAAAAATAATGACAATGACTTAAGCCAGAATTAAGAAGACAGCAATAGACAGCCAATAACATTTCTGCAAAGAAGCTGAAGAAACAGTGGACCACCTAGTTAGCTGCTGCAAGAATATCACACAGATTGATTACAAATAACAGCATGACAAAGTAGCAGCAACAACGGCATGACAAAGTAGCAACAATGGTGTGTTGGAAGAGCTGCAAGAATACTGTTGGCCTGCAAGCAAGAACTGGTGGGGTCATAAAATGGAGAAAATAATAGAAAATGAAGAAGCTAAAGTGCCCTGAGACTTTAGAATTCAAACAGTACCTGCCACATAACATCCAAGACTTAATAATTGTTGTTAAGAAAGACCAAAAACAACAACAACAACAACACCTGGATAGTGGATGTGGCAATACCTGAAGACAGTTTTTACTGATGCTTCTGATATCCAGGAACTATAAAAACTTTATTCAGTCTGTTATACCATTATAGTTTTTATATAGGGAAATCTGCCTTGGACTTTCAAATAAACTTAGGGATGTGATATCAAGCAACATGGCGCTCCCATGTAACACCGCTCCTGAGCGAGCTGCACTGGCTCCCGGTGGTCTTCCGGGTGCGCTTCAAGGTGTTGGTTATCACCTTTAAAGCGCTCCATGGCATAGGGCCTAGCTATCTCCGAGACCGCCTGCTGCTACCAATGACCTCCCATCGACCCGTGCGCTCCCACAGAGAGGGCCTCCTCAGGGTGCCATCAGCCAAACAATGTAGGCTGGTGGCCCCCAGGGGGAGGGCCTTCTCTGTGGGGGCTCCCACCCTCTGGAATCAGTTGCCCCCGGAGATAAGAAGAATCCAGGACCTCAATGCCTTCCGTCGTTCCCTGAAAACCTATCTTTTTCAGCAAGCCGGGTTGGCTTAAGAAGAAATTTTTAAAATTTTTAAATTCTTTTAATTAGTCTGTGATTCTTAACTTTCGGGCCAAAATTTATATATATTTTTAAATGTTTTAATATTTGTATTCTATGTTTTTTATCTTGGCTGTACACCGCCCTGAGTCCTCAGGGAGAAGGGCGGTATATAAATTGGAAATTAAATTAAATTAAATTAAAAGCAGGTAATAAATAAATGGAACCTTTCCCAAAACAAGATAGATATGTTTCTGAAAAATGTATGGCCAATACAACTTAGCAATTCATTGTTTGTCCATCCTCTATTCCTACTTCCAAATACAGCTACTTTTTGTGTTTGTGTGAGCAAATATTAAACAAATCAAAAATTTATCCTCAATCATGGGTAGGAATTGAATCTTGGCCCCTTATTTATTAAAAAAAACAAAACAAATAAATACTCTCTGACACTGAACTGCTCTGGTCCTTCTCATACTTGGTTCTAACCATGTACACTTACAAACTGCATGCTATTTTTTATTTATTTATTTATTTATTTTGCTTTAATTCATATGCCGCCCTTCTCCGGAGACTCAGGGCGGCTTACAATGCGTTAAACAATAAACAATTTCCCCCAAATCCAGGCTGGCAGTGTGGAAACTGGATTAAACGTCCTTGGGAGTAGAGTGTAGAGACACAAGAGTGATGAAAAGGAAACCTTATTGCATCCTGGACAAATGACTATCCAGTCTTCTCTATAAAATTCCAGTGATGGAGCATCCACAACCCTGGGAGGCAAGCTGATCCATTGATTAATTGATCTCACTGTCAAGACATTTCCCTCAGGTTGGATCTCTCTTTAACAAGCTTCCACTCATTGTGCTGCGCTCAGGTGCTTTAGAAAAATAAGGCGAATAATATTAAATATCAGATATGTTTCTTGAATGCTTGGATGGGTGGGTAGGTGTTGACTATCAGAAAAACTCTTGAATACATTTTTAGTAAAAATATTGTTCAGTATTTTCAACTTTTTAAATTATAATAAATTGTTCAGAACATTAATTGCTCCAAAATACTGATATTCTTTATCATATTATATAATATGTATATATATTTCTATCTCTCTCCCCCCCTCCTCTCTCCTTCCCTCCTCTTGGATCAGTATTAAAAGTGAATCCACCTAAACATGGAATAAGAGAATAAATGAGAACATCTTTGATCAGTTGATATATGTTTTTGAAAACATACAGTATTTCAGATACCCCTTGTGATAGGAAAATATGAAGAAATTAAAACAACATTTTTAAAAGAAAGATAATTTAAGTTGATATACTGTCAGATCATCATACAAGTTCCCTAAATTCAATATTGGCAATAGAATCTTTGAATTCCAGTTGGTAAATTGCTTTGACAATCTCTAAATGGGGAAATACTCCAGAGTATTTATTTTTATAAAAGTCAATCATTTCTCAAAAATTCTAGAAGACAGGAATAAAAAATAATTATAGTAGGAGAAAAATGCTCTTGTAGGGAACTGTAATAGAAACTTTAACTCCAGATTTTCAATGTTGCTACTTTTAGGAAGATTTTTGGAACACTTTGATCTATGCTCTAATTTATAACATTCCTGTGACTCAGATTAAATTTATATTGCTTACTTTGCAAGTAAAATACCCCTAGACTGGCATAAGAAGCTGAAACATTGTGTCTGGCTGCCAGTCAGGCTTGGTACAAATCTTTAAGATTCATATAATTTACTGTTCCCAAACAACTGTTATGGATTAAGCGATGGCCTGCTTTACTAGGCCATGCTAGGACAGTGACTTATTTCCTGAAATACATGAATCAAAAATTATCTTAGGTATAATTATGTCTGGTTTATGCATAAAGTGTAAATCAATGTGTAGAGAATCCTTAAGATATGACAGCAGTTGGGACTAGAATTTCTGCCACTAAGCAATGCATTCATAAATCATGCGATCTATGTTCTCAACTAAAATTAAAGTAAAATTACTTGTTTCTTTAATAAATAACCAGCATGTAGTTCAAGAATAACTGATAGAGCAAAAAGAATAGAGGGAGAATGAATAGGAAGAGGCTAAATTAATTGCATGTTTTCCTCACCTCTTTCTTTGCGCCATTAACTGCAACCTGCTCAGAAGTATCTTGGATATCTGCAGAAATACTATTGTTCCCTGGGACGTTAACATCTCCCACCGAAAAAAATGGAAAGAGGGGCCTGAGAAATCGGAACTCGCTACTTAAGGATCCACCAGTCAAACAGACATCATAACGGTAAGTCCTGGAAAGCGACCCATTCTGTGAATCAGCACAGTTCTCTGGAGTATCAGCATTGGCAGGTGGGAAGTGAGGAACAGCTGCAGTAAAATGGCTTTGGGGGTCCTTCTTGAGGATTTTGACCACAATAAACACAACAATACAGACAAGGAATACAAAGGAGACTGCAGCCAAGCAGATCACCAAATACTTGGTCAAAGTTTTATCTTCTTCTGGTTCTTGCACACTGACATCCACCCTCCTTAGGAAGGGATCTGAAAAGCCATCCACAAGAAGAACATTAAGCAATGCCGTGCTGGTCTGTGGAGGGAGACCGTTGTCTCTGACCAGTATCACCAGCCTCTGCTTATTTGTGTCTCGCTCATTCAGGGCTCTCCTCGTTTTCACTTCCCCATTCTGTACTCCTATGCTGAAAAGGGCTGGATCCGTGGCCTTCAGCAATTCATAGGAAAGCCAAGAGTTTTGGCCAGAATCTGCGTCCACTGCAACCACTTTGGTGACCAGATAGCCGGCCTCGGCTGACTTGGGAAGCAGTTCATTGCATGGGGATGTGTTGTTCTGGAGGGGATACAAGAAGAAGGGAGCGTTGTCATTCTCATCTATGATGTGGATTCGGACAATCACTTCTGAGCTCAAGGAAGGAGAACCTCCATCACATGCCCTCACAGTAACTCTGAAGCCTCTTATCTGTTCATAGTCCAGGGATCGGAGGGCATACATGTTTCCAGTTTCAGAGTTAACTGAGATGTAAGGGGTCACCAGGCCATCACCCTTCCCAGGCACAACTAAGTAATTCACTTTAGCATTCAGTGTTGTGTCTAGATCCAGAGCGTGGACTGAGCCGATGAGGAAGCCTGGAATATTATTCTCCCTGATCTGCATGTCATATGAAGACTTTTCAAAAAGGGGAGAGTTATCATTGACATCGGAGATCTGAACATTGATCAGTCTTGTTGAAGTGAGCCTAGGAAATCCCCAGTCAATGGCAGTGATGGTGATGTTGTATTCAGTGACCGTCTCTCTGTCTAGGGGACTTTGGAGCACAAGTTGATAAAAGTTGTTCATGGTGGCTTTCAGCACAAAAGGGAGATTCATCTGCATGGAGCACACCGTTTTGCTGTTGTCTCCAGAGTCTTGGTCTCTCACACTGAAGAGGGCCACCATTGTGTCTGGCAGAGAGTCCTCCTTTAAAGTGCTGATCAGAGATATGATGGACACTTCTGGGGGGTTGTCATTCTCATCTTCAACCTCTATCAATATCTTGCACTGCCCTGGAAGACCCCCTCCATCTGTTGCTCTGATGCTCATGCTATAACTCTTTTCTTTTTCATAATCAATCTGTCCCCAAACAGTTATATCACCAGTAATTTCATTTAAATAAAACAAATTGTTTATTCTTTCAGGCACTTGATGGAATGAGTAGAGTATCTGTGCATTTGAACCCAAATCCAGATCTGTAGCTTCCACCTTAATCACAAGAGTGCCCTTAGGGAGATTCTCCTTTATTTTTGCTTTATATTCAGACTTACTAAACAGAGGAAAGTTATCATTATTATCCAGAACATTAATATTAATTTGAACTGTGCCAGTTTTCTTTGGAACTCCTCCATCAATAGCCATTAGAATCAATCCAAGGTGTGGCATCCTCTCCCTATCTAATGTTTTCTTCAAAACAAGGTATATATTGTCATTTCCGTCTTCATTCTTATGTATTTGAAGCTGAAAATGCTCATTGGGACTAAGAGTATAATTTTGGATGCTATTTTCTCCCAAGTCATTATCCTGAGCTAATTCTAAGGGAAATATCATATTTATTGGAATATTTTCAGGAATGTCCACCTTAACTTCATTTTTCCAAAATTTGGGTGCATTGTCATTCACATCTTCTATCTTGATTTCAATATTAAAGATATCTAAGGGGTTTTCCAAGACAAGCTGAGAAAGAAGTAGACAAGGATCATTCTGGCCACATAAAGCTTCTCTGTCTATTTTATCATTAATCAACAGATTCCCAGTATGAATATCAAGATGGAAGTATTCCTGAATGCCCTCAGCAACTAAATGTGCTTTGCGTGTGGAGAGCTCTCCTGTTTTCAGTTTCATTTCCTTGATGACATTAGCCACCAGAAACCCCTTTTTCTTTTCTTCAGGGACAGAAAAGCGAATTGAAGCACACATTACTCTAAGGAATGAGAAAGAGAGAATGACATACAGACCTTGCCTTTTCCAAAAGCAATTCTCCATGACTCCAGTCTCTTCCTTGTAGGCTCAAATTCTGCCTCAAAATTCAGTCTTTCTTTCCTTCCTTTATGATTTAATTGTTCAAATCATAGTTAATTGTTCAGTCTTTTGTCATTTTATAATCTGCAAACGTTTCGCTGCCAAAGAGTCAAATTCCTTTTGTTCAATCTTGTATTACTGTCTGCCCTGATTCTGAGCAAGCAGAACAGAACTAAATTCTTTGTTAATATCGCCACCATGTGGTGAACTAGGCAAAAATTCTATTTGCATGGTTTAGACTCCGTAATCACATTGAATACATTTTTATCTATCCACTAGCTAGCCTACCAAGCAGAATATCTTGTTAACTGTTTAATCATATAGAAAAAGAAACAGAGTGACAATCTGCACACAAAAATTTCAAAGTTATTGATAAAGGTTGTAATCCAGTCATTTCACAGTTGAGTTCTGAATGATTATGGGCATATCCAGTGACTCTTTAGGTGGCTTCTGTTGTGTGCCCATGGATATCAAGTTTAACCCTGTGTAAGGAAATCATTTCTGCTTTGAGGCACTTTGGCAACATCTTTCAACGCATTCAGTTTGGATTACAGTGACAACATCCTTCCACATTTTTTTTACTGCTGCGTCTTTGTGACTTGTTTCTAGGATCTTACCCAATAACTCCAAACACAGGATGCAGTGAACCAATGCTCTTTATTGATCAATGTTTCTATTACAGGTATTTGGCTGGAAGTGACCTCTGGACTCCTGGACCATGTCTTAAGTACCTGGGAGGCGGAGCTGAGGTAAGAAGGGGTCAGGGGAGGATCTAGGTGGATGTAGAGTTAACCCTTATCATACCTGGAATGGTTAATGGTGGGCATTTATACATAACAGTCTTGTCCCATTTGGGGAGAGGTGGGCTTTGAATCAGTTTTTTGATCCTGTCAACTGCCCAGACTAGTCCTTACAGTTTTCTTGAAAACATTTTTGGAATAGGTTTGCCTTTGCCTCCTTCCTAGGCATCAGAGAGAGAGAAAGAGACAGGCCTAAGATCACCTTCCATGTTACTGTCTGTCTGTTAACTAGGGAATATTCATGTGCAAACTCTTAGTTCTGGCTCTGCTTACTATAACCACTTGGCTTTTAGTAAAAGTAATCTTTTCACTATCAATTGAGTCAAGAATGTTTCTTTCCCAAGGGATGAAGCTGGGCCAGATCTGATAATTACTTTCAAATTACTCTAGGAAAATGTGCCTGGTAGTCATGTTTATGACCATCTCTTTGAAATTAATTGCTTATTCTAAATATACTGGTCATATTGGGCGGCTTACACCAAAGACAGTATCCTAAATAGCCTATTGCCCCCAACAATCTGGGTCCTCATTTTACCCACCTCAGAAGGATGGAAGGCTGAGTCAACCTTGAGCCGGTGAGATTTGATCCGCTGATCTGATGAACTAGCAGTCAGCTGAAGTAGCTGCAGTACTGCACTCTAACCATTGCACCACCTCGGCTCTTACTGGTCATACTTGAAAACTAACTGAAAAGCAGAGTTGGAAGGGGCCTTGGAGGTCTTCTAGTCCAACCCACTACTCAAGCAGGTGGCCCATACCATTTCAGACAGATGGTTGTCTAATCTCTTCTTTAAAACCTCCAGTGATTGAGCACCCACAGCTTTTGAAGGCAACCTGTTCCAATGGTTAATTGTTCTCACAGTTAGGAAGTTTCTCCTTAGTTCCAGGTTGCTTCTCTTCTTGATAGTTTCCATCCATTGTTTCTTGTCTTGCCTTCTGGTGCTTTGGAAAATGGGTTGGACCCCCCCCCCCCTCTTCTTGTTGGCAGCTCTGAAATACTGGAATACTGCTATCATGTCCCCCCAGTCCTTTTTTTGACTAGACTAGACATACCCAATTCCTGCAACCATTTTTCATATGGTTTAGCCTCCAGGCCTTTAATCATCTTTGTTGATCTTTTCTGCACTCTTTCCAGTGTCTCAACATCTTTTTTATATTGTGGTAACAACAACTGGATGCTGGTATTCTGCCTTAGTTTCTTGTCTCTCTTTCCATTTTTTATACCGATAAAAGGCAATAAATATCCCTGTACATTGGCATCCTATCCCCACATCTTTCCATGTTGCAGAAAGTGCAATTCGTCACTGACAACCTCTGCATTATTCAAACTTTCAGCTGTTACATATCCCTTCTTTAGCAATTTAGTGGGTGTTCCTTTGTACTATTGTTGTCCTCTTTCCATCAATTTATTTTTCATGTTTCATCACATAGTTTCCCAAATCTTGACTGACTTAAGCATTTAATCACTTGTACCACTCTCCATCAATCAAAGTTGAGCCTTGATCATGTGAGCCTGTGTCTCAATAAAAAAACAGTTCCCATTGGCTGAATCGTTGCCATGGCTATTCCAGTTCATAATTTTTTTATACGCTGACACTCCTCCCTTTATGACTGGAAAAGACATAAAACCAAATAATTTAATATTCTTCCCATGGTGCACTCCAATCAATGGCTTGGTCATTACATCTGCTAGATTGTCTTCTGAAGAACAGTGAAGCAAGTGAATTAGTTTACTTTTGATAGCTTCTCTGACATTACAATACTTAATGTCCACATGCTTGCTTCTATTTTTCACTCTGTCACCTGTTGCCATTTTAATACAAGTAGCATTATCTTCAAACACTGTTACAGCTTCATTAACCTCTATGTTTAACTCTTTTAACAGCTTTACGTACCAAGTTACTTCTGAACAAAGTTCCAATAGAGCAATAAATTCTGCCTTCGCAGTAGAAATGGCTATAGTAGTTTGTTTTCTGGACTTCCATACAATTAAAGCCCCTCCAAATAATACCACAATCCCAGAATTGGATTTTCTGGTTTTCATATTATTGGCATAATCACTATGAACATAACATTTTAACATTCAATCTTCAGAGACCTGTATTTGAAGACCTAAATTCACAGTTCCCTTCAAATACCTGAGAATTCTTTTTACACCCATCCAATGTAACTGTATTGGTGCAGCAGTAAAGCGACTTAAGATGCTTATTGCACAAGCTGTGTCTGGTCTGGACCACTGTGACGGATATAACAAGCTCCCTACTGCTGACTGATATATCTCTTGATCACAGGTTTCATTTTTGTCCTCACCCATATTGTTGTGAAAATCTGTGCTCATAGGTGTTGGAACAGAATTACAATCACTCATGTTGTATCTCTCCAATAGCTGTTCAATTTTCCTTCTTTGACTGAGAACGTAACCACCTTTCTCAGTTTTTTGTATCTCTACATCAAGATAGTTTTGTATTTCACCCAAATTTTTCAATTCAAACTTTTTCTCCAACTGATTACCAAATTCTTTTACCTGTATCAGATCTTTTGCAATGAAGCAAAGATCATCCACAAATGCTAATAATTGACAATCCACACCGTGTAACCTTGCAGTATATATGCAACCATCAGCCTTGCAACTCTTGAACCCAAGACCCTTCAATGCCATATCTAAACAGATGTTCCACTTTCTGGCTGACTGCTTCAGCCTTGTTCAGTTTATAAACAGTGTCAACCTTTTTACTTTCATACCCTGGTGCTTGAAGCATGTAAATTTCTTCCTCTAATTCTGCTTTGAGGAATGCTGTGGTTATATCAAGGTGCCGATTTTATGGCCACATGCTGCTTCTAACTCTAGTGCCAATCTTATAGTTTCACTTTTTACTGTTAGTGCAAACACCTCATCATAGTGCACATTTTTCTTTTGCAAAAAACCTTCTGCTACTAATCTTGCCTTCTATTGAACTTCATTGTTGGGTAATACTTTTTTTGTATACCGATTTACATCCTATAGCTTTGTAACCTTATGGCAAAGTCATAGGTGCGAACACTTTATGTTCATTCATGGATTTCATTTCTTTGTCCATGGCTTCTTTCCACTTCACTTGCTCGACTTTGAGAGTGCCAATACTTCCTTATAGTTGCTTGGCTCATACCGCACTTTACACACCTTTACTTTACTAGCAGAATACCTGTCAGGTGGAATCTCCTTGTTCCATTGCTCTGACCTGCGTGTCATTGACTGCTCTTGTGTGTCAACCCTTTCTTGTTTCATATCAGTCATCCCCTTCTCCTGACTCTTTTTCTTGTCCTTTTTCAGCTTCTCCTCCTTGAATGTTGACACCATCACTAAGTGAGTTACCATTACTAAATGGATCATCCCTAAAATTGGCATCAATTCTGCTCCAATTTTGCTCTGCAAAGCTAGCAGACCTGGACATTACTATCCTTCTGCTCCCATCACTAAAGCAATAGCTCTTCAAGCCAGGCTCATAGCCCATAAACCTGAGCTTTTTAGTTTTTGGTTGTCCTTTTCTCCTTATTGCCTTTGGAATATGCACCCATGCATTGCTTTCAAATACCCTTAAATGTGCCAAAGATGGCTTTCTCCCATATAGCACAGCATATGGAGTATCATTAATAAAGGAACTCCACAGCCTGTTGATCAAATAATTAGCAGTCAACATGGCTTCATGCCAATACGACCTGTTCAGACCAGAATCCTTTAGCAATGAATCTTTCATTGTTTGTAAGACTCCATTCCATCTTTCAACTATGCCATTCTCATTTGCTGTGTATGGATTAGTGTGTCTATGTCTTATTCCTAACTGTCCCAACCGCTTGCTGACATGAATTCTAAACCTCTTTCAGTTTCCAGCTGGCATACCTGTTATCTATTTCTGCTCTCTACAAAGCTAACCTATTGCTTAAATTTCTGTAGCACCTCTATTTTACTCTTTAGCAAGTAGCAGAACCCAAACCTGCTGTAGTCATCTAAAATGACCAGTGCTCCTCCCAAACTGGTTTACATTGGCCCAACCAAATCTGCATGTACCAGCTCTAGAACTCTTGTTGTCTGCCTTGTACTATTCTTGCTTACTGGGACTTCTATGATTTACATACTGGACAGTCTAAGTATGTCTTACACCCTTTCAAGGTTAACCCTTCTCCAAACTGTTGCATCTTGCACAACACTCTGAAACTGGCATGTCCAAGCTTTCTGTGCAAGAGATGAATGCATGAATCATGTTGTGCCACATTTCCAAATGTTTGGGCACATTGAACCTTTTGTCTCTGCAACACATAAAGATTATCCAGTTTTATGCCCTGTGCACATACATTCCCATTTCTTTTTATGAGACATCTCCCATCTACAAATGTGATCTCAAACCCTTGTTGTCTAGACTGGAGACACTCAGTAAATTATGCTCCATTTCAGGCACACATAATATATTATTAAACTTTTCCTCCAGACATGGAATCAGCACCCTGCCTTTTCCTGTGACTTTAGTCTTCTGGCCATTTGCTAAGGCTACTGCATCTCCTCCAGCTGGACCCAATCTGAAAAACAACTTAGAATTATTAACAATTGTTTGACTAGCCCCACTGTCTATTAACCATTTGTCTCTGCTATTACAATAGCTAAATTTAGCAACAGCTGCTTGTCCATTTGTTTGTTTTCTTCCTTGTAAACAGTCTTTCTTTAAATGAGTTTTATCCCCACAGATAAAACATTTCTGTTTTTTCTGTTCTTTCTTCTTGGGAATTCTTTGCTGGGATATAATCCAATCTCTTCTGTTGCTCTGATCTCTGCAGACATCCAGTCTGTTGCTTTGCTCTCTCTGCTCCTTGGACCTCCACCTCAGGCATTTCTCCTCGTGGTTCCTTCTAAAATGGTAGTTTTGTTCTTCAGAAATCAAACAGGCTTTAAGGGTTTCCATATGTAATTCCTGTTCTGGTTTACATTCAAAAATGGCTGAAACAATGTCCCACATTTCATCAAGACTATTTAATACCAACAGCACTTTCTGAGATTCAGGAATTTGCATTCCACGCTGTTCTAATTCAACAAACAGTGTCTGCAGCAGATGCTTTTCTACACTCTCTTGTGGCAGCAATCGGGCTCAGTAATTGCACAATATTGCATGCTGACGCACTCACACGCACACTTTTCAATTTCAGCCAAACCTTCTTTGCAATTTTTAAATCAGCTACATTTAAGAATTGTTCATCTTTCAAACTTAAAATGATGTAAGCCAGTGCCTTATTATGCCGCCATTGATCTGCAGCTGCTAATGGCCCCTGGGGTGGATTAATGATGATATCTCAGAGCTCTTTAGCTTTCAGGAAGCATTCCATTTTTGCAGCCCAAATAAGATAATTCTTCTGTCTCAATCGAGGCAGAGAGCTCTCCTTGAAATCAACAGCCATCCTTCAAACTTTCTCTGCCTTGTTTCCTTGTGTTTATAACACAGGCAGTCTCTCAGCTTGAATGCAGTTCCATGTTGAGCCTCAATCCTTTTTCTTCAATTTGACTGTGCATGAGCTGGCTGGGTGTTGTTGCCCGCCAGCGGCCTGCGCGGATTGTGGCTGATCCTGATGACGAGGAGGCTGGTGTGGTGTCGCGCCAGCAGCTTGTGCAGCCGGCGCTCGAGTCAGATAGCGAGGAGGCTGAAGAAGATGTGGTGCCAGAGGCAAAGATTCAGCCAGGGCCTTCAGATCCTCCAGAGGCTCCTTCAAGTGAAGAGAGTGAAGTGGAGGAACCTCTTCTCAATGCACGAGCACGCAGAGCTGCCAAAAGGCAGGAGTGGTTACTCAGGAGGAGGCCTCCTCGAGAGCAAGGCTTGGGGCTAATTGGCCACTCCCTTAGCCTATTTAAGTTTGCACGCAGCTGGCAAACATTGCAAGAAACAACGTGTGTTCATCTGGTTGTTCATTGAGCATTTGAGAGTGAATTTTTCTTGCAAACCTGGTTTCTGGGCTAATTGCCAACTATTGTAAGCCTTTATCTAATCTTTGGAATTTCTGGCAGGCTGTTAAGGACATTTTTAGTAATAGCCTGCATTTGAAAAAGACTGTGTTTGTAGTAAACGGAGTTGTTCGGAGTTTTGTGTGTGCTACATTTCTTGGGTTCTGTAGCTGGGGCAGAACACTGGGTGGGATCTGGGCTCATAACCTGTTAGTTTATTTGAGAATCACCCAGCACATATTCAAAGAATTGAGCAGGATTCATAATATAGAAAAAGCTTCTTTATCTACAAAATACAAAAACATGATATAAACAATACCCATGCATCTCTTGCAACGTGGTAGAGAAAAGAACGAACTCTGAACACTGAATAACTAAACCACACCCAGACTAAAGCTGGCTCACATGGCTCTCACAGCAAATCCTATGTCTCAATCAAAAAATATTTGCCATGGCTATTCCAGTTCACAAATTCTTTATACACTGACATAAAATACTCCAGCCAAACTGGTCAAGATTACTCACAGTAGGAGGAAGACCAATTGGTCTTCTATACTAGGAAAATGTGCCTGGAAGTCAAGTTTACGACCATTTCTTTGAAATGAGCTGCTTATACCAAATGTACTGGTCATCTTTGAAAACTGATAATATCCAGTAAATATCTCAGTATGTTGTTATCCCATCCCCACATCTTTCCATGTTGCAGAAAGTTCAATTTTTCATTATTCAAACCTTCAGCTATTTCATATCCCTTCTGTAGCTATTTTAGTGGATGTTGTTTTCTGACAATTTTTCAGGTTTCTGGAAATCTTCACCACATAGTTCCCCAAATCCTGACCTGTTTAAGCATTTAATCACTTGTACCACTATCCAACAGTCAGATTTGAGTCTTGATCATGAGCTGCATTATAAAACCTTCTGTTTCTGATCAATGTACTCAAATCTCATTTAAATAGTTTTTCATTCAGTCCACATTCTTCTCTCAAACACCCATTCAATCTCCTGCAAAATTCCAAATATCTAGCATAGAGGTCAGCAACCTTAAACACTCAAAGAGGCACTTGGATCCATTTCCTACAGAAAAAAAACATACTGGGAGCCACAAAACCTGGGTGGGCATGGCCAACTCGATGTCATTCACTCCCACCCAGTCACATGACACCCTAGCCACGCTTATCCAGCCACAAAACCATTCTCTATGTCTCTCTCCCCCTCTCCCTATCTCCCCCTCTCTCCCCCCTCTTTCCGTATCTCTGTGCCTGTCCTTCTCCCTATCTTCCCCTCTCCCCCCTCTGTTTCTATCTCCCTCTCCCTCTCTTCCCCTCTTTCACCCCGTCTCTGTGTATCATTCTGTATGTGTCTCTCTATGTCTCTCTCTCTCTCTCTCTTCCTCTCTTTGTGTGTGTGTGTGTGTCTCTCCCCCTCCCTTCAGGCGACTGTCCTTCTCCTCGCCCCCTCTTCTTGTAACCCCCTGGCCGGCTGTGGCTGAGTCATGAGCATGCGCACATGCGGGTAGACCCTCCTCAAGCAACGCCAAAGCTCAGGAAAGGCACATGAGAGGCAGGCAGCAGCTCACTTAAGCAGGATCTCCCTGCATGTGCGCATGCTCCCGGCTCAGCCACAGCTGGCCAGGACATCACAAGAGGAGGAGAGGGAGGAGGGTCGCTGGAGAGTGTAGAAGCAAAGCGGCCCTGTATCTGCCTTTGCGCCACATTTTGCGTACGGCAGCCTTCGCTTCCTGCTACTTCGGGCTGGAATTCACGCCCTCTGCACTCATCTGAAAAGCTGCTGGGGGTGGGGGATGACATGGCAAGACCAGAGCATTAGTGCAGGAGAGAAGCCATGTCCTTTTAAGACCCTCCTAAGCGAGCGGCTGCATACCCCACACGCTTTGCTGTGCTTTGGCGCTTGCTTGAGGAGGGTCTCCCTGCACATGCGCATGTTCCCAGCTCAGCCACAGCTGGCCAGGAGACAGGGCCAGATTTTCCTATAGGCTAACTAGGCTTCAGCCTAGGGCCTCAAGATCAAGAGGGGCCTACATTCAAATTGTTAGCAAAATTAAAATTACACTTTCACTATAGGTGAAAGAGCCTCATAAGTGGAATAGCCTAGGGCCTCTTTTCATCTAAATCTGGCCCTGCCAGGAGGTTACGAAAGGAGGAGGGGGAGAGTGCAGGAGTGAAGCTGTCCTGAACCTGCCTTCGTGCCACATTTGCACGTAAGGCACCCTTCGCTTCCTGCCACTTCAGGCTAGAGTCCAAAAAAGAAATAAGAGGGGCAAGGCCAACCAGTGATGGGAAACGAAGCCACAGCAGAGGGCCCAAAGAGCAGCTTGCAGCTCTGGTGCCGTGGGTTGCCGACCCCTGATCTAGCAAATTATTTGCTTTTCTTTTTAAGAAAATTGAAGGATGCTCCCTTTGAACCCCTCCCAGATGCAAGGGCTGTAAAATGTTGGGTGCAATGGATGAAAAAAATGGATGAGATGGCAACCAAGCAGATAATCAAATATTGGAGTTGATCTCCCTGCTGCTGCCCTTTACCTGTGGATGGTAGAAGATACTTGGTCAATTTGGAGAAGGAAGGAAAATAATTCATTATTTGGTCAGAAAATCTTTTTTTATTCAGTCACATTCCTGTCAACTCTAGGCGGATTCAGGTTACTGGGTGCTGATGGACTATATCCCAGAGGGAACAGGCAGATGTAATTTCAGAACTATTGAACCATAACTTTCAAAGTTCTTGGAGCACTGGGGAACTATCGAGGACTGGAAAAGAGCTGATGTGGTCCCCATCTTCAAAAAAAAAAAGGTGGGGGGAAACAGATCCAGGAAATTACAGACCAATCAGTCTGACATCAATACCTGAGGAAAATTCAGAAAATAATCAAGCAACCAATCTGTGAACATTTAGATGCAAACAAGGTTACAACCAGAAGCCAACATGTGTTCATCAAAAATGGGTCATGCCAAACAAATCTTATTTTATTCTTCAACAAAGTGACCAAATAAGTAGATCAGCAAAATGCTGTGGACATAATATACTTAGATTTCAGTAAAGCATTTAATAAAGTAGACCACTACTTCTTGCCATGCCAAGAAGTTTTACAAAGCCATAGTAAGACAACTCTTGGGGAAAAGCATCCAGTTCTGGTCACCACAATAAAAAAAAAAGATGTCCAGACTCTGGAAAGAGTGCAGAGAAGAGCAACAAAAAAGGGTTGCTAGAGGCTAAAACATATAAAGAACGGTTACAGGAATTGGGTATGTCTAGTCTAATGAAAAGAAGTGACAGACATGGTAGCAGCATTCCAATGTTTGAGGAGCTACTACAAAGATGAGAGGGCCAAACTATTTTCCAAAATAACAAAAGGCAAGACAAGATACAATGGATGGAAATTAACCTTGGTAGGAGCCTTGGTAGCACAGTGGACTAATGCACTGTTATTAACATCTGCTGCTTGCAATTACTGCAAGTTCAAATCTCACCAGGCTCAAGGTTGACTCAGCCTTCCATACTTTCAAAGGTAGGTAAAATGAGGACCCGGATTGTGGGGACAATAAGCTGACTTTGTATAAATATACAAAAGTATGAAGGCTATTGCTTAATGCATTGTAAATCGCCCTGAATCTCCGAAGAAGGGCGGCATATAAATTAAAGCAAAAAAAAAAAAAAACCATTAACAGTGAGACCAAACATCCAATCAAATACTTGCCTTCAGAAGTTGTGGGCGTTCCATCACTGGAGGCTTTCAAAAAGAGACTGGAAAACCATTTCTCTGACATGGTATAGCATCTCCTGTTCAACCAGGGAGTTGGACTAGAAGACCCCCAAGGTCCCTTTCAACTATGTTATTCAATGTTCTAAACATAAACTTCTTCGTTAACAGATTATACTCACCTGCGATATATGTTCTCTTTCCTCCAATTGATTAGGAAGATCATGGCAATCATTTCTAATCTGTGGATTCAGCATACATTTTTGATGCTCCATAGTAAAAAGAGGAAAGAAAGGCCTAAGGAACTTGAACTCACTGCTCAGAGACCCATCAGTTAAGCACACTTCATAGCTGTAGGCCTGGGAAGATGTTCCAGTATTAGGATCCACACACTTCTCTTGCAAATTTGGTCCCACATTTGATGCAGAATGAGAACTTCTTAAGAACTTTCTTCGCTTCTGAAACTTGGTTGCAATAAACACAGTAACAGAAAGCAGAAAAATGGATGAGATGGCAACCAAACAGATAATCAAATACAGTGTTAGAGTATGATCTCCCTCCTGCAGGACTTCATCCTTAGGATTATCCATAATTTTCACGTAAGGATCAGAGAAGCCGTCCACTAGAAGAATTCTTAGGGTCGCAGAGGCAGACTGAGGAGGATGCCCATTATCCCTAACTGCCACAATAAGAGTGTGTTTGAAACTGTCTCGGATGTTCACCGGCCTCATGGTTTTCACCTCCCCATTCTGAGTCCCAACAGTGAAGAGACTCGGATCTGTGGCCTTCAGCAACTGATAGGAAAGCCAAGAATTCTGCCCTGAATCTCTGTCCACTGCCACCACTTTGGTGACTAGGTAGCCTGTCTCTGCTCCCCTGGGAACCAGATCATTTGATGGAGAAGTGCTGTTCTGAAGGGGGCAGAGGATGAAGGGGGCATTGTCATTTTCATCCGTGATAAGAACTCGGACCATTGTTTCTGAGCTCAGGGGAGGTGAGCCCTTGTCTACAGCCCTCACCATCACCTGGAAATCTTGTATATCCTCATAATCTATAGATCGAATGGCATACAAGTTCCCAGTTTCAGAGTTGATGGAGATGTAAGATGATGCAGGCTCTTCCCTGATCTTTCCAAACAAAAGAGAGTAGGTTACTTTGGCATTCTGTTCTGTGTCCACATCTGCAGCATGGACTGATCCGATGAACAATCCTGGAATGTTGTTTTCTCTTAAGTGCAAATTGTAGAAACCTCTTTCAAACATTGGAGGGTTATCATTGATGTCTGAAAGTTGAATGCTAATAACTGTGATTGAAGTGAGTCTGGGAGAACCTTGGTCGATGGCTGTGATGGTGATGTTATAATGTGACATTTGTTCTCTGTCCAATGGCTGTTGCGTCACAAGCTGGTAATAATTGTTCTCAGTCAATTTTAGTATAAAAGGCAGGTTTTTCTCAGTGCTGCAGGTAGTTCTGCCATTGTCTCCGGAGTCTTGATCTCTGATGCCAAAAAGTGCCACCAGTGTTTCCGGGGGAGAATTTTCTGGTAAAGGATTAGTGATGGATGATACAATTATTTCTGGAGCATTGTCATTCTCATCTTCAATGTCAACAAGAACTTTACAGTAAGCGGACAATCCTCCTCCATCTGTGGCTTTGATGCTGAGTTCATAATTATGATTTTCTTCATAATCAATTTTCCCTACGAGTGTAATTTCCCCAGTATGATTGTTTAACTTGAATGATTGGAGTACATCTGCTGGTGCTTGGCTAAAAGTGTAAATGATGTGAGCGTTGGATCCAATGTCTTTGTCAGTGGCTTCAACTTTAGCAACCAATGAACCTGGATGACTATTTTCCATTAGCTGCACTTTATATACTGTTTGTTCAAATTGGGGCACATTATCATTGTTATCCAGAATATCAATAATTATCTGTGCTGTGCCAGTTTTCCTTGGAATCCCTCCATCCACAGCTTCCAGAGTGAGAATAAACTGAGGGATCACCTCGCGGTCTAACGGTTTTGCCAAAAGCAGTTCTGAATATTTCCTGCCATTGTTTTGACTTTGTATGTCCAGCTTAAAATATTCGCTTGTGCTAAGTATATAGTTCTGGATAGCATTTTTTCCTTTGTCTAAATCGTGGGCTGTCTCCAAGGGGAAACGTGCATTTATGGGAGTCTGCTCAGGTATTTCAAAACGGAATTGATTCTGAGAGAATATAGGGGAATTATCATTGACATCTTCTACCTGAACTTCAATTTTGAAGAACTGAACAGGATTTTCCAGCAAAATTTCAGAGAACAGAGTGCAAGGATCACTCAAACCACACAAAGCTTCTCGATCAATTTTATCCCTCAAAATTATATTTCCAGAATGGGGATCCAGCTGGAAATCCTGCCTGGAACTCTTAGAAATCAACTGTGCTCTGCGAGCAGAAAGCTCCTTCACATCTACTTTCAAATCTTTTAGCACATTTGCTACTATTGATCCAGCTTTCTTCTCCTCAGGCACTGAATAGCGGAATGGTTCACACAACATACCAGAGCTACATAGAGAAATAAAGAATAAGACCACTTGCCTGCTAGGACGAGAGACTTCCATTTTCCCAGCCTCTTTCAGGGAAGGTCATGCATTCAATAAGATTCTTTGTAAAGCAATTCCTATAATTTCCTTTATAGTTGTGATCAGAATCCAATGGGAATTATTTTTTGGTATTCATACTGGAGTATTTTCTTCGGAAATTTCTCAAGATTTAATTGAAAGCTGTTGCCTTTTGTTGTGAGATTCCTTTGTCTAATGACTGGATCATTCTGAAGTAAATGAATCTCTCCTTTTACTGTTTGGTGCAATAGCACCACCTTGTGTGTAAAGTAAAATGTAGCACTGAATTTCTGAAACTCCTTTGAAAAGGGCATTTATTTAAAGTACAGAAAAGTGTGTGCATCTTTTCAAAAGAACAAAATGTTATACAATCTTGGTGTCTTTTGTCATATCAAAATAATATATTAATAGCTTTCAATCTAGAGAAAAAGGATTCTCCCTGGTACAAGCTATAACTTTTGTTTTGATTCTGCTGTAAAAGTATATATAGAAACATCTGTGGAGATTCTGAGTCATCTTGGTCATGGTTGTTTTAAAGATGCTTCTTCAAAAGGCAACTGGAATATTTTTTCCATGAGGAAGAAGAAGACATTTTGCTTCTCATCCAAGAAACCTCATCAGTTATTACATCGTTCCTACCTTTCTGCCAGTACCAATATGCCAGGATTTGCATAACTAAATCTGCTTTCATCTTTCAGATCAACTTTGTCCTGGAATGTCTATGGAGATTCTCAGTCATCCAGATCATGGTTGTCCCAAAAGTGGGGTTTTTTTCCCCCAAAAGGCAACTGGATTTTCTTGATTATTTTTTTCTTTGAAAGCATTTTACTTCTCATTCAAGGTTCTTCAGTTTGTCCAGGGATAGTGAATATTCTAGCAGATATCAAATAGTGAAGCAGATATTGAATATATGAAATTTTTTCAATCACTGGATAGAGATGTTATAGAATATTATATTGCTAATGCATTTTTTCAATATGTCATTCTCCCATTCCTGCATCACCAATCCAGCCACTATTTTAGTTATGAGCAGAAAATAAACAAATCCAAAATTGATCTACAAATCTTTCATAGATGCCTATCTCAGCTATCCACAGGGCAAATGCACTCTGATATGTAACTGCTATGGCCTCCTCGGTCTACATTTACAACCCAGATACTATAGTTCCTTGAAATTTGGACTGAATTCAGCCAAATACATATCCAAGGAATAGAATAGAATAGAATAGAATAGAATAGAATAGAATAGAATAGAATAGAATAGAATAGAATAGAATAGAATAGAATAGAATAGAATAGAATAGAATAGAATAGAATAGAAGCAGGGTAGGGTACGATAGGGTAGGGTAGGGTAGGGTAAGGAGAGGGTAGGGTAGGGTAGGGTAGGGTAGAAGAGGGGAGGGTAGAAGAGGGTTGAGAGAGAAGAGAAGAGTTGGAAGGGACCTAGTCCAACCCCTTGCTCAGGCAGGAAACCCTATACCATTTCAGACAAATGGTTGTCCAATCTCTTCTTAAAAACTTCCAGTGTTGGAGAATTCACAACTTCTGGATGCCAGTTGTTCCATGGGTTAACTGTCAGGAAATTTCTTCTTAGTTCTAGGTTGCTTCTCTCCTTGATTAGTTTCCATCCATTGTCCTGCCCTCAGGTGCTTTGGAGAATAGCTTGTCTACCTATTCTTTGTGGCAACCCCTGAGATACTGTATCAGAACACTGCTATCATGTCACTCCAGTCCTTCTTTTCATTAAACTAGACATACCCAATTCCAGTAATTATTCTTTATATGTTTTAGCCTCCAGTCCCCTAATCATCTTGTTGCTCTTCTCTGCACTCTTTCTAGAGTCTCAACATCTTCTTTACATCGTGGTGATCAAATATGGATGCAGTATTCTGAGTGTGGCCTTACCAAGGCATTGTAAAGAGGTATTAATAGTTTATTGTGGCCTTTCGGCCACCGGCCCCTTCAGCAGCCGAATCAGATGAGGAGGCATGGGAGTCAGGGTCAGCATCAAGGCAAACTGAGAGGTCTGAGGGGGAAGAGGGAATGGAGCTGGCAGAGAGAGAGAGACAGAGGCGGAGCCTGGGCCGTCCATCAGCCCTCAGATGGAAAGTCAACAGCCCCCAGGTCTGGAGTTGGTTGATGAAGAAGAGGAGAAACAGCTGGGTCCAGTGCCCGATGCGCGATTGTCATGTATAAATGCCTCATTCTTGCATGGAAGAAACATATATTCAGGAGTATCAAGAGTTAACTCATTCCCCCCTTTCTAATGTATTCCTCACTAACCACTCCCTACTTCTAATCCCGCCTCCCTGGTATAAAAGATGATGCACAATCTTTTCCCTTGCTTCTTTCTGCAATCACTCTGTGAATAAAGAATGCCTTCTGTAAATAAACTATCTTCTGTTTGAATATAAGAAGTCTGAATCCATTATTGAGTCTGATCCTCGAATTACGGCAACAATCTGGTAGCAGAGGATGGTTAGACTGACTCAATAAGAAACAGAAATGCCAAAGAAAGAAAACTCCAGAAACAAAAGAAAAAGACCCAACACCAGGGCACACACCAAAGAAATGGAAACAGATCAAGAAATGATCAACGAAACTACAATAAAAATGACAAAAGAATCTGAAAACCTCACTACAGACGACGAAGAGGTAATCGATGAATCCAGCGATCAAGAAGCGAGCGAGACAGAAAACAACACACTCAGATTAGAAATACTAATACTACTGAAAAGTCAAAAAGACGACAAAAATCTCATCGCGAACCTCCAAGACATTATAAAAGATAGCGGAGCAGCGAGAGAAAACTACATCAACACATCAGGACCAAAAGACCATGAAATGGTGAGCAAATTACCCATAGATTAAAATATAACTAAAGAAAAGACTAACGATCCCGCACAAAATTTTGAATGGCAGCCATCTTTGATTTGTCAGCCCGCCAAAATGGCTGACTCAGAACCAATCAGAAAGCAGAGTTCAAAATGGCTGGCGCGAAAAACTCTACACAACATAAGAAATAAAAAAGAAAAATTCTACTCATCAGAAGAATCCGATACAGACACCAAAGAAACATCAACCGAACTACAAATCGAAACAGCTATGAAAACACTCTTTGCAGCCTTCGGCCCGAATTTAAAAATCACAAAAGAACCTACAAAAGTACCAAAGACAGTCAATCAAATAATAAAGAAAAAACAAACTACACGATCCAATAACAAAGACACAGGAACGAACACACAAGCGTCCCAACATCAATTAAAGTCTACTCCGATCCGACCGACGAGAGCACTAACGCCCGAACCCAGAGAGCCTTGCAAGTACTCGCCCACACCGCAGACGCTTCTGGGAGCCAGAAACCTCAGCCGAGATGACTACAGTGAGAAGAAACAAACCCCGATCCACACATGGACACCCAAAGTCGAGCCAGAAAGCGAATCTTCAGAAGAAGAGCACTGCGAGGGAGCTGCAGTGGCGAGACCCTTCCCCGACAGCTTCAGGAACGAAATGATCTACGCGCATGCGCAAATACACCCAGACGAACTTAGAGATAATAAAAGACAGAGGGAACCATTCAGACAAATCGCGAGTATACCTACACCATTCTGCAATTATCAGCATATACAGGACCATGGACAGCCACCAGCTGTAACTAATGCAACAAATAACATTGGAAATTTGCCTAATGATTTTCCAAAATTGAGAATAGACGGTGTTAACTTACAGGAATGGAGTCAGCAACTCCAGGTTGTTTTCTTAAAAGAAAATTTATTATTTTTCATAACTAATCCTCCTAAAAAACCATGGACACTGAAATTGGACTGCCTACATCACAGAGCATTTTATTTACTAATCTCTAGTATCTCACCTGCTATTTATCATAGTATTAAGCATAACTTAACTGTCTCAGAAATAATTCATTGTATGTTTAAACTGTTTCATAGTGAAAGTGTGGCAACCACAACTAGAATGTCTAAAAACTTTTTCTCAGCCAGGATAAAACCTGGGACTACTATAAGTGAACATCTACTATTACTAAACACAACTAGAGCAGAACTTCATTTAAGGGGAGAAATAATATCTGACCAGACAATGAAAAACGTTATTATTAATTCATTAGACTCATCATGGGATAACTTCATATCACATCTAGACACAATTAACTTAGGCTATCTATCTATAGAGAGTTTGTCAAACAGATTAATTGCTGAAGATAATTTGAGAAGAAGCTGCTAAAGTGTACATAAAGAGCATAGACAACTCAAAAGGGTAGTATTCCAAGACAGACATCAGGACACAATAGAGTGTTATAACTGTGGGTCTAAAGAACATTATAGGAGAGACTGTCCAAAACCTCCTAGAGAGAGACAAAGACATGACACAAGAAACAGATATCATGATAGACAATCATCCATTGACAGATATAGACACAGAAATTCACCAAACTTTAGAGAACATAGAGGGGGCAGAGACAACTCAACGGACAGGAAGTCCGGATCATTGTACGAAATAGATAAACTCACAATAATCAAAAATCAAGACTCAAAAGACAATGCTTGGCTCATTGATTCCGGAGCAACAAATCACACAACACACGATAAGAAAATATTATCTTCCTTCGTCGAAGATAAATTTTTAATTAAAGTAGCAAACCAAGAGGAAGTCCAAGTTGTTGGAAGAGGAAATGTAGAATTACCCGGTCTAGGGAAAATAGAGGGGGTACTATTAATACCCAAAATACCTCACAACATTCTCAGTGCAGTAAAGCTAAGCAGGGACTCAAACATAAATATAATATTCTCAAAGGGAAAAGTAACTCTAGAGAAAAACAAAATGAACATAGGTAATATAATTACCAAAGGAGACCTACCATACTTAATTACAGAAGAAAAATGGTTACACAACATTAATTCAAGCATAGAAACTAACACTAACGCAGAAACAGAAAATGATATAGATAGTGACAATGAAGAACATGAACCAGAACATGATGATGAAACTACATCTAACAACAATACACACATAAACAGAAAACCCATAATTGGAAAGCCAATTCATGATGAATGTCCACACATATTACATAGAAAATTAGGACATGCCAGTTTTCCTGTAATACAAAAAATGAGTGAACATGCTGAAGGTGTTAAAATAAAAGACTGTAATAATTACCTGGAATGTTCAGTATGTAAGTCTTCAAAACTGAAAACTATGCCCAGACCCAAAAAGGCAACAAGGTCATCAAATCATATTTTTAATCTAGTGCATATGGATCTAGTTGGTCCATTAACTCCATCAATTACATACAAAAAACAATATTTTCTCACTATTGTAGATGACTTCAGTCGTTATGGTTTTGTCTACACCTTAAGACATAAAGATGAAACATTTCAAAAATTTAAAGAATTTTATAAATGTGTAGAAACACAACATCACATACAGATCAAACAAATCATGACAGACAGAGGGTCTGAATTCATGTCAAGAGAATTCTCTCAATGGTTAAAATCAAAGGGAATGTTGCATTTCACCTCTAGTCCTTTCTCTGCTTTTCAAAATGGAGTAGTAGAACGACGAAACTTGACACTACAAACCATGATTAGGTGTACATTAGAGGATGCAGATTTAGGTAAGCATTTCTGGTCAGAAGCCCTGTTATACACTTCCAATTATACACTCAACCGACTTTGGTCTAGCGTCATAAACAAAACACCATACAAATTGATGTATAGTAAAAAACCTAAGATAGCCCACATGCATGTGTTTGGAGTTACAGCAGATGTACATATACCGAAACAATTAAGGTGTAAGGGGGATAATGTGTCCAGAAGGCTTAAATTCATGGGTTATGAAACAGGTACAAAAGGATATAGATTTATTGACAGTAATAACAAATTTATAATCTCTAGGACCGCTGTATTTCACGAACAAACCAATTGGTCCAAGATACATCTCAATGAAATACTCCCAGTAACAAGGCCTAATGTCAAAACACAAGGTAAAACAAAACAAGAAGAACAAAATCGTAACACACAAAAGGACAATACCAAAACGTGGATAGGAAATTGTCCCAAAATCAAAATAGATTCATTAACACAAAAGGAGGCAAGATATTTACATGATAATAATGATAGACCAGAAAGAACAATTAGATGTAACAGAAATCAAGTACCTGAACGATTTAAAGATTATATAATGCACATACATAATGAAACACCAACACCAAACACTTATGAAGATGTATTAAAACTCCCTTTAGAAGAAAGAAACAAATGGGAACTAGCCATGGCCAAAGAAATGGACAACTTACGAGAACTTAATGTATTCACTCCAGGACCAGTTCCGAAGGATAAAACAGTTATAGGCACTAGATGGATATTTAAGATTAAAAATTTAGAAGAGGGTAACACACTTTATAAAGCAAGATTAGTAGCACAGGGTTTTGCTCAAAGATGCCCTGAGGATTATACCGACACATATTCTCCCACAGTGAGGACTGAAAGTGTTAAGACAGCTTTAGTGATAGCCTCAGCTCTTAATCTCGAAGTTTTTCAATACGATATACAAACTGCATATCTACATGCCAAACTCGATAAAGAAATTTATGTAAGAGCTCCACACAGCAAAAACACAAATAGAAATGACACATGGTTACTGAACAAAAGTTTGTATGGATTGAAGCAATCCGGCAAACGTTGGTATGAATGCTTGGTCAATGTACTCAAGATCATGAATTTCAATGCCACAACGGCAGACAATTGTTTTTTTGTTAGAAGAGAAGGTGAATCACTAGAATTTGTATTAATTTATGTGGATGACATTTTGTATATTGGCAAACATAAAGACAAAAGAGATATTTTTGTAACAAAACTAGGAGAACATTTCTCATTAAAATCATTGGGGAAAGTAAACAAATATCTTGGAGTACACATCAGTAAGACCAAGGGAGGATTTAGTTTATCACAAAAGGATAAAATAATTGAGCTCTTGAATAAATGTAATATGAATAATGCAAAACCTTGTGACACTCCAATGCAGACTGATTTCATAAAAAACATGAATGAATCATCTCCTGAATTTAATGACAATACGCTTTATAGATCAGTTATTGGTTCTCTTTTGTATATTGCTAATTGGACCAGACCTGATATTGCTCTACCCCTTAATTTGTTATCTAGATATGTCAGTAAACCTCTAATTTACCATTGGGAAGCAGTTAAGAGAGTATTGAGATATTTGAAACACAGTTTAGATTTCTGTCTGTTACTAGAACCAAACAATGTTAAAGAGCCTATCCTCACTTGTTACACTGACGCTGACTGGGCAGGTGACACTAAGAGTAGGAAGAGCACTTCCGGTTATGTATTCTTCCTTAACAACTGCCCAGTCTACTGGTATACTGGGAAACAGAATTTGGTAGCCACCTCGACCACTGAAGCAGAGTATATTTGTCTGTCAAAAGCATCTAACAATCTCATCTGGTTCAATGATTTATTGACTAATGTTTGGAAGAGTCCATCACAACCCATCACTATATATGAAGACAATAAAGCCGCAATAGAAATATCAAGAGCAGACGCTATTGGCCAAAGGTCTAGGCATATAGATATCAAATACAAACATGTAAGACAATTATCTGAAAATGGATTCATCAAAGCTATTCATTGTGACACTACAGAACAAATAGCTGATATATTGACTAAACCTTTACAATCCAAACAACATAAATATCTAACCTCAAAATTGTGTGTTCAACATTATTATAATTCTGAATGTAATTATTGTTATGTATCGAATCGGCATTTAGAGGGGGATTTGTCATGTATAAATGCCTCATTCTTGAATGGAAGAAACATATATTCAGGAGTGTCAAGAGTTAACTCATTCCCCCCTTTCTAATGTATTCCTCACTAACCACTCCCTACTTCTAATCCCGCCTCCCTGGTATAAAATATGATGCACAATCTTTTCCCTTGCTTCTTTCTGCAATCACTCTGTGAATAAAGAATGCCTTCTGTAAATAAACTATCTTCTGTTTGAATATAAGAAGTCTGAATCCATTATTGAGTCTGATCCTCGAATTACGGCAACAGCGATTGCGCACAAGGCAGAGAAGAGGAGAGCAGTGGAAAGCCATGGGCCGATCCTGGGGAAAGAAGAGCCACCACTGCTAATGAGGCCCCACCCTAGCTTTGGGGATAAAGGGCAGGGGTGGAGATGAATAGATGTGGCAGACAACTATTCATCTTCCATCCAGCCAGCCTGCATTGTTCCATCCTTGTTAGCCTGCATTGAGAGAGAAACTTTTTGCCAGGGCTGCTGGCAAAATAAAGGAATAAAGGAATAAATAAATAAACTCCTAATAAAGGAATTTTTGAGTTACCTTCAGAGGGTTTGTCGTGTTTGGAGAGCTGGGTCAGAACATACTTGTGATCTTGATTCTACTGGTGAAATCCAGCAGGTTCTGACAGGTTCTGGAGAACCAGTAGCGGAAATTTTGAGTAGTTTGGAGAACCAGTAGCAGAAATTTTGAGTAGTTTGGAGAACCGACAAATACCACCTCTGGCTGGCCCCAGAGTGGGGTGGGAATGAAGATTTTGCAATATCCTTCCCCCAGGAGTGGGGAGGGAATGGGGATTTTGCAGTATCCTTCCCCTGGAGTGGGGAGGGAATGGAGATTTTGCAGTATCCTTCCCTGCCACTCCCACCAAGCCATGCCCACCAAGCCACATCACACCACGCCCACCAAGCCACGTCCACAGAACCGGTAGTAAAAAAAAAATTGGATTTCACGACTGATTCTACCCTTCTGTTAATGCAGTCTAGAACTGTGTTGGCTTTTTTGGCAGCTGTAGCACACTGTTGGCTCATATTTAAGTGATTGTCCACTAGGATTCCAAGATCTCTCTCACAGTTACTACTATTGAGCGAGGTACCACCTATACTGTATCTGTGCATTTGATTTTTCTTGCCTAAATGTAGAACCTTACTTTTTTCACCATTGAATTTCATTTTGTTAGATAGCACCCAATGTTCAAGTCTGTCAAGATCCTTCTGAATCTTAAGCCTATCTTCTGGACTGTTGGCTATTCCTGACAGCTTTGTGTCATCTGCAAATTTAATGAGTTCCCCATCTATCCCCTCATCCAAATCATTGATGAAGATGTTGAAGAATACTAGGCCTAAAACAGAGCCTTGGGGTACCCCACTGCATACTTCCCTCCATGTGGATGCAGTTCCATTGAGGACTACTCATTAAGTGTGGTTGGTCAGCCAGTTACGAATCCATCTTGTGGTGATGTTGTCTAACCCACATTTTTCTATCTTATCAAGCAGTAGATTGTGGTCTACTTTGTCAAATGCCTTGCTAAAATCCAAGTAAATTATATCCACAACATTCCTCTGGTCCACTAATTTTGTCACCTTCTCAAAGAATGCAATATGATTTGTCTGGCATGATCTGTTTTTGACAAACCCATGTTGGCTTTTCATTATGACTTTGCCTCTAGGTGTTCACTGATTTGTTGCTTGATAATCTTTTCCAGAATCTTCCCAGATATTGAGGTAAGGTTGATAGGTCTGTAGTTTTCTGGATCTATTTTGTTTCCTTTTTCTTTTTTTTTTAAATACATTTTTTTATTTTTCAATATAATAATTCCATCTTCAATTAAACAGTGTGTCGTCCAGTTACAGATATCTTTATAAAATAATAATCAAAATTCACAGCAATATTCATTACTTTAATATTAATTCTATAGTATTAAAATGGTAATATTGAACATAATAATCATAATATTTGCTTCTCTCTCTTAACGCATTTTCTTTATTTCACGAATCTTGGTTAAAATGGTCTTTTTTGTTTCCTGTTTCTAACTCCTGGTTTTTATTGCCTAACCATTGATAAAATAAGTCCCATGTCATGTAATATTCAGTCTGGTCATTTCTCCATTTACCATAACCTTTGCTGTTTGTTTACCATATATCACCTTAATCATATTAATAAATCCCTCCCCCAAATCCATATCTTTTAATTGTGCTAGCATAAACTTCCAGTTCACCTTATCAAATGCTTTCTCTGCATCTAGAAAAATCAACACCATTTGCTTCCCTGGGTGTGCTTCGTAGTACTCCAGTGTATTTAAAATTATTTTCATATTGTCTTTAATTTGTCTCTTAGGTAAAAATCCATTTTGATCTGAATGTAGAAAATTGGTTTAAGAACCTTTTTAGACTTTCTAAAATTATTGAAGCATATATTTTATAGTCAGCATTCAGTAAGCATATCAGTCTGTAATTTTTTATCCGTTGTAAGTCTGAATCTTCTTTTGGTATGAGAGTAATATATGCTTCCATCCATGAATTTGGTACTTTCGCTTCCAGCAGTACTGCATTGTACACTTCCAACATTGATATACTTACAATATTTTTTAAGTCTTCATAGAGTTCTGCTGGTAGACCATCTGGGCCTGGTGTTTTACCATTCTTTTGTCTCTTAATTACTTCTGTTAATTCCATCATTGTTTTACATCAATCTAACATAGCTTTCACTGTTTCAGGTATTTTAGGTAATTGCGCTTTTTCTAAATATTGCTTTATTTTATCTTCTGAAATTGTCTCTTGATCATATAATTTTTCATAATAGTTTTGGATCACTTTCTTTTTATTGTTATTTTGATGATGAAGTTTTCCTTCCTCATCAATTAATTGGTATATCCATTTTTTTCCCTTCTCCTTTTTCAATATATATGCCAGCCATCTTCCTGGTTTATTTGCATTTTCAAAAAAAAAAATTGTTTAACACTTTTAATTTTTTGTGCTAGTTCTTCTTTATCTATTAAGTTCATATTATGTTTTATTAATTCCATTTGATTTTTTTAGACTCTTTTTTTGTGATTCTTTTTGTAATTTCATCTCTAACCTCTTATATTCTTCTTCAAATATCTTTTGGTTTTGTTTCTTCTTATTATTTTTCTTTCTCATGTAAGTTATGACTAAACCTCTAATATATGTCTTTGCTGTGTACCATACATTTTGTAATGAGGTCTCTTCTTTTCTATTCTCTTTAAAGAAAAAGTCTAATTCTTTTTCCATGAATTGAATAAATTCCTTGTCTTTTAATATTGATTGATTCAGCATCCATCTTGATTTCCTTTTTTGTCCTTTCCATTTAACTTTTATTGGATTATGGTCTGCCCAATTACTTGTTTCTATGTCTATTTCTTGTATATTAGATCTTAGTTCAGCTGTCATCCATATCATATCTATTCTTGACCAAGACATATGCCGATTTGAATAAAATGAATATTGCTTTTCCTTGGGATGTACCTTGTGCCATACATCTCAAATAACTAATTCTTCCGCCATTTTAAGAAAAGCTTTTGGTAGTGTCTTCCTAGCTTTTTATTTACTTTCCTAGTTTTATAGTCTAATTCTGCATCCACAATTGCATTAAAATCTCCTACTACACATATATTTTCATACTCCAATTCTATCATTTTCTTATGAAGTTTACCATAAAAGTCCTCTTGATTGCTATTTGATGCATAAATTGCTACCAAAAGTATCAGTTTGTAATTCATTCAAAATCTTCAAAATCTTCCCTTCTTCATCCGTGAGAATTTGCTTAACATTTATTGTTTCTTTTATGTAAAGAGCTACTTCTCTCTTCTTAAGTTATTATAGAGAGGTATGTAATTTCCCAATTTTAGAATATTCCAACAGTTTTTTATGTTGTTTTTTTAATATGAACCTCTTGTAGGCAAATTATGTCCAACTTAAATTTTTCTAATTTACTAAAAGTCCTTTTCCTCTTTATAGCTGAATTCAATCCAATTATATTTATTGACAGTAATTTTATATCTTTTTCCATGGTTTTACTTATAAATGGGTTTTGTTGCTCTGGTCGTTCTTGTCTCTCTCTGATCTTTTACCTTTGCTCCTTCTCTCTTTGTAATTTCCTCCAACTCTCTTTCATCCTCTTTTTGTTGCATTTCTCTCTCACCTGTAGTTTCCTCTTGTTGTCTATCGTCTTTTTCCTCTCTTACTCTCCTTTCCTCTTGCGGCCCAAAATAGTGCTCATAAAATTGTTCTGCTTTTTCTATGGAATCCAACCTATGTCTTTGCTCCATCCAGGTCACCAATATTCCCTCTGGTATCAGCCATCTGAAATGTACTCCATTCTTAATAAGCTGACTTGTCAAAAATTGATGTTCGTTTCTTATTTCTCTCTCTTCTGGGGATCTGTTTTAAAACTACTATTTCCCTTTATATTTTAAGGGATCATGTCTCACTCTTTGTAGTATATCTGCTTTTATTGCTTTTTTTAGTAAATCTCATGTGTACCTCTCTAGGGTGTCTATTTCTTGTGGTATATCTAGTGTGAACTCTAAATATTTCATCCATCTCAGCAAGCACCTTTTCTTTGGTCACCTCTAAAGCATTTGCCAGCAGTTCTGCCATTATCTCCGCCAAATTTTCTTTCTCAATATTTTGAAATTGCAGGTAATAATCAGTCTTATCCATCTCTAGTGATATTATTGTTCTTTCATGACTTTTATCTGCTAGGGCAGTGATGGCGAACCTTTTTGGCATTGCGTGCCAAAAATCTGAGCGGGCGAGTGCTGTTGCACTCCCGTATGCCGGAACCCATAATGCAATGCACACTCCCATTTACGCATGCGTGCACGACACCCCCCACGCTCCCTCTACACATGCGCCCACACTGAGCATGCGTGCCCCCCCATGCGCCCCCCCCCACTTTTTCCAAGTGGGCTGGCATACCTCTTACCAGAGGACAACTAGGTACCGGCCCGTTCCCTGGTGAGACAGCTGTTTCCCACCTGGCGCATGGCGCTGCCAAGATGGCAGGGCCAAGACTCCCCCAGGAAACTCTGAATGCGAGGCTTGCCTGGGCTCCTTCCCACTGGGAGCTGCAGGTCGAGCAGGTGGTGGACGGGGGACAGGCTGCACCTATCGCCACCTAAGTGGAAAGCCCAAAGATGCATATGCTGCCCTCAGCGCTTCCCCGACACCTGGCGACACCTACCTGCCGCTGCAGCCACCACGCCTTGCCTGTTTCCCCAGCTCCTCTTCTCTAAATGAGCACTCGACAGCTGGGAAAAACAGGAGCTGCCACATTCGCTCTGCCCCACAAGTCTGCTCAGCTCAAGTTCATGGAAATCATGTGGTGGCCCTTGAAACTTTAGGAGGGAACTGGCTCCGAGACTGGGAGGCAGCCTTTGGCGGAGCCAGCCCGATGGGAAACTGAAAAGAGAGAGGCTTTTCCCTTCTTCCGCCTCGCTCATGGGCTGTGGGGTTTGGGATGGCTCTAGAGCCGAAATTCTGATGAGCTTGGCTGATGATCGGGCAACACCAGAGCTTCCTGCTACACGTGTTCATTCTCTTGTCTGTCTTCTTTCCCTGTTTAAAAGAGCCACACATGTAGGGGGGAGAGATCTGACTAAAGAGCTGTGCTTTAGCTGTGCTAAAGAGCTGCCTCCTGCCTTCCATGATCGCCAAAGTTCCTCCCCCATGGAATCATAGCTTTCTCCTGCCTTCCATGATCTCCAAAGTTCCTCCCCCATCGAATCATAGCTTTCTCCTGCCTTCCACGATCTCCAAAGTTCTTCCCCCATCGAATCATAGCTTTCTCCTGCCTTCCACGATCTCCAAAGTTCCTCCCCCATCGAATCCTAGTTTTCTTCTGCCTTCCACGATCTCCAAAGTTCCTCCCCCATCGAATCATAGCTTTCTCCAGCCTTCCACAATCTCCAAAGTTCCTCCCCCATTGAATCCTACTTTTCTTCTGCCTTCCACGATCTCCAAAGTTCTTCCCCCATTGAATCCTACTGTCAGGCTTCGGTGCTATCTTAAATAAACTTCCCCCATCGAATCATAGCTTTCTCCTGCCTTCCACGATCTCCAAAGTTCCTCCCCCATCGAATCCTACTTTTCTTCTGCCTTCCATGATCTCCAAAGTTCCTCCCCCATCAAATCATAGCTTTCTCCTGCCTTCCACGATCTTCAAAGTTCCTCCCCCATTGAATCCTACTTTTCTTCTGCCTTCCACGATCTCCAAAGTTTCTCCCCCATGGAATCATAGCTTTCTCATGCCTTCCACGATCTCCAAAGTTCTTCCCCCATTGAATCCTACTTTTCTTCTGCTTCCACAATCTCCAAAGTTCCTCCCCCATCGAATCCTACTTTTCTTCTGCCTTCCACAATCTCCAAAGTTCCTCCCTCATTGAATCCTACTTTTCTTCTGCCTTCCACTATCTCCAAAGTTCCTCCCCCAACGAATCCTACTTTTCTTCTGCCTTCCACGATCTCCAAAGTTCCTCCCCCATTGAATCATAGCTTTCTCATGCCTTCCACGATCTCCAAAGTTCTTCCCCATCGAATCCTACTTTTCTCCTGCCTTCCACTATCTCCAAAGTTCCTCCCCCATTGAGTGCCTCCTGCCTTCCAGTACTCCTCAGATCTTTGCAGTTTCTCCCACCATCGCGTGTTAGCTTTCTCCTGCTTTCCTGCAGAGGCATCTGCAGAGGGTAGAACCTGCAGAGATCGGGGAACGCTCTGCCTCCGTGCATGCGTGGCAGAGACTGGAAGACCAGCTGGCTGATGGGAGGTGCGCGCATGTGCGGTGGACCTGGGCTGGGGCGACGGCTGGCGTGCTGGCAGAAAGGGCTCTGCGTACCACCTGTGGCACGCGTGCCATAGGTTCGCCATCATGGTTCTAGGGTAAGTCTGTAATTAACCTCTTCCACTCTTTTCTCTATCTGTTCATCTTTCTCTTCTACTTTCTGAATGCGTTGTTCATTTTTAGGCATTACTTGTTTATTTTATTTATTTATTAAATTTATTTATTAAATTTATATGCTGCCCCTCTCCGGAGACTCCGGAGACTTTGTTGAAAATTCTCTATTTTATCCTCTACTTTTCCTATTCTTTCCTTAATATCTTCATGCATGGTCTGAATCATGGTTTTGATTGCGTTCATTTTCCCTTGCTACAACATAGCATCCAATGACCTTTGACCTGCTGGGCTAGATGCTGCTGCTGCTGCTGCTGCTGCTGAAGATGGTACAGTTGTAGTTTTCTTCATTTTGAAATATTTTAACAAATTTAAGCATAATTGTAATCCACAAAAAAAGGGAAAGTAAAACTCTTAATTGTAATCCAAGAGGAGAGTGAAAATATAAATTGTAATCCAAAACTTGTTAAACTGTTGACGCCTTTATTCTTCAAAAGCTATTCTCTTCTTCTCTTGTTAAATTTATAATCCACATAGGCACACCATACCCCAAAATTCAAAATTCAACCACCGTCTTATATTTTCTGAGGGAGAGTTCACAGAGCTGAAAATAAAAGAGAAGGAAAATATTTTGCTGTTTTCAGCTTCTGTTCACTTTATCTGTTTAGGTTCCGCTTGAGTTCCAAGAGCTACACTATTTTAAAAAGTCTCAGTGTTTCACTCTCTGTCTCAGTTATCTAACATAAACAGCTTGTTGATACAAATATTATTTGCTTTAACAGCCAGTCTTTATCTTCTTCAGCCTTTCAAGGTTATAGTCCTTATTTCCTTCTGCCTGTAGGTGTCACTATTGCTCTGTTTCTCTTTCTTTTCTTCCTTTTATTTTATATTATATTTTCCTATCCTAGTTTCAAAAAAAAAAAAAAAGTTTCTCTAAATCCAAATTTTATAATCCCCAAAATCTTCCAGGTTAGTCAATATTATATTTGAGGTCCCCAGTCCGGTTTCCTAGTTTTCAAGTTCTTTCACTCTTTTAAAAAGCTCATTTAACTTTATAACAGTTTTAAAAATGGCTCTTAGGCTTGCTTGCCACTTTTCTTGAGAGGTGGAAGGAAAACAATTCCACCTCCTCCTTTAGGGTCCCACTTTCACCGAGGCTAATTTCCAGGGGGCTCGTTTCTCAATAGAAGTCAGGAATTAGAAATCTCTTACCCAGATCGTTCACTGTTCCTCAGTCTTCCATGCTTTCTTCATCGGTGGCTGTCACAGCTTCGGTCAGGCATGCAATGGCCACCCTTTTCTTCCTGCCAGATTAAGAGCCTTTTCTGGATCAATCAGGAAGATTGCAGGCTCCCTGAGATTGGCAGAGTGTGCTCTCTTACTTTATTAACCCTCCGAGGTGGTTTAGGTCCATCAGAACCTCCTGGCAGTTTGAATTTTGGCATGATCCCATGGAAATGCGTAGTATTGTCGCGATGTCAGCCCTGCCCCCCTCCTTTTTTCCCCCCTTTTTTTGAAGATGGGAAGTACGTCAGCTCTTTTCCAGTCCTCTGGTAGTTCCCTGGTGCTCCAAGATCTTTGGAAGATATAGTTCAGTGATTCTAAGGTCACATCTGCCAGTTCCTTCAGAACCTTGGGGTGTAATCCATCTGGTCCTAGTGATTTAAACTCATCTAGGGTGGACAGGTGCTCACTTACCATTTTCTTATCTATTTTAACTTGTGTTTCTAATCTGTTTTTTATGGTACTGTTTTGATAGATTGGACTGTTTTTCCCCTTTGTGTAAAAATGGATGCAAAAAACGAGTTTAATAGTTCTGCTTTCTCTCTGTTGCTTGTCACCTTCTTGCCAATTTCTCCCACTAGTGGACCAATCATTTCCTTGACTTTTTTCTAGGTTTTTTTAAATCTTGAAAGAAGCTTTTTTGGGGGTTATTTTTTACTTTTGTCGCAAGTCTTACTTCATTTTGAGCTTTCCTCACTTCATCTTTGCAGGCTCAGGTTATTTGTTGATATTCTGCCTAATTATGTGCCCCTCTTTCCACTTTTTATATTTGTCCTTTTTGTCTTTCAAATTATCAGAGAGTTCTTTATGCAGCCATGCTGGTTTCTTTTGAGAGATGTTATTTTTCTTCTTCATTGGTATTGTGCTTGATTGGGCTTTTATAATTTCGGTTCTCAAAATTTCCCAAGCTTCTTGAGTTGTTTTCCCCTTGAGGATTCTCATCCATGGAATCCTTCCCAAGGTCTCTCTAAGTTTATTGAAATTAGCTCTCTTAAAGTCTCTAGTTTGACTTTGTTCTATTGTTTGTGCTTGCATAATGTTGAATTCCAATATTGCATGATCACTGCCTCCCAAGGTTCCTGTAGCTTCAACACCTATCATTTCATCTCTGTTAGTGAGAATTAAGTCCAATATGGCTGATCCCCTAGTTCCCTTCTCTACTTTTTGGGAGACAAAAAGTTGTCTGCTAGGTTTGTTAGGAATCTGTTTGATCTTCCACTTGTAGAGTTTGTCTCCCAGTTGTTGTCAGGGTAATTAAATTCCCCCATTACTATTGTGAAGTGATTCTGGCATACCTTAGCTAACTGACTAGCAAAAAATTAATCTATTTCGTCTTTTTGGTTGGGTGGCTTATAGTATACACCTATGACAGTATCATTCCACCCCCCCCCTTTTATATTGACCCAAATGCATTCAAGACAGTTTTCATCATTATTGCACTCTATTTCTGTAGAGATGTAGTTATTTCTTATATGTAGTGCAACTCCGCCTTCTCTTTTGTTTGGTCTGTTTCTTTTAAATAATTTAAATCCCTCTAGCTGTATGTTCCATTTGTGGGTTTTATCCCACCAAATTTCTGTAATGGCAACAATATCATATCCACCCTCATTTATTGTATTTTTCAGAATATAAGACACTCCGGAATATAAGACACACATTAGTTTTTGGGGAGGAAAACTAGGAAGAAAAAAAATTTCTGCCTCTGCCTACCAGCATCCATCGGTATTCATCTGGTTAGCATCCTTGCAGCAAATAGCAAACAGCCTGGTCAGCTTCAGCACATTATCACAGCCTGATTCAGCATGAGCAGCTGATTGGTGGGTGGATTGGCCTCCTGGAATACTCCCAATCAGCTTTTCCAGGCTGCAGGGATTGCCACAGACCATCACCGCCTCTGTGCCTCACATTTTTGGCCTCTGTGCCTCACATTTTTGGCCACCAAATGCTACATTTTAGACCTTCTTCCAGACTGTGGGGATCGTCACAGCACATTGCTGCCGATCGCTGCTTCCGTGCATCACATTTTTGGCCTCCGCGCATCACGTTTTCCGCCTCCACATGCCCCATTTTTGGCCTCTGTGTGTCTCATATTCAGGCAGCTCCAGATGGTGGTGATCACAGCTGCCACTGCTCCCCACCACCTGGAACCACCCAAAAATGTGACACACAGAGGCCAAAAGTGGGGTGTGCAGAGGCAAAAAGTACGACGCACGGAGGCCAAAAACACGAGGCACAGAGATGACGATGTGCTGTGGCGATACCCGCAGCCTGGAATGGGTCTAAAATGGAATGTTCAGAGGCCAAAAATGCAATGCATGGAGACCAAAAACGCAATGCACGGACGCAGCGATGTGCTGTGGCGATCCTCACAGCCTGGAACAGGTCTAAAACAGCATGCAGAGCCTGAAAATGCGACATGCGGAGGCCAAAAATGGCCAAAGGGTGGGGGCTGGTGGGTGGGCAGGGCTACATTCGGTGTATAAGATGCACCCAAATTTTCACCCCCTTTTAGGGGGGAAAAAGTGTGTCTTATACCCCGAAAAGTACACTACTTGAATTTCTAATTTACCCTGTTTATTGTTCATATTCTGTGCATTGTGTATAGACATTTGAGTCCTTTTTGACTGACTCTGTGTTTACTTCATTACCTCCTGTTTGATTAGTGCACTTCGTATGGCATTCACTATTAAAAGCTTGATTTTGCTTGACAGCAAGGTTGATATTTTTACCTGTACAAACATCTATGTTACATGCACCGATAACCCTATTAGTTTTGGGTTGCTGGGGACAGAAATGTTCTATACCAATTAACTAACTGTCCCGATTGTTTAGTTTAAATGTTTCTCCAGAAAATTTGTGAATCTAATGTTAAGTAAGTCAGTCACTTTCTTTGATGGATGCAAGCCATCTCTTTTATACAGTTTTTCATTGGACCAGCTGCAGACCTTCCCCTTTGCACCACTCCTTCAACCACATATTGAACTCCACTATACGCTGGCCTTTTCCTCCCCCCCCCACTTATATATTGGTAAAACCTCTGAAAAAGCAAGCCTACAGCCTATCCTATTAAGTTCCTGCCCTAAGCTGTGGAAATCATTCTGCACAGAGAACACATCTTTTTGGGATAGATCATTTGTGCCAAGATGTACAATAGTATCAATATCACAGTCCTTACTGGCATTCTAATTTTGTAAACATTCTAATTTTGTAAACAACAAACTTAAAGACTCGAGATCCATCCCACCCCTAAAAGAGCCAAACAATGAAGATTGTATTGACGAAGCCGTTAAAGCCAATCTCTTTAACACATTCTTCGGCTCAGTCTTTGTAAACAGCAACAACACATACCCAATATTTCCCAGTCATACTACAGACAATTACGATTACAGTGATCTTATATATTGATTTTACAGAAGACAATGTTGAAAAGGCACTACGCAATCTAAAACCATCTCTATCTATTGGACCTGATGGACTATGTGCATATTTCTTAAAAAAGCTTTCCACTGCAATTGCAGAACCTCTAAGCATAATTTTTGAAAAATCTTTCAGTACCAGCACCTTGTCCTACCAATGGTCACAAGCCAAGGTCATCCCTATCTTCAAAAAGGGAGAGCCTAACATAGTTGAAAATTATAGACCAATCTCTTTATGTTGCATCACTTGCAAAGTCATGGAATCAATCATTAACCAATCTATTACCCTACACCTAGAACAAATAATCTACTTTCTAACAAACAATTCGGTTTCAGAAAAAAATTATCCTGTAATCTACAACTACTACATTGCAAAAACATATGGACTACACATCTTGATCAGGGCAAAGCAATAGACGCAGTTTACATAGACTTCTGTAAAGCTTTTGATTCAGTGGTACATGACAAATTACTTCTAAAACTAAAATCCTATGGCATTTCTGGACTCCTACATAAATGGATAGCTGCCTTCCTGTCAAACAGGCAACAAGTGGTCAAAATAGGAAGCGCTCTATCAAATCTTATACATGTTAATAGCGGTGTTCCCCAAGGCAGTGTCTTTGGTCCAACACTCTTCATACTTTACATAAATGACCTTTGTGATCATATTAAAAGCAACTGTGTTCTCTTCGCTTATGATGTTAAACTATTCAACACCACCGACAATGCAACTACCCTTCAAAAAGACCTTGACTATGTGTCAGATTGGTCTAACAAGTGGCAACATCAAATCTCAACCAACAAATGCTCTGTCTTGCACATTGGCAAAAAAAATCAAAACATAAAATACAAATTAGATGGACATGACTTTGTAGATGACCTTCACTCTGTCAAGGACCTTGGAGTACTCATTTCTAAAGATCTAAGTGCCTGAGCCCATTGTAACAACATTGCCAAAAAGGCATTAAGAGTTGTTAACCTAATTTTGCGTAGCTTCTTCTCTGGTAATGTTGTACTACTAACTAGAGCATACAAAACATTTGTAGACCAATTCTTGAATACAACTCATCTGTCTGGAACCCGCACTGCATATCGGACATAAATACAATGGGTGTTGATTTTATCTGGTTTTTAATTTTTTTGTATCTATGTATTTTATTGTTTGGCTGTTCACCGCCCTGAGTCCTTCGGGAGTAGGGCGGTATACAAATCAAATAAACTAAACTAAACTAAACATGAATCCTGCTGAATATTTACTTGTGTGCTGGTTGGATTGCTGCAAACTCTAACAGGTTATGGGTCCAGAGGACACCAGAGCACACAGTAAAAACTGAACTATAATTAAACTGAAGGACAGCCTGTGTTAAAAGGAAAAGAGAACAAGGCTGAGAAGGCTTGCAGGATGGCTATTGATTTTGAGGAGAGCTTTCTCTGCCTCAATTGGGACAGAAGAATCGAGGTTGTTGGTGTTGGTGTTAAATAGACTTGATGAAACGTGGGACATTGTTTCAGTTGTTTTTGAGTGCAAACCAGAAAAGGACTTAAAAATGGAAGCCCTTAAAGCCTGTTTGCTTTCTGAAGAAAACAAACACCATTTTAGAAAAAGCCATGAGGAGAAATTCCTGGGGGCCCAAGGAGCAGAGAGAGAAAAGTAACAGACAGGATGTCTGCAGAGATTGGATTACAGCCTAGCAAAGTTTTTCCAAAAGGCAAGACCAGAGGTGTTTCATCTGTGGTGATAAGACTCATTTAAAGAAAGACTGTTTGCAAGGAAGAAAGACAACAAATGGACAAGCTGCTGTTGCAAAAGTTAGCTATTGTAATAGCAGAGACAAATGATTAATAGACAGTGGGGCTAGTCAAACAATTGTTAATAATTCTAAATTGTTTTTCAGAATGGATCCAGGTGGAGGAGATCCAGTAGCCTTGGCAAATGGCCAGAAGGCTAACGTCATTGGAAAAGGCAAGGTGCTGATTCCATGTCTGCAGCAAAAAAATAGTAACATATTGTGTGTGCCTGAAATAATTTACTGAGCATAATTTACTGAGTGTCTCTAGTCTAGACAAACAAGGTTTTGAGACCACATTTGTAAATGGGAACTGTCTCATAAAGAGAAATGGGAATGTATGTGCACAGGGCATAAAACATGATAATTTTATGTGTTGCAGAGACAAAAGGTTCAATGTGCCCAAACATTTGGAAATGTGGCACAACATGATTCATGTCTTCATCTTTTGGAAAGCTTGGTCATGCCAGCTTCAGAGTTTTGCAAAAGATGCAACAGTTTGGAGAAGGGTTGAACTAAAAGGGTGCAAGGCATACTTGGACTGTGCAAGTATGTAAATCATCAAAGTCCAAGGTCTTTCCTGTAAGCAAGAGTAGCACAAGGCAGACAACAAGAGCTCTAGAGCTGGTACCAATGTAAGCCAGTTTGGGAGGAGCAAAGTATGCATTGCATTGCTCATTGTAGATGACTACAGCAGATTTGGGTTCTGCTATTTACTATTTACATATGACAGCGGTGGCCAGGGGGGCTTTTTGTCAGGTTCGCCTGATACGCCAGTTGCGCCCCTTTCTGGACCGGGACTCCCTACGCACGGTCACTCAAGCACTCGTCACTTCTCGTCTGGACTATTGTAACACTCTCTACATGGGGCTCCCCTTGGGGTACACCCGGAGGCTCCAACTGGTGCAGAATGTGGCTGCGCGGGGGATTATGGGAGCGACGGGGCGCTCCCATGTGACTCCTCTCCTGCGCGAGCTGCATTGGCTTCCGGTGGACTTCTGGGTGTGCTTCAAGGTGTTGCTGATCACCTTTAAAGCGCTCCATGGCTTAGGGCCAGGATACTTACGGGACCACCTTCTGCCACCAATAGCCTCCCACCGGCCGGTTCGCTCCCACAGAGAGGGCCTCCTCAGGGTGCCGTCGGCCAGACAATGCCGGCTGACGACCCCCAGGAGGAGAGCCTTCTCTGTGGTGGCACCTACCCTATGGAACAATTTACCCCCAGAGATACGAGTGATCTCCGACCTCCGGATTTTTCGTCGGGCCCTAAAAACTTATTTTTTTCAGTTAGCCGGTCTGTCCTGATTTTAGGGTTAGTTTTAAAATTTTAATATTTATTTTAATTGACAAGTTTTAAATTATGGGCCAAATTTATAAATTATTTTAACTTTATTTTTTAACTGTGATGTTTGTATAGATGTTTTTTATCTGGCTGTTCACCGCCCTGAGTCCAAAAGGAGAAGGGCGGTATAGAAATTCGAATAAATAAATAAATAAATAAATAAACAAACAAACAAACAAATAAATAAATAAATAAATAAATAAATAAATAAATACTAAAGAGTAAAATACAGGTGCTACAGAAATTTAAGCAATGGGTAAGCTTCGTAGAAAGAAGGTATAAAAACTGATAGAGGTTCAGAATTCATGTCGAAACTTTTCAGCAGTGATTGGGACAGTTAGGAACTCAGACACACAAATCCATACACAGCAACTGAGAATGGCATGGATGAGAGACAGAATGGTATGTTACAAACAATGAAGGACTCACTGCTGGAGAATTCTGATCTGAGTAGGTCGTATTGGGGTGAAGCCATGTTGATTGCTAATTATTTAATCAATAGGATGTGGAGTGAAACACAGGAGCAGTCAATGCCACACAGGTCAGAACGATGGAACAAGGGGATTCCACCTGACAGGTATTCTGATAGTAAAGTTAAGGTGTGTAATGTGTGGTATGAGCCAAGAAACTATCAGGAAGTATTGGCACTATGCAAAATTGAACAAGTGAAGTGGAAAGAACCCATGGACAAAGAAATGAAATCCATGGGTGATCATAAAGTGTTCACATCTATGACTTTGCCACAAGGTTGCAAAGCTGTAGGATGTAAATGGGTGTACAAAAAGAAAGTACTGCCCAACAATGAGGTTATAATATAAAGCAAGGTAAGTGGCATAATAATAATAATAATAATAATAATAATAATAATAATAATAATAATAATAATAATAATAATAATAATAATTTTATTTCTATACCGCCCTTCTCCCGAAGGACTCAGGGCGGTGTACAGCCTATTTAAAAACACAGACAAAACAACAATATAAAATTTAAAATAATTAAATAAAGTGGCTCAGATTTAAAACCCCAATAAATTTAAATACCCCAATTTAAAACTATTGTGTTGATAGTCCAGCCTGGCAGAACAACAGGGTCTTCAATGCGCAGCGAAACACCCGGAGATCGGAGATCTTACGAATTTCCGGGGGCAGTTCGTTCCACAGGGCTGGGGCTCCCACAGAGAAGGCCCTCCCCCTGGGCGTCACCAGCCGACATAACTTGGCTGATGGCACCCTGAGGAGACCCTCTCTGTGGGAACGGACTGGTCGGTGGGAGGCTATTGGTGGCAGAAGACGGTCTTGGAGGTACCAGGGTCCTATGCCATGGAGCGCTTTAAAGGTGGTAACCAGCAGCTTGAATCACACCCGGAAGACCACTGGGAGCCAGTGCAGCTCGCGCAGGAGGGGTGTCACATGGGCACAACGGGTTGCGCCCATAACCACCCGCGCGGCCGCATTCTGGACCAGTTGGAGCCTCCGAGTGCTCTTCAAGGGGAGCCCCATGTAGAGAGCATTACAATAGTCCAACCAGGAAGTAACAAGGGCATGAGTGACCGTGTGCAGGGCGTCCCGATCCAGAAAGGGCTGCAACTGGCGAATCAGGAGAACCTGATAAAAGGCCCCCCTGGCCACGGCCGTCATATGCTCTTCCAAAGACAGCCGCGCATCCAGGAGGACACCCAGATTGCGAGCCCTCTCCGTGGGGGGCAAAGATTCACCCCCAATAGTCAGCGATGGCACCTGCTGACTATATTGGGGCGCCGGAAGCCACAGCCACTCGGTCTTGGAGGGGTTGAGTCTGAGCCTGTTCCTCCCCATCCAGACCCACACGGCCTCCAGGCAGCGAGACATCACATCAAGGGCATCGTTGGGGTGGTCTGGGGTGGAGATGTACAGCTGAGTATCATCAGCGTACAGATGGCACTTCACCCCAAAACCACGGATGATCTCACCCAGCGGCTTCACATAAATGTTGAACAGGAGGGGCGAGAGGACCGACCCTTGCGGCACTCCCCATGCGAGATGCCTCGAGGTCGACCTCTGTTCCCCTGCCAACACGAACTGCGACCGGTCGGAGAGGAAGGAGGAGAACCACCGCAAAACGGTGCCCCCTATTCCTAACCCCCTCAACTGCTGCAGCATGATACCATGGTTGATGGTATCAAAAGCTGCTGAGAGGTCTAATAGGACTAGGACAGAGGAGCAACCCCTGTCCCGAGCCCTCCAGAGATCATCCACCAACGCGACCAATGCAGTTTCTGTGCTGTACCCCTGCCTGAAGCCCGACTGGTATGGGTCTAGATAGATAGCTTCATCCAGGTGCCGGGGAAGTTGTCGTGCCACCACGCTCTCAACAACCTTTGCCACAAAACAAAGGTTGGAGACTGGACGATAGTTGGCTAATTTAGCCGGGTCCAGGGAAGGCTTCTTGAGGAGGGGCCTCACTACCGCCTCTTTCAAGGCGGCAGGAAAGGCACCCTCACTCAGAGAAGCACCTATAATCCCCTGGAGCCAGCGTCGTGTAACCTCCCAGGAGGCCAGTACCAACCAGGAGGGACATGGGTCCAATAAACACGTGGCGGCACTAATCTTACCCAGAACCCTGTCCACATCCTCGGGAGTCACAGGATCAAACTCCTCCCAGATAACATTCTCAAGACCTGCCCCGGTCTCCTCCCGTGGACTCATCCAATCGGAGTCCAAGCCATCCCGAATCCGAGCGACTTTATCGTGCAGGAATTGCACAAAATCCTCAGCACGACCCTGCAAGGGATCTTCCCGCACTCCCCCCCGAAGAAGGGAGTGGGTCATCCTAAACAGGGCGGCTGGGCAGTTCTCTGCAGATGCGATAAGAGCGGAAAAATGGTTAGATTTTGCCGCTTTTATCGCCACTAGGTAGGTCTTGATATAAGACCTCACCTGTGTCCGGTCGGAATCGGATTGACTAGTCCTCCAAATGCTCTCTAGGCGTCTTTTCTGACACTTCATCTCTCTCAGCTCCTCAGAGAACCAAGGAGCTAATTGAGATCGGCATCGGGTCAGAGGCCGCAAAGGCATGACGTGGTCCAAAGCTCCAGCGGCCGCCCTTTCCCAGGCGGCCACCAGCTCTTCAGTCGAGTCATGTGTTAGAGTCTCAGGAAACGGCCCAAGCTCCGTCAGGAACCTTTCGGGGTCCATCAGGCGCCTGGGACGGAACCATCTGGTCGGTTCCGTCTCCCTGCGGCGGGGGCAGGCGGTAGGAAAGTCTAGTTGAAGGAGTGAATGATCTGTCCATGACAAGGGTTTAATATCTAGGTCCCCTCTACCAAGATCATTCAACCACTGACCAGAGATAAAAATCAGGTCCAGAGTGTGTCCCCCTATGTGAGTGGGGCCTTGAACTAACTGGGTCAGGTCCAAGGCCGTCATGGAAGCCATGAACTCCCGAGCCACCTCTGACGCCTCACCTGCGGATGGGAGGTTGAAATCCCCCATGACAATAAGTCTGGGGGTATCGACCGCCACCCCGGCAATGACATCGAGTAGCTCGGGCAGGGTCGCTGCCACGTGGCAGGGAGCCAGGTACGTGGTCAGCAAATCCATCTGCACCTCACGGCCCCACTTCACACAAAGGGACTCACATCCGGCTATCTGAGGAACAGTGGTCTCCCTCGGACAAAGACTCTCCCTAATGATCACCGCCACTCCCCCACCCCTCCCCTGGGCCCTTGGCTGATGAAATGCATGGAAACCTGGCAGGCACATCTCTACGAGGGGGACCCCCCCCTTGGCCCAACCAGGTCTCCGTAATACCTTTTCACAAAAGAAAAATGTGCACTATGATGAGGTATTTGCACCAATGGTGAAGAGTGAAAGCAAGGTTGGCACTAGCGTTGACAGCAGCACATGGCCATAAAATTTGGCATTTTGACAAAACCACTGCATTCCTCAATGCAGAATTAGAGGAAGAAATTTACATGGTTCAAGCACCAGGGTATGAAAGAAAAAACCTAACAATGTATATAAGTTGAACAAGGCCATATATGGGCTGAAGCAGTCAGCCAGGAATTGGAATATCTGTTGAGATACTGCACTGAAGGGTCTTGGTTGCAACAGTTGCAAGGCTGATGGTTGAATATATACTGGAAAGATACAAGGTCAGGATTGTCAATTATTAGTGTTGTAGATGATCTCTGTTTCATTGCAAGAGATCTGTCACAGAGGAAGAAATTTGCTAATCAATTAGAGAAAAAAATCAAATTAAAAGATTTGGGTGAAATAAAAAACTATCTTGGTGTAGAGATACAAAAAAGTGAGAAAGGTAGTTATGTTCTCAGTCAAAGAAGGAAAATTGAACAGCTGTTGAAGAGATACAACATGAAGGATTGTAATTCTGCTCCATCACCTATGAGCACAGATTTTCACAACAATTTGAAGCCTGTCAAGCCTATGATCAAGAGATATATCAGTCTGCAATAGGGAGCTTGTTATATCCTTCACAGTGGTCCAGACCAGACATAGCTTGTGCAGTAAGTATCTTGAGTCACTTTACTGCTGCACCAACACAATTGCATTGGATGGGTATAAAAAGGATTCTCAGGTATTTGAAGGGAACTGCGAATCTGGGTCTTCAAATACAGGTCTCTGAAGAATTGAAATTACAATGTTATGTTGACAGTGATTATGGCAATGATGTAAAAGCCAGAAAGTCTAATTCTGGGATTGTGGTATTATTTGGAGGGGCTTTAATTGGTTGGAAGTCCAGAAAACAAACAACCGTAGCCATTTCTACAGCAGAGGCAGAATTAATTGCTCTGTCTGAGCTTTGCTCAGAGGTAACCTGATATGTACAGCTGTTAAAGGGTTTAAATGTAAAAGTAACTGAAGCTGTGACAGGGTAAAGAATAGAAGCAAGCATGTGGATATTAAATATTGTAATATAAGAGAAGCCATCAAATGTAAATTAATTAGCTTGCTTCACCGTTCTTCAGAGGACAATCTGGCAGATATAATGACCAAGCCATTGGGTGGAGTGCACCATGGAAAGAATATTAAGTTATTTGGTTTTATGCCTATTCCAGTCATGAAGGGAGGAGTGTCAGTGTATAAGAGTTTGTGAATTGGAATAGACATGGGAACAAGTCAGCCAATGGGGACTGTTTGGTGACTCAGACAGTTTGGAGCTGGGCGTGGCTTAGCTTGACTATTATGTATAAAAGAGTTGGTTTGTCCTTGCATTATTGCTTCTGTGATTATATTGATTCTGTGCTTCTGGATTCTGGGTATTGTATACATGCATCATGCTTTATATTACTGTATATAAAGAAGTTTCTTTTATACATGAATCCTGCTGAATTATTTACTAGTGTATTGGTTGGATTGCTGCAGACTCTAACAAAACATATGAAGAACGGTTGCAGGATTTGGGTTTGGCTAGTCTAGAGAAAAGAAGGACTAGGTGGGACATGATAGCAGTATTCCAGTATTTGAGAGGCTGCCACAATGAGAAGTGGGTCAGCTTATTTACCAAAGCACCAGAGGGCAGATCAATAAACAGTGGATGGAAACTAATCAAGGAGAGAAGCAACTTGGAATTAAGGAGAAATTTCCTAACAGTGAGAGCACTCAATCAGTGGGACAGCTTGCCTTCAGACATTGTACACAAATCGTACTCAACGAGTAGTCCTTAATGGGTCTACATCTACATGGAGGGAAGTAAGCAGTGGGGTACCACAAGGTTTGGTCTTAGGCCCAGTACTCTTCAATATTTTCATAAACAACTTAGATGAAGGAATAGAAGGAGAACTTACCAAATTTGGAGATGATACTAAGCTGGCAGGAATAGCTACATCAAAGGCTCAAGATCCAATGTTGCTCCTCAGGAGATTCAATAATCATAGTCCTTTACATCTCAGGATTATTACTCAGTTCCATTTAAGTAGTCCAAGCAGCTTCCACAAATCAAAAGCCACTTTACTTTACTTAAGAGTCTTCCTTATTCTCACAATAGAGTCTCCAGTAATCATAAAATAGATAGTTATAGACAGTGGTGGGATTCAATTTTTTTAACAACAGGTTCTGTGGGTGTGGCTTAGTTGGGGGTGTGGCTTGGAAATCATGTGACTGGGTGGGCGTGTCTAGCTGGTCATGTGACTGGGTGGGCATGGCTAGCTGGTCATGTGACTGTGTAGGTGTGGCTAGCTGGTCATGTGACCAGGTAGGCATGGCTATGTGCATAGGGACTACTCAGAGGGCTGAAAAAAAGTCATTTCTGACTGGTCCTCGCACTTTTGACTGGTCCTCACACTTATGACCATCCTCACATTTATGCCCATACAGCATTCTTAACAACCGTGTCAGTATTTCCACTATTTCTCTTCACCACGGTGACAAGATAGGGTGCAAAACGTAAAATGTGAGGACAGTCGTAAGTTCAAGGACTGGTCAAAAGTGCGAGGACCGGTTAAAAATAACTTTTTCGGCCCTCTGAGTAGTCCATTTACTACCGGTTCTGTGGGTAATGCGACTGGGTGGGCATGCCTACATTTGGAAAAACACACCCAGAATTCACTTTCTGCCACACATTTAACTATAACTTCTATACATTTAGAACATTACACACACCTTCAGATATTCTTCCCTATCTAGCTTGCACATGACTGTTAGAGCCAGGAGAGGTCATGGATTGAGTAAAATGTGGTGAAATTCACTTAACAACGCTCTTGTTTAGCAACGAAAATTTTGTGCTCAATTGTGGTCATAAGTCAAGGACTATCTCTGCCTTCCTCCGCATGGCAGCCTTGTCCTAGTAAACTCCTTTTCCTTTCTGGCAATTTTCCTCTCTGTTGGAGGCACCAAAACAATCTAGACGATATAAAGTTTCCTGCTGGAGCAGGGGGTTGGACTAGATGGCCTCCAAGTTCCCTTCCAGCCCTATATTGCTATCCTGTTTCAAAGCATCTTCTGAAACCACATCTAGTGCCATGGTTTGTGGTCCTTCCTTCCTTCCTGCCTTTCTCTTCTTTCTTTCTCTTTCTTTCTTTCTTTCTTTCTTTTTCTCTCTCTCCCTTGCTTCCTTTCTTCCCTCCTTCCTTCCTTCCTTTCTTTCTTTTTTTCTCTCTCTCTTCCTCCCTCCTTTCCTCCTTAAATGCCAGCAAAACCCATTACTTTGCTCCTAAAATGGTCTAGGGCAGAGGTCCCCAATCTTGACAACTTTTAGACTTGTGGACTTCAACTCCCAGAAATCCTCAGCCAGCAAAACAAAGCAAAGCAAAGCTGGCTGAGGAACTCTGGGAGTTGAAGTCCACAAATCTTAAAGTTGCCAAGGTTGGAAACCCCTGCCTTAGGAAAACAATCCACATTGCTAAAACAAACAAACAACCCACATTGCATCTGTTTTAGGGGAGGAGGTTCAATTCATTGCCCAGTTGGAAGACTGAAATGAAATGCTCCAAGCTGACAGCATTGCTTCTAATGACATTTGGCTCCAGATCAGATCGGGCTTTTTTTTTTTTTTTGCATGAAAGAGGAACACACAGCGCCTCCAGCCTCCGATGTGAAGCAAATTAAAGCCTCTTTCTCTCCTTCTCTCCCCCCCTCCCCCTGCTTCCCTTTTACCTTTGTTTAATGCTCTGGAAGTTTTTCTCTCCCAGGCAAGAAGCAGCAGGGGACAGAAGCAGCAGCCACTGACTTGCAGACCACATGGAGCCCTTCTCCGGCAAGCTGCTTTCTCCATCCTGCTCTCTTGCGTCGGGAGCCGGTGGGGAACCATGTGGCAGCCCACGTGGATCCCAGGCAGCAGAACTCAGGCTAGGGAAGGGGTGGGCAATTGTGGCTCTTTTACAACCTGTGGCCTTCAACTCCCAGAATTCCTGAGACAGCCAAGCTGTATCAGGAATTCTGGAAGTTGAAGTCCACAGGCTGTAAAAGAGCCACAATTGCCTACCCCTGGCTATGGTAGGCTGGCGCTGCATGGGTGGGAGGCGGGGCGGGGCGAGGGGCGGGCAAGCCAGCAATTTAACAAACGGTTCGGTGTGCTGCGGGGCCAATAAATTACAAAAAAACACCGAACCGTTTGTTAAATTGCTGGCTCGCTCACCCCATTTATTGGGAATAAATAGTAGTGCGGAGGGGCGGGGCAAGGGGTGGGGTGAGCCAGCAATTTAACAAAGGGTTCGGCCGAACCCCCTAGAATCCCCAGAATCCCACCACTGGTTATAGAACAGTAAGTATCACCACAGTCCTCCAGATGAATGTTGTTTATTTCTCTTATCAGAAATTCCTAGTCTTGTGGGGGTATGGTATATTTTCCATTCACCAGTAGATGGCACCTTCAACTTAGGTTTCAGCATTGTTTCAAGTCTGATAAATTGATTAATCCAATTTTAGTTCAGTTTTTTATAAACTCCTCCTTTAAAGTGCTGATCAGAGATATGATGGACACTTCTGGAGAGTTGTCATTCTCATCTTCAACCTCTATCAGTACCTTGCAGTGCCCCTTAGCCCCACATGCATAACAGCGTTTAACAATATTGACATTCTCATATACAGCTTCCACTTTTGGTTGCTGTTGCATCCTTAACTGGTCTCATTCTTGCCTACGTTTGGCCTCATCCAGTAACCTACCAGTTATACTGGCCAATGTTAGTTCATCTCTAGACAATACTTCTAATGATGAAACAAAAGAGTCATAACTGTCATCCAACGATGAAAGAATAATATAAACTTGCTGCAGTTCAGTAAACACAAGGTCTTTCTCATGTAGCTCCTGGAAAAGCCCTGTCATGGAGTCCAGGTGAGCCATCATGTCTCCTCCTTTCTGAAGATGTAAGCGAAATAATTTCCGTGTCAGGTAGATATGGACACTCACAGAATCACGAACGTAAAGCTTATTTAGCTTTGTCCAACACCTCGCAGCAGACTCTTCGCCCTGGAAATGGACAAGTTGCTGGTCTCCCAGTGTCAGGCCAATGATGCATAAAGCACGCTCGTTGTCCCTGTGAAACTTCGCTATTTTTTTTGGCATCTTCTTCGTCAGCAGTATTCAATGCAGTTATGTCCTGTGGATTATTAACCATGTCCCACAGTCCTTCTTTTCGCAAAAGTAGACAGCATTTTGTGGACCAGGTAACAGTTTGTATCATCTAACCGGGTTATGGTAGAATAACTTGTACCTTGCTCAAAAGCCATCATCTTGACTACTACACCCACTGCCTGCACTTCTCACTTCCGCAAAAACAAATTAAAGAGCCCTGGAACGTTCTGGGCCCATAACCAATGTTATGTGTGTAAAAAGTATTTGTTGCTTATGCAACGAGCAGAGCAGAAAAACACAGGGAAGGAGATAAACATGCAGCTCGTGTGAGTCCACAAGTCCAGTGTTAAGTCCACAAGTCTTAAAGTTGCCAAGGTTGGAGACCCCTGTTCTATTGGGTAAGTTTTTTTCCCCCTTGGGAACTTTAAAAAAAATACTAGTTAATTGGGTTTTTTTTTAGCTGTTCTTTTTTTAGACCTAGCCATTTAAAGTTTAGGAAGTTTTAAATTTAGCTGCTTTTATATAAAAATAAAAATAAATTAAAATAAAAATATTTGTGCAGCTTTCTGAGATTTAGTGTGTTTCTGTAATGTTTCACTCTAACTACACAAACACACAAAATCTCACAAAGCTGTATATGGAATTTTGTGTGTGTAAAGTGTGAAAGTTGGTTTTTGGGGCTTTTTGGGGCTGTGTGAGGTTCCTGCTTGTTGCAGGGGCCATTTTGGGTCTAGCACAGCTGCTTTTACATTGTGGGTGAGCCAGTTGTGTTGTGTTGTTTGTGTGTAAAGTTTGAAAGTTGTTTTGTTGGAGGGGGGGTCTTTTTGTGGCTGTGTGAGGTTCCTGCTTGTTGCAGGGGCCATTTTGGGTCTAGCACAGCTGCTTTTACATTGTGGGTGAGCCAGTTGTGTTGTGTTGTTTGTGTGTAAAGTTTGAAAGTTGTTTTGTTGGAGGGGGGGTCTTTTTGTGGCTGTGTGAGGTTCCTGCTTGTTGCAGGGGCCATTTTGGGTCTAGCATAGCTGCTTTTACATTGTGAGTGAGCCAGTTGTGTTGTGTTATGTTTTGTAGGTTAAAAAAAGGCAAAGAAGTGACATTGACTTGGCCACACCCACCCAGTCACCTTACCACCAAGCCCCGCCCACTAATTAAGCTACACCCACAGAACCGGTAGCAAAAAAAATTTAGATTTCACCCCTGGCAGCAGACCATATACCAGTGGTTCCCAACCTTTCCAGATTTGTGGACTGGTGTGTGGGGGGGAGAGGAAATGATTCTGTACAAGCAGCAGGCACAAGCACTCATGTACGTAGCTCCATTTGCATGAGTGGTGGGTGTTAAGGATATTGTTGTTGTGTTACCAACCAGCAGAGTGTAGAGCACAGAGAAACGTTGCTGAGAGCAATGAATAAGAGATGTGCAAACTGGTTTATCAAAAGTTTACTTTATAGTGTAAAAACAATCTCATAGTCTTTAAATCAATCCAAGTCTTTGCCAGTTAAATCAGTCCAGTGATCAAAAACTCTTCTTACCACACAAACAATAGTTGGTTAGAATAACAAACTCACTCTGGTTCACAAACCACGATGGTAGCAGATCCATCCAATGATGATAGCACAATGATAGCAACTCCTCACACTATGGTAATGTCGAGCCTCAGTTGGGTCTCGCCATCACTGGGGAGGACGACGAGGAGGGGGCAAGCTGCTGGACTCTCCGGGGGCGTGTCATCAGCTGTTTGAGAAGTCTTTACCATTCGCGCACAAAACGAAGCAAACTCTTTCATCGGAGATAGGGGGGGCATGGAGTTTGCAGATGACACTGCCTTGTGATGTAACAGAGACACGCTCCTCCTACAGGCCAGCTAGGGGAAGGAGGGATGATGTTGACTGTTTGATTGCTAATTGATTTATTGTGCTCCTCCTACAGGCCTGCTAGAGGAAGGAGGGGTGATGTTAACTGTTTAATTGCCACTTGATTTATTGCTGCGTATATAAAAGGCGCTACACTGCAATTGCATGTAGCGCTAACTTTAAACTTTGTTTCCGGCTTGTGCCTTTGTCCTGCCTGTGTTTGATGTGCTGAACCTAATTAAAGGATTGCAACTGCTTTATTTCAATCTGGTGTTGGCTTGTTTCCAGTGCAGTTGGGTGGACTGGCCGAGAGAAAGTTAGCGCTCCCCCACCCACCAATTTCAACTGCCTACGTTCCCTAGCTGCGGTCCGGTGAGAAAGGCTGTCAGTGATGGCAGAAGGGATGGCGCTAGGTGATTCGGAGTTGGAGGTCCCTCTAGAGGCTGACGTGGAGGAGGTGGTTGTGGAAGAGGAGAAGCTACAAACAGCAACCCCTCACCAACTGGTGGTCAGACCCAAGCTGCGCCAACCACGTGAGGAGGACTGTGTGGAGACAGCTGGTGTGCAGAGTCAAGGGCTAGACCCTTCGGGACAGGTTTCCGGTGGGGGCTGGTGGTCTAGTTCTACTCATACCGGGCCCCAATGGCCATCAACCCCCCCATTGGGTCCGTCATTTAGAGGTTGGCGGGAAAGACATTGGACAGATGACGAAGAGGCGGATTGGGGCTATGATACTATAGGGCCTGAACCCAGTGCTATGGAAGCCATAAGAGATCGGTTTGGAGAAGGGAGTTTCCGGGACGCCCCATCTTGGCAACCCTGGGCCACTGGGGCGGAGCCGTTACAAGGCACGTCTTGGCAGGATGAGGGCCTTTCCAGGCCAGAGACTCGGTTTCGCATCACTAGCCCCAAATTCCGAAGGGAACAGGAAACAGGAAAAGGAAAGGGCCAAATTGAAGACCGGGACTACCACCTACCTAAGAGGGAGGATAGCACCAGGGGCTCTGAACAACCATCGACCAGAAGAGAGGTAGGAGCTGGAAGGTGGGCACAACGTCCTGTGGGGGAACGGAGGCCCATTGGAGACCTGAGGAGAGATGGGGAGAACAGACTGCCTGTACCACCCCCAGCATGGATCCCGGTTCCTGGGATGTGGGCATCACCTCCAATCTGGGGCCCTTCTGCACTGCAAGCCACCTTTGACGGGAGCCCAGACTGTGTGGCGTTGTTCTTAAGCCAGGTGGTTAGTCATCTAGTCCAGTATGGTCGCTGGTATCCATCACAATGGGCCATGGTGGTAGCCATTACGGCTGTGTTAACCAGCGATGCAGCAGACTGGGTGGCGGGATTACATCGCAACCATGCTAGAGAACTGGTGGACGTGGGTAGGTTCTTGGAAGCTCTCCGGTCTGCTTTTGAGGATGACTCCAGTGTACAAATTGCGGAAGGAGATCTTGTAGCCCTCAAACAGCGGGGTGTTCCTGCAAAGGACTATGTACGTGATTTCCGGAAAATTGCTAGTTGCTTAAGGGACTGGCCCGAACGGATGCTAGTCCAGCAATTTCGGATGGGGCTGGATCGTGAGTTACGTCAAGCCTGTGCGTACCGAGGCCTGGCTCCGCGCCTGGCTGTTTGGTTTAAAGCCGCTATTGAACTGGACATTACACTCCGGGAGTTTAGGCCTCGGTCAGAAGTTAATGTCAGACAGAGACAGGTTCCTACGGAGAGGGCCTCAGAAAAGCTGCCAACCACGGGGGTTCAAGTACCTCTGCCCAGCAGCGTCCCACCTGAAAGGTCTCAGCGACCGGCGTTTCGTTGTTTTCGCTGCAAGCAGATAGGACACAGAGCGGCTGAATGCCCTGTACATCCATTACAAGTACAGGCCCAAAAGCCGGCTACGGGGGTAGCGACCAGAGGCCGACCACGGCAGCCACAAGAACGTACCCAAGCACTTCAAGGACCAAAGTCCGTCATAGAACATCAGGCTCGTGATATTACACCAACCACTGTGGCGGGGAGATTCCTGGTGGTGTCGGGGGACAGTGATGACGACGAGCCGGAGGACCCTATGGTGAGCAAAACTGTGTTCCCTTTTGTCATACCTGAGGTGCTGAGGAATCCCTGAAGCACAACGGGTTTTCAGTATGGTGCTTTAATAGACACTGGATGTACCCGTTGTCTGGTGCGGAGAAGTGTGGTGGATGCTCTGGGCCTACAGATAAAAAAGCTAAAAGTTCCTGTGAAGTTCGAACAGATGGACAGGTCGTTATTGGGGGGGGCGCCTGCTAACCACGTAACTGAACAAGTGTTGTTGGCGATAGGTGAACATCAAGAGTCCATCCAGTTTATTGTGGTTGAAAAAATGATAGAGCCAGTTATTCTGGGTCTCACATGGTTAGATAAATGGCAACCTCACATCTGGTGGGAGGGAGGTTATCGTAAGCTTAGAATCCCTTTGGGACCTGCTGTCCCATCCCCTGCTTCTTCAGTGGGACAGTCGAATGAGGGACAGGACAATAGCTGTGCCTCCACAGAGGTGTTGCTTACACCGGACTTTCCTATTGTTTACCAAGACCTTTCAGCCGTGTTTAGTGAAGAGGAATGCGAAGTATTACCCCCCCATCGGACTACGGATTGCGCTATCAAGTTGGTGCCTGGGGCTAAGTTACCGAAACCTCGAATGTATTCCATGACCCAACAAGAATTATCCGAGTTACGACAATATATTGACAAAAATTTAGCTAGAGGTTTCATCATCCCTAGTAGATCTAGGATGGCTGCCCCAGTCTTCTTCAGGGAGAAGAAGGACGGTGGGGTTCGGTTATGTGTTGACTTCCAAGGTTTGAATGGAGTATGTATAGAACATCTATACCCCCTTCCGCTTATGAAGGATTTGTTAGCTGCACTATCTACAGGACGGGTATTTACAAAACTCGATTTACGGGAAGCGTACTACTGAGTACGTATCAAACAGGGCGATGAATGGAAGACCACTTTCAACTGCCCTCTTGGTAGCTACCAATATAGAGTTATGCCGTTTGGATTTCAAGGCGCTCCAGCAGTGTTCATGCAGCTTATCAATGAAGTTTTGCATGAACATTTGTATAGAGGAGTTCTTGTTTATTTAGACAACATTCTAATATATACGCTCACATTGGAAGAACACGTTGTGTTAGTCCGTCAGGTTTTGGAGAAGTTGTTAGCTGTTAAACTGTTTATAAAACTTTCGAAATGTGAGTTCCATAAGTCAAAAATAGATTACCTCGGGTACAGGATCTCAAGCGATGGGATAGAAATGGATCCACGTAAAGTCCAAGCTATAGTTGAGTGGCAAGCACTGAAAACCAGGAAACAACTCCAAAGTTTCCTTGGTTTCACGAATTCTATCGCCAATTCGTCCCTGCATTTGCCGCTATAGCACTGCCGTTAACAGACCTGTTACGCACTAAATCCCCTGTGATAAAACCAAGACCAAACCAGTTATTGCAATGGACAGCTCAATGTCAAAGTGCGTTTGAACAGTTGAAATATCTTTTCACCAGAGAACCGGTACTTAAACACCCTGATCTGTCTCGTGAATTCATCGTTCAAGCCTATGCTAGTGACGTTGCTGTGGGAGCTGTGTTGCTGCAAAAAGATGAACAGGATAGGATACACCCTTGTGCTTATACCTCACGCAAATTAAACACCACAGAGGGAGGGTGGGCGATCTGGGAAAAGGAGGCCTTCGCTGTCCGTTGGGCTCTACTTACGTGGCGTCACATCCTGGAAGGGGCTACTATCCCGTTTGAGGTATGGACAGACCATAAAAATTTAGAGGCATTACAAACGCCTAGACGTCTGTTCCCAAAGCAACTACGCTGGGCACAATATTTTCGAAGATTCAATTTCAGACTCAAATATGTGCCAGCAGGAAAGAACTTCCTCGCCGATGCACTTTCTCGTATGCCACAATATAACAGTAAGCGCGAGGAAGTAGTGGAATCTCTTATACCACCTATTGAGAGTGGGCATGCGGTTGCGGCAGTGTTACGGAAAGAAGCGTCTTCGGATAGCTGTCAGCCAGGATACGTGGGTAAATCAAAACCAAACGTCAGTAATCCTACGAGATGGATTAGGGTGGAATGGGGATCGTTTCTACATTCCAGAACTGCTTTGAGCTACAGTTTTAAGACGGTGCCATGATGTCAAACCAGCAGGTCACTGTGGTTTCCTTAAAACACTTCACCTGATTAGACATCAATTTTGGTGGCCACGAATGCATGGTGAAATTGAACGTTACGTAAAAACGTGCCCAACATGCGCGGCAGCGAAACCATGGTCAGGGAAACCACTCGGTCGATTACAATCGGTGGCTGATCCTAGTCGTCTGTGGGAGGAGGTGGCGATGGATTTTATAGTGGACCTTCCGCCCAGCAATGGACATACCGTTATTTGGACAGTAGTAGACTTATTTTCAAAGCAGGCGCATTTTATACCCTGTCGGGGTTTACCATCTGCCCGACGATTGACAGACATGTTTATACAACATATCTACCGCCTTCACGGGGTCCCAAAACGTATTATAATAGATCGAGGTGTCCAGTTCACCGCCCAGTTTTGGAGGTCTTTCGTTCATAGGATAGGGTCTACTCAAGGATTAAGTTCAGCCTTCCATCCCAGTACAAATGGAGTAGTTGAACGAGCTAATGCCGCTGTGGAACGATATCTACGTTGCTACGTTTCGTATCAGCAAACTGATTGGTCTGCCTTACTCCCGTTCGCTGAAGTCGCGTACAACAATATCAGCCACCGTAGCACGGGATTTTCTCCTTTCCAAATCATCTATGGAAGAGAATTCCCTGCCATACCTGAGGTAGAACCTCCAGCTACAGGGGTATCTACGCATTCCGGATAGGCCGACAAGATCCGACAAACGTGGCCAGTGGTAAAAACGGCGCTTCAAAAAGCAGCAAATGAATACAAACTTTATGTTGATAAAAAAAGAGCTGACCCAAAACTGTTTTCTGTAGGGGATCATGTGTATCTATCTACAAAATACTTGAAATTACGATTACCTAGTAGGAAACTAGGTCCCAAATACATAGGTCCTTTTCCTATAACACGTGTGATCAACCCTGTCACTGTCATGCTTAAGCTACCTTCACTGTTAGGAAAAATACATCCTGTTTTTCATAGCAGCCTCCTTAAACCTGTCAAAGAGGAAAGGCCCACACATCAGCCTGTTTCCCCGGGACCGAGTCATTCAGATCAATATGAGATAGATAAAGTATTGGATTCACGTCTACGTAGAGGCAGGTTACAGTACTTAGTACGGTGGAAGGATTATCCACTAGCACAAGCATCTTGGGTGGCAGCTCCAGACGTTCATGCCAACCGGTTGCTCCGTCGGTATCATCATAAATATCCAAACAAACCAGGTCCCAGTGGGTAGAACGGTTGCTATGCTAACATCTTTATTTTATTCCTGCAGGTGGACTCCTGGTAGAGAGGAGCCGCCTGTCGAGCCTCGGTTGGGTCTCGCCATCACTGGGGAGGACGACGAGGAGGGGGCAAGCTGCTGGACTCTCCGGGGGCGTGTCATCAGCTGTTTGAGAAGTCTTTACCACTCGCACACAAAACGAAGCAAACTCTTTCATCGGAGATAGGCGGGGCATGGAGTTTGCAGATGACGCTGCCTTGTGATGTAACAGAGGCGCGCTCCTCCTACAGGCTAGCTAGGGGAAGGAGGGATGATGTTGACTGTTTGATTGCTAATTGATTTATTGTGCTCCTCCTACAGGCCTGCTAGAGGAAGGAGGGGTGATGTTAACTGTTTAATTGCCACTTGATTTATTGCTGCGTATATAAAAGGTGCTACACTGCGATTGCGTGTAGCGCTAACTTTAAACCTTGTTTCCGGCTTGTGCCTTTCTCCTGCCTGTGTTTGCTGTGCTGAACCTAATTAAAGGATTGCAACTGCTTTATTCCAGTCTGGTGTTGGCTTGTTTCCAGTGCAGTTGGGTGGACTGGCCGAGAGGTAGCATATCAGCAACTGAATACTTTACAGTACCTTTCTTAAATATGTTTACAACTAGTGATTATCTAATTACAGCATGACTCAGCATTACAATGAATCAGCAGTAAAACTTTAAAGTCACACAATACATATTCATATTAAAGTCACAGAACAATATATTGCCTGGACAACTTGTTAGGCTCAAACCATATCCTAACAGTGGGCACTCACGTGTTAGGTGAAACTCCATTTGTGCAAATGGTGGGTGCATCTGCTGCTCTCTCAAATGGAACTACACACATACGCTTGCCTGCCCCTTGTGCACCCCAGTCCTGAACAGGCTGCGGACCAGTCCCGAGCTGTGGCCAGGGGCTTGGAGACCCCTGCCATATACCATTTCAGACAAATGGCTGTCCAATCTTAAAAACCTCCAATGATGGAGAACCCACAACTTCTGAAGTAAGCTGTTCCACTGATTAATTGTTTTAACTTCAGGAAATTTCTCCTTATTTCTAGGTGGTTCTCTCCTTGATTAGTTTCTATCTATTAATTTTTGTCCTACCTTTAGATATTACTTCAGATACTTCTTTGTGGCAGCCCGCTCAGATATTAGAAGACTGCTATCATGTCACTTCTAGTCCTTCTTTTCATTAAACTAGACATACCTAATTCCTACAACCTTTCTTCATATATTTTAGCCTCCAGGCCCCTAATCATTTTTGTTGCTTTTCTCTTTCTAGAATCTCAACATGTTTTTTATATCATGGTAACCAAAACTGGATGCAATATTCCAAGTGTGGTCTTATTATCCAGGTATTATAAAGTTATACTAACACTTCATGTGATCTTGATTCTATCCCTCTGTAAATGCAGCTAGGACTTCATTGACTTTTTTGGCAGCTGCAGAACACTGCTGGCTCATATTTAAGTAGCTGTGCACTAAGACTCCTAGATCCTTTTCACAGTTACTTCTGTTGAGCCAGGTACCACCTATTCTACATCTGTGCATTTGGTTTTTCTTGCCGGAATGTAAAACCTTACTTTTCTCACCATTTAATTTCATTTTGTAAGATAGGGCCCAATTTTCAAATCTGTTGAGATCCTTCTGTATTTTTATTTATTTATTTATTTATTTGTTTAAATTTCTATACCGCCCTTCTCCAAATAGGACTCAGGGCGGTGCACAGCCTAAGTAAAAACAAAGCATACAAAATTTAAAAAACAGTAATAAAATAATTAGATATTCTGGCCGTAAATTAAAACAACCCAATTTTGAGCCTATGTTCTGGGGTGTTGGCTATTCCCACCAGCTTAATGTCATCTGCATCAACTACTTCATCAACTATAAACTATAGGAACTGCAGAGTAATATTATATCAATAATCAAACATCCTTTACTTTAAGATGATATCATAAGGTTGATGTGAATTCAAAAAAACAAAAACAGGTTTTAAACTATATGTATATGGAATTTGTTCAATCTCATAGTTTATTGTGGCTTTATATGTCTGGATTTGCAGCAAATTTCCTTGATCAACTCAACTAGCATAGAGGCATTCAATGTAACCCAAGCAATTACTCAATGGGTGGAACTTTCCCCATCACCTGTTAGAAATGATCCTGATGAATGTATAGCTGATGCAACTTTTCAATATTTGGTTCTCCCATCGTAACCCATTTATTATAGTGGGAGCCTTTTATTATTAAAGGCAGATATTAAACAAGTTCAAAGTTCATCCATAAACTTTTCCTAAAGATATCTACAACAATTTCTACCTCATGTGCTGTGATATGAGAAAGTGTTATATGAACTATCAATAAAGAAGTATTAAAGAGGCTCACAATTAACCCATATATATTCTTTATTTTAAACTTTTTGTGTGTGATTTCATTAGTTGTGTTTTGAACTTGAATACCATAGATAGGTGCAGATTTCTTCCTTATTGATGAAAGAGAAAGAGAAAAATACTTTGTTAAAATGGGAGCAAAGCTGGGAGACAAAAAGGGATTTGAGTTTTGCATCTCATCTTCTATAGCATACAGATTGTTTTAATGAAAATTCAAAACTTTAAATATTGAGGGAAATTATCTTTATTTATGTATTATGTTTATAAATATATTTTATATTTTTATCTTTTCCTCTTCTGTTGTCTTCCCCTATCCCTTGTTTGCTATTAACCCTAGAAAGAAAGTTCTACTGAATATTGTAGGAGGATTCTCTTATGAAGTTCACAGCATTTTTCTTAGAGCTGGAAATCAAGGACGGAAAATATAAACCTCTTTTCTAACAGCCTAAATTATGTCTTAAAAGAAATCTGAAGTTAATTTTGCTCTCAAAATATTGAATTTGTTTCTTATTTGCACTAAATACCTTGTAGTGGACTTCTCTTATCCTGCCTACTGCAAATAAGGATACCATTGCTTGAAATATTACATTTTCTATCTTTTTTGTCATACTCCAGTATTATTGCAGTTAGGAGAATGCTTTACTACATTAATAAAATATCCACACTATATAAAATTTATTCATTTTTCCTAAATATACTTTATCTTTCAGAAGATATCACATTTGAACTTCTCCCCTTATGTTTTTCTGTTTTTCATACCTGGCAAACATTTTTTTACCCCACTATAAATCCTCACTGTATCTTTTCCATGCTACATTGAATTCCTTAATTCACATACCTAGTCAGATTTGAAGTCCTCTGCATCTAAATTCAAACATCAGCTTTCAAATACCTAGCTGGATTCCTTTAAAAAGGTAACTTTCAAAGGTAACTGTATTGAATTACCAGCAGCCAAAAAAGGGACCTTTGCAGAGAGGAATTGTCAATGCCTTTGTTTTTCTTTCCCCAGATTAGAAAATATTTTGATTTAGAGGAATCAGGCACCCGGTAGTTAGGTGCCACTGCAGAGAAACCTATGGACAGACAACTAGAGGGCAAGGAGGCCATTCATTGCTTTCTTGATTTGGTTAGCAAGACTCCCAATACTGCATTTTCATATGAGTGACAGAATAATGCTGTAGTGGAGAAACAGGTATCTCAATACTAATTTCTTGATCATTGAAGAAAGTGAGACCACTGATCAAGATTACCCTAAACTGCCTCTACACCCATGTGGATCCTAACAATCTCCTTGGTTAACTGAGAGCATGAGAAATGAAGAAAGTGAAAAGATACCCACAGCAATGGAAAAAAAGTGAATTGCCTGATGATGGTTGTGTATCCTTCTCTGAGATAAAAACTACAAAAAATGCTCATTTGTCTATTTTATTTTATCTGCAGACTCATGTGTAGTATCTCTGTTCAAAATTATTTTTTCTCTTTTGGGAAGAACAGAGCAAAGCTCCTTCTACCAGCTTTTCTGACATATCTGCCAATTTGTTTGTTCATTTGTTTGTATATAAAATTGCTAATTTTTACTCCAAGGTGGATTTTTTTGGCAGTCTGGCAAGATGACTTGGGCAATTTTTGTGAGATTATCTAAAAATCTTTTGAGCTTCTTGTCTATTGTCTATTGAGATTTTGAGCTTCTGGAGACTCAGCCTTCAGTGACATGAGCTCACCTTATATAAGCTTGATCAAGGACCCAGTTGGTTTAATTATGTGGTTGAATGAAACCTATGGGGCTGGATTAATGCCTCTTCAAGGGAGGAACTGGGGTAACACTCCCCTCCCAACAGATTGTGTCTTTAGCCAGCTATTTTGGGCCAAACTCCAAATGTAAGGAATGGCTAAACACTAGAAAGAAGACCAATCATGGAGAAGATGAGGTATGTAGGTAATTGGTTCTTTGTATATTTAGGAATATTTCACAAGCAATGCTGTGAGAAATAATTCAATTATTAATAATATATCTTGGATTGCTACATTCTTTAAAAAAATAATATTTAAGAAAAGAAGGAATTTCAGAAGCAAAAGAAGCAAATGCGTTTCTTGGGGGAAAGCAATTTCTAAATAATTTGTGATTCATTCCTAAGCCAGTATTTAATTAGTTACTTATATGGAATGTTGGCTGAAAAATGAGGTCTAGTTCTATAAGCTACTCTGTAATATAGTAGGCTATGAGTAGAAGATGAGGATGGCTTGAGGCAACAGACCTACATTTTTCTTACATTCAGAAGACTACTTGATTACTAAAAAATTTTAAGATAGCCTCTGAAGCCAAGAGTTGAAAAGAACAGGTAATATTTTCCATGACAATAATATGCATGACTGATTATAGGTTCATTAATGTTTTTCTATATATTCTCCCTGCTGCAAATGCTGCATAAGCACATAACTTTATCTTAACCACATGGCCTACTTTGTATAACATACTAAGACATAGTTTCAATTTATTAAAAATATATATTTAACACAACTTAATATTTGTATTTATACTGTATAAAATGCTAGACCCAACTAAATATCATAATCTCAAGTGATGCAAAGTTATAAAAAGACAGTTACCGCTGTCCCAATTTATTGTACTTCATTGTATAATATAAATAAGTAATTAGAGGATACTCACAGAAAAAATGATACAAAAGAATATAGAAAAAGAAAGATAAGAAATCTGTACTTTCATCTAAAGGTTAACTCACCTCTTCCTTTAATTGGCTATCTGCACTCTGCTGAGCAGTATCTTGGGAATCAGAAGATGTTTTGTGACCCTGGGGGTTGTTTAGCTCTCCCATTGAAAAGACCGGAAAGAGGGGCCTGAGAAATCGGAACTCGCTACTTAAGGATCCACCAGTCAAACAAACATCATAATGGTAAGACCTGGAAAGAGATCCGGTCTGTGGATCAGCACAGTTCTCTTGTGTATCAGAATTGGCAGGTGGGAAGTGAGGATGAGTAGCAGGAAATTGGCTTTGGGGACCCTTCTTGAACACTTTGACCACAATAAACACAACAATACAGACAAGGAACACAAAGGAGACTGCAGCCAAGCAGATCACCAAATACTTGGTCAATGTTTTATCATCTTCTGGTTCTTGCACACTGACATCCACCCTCCTTAGGAAGGGATCCGAAAAGCCATCCACAAGAAGAACATTAAGCAATGCTGTGCTGGTCTGTGGAGGAAGACCATTGTCTCTGACCAGTATCACCAGCCTCTGCTTGTTTGTGTCTCGCTCATTCAGGGCTCTCCTGATTTTCACTTCCCCATTCTGTGCTCCTATGCTGAAAAGAGCTGGGTCTGTGGCCTTCAGCAATTCATAGGAAAGCCAAGAGTTTTGGCCAGAATCTGCATCCACTGCAACCACCTTGGTGACCAGATAGCCGGCCTCGGCTGACTTGGGAAGCAGCTCGTTGCATGGGGATGTGTTGTTCTGGAGGGGATACAAGAAGAAGGGAGCGTTGTCATTCTCATCTATGATGTGGATTCGGACAATCACTTCTGAGCTCAGAGAAGGAGAACCACTATCAGATGCCCTCACAATAACACTGAAGCTTCTTATCTGCTCATAGTCCAGGGATCGGAGGGCATACATGTTTCCAGTTTCAGAGTCGATTGAGATGTAAAGGGTCACCAGGCCATCACCCTTCCCAGGCAGAACTAAGTAAGTCACTTTAGCATTCAGCTTTGTGTCCAGATCCAGAGCGTGGACTGAGCCAATGAGGAAGCCTGGAATATTATTCTCCTGGATCTGCATGTCATATGAAGACTTTTCAAAAAGGGGAGAGTTATCATTGACATCAGAGATCTGAACATTAATCAGTCTTGTTGAAGTGAGCCTAGGAGATCCCCAGTCAATGGCACTGATGGTGATGTTGTACTCAGAGGCTCTCTCTCTATCTAGGGGACTTTGGAGCACAAGCTGATAAAAGTTGTTTGTGGTGGCTTTCAGCACAAAAGGGAGATTCATCTGCACGGAGCAGACCGTTTTGCTGTTGTCTCCAGAGTCTTGGTCTCTCACACTGAAGAGGGCCACCATTGTGTCTGGGGGAGAGTCCTCCTTTAAAGCGTTGATCAGAGATATGATGGACACTTCTGGGGGGTTGTCATTCTCATCTTCAACCTCTATTAGTATCTTGCAGTGACCCGATAGTCCTCCTCCATCCATTGCTTTGATGTTTATGATATGACTGCTCTCCCTTTCATAATCAATCTGTCCCCTAACAGTGATCTCTCCAGTCCTTTCATTTAAAAGGAACAAATTATTTATTTTTTCAGACACTCGATGAAATGAGTAGAGGATCTGTGCATTTGAACCAAAATCAGGATCTCTCGCTTCCACCTTAATCAGCAGTGTGCCCTTAGGAAGATTTTCCTTTATTCTTACCTGATATTCAGAATGAGAAAATTGAGGAGAGTTGTCATTTATATCTAGAACATCAATATTAATTTGAACAGTGCCTGTTTTTTGTGGCACTCCTCCATCAATGGCCATCAGAGTTAATTGAAGATAAGGCATCTTCTCCCTGTCTAGTTGTTTCTGCAGAATAAGGTCAACATTTTTCTTTTCATGTTCATCAGTCTGTACTTCTACTATGAAATGTGGATTTTTAGTGAGTGTGTAATTTTGGATACCATTTTTTCCTAGATCAGCATCTTGAGCAGACTCCATCTGAATTCGGGTGTTCACCAGGGCATGTTCTGATATTTGTATAGTAAATGTATTTTTTGTGAAGTTAGGAGCATTATCATTCACGTCTTCTACCTGTATTTCAATACTATGGAATTTCAGTGGGTTTTCTAAAACAATTTGAGAAAAAATTAAACAAGGCTCCTTTTGACCACATAAAGCTTCTCTGTCTATTTTATCATTTATCAACAAATCCCCATTTTGGATATCAAGGTAGAAATATTCCTTAGTGTTGTCAAAAATTAAACAGGCTCTGCAAGTAGAGAGTTCTCCTTTTTTCAATTGCAAATCCTGCAATATATTAGCCACTACAAACCCATTTTTCTTTTCTTCAGGGACAGAATAACGAACTGAACTACACAGTGTTCCAGAAAGACTGAGGAAAAGCAAAAGATACAGACCTTGTTTGTCCTTGAGGAAGTGATCTTCCATTGTGTAGGAAATTTCTTTGTTCCAAATGTAATCTTCCTAATTTTTATCCAGTGAAAATGCCTGCTGACAAGAAAATCTGTTTTGTTTTGCAATGTGGATATTTGGTTCCACTGAAATTTTTTTTTTTTTTAATTTGATTTATATGCCGCCCTTCTCCGAAGACTCAGGGCGGCTTACAATGTGCTCAGCAATAGCCTTCATCCTTTTTGTATATTTATACAAAGTCAGCTTATTGCCCCCACAACTGGGTCCTCATTTCACCTACCTTAGAAAGGATGGAAGGCTGAGTCAACCTTGAGCCTTGGCGAGATTCGAACCCTGCAGTAATTGCAGGCAGCTGGTCTTAAGCAGCTTAATAACAGGGTGCTTTAAACCCTTGTACTACCAAGGCTCTTATTCTTATTCTCTTATTTGCTCATATTCTGCTGAGTTTTTGTTTCATTCCCCAATTTCATCTCTAATAATCATTTCCTCAGCATTCCTCAAAGACAACATTCTGAGTGTCCATTAATATGTTAGCCTGTGCTGCCACTACATGGTTGAACAAGGAAACAAATTACTTTTGTATGGCACCTGATTACACAATAGACGTACCTTGAAAATCTGAGATATACAGTATTACTTAGTTATTTGGAACAGATTATTTGATTTTGAAAGTACAGCAAAAGTTAGTAAAGTTTCTGGAAAACATGCTTAAGATCTGTAACTGAAAAAGTATTGAATGCTTTGTGTTATAAATACCCTGACTTTTATTTTCAGTCTCACTACCTTTTGAATTGTCTTTATTAAGAAAAAGATAAAATTTGAAAATGGGATGTTTATGTGAAATTTCCAGTTAAATTCTATGGTATTTTGTTGATAAAGATCTTCTAAAAGTATATCTGGGAGCCTATTCCATGTGTTCATTTCTTATTTCTCTGTGTTTTAGTTGATATCATTAACTTTTCTACTAGCAGAAATAGTTTGGAAAGTCATAATCATAGAAATATAACAAATTACTTAGAATAGACAAGAATAGCAAAATCATTAATTTCTCTCAATTTATAAAAGGAAAAAGAATACAAAGCATTTTAAGGTATCTTTATGTTACAATAACAAAGAAAAAAGAAGCATTCTGAAATCAAATTTATATTTTTAAATATATTAAATTCAGGTCTACACTTTGCACAATAAATTAGAACAAATTCAATAAAAAATAAAAATATTAGTGCAATGGAAAATTTCCAATACTATTTTCAAATTCACCATAAAACAAAAAAACCAAACCAAAATTATTCTCACCTGGCATACAAGTTTCATCTCTACTTCATGACCAAAAGGTTCTACAGATTTAATCTGGACATTCATGCGAATGCTAGTAGGATCCATCGAAACAGGAGATGAGAGTCTGAGAAATCTGAACTCACTATTCAAAAATCCACCAACTTCCCATTACCATATAATATTCATTATAAAATTCAGAATATAGGTAAAATATAACTGTAATAAATGGTAATGACCTAGACAGTACGTTAGAAAGGTATATACACCATCTATCTCTAATGTCATGTCATATGAATACATATGGGGCAAAAGGAAGAACAAAAACTATTCATTGAAATCCTTGCTATGATTTTATTTATTTAACATATGGCAATTGGGTCGTTGTAAGCTCTTGATGGACATTAGGACACAATGTTATAGATATTTTGTCAAGGAGCACCACAGTCACACTGAGGGATAGAAACAAGACCCCGCTTAAACAATGAGTCCTGGAAGATACCATGTTTGGTAGGGATCCTGTTCAGAGTTGACCAAGGCTAGTGAGGAAGGTCAAAACCTGTCACCTTTTGTGTAGGGTCATCTATGTAATTGCCTTTATCTAGGCATTCAGCAGCCCATTTGGCTTTCCACTGTTTGTTGATGTCAAAGTTGTTAGACAGCTGTTGAGCGAGTGCCAGAGAGGGCTTCCTGGATTTAAGCCTGCCAATTGATAGATGAGGAAGATCAGCATGCAGAGGAAGAAGTGGGTTTCTAAAAATTTTGTTGTATATACCTTCACTAAGGCTTCCTGCCTTCGTAGAGCTGATGGTGCAATGTGGCTCAAGACAGGGAGCCAACAAATAGGAGTAGATTTTATGCAACCACTTATGATCCTCATTGTATCATTTAGTTTAGCATCGAACTTGCTAATATGGCAGCTATTAAGCCAAACAGGGGTGCAGTATTCAGCTGTGGAGTAGACCAACCCTAGCACTGATATTATGAGAGTATAGGCTGAGGCTCCCCATCTTGATCCTCTTAGTTTCTGGAGTAAGTTGTTCCTGGTATTGATTTTAGCGGACATGTTCTCTAGGTGTTTTTTATAGGAGACAATTCAAGGTTACTCCAAGGTCTTTGGGGTGAGGATCATTTATTTATTATTTATTTATTAGTTTGATTTATATGCCGCCCTTCTCCAGAGACTCAGGACAGCTTACAATGCTTTTAAGCAATAGCCTTCATATTTTTGTATATACCTGCTTAGTAGGGCTTTCACTCTCCCCCCAAGCGATGTTCTATTTTATACCAAGTCAGCTTATTGCCCCCACAAACGGGTCCTCATTTTACCTACCTCGGAAGGATGGAAGGCTGAGTCAACCTTGAGCCTGGTGAGAATTGAACTCGCAGTAATTGCAGGCAGCTGGCAGCTAAATACTACTTTTAACAGTAGTTTAGTCCACTGCACCACCCGGCTCCTTACTCCTCATAAGGGAGTAAGTTATTATTCAGGTAGGCCTTCAGGATGGCATTGGTGAGTTTGTTGTTGAGATGGAAACAGGTGGACACTGTTTTGCTGACACTGGGTATGAGTCTCCAGTCAGCAAAGAATTTTCCCAGGGACTTCAGGTCCTCAGAGAGGAGACAGTCCAAAACTTCCAAGTTTTTATCTTGCGCTGCTAGGGCAAGGTCATCTGCATATCCAAATTTATGTCCCCTTGTAGCTGGTATATCTGAAATGTAAAGATTGAACAGTGTAGGTGCCAGTACAGAACTTGTGGAAGGCCATTGTTGAGTCTTCTTAACTTGCTAACATAATGATAACATGGGTAGCTACAGCTACCCATCTATCTTGGCCTGCTGAATTATTCCTAATTTTCCCCCTTCTCCATCTAGCTTGTCTGAACTCCCTGCCATGTAAAATCTCTTTGACGTGAATTTACGAACTTAAACCTCCTTCTGAGCAGGATACTTGGACTCCCGGATGCTACTAATCCCAGGAGGGATACTGGTTCTATGGACATAAGGCCAGTTGGAGGCGGAATATGGCTATCTTCACACCCGGATTTCCATCAGAGTTTCCATGGGTGGCCTAGGTGAGAGCATGGCTGCCCTGGAAACTTCCGGGGTCGAATGATACGCACCCCCTTTGCCATTGTTGTGAGAGGACAATGGAGCTTGGCGGCCAGACCATGGACTGGAACTTTCCCTATGTTTGTAACATTGGTGGTACCCCCTACCCTTGGACTTTGGCTTCCCTGATGATTATATGTACTCGGTGTCGGAACTCCTCGCCCTGCAAGATTCTCCCCTCTCGCAGGTTTGGCCCTCCACATTATCAAGGGCCTATCTCGATGACGGAATTTGGAGTCCAGAGAAATAGCATGGAGCAAGGAAGAATTTGTGGGGTTTTTTAGGGAATTTTTTTAAGATTTTAAGGGGTTCTGGGAGGGGGGTTTGTAATGATCTTTCTAGAGAAATTGGGAAGAAGACTTTGGGGGATGGGGGGGAAATCCACCAGGGTCAGAGCCGAGCCCGGCACAGGGTAATGATTCGGGAGGTGCTGGTCGAGGGATTGGGAAAGGGATGGGGGACGATACCTATGAGGTCTGTACTATCAGCACAGTAGATGGGAGGGGCAGATATGGCGGGAGCAGGGGATCATATCATGTGTTGGGGGCTCGCACTCGCTGTTTGAGAGCAATTGCTTGCCCCAGTCCCCATGGCTCCTCTCAGAGACTAGGTGGCTTAGACACTCAGGATCTGGGCCTTCGGCTGATGTTATGCAACACTAGGTCTGTGGTAAATAAGGCCCCCCTCATTCACGATCTTATACAAGAGGGAGGAGCGGACCTGGCGGGTATTACGGAGACCTGGTTGGGCCCGGAGGGCAGTGTCCCTCTGGTTGAAATGTGTCCACCAGGCTTCAGAGCATTCCATCAGCCGAGGGCCCAGGGGAGGGGAGGGGGGTGGCGGTTATTATTAATGAGGATCTGGGTCCTAGGGAGACCACTGTGCCTCAGATAGCCGGATGTGAGTCCCTCCTTGTGAGGTGGGGTCGTGGGGTTCAGATGGGCTTGTTGCTTATGTACCTGGCTCCCTGCCTTGTGGCAACAGCCCTACCTGAGCTACTCGATGTGATAGCCACGGTGGCAGTAGATACACCCAGGCTTTTAGTCATGGGTGATTTCAACTTGCCATCCATTGGTGAAACATCTGAGGTGGCTCGGGAGTTCATGGCTTCCATGACAGCCATGGATCTGACCCAGTTAGTTCATGACCCTACTCACAGAGGAGGTCACACTCTGGATCTGATTTTTGTCTCTGGCCAGTGGTTGAGTGGTCTTGTTATTGGGGATATAGACGTGGAACCCTTGTCATGGATAGACCACTCACTCCTTCGCCTGGATCTTCGAACTGCTGTCCCCCGCCGCAGGGAGGCGGATCCAATTAGATGGATCCGCCCCAGGCGCCTGATGGATCCTGAGAGGTTCCAGATGGAGCTTGGGCCATTTCCTGAGGTTCTAGCACATGACTCGGCCGAGGAGCTGGTAGCCGCCTGGGACCGGGCGGCTGGTGGGGCCTTGGACCGAGTTGTGCCTTTGCGGCCTCTGACCTCGTGCTGATCCCGTGTGGCTCCTTGGTTCACTGAGGAGCTGAGGGAAATGAAGCACCGGAAAAAACGCCTGGAGAGCGGTTGGAGGGCCAGTCTCGCTGAACCTGATTGAACACGGGTAAGGTCGCATATTAAGGCCTACCTAGTGGCAATAAAGACGGCAAAGTTTAATTACTTTTCCGCCTCTATTGCATCATCAGGAAATCATCCGGCCGCCCTGTTCAGGGTAACCCGCTCCCTGCTCCATCCGGGAGTGCGGGAGGATCCCTTGGAAGGCAGGGCGGAGGATTTCAGACAATACCTGTATGACAAAATCGCTCAGATCCAGGGGGATTTGGACTCTGACTGGGTAGATCAGGGCAGGGTGACGAGGAATAGTCCTGAGAATGTTATCTGGGAGGAGTTTGATGCTGTGACTCCTGATGATGTGGACAGGATTTTGGGGAGACTTAATGCGGCCACATGTTACTGGACCTGTTTCCCTCCTGGTTGGTACTGGCTTCCCGGGAGGTTACACGAGGCTGGCTCCAGGGTGTTATCAATGCTTCGTTGAGTGAGGGTTACTTCCCCACCGCCTCGAAAAGAAGCCGTCCCTGGATCCGGCAATATTGGCCAACTATTGTCCTGTCTCCAACCTTCGCTTTATGGCAAAGGTTGTTGAGAGTGTGGTCGCGCGACAGTTTCCGCAATTCCTGGAGGAAACATCTTATCTAGATCCGTTCCAGTCGGGTTTCAGGTCTGGGCACAGCACGGAAACGGCATTGGTCGCGTTGGTTGATGATCTCTGGAGGGCTCGGGACAGGGGTTGCTCCTCTGTTCTGGTCCTGTTAGACCTCTCAGCGGCTTTTGATACCATCGACCATTGTATCATACTGCACCGGCTGGAAGAGTTGGGGGTGGGAGGCACCGTGTTACGTTGGTTCTCCTCCTTTCTCTCCGACCGGTTGCAGTTTGTGTTGGCAGGGGGGCAGAGGTCGACCTCGAGGCCTCTCATTTATGGAGTGCCGCAGGGATTGGTCCTCTCACCCCTTCTGTTCAACATTTATGTGAAGCCACTGGGTGAGATCATCCGTGGCTTTGGGGTTAGATACCACCAGTACGTTGATGACATCCAGCTGTACATCTCCACCCCAGGCCACCCCAACGATGTCCTTGAAGTGATGTCCCAGTGCCTGGAGGTTGTGCGGGTCTGGATGGGGAGGAACAGGCTCAAGCTCAACCCTTCCAAGACTGAGTGGCTGTGGCTCCCGGCATCCCGATATAGTCAGTTGACTCCATCACTGACTATTGGGGGCGAGTCGTTGGCCCCCACAGAGAGGGCTCGCAATCTGGGAGTCCTCCTGGATATGCAGCTGTCTTTGGAGGAACATCTGATGGCTGTAACCAGGGGGACCTTTTGTCAGGTTCGCCTGATTCGCCAGTTGTGGCCCTTTCTTGATCGGGATTCCCTGTGCACAGTTACTCACGCCCTCGTCACCTCTCGCCTTGACTACTGCAATGCTCTCTACATGGGGCTCCCCTTGAGGAGCACCCGGAGGCTCCAGCTGGTCCAGAACGCAGCAGCGCGGGTAGTGACGGGAGCAACATGGCGCTCCCATGTAACACCGCTCCTGCGCGAGCTGCACTGGCTCCCAGTGGTCTTCTGGGTGCGCTTCAAGGTGTTGGTTATCACCTTCAAAGCGCTCCATGGCATAGGGCCTAGCTATCTTCGAGACCGCCTGCTGCTACCGATTACCTCCCATCGACCCATGGGCTCCCACAGAGAGGGCCTCCTCGAGGTGCCATCAGCCAAACAATGTAGGCTGGTGACCCCCAGGGGGAGGGCCTTCTCTGTGGGGGCACCTACCCTCTGGAATCAGCTCCCCCCAGAGATAAGGAGAATCCAGGACCTCAGTGCCTTCCGTCATGCCCTTAAAACTCATTTTTTCAAGCAAGCCGGGCTGGCTTAAGAAGAAATTTTTAAATGTTTTTAAATGTTTTAAATGTTTCAATTGGTAGTGAGTTTTAATTGGACCAAATTTATATATCTTTTAATTGTTTTTTTAATATTTGTCCTGCATGTTTTTTTAATTCTGGCTGTACACCGCCCTGAGTCCTCAGGGAGAAGGGCGGTATAGAAATTCAATAATAAATAAATAAATAAAATAAATAATGATCTGAAAAGATCTATCGCTGAGCATGTTGTTTATTAGGTGACAGAGGATTTTACAGGGGATGATGTGACTCAGTTTGTAAAGCAGACCCTTCTTCCACATGGTATCTTATGCTGCAGTAAGGTCAATGAACACAGCTGTGGTTTGCTGGAAGCCAGCCTCAGTATGTCCTGTTAGGCTCAGCACCTGATCAACACAACTGCGATTATGATGAAAGCCAGCTTGTTCCATGGGCAGAAATATATCTATTGTGGGTCCAATTCTGTTTATATAAGTTTCTCCAGTAATTTGTAACAAGAACTCAGAAAGGCAATGGGGCAGTAGCTTTCCACTCTGTCTTGTGGTTTGCCAGGTTTCAGAAATGATATTACTTCGGCTTTTTTGAATTCTGGTGGGAGGTGTCTGCTAGAAAGTATGTTTGAAAAGAATTTGCTGAGCCAATTCCTTGTTAGTCTCCCAGAATGAATTAGAAATTCAGGGTGGATGCCATCAAAACCTGGTGCTTTGCCGGACTTCAGACTGTGGATGGCTGTGTTGATTTCGTCCACAGAGAAAGGGTGGGTGAATTCAGAGTATGATGGAGCCGACCATCAAAAGCCTGAGAGCACTTTCTTGATGGTAGTTGAGTGCTCTTTCACCCTTGGGGCTTTAGAGAGGGAGACAACTCAGGAGGCTACTTGGTCGGCAGTTACACTGGGTGTTTGTCAAGCAGGTTGTCTGGCAGCTCCCAGTTTCCTTAGTAGGCTCCAGGCTTTCCTGCTGGATTTGCTGAAATTTAATGAGGTTGTGAGTTGTTCCCATGTCTTGCGATGAGCTGCATCCAGGCTGTGTAAGAGATAATCAGCAATCTCTGGATCACCATTCTGTAGAAAAGCCTGGTAGAGGTCTTCAGTCTCTTTGTTCCATCCAGGAATATAATATTTTCTGAATCTTTGAGGGATGTATCTTTTAGCTGAAGCAAGTACAGCCCTTACAAACCTATGGTAATGTTGACTTGTTCGTAGGATCCATTGTATGATACAGTCAAGGCTTTTGGCAAATTCTGGCCATTTGGCTTTATGAAAATTCCATCTGGGTCTCAGTGTGGAAAGAATTAGGGGAATCTGAATTCCGATTTCAAGCAAAACAGGATGATGTTGAGGAAATTTGTTCAGAACTTTCCTGGTTATTGGAAGTGGCTGCATGTTTGGGCCTTCTGAGATAAAACACAAATCTGGGTTAATTTTTTTTTTTTAATTTGATTTATATGCCGCCCTTCTCCGGAGACTCAGGGCGGCTTACAATGCGTTAAGCAATAGCCTTCATTCTTTTGTATATTTTATACAAAGTCAGCTTATTGCCCCCACAACTGGGTCCTCATTTCATCTACCTTAGAAAGGATGGAAGGCTGAGTCAACCTTGAGCCTTGGAGAGATTCGAACCAGCAGAAATTGCAGGCAGCTGTGTTAATAACAGGGTGCACTAAACCCCTGTACTATCAACCCCTGTACATTTCCAGGCAGCAGATTGGAGTGCCCTTGTCTTTGGCATCAAAAATCAAGTGGACTTTATTTGCAACAGCCCAGTCATAAAGCTGACCCCCATTTTCGTCAGAAGAGCGATAGTTCCAATTTACATGATGGCTGTTAAAATCACCTATGTAAATTGCCGGGTGAGGTTTGACGTCCAAAACATGAAGTGGCCAGGATATCTGAGGTGGCTTGTAAATGTTGACTGTTGTGAGATCACCTAATTTTGAAACAACTTCATGTATATTGTTATTTGTGGAGGTTGACAGTAGAAAAGCATTCTCTATATTCCTTCTGACATACATAGCTGTGCCATAACTATGGTAGTACATGGCCTCCAGTAGCCCAAATCCTTGGATTTTACCTCTGCTGTATTGCTGATCATCGTTCTCTATATGTGTTTCTTGGAGGATGGCCATATCTATATTCCTTTCAAATAAAAGTTTGGAAACTAATCAAGGAGAGAAGCAACCTAGTACTAAGGAGAAATTTTCTGACAGTTAGAACAATTAATCAGTGGAACAACTTGCCTCCAGAAGTTGTGAATGCTCCAACACTGGAAGTTTTTAAGAAGATATTGGATAACCATTTGTCTGAAGTGGTATAGGTTTCCTGCCTAAGCAGGGGGTTGGACTAGAAGATCTCCAAGGTCCCTTCCAACTCTGTTATTCTGTTTTCTGGAAATATATTGGTTCTTAGATTTGCTGAACCCTTCAACATTAATTTGGCATGTTCTGACAATGTCCCCAGTCTGTCTAGTCCTTTGCGCCTAAAAAGGCCCATTTTGTTTATCCATTGCCTTGTATTTAGAGAGCCAGGAGTTCTTCAAAGATGTCTAACTGCCAACTGTCATTAACTGCCAATTCTTCAATGTAGTCTGGCTGCCAATTGTTGCTAGTTGTTTGGTTCACACTACCATGCTATCCAGGGTGCACCACGAGGAGGTGAACTAACATCACACCTTGCTATGAAATATTTATTGATGGCTAGCACAAATCTTGTAATGGTTTCTACGTTTTTAATTATCTGCTCAGTGTGGGAGGGCCTGTTATATTTAGTTTTGGATTTTTTTCTAGGGCTTTTGAATGTTTCCAGTTCTGCGCTCTTGTAATTTTGTTTGAATCCACAAGTGATATATATTTTCTGTTTTTAATTAAACCTCAACTGATTCAGAAATTCAATATAAAATCCATATAGTAATTATCTTGTCAAATTAAAGGAAATATGACTTCATTTTTGCTTAGGAAATAGTTATGAAAGTACTTCTAGTTGCCTTTAAAATAATAAAGACTGGTTTTGAAGGGGAAAAAAAAGATCCACCAACTAAACACACCTCATAATTGTAGGCCTGATAATATGCATCACAATTAGGATCTCCATAATTCTTGTGCAAATTTTGTCTCATAGGAGATTAGATGCAGAATTACAACTGCCTATGAATTTCTGTCACTTTTGAAACATGGTTGCAAGAAGCACTATGATAGAAAGAAAGAAAATGGATGAGATGGTGATCAAACAGATAGTTAAATACATTGGTAGGTTATGATCTCCCTCATGTGGAACTTCACTATTGGGATTGTCTATAATTTTCATGTAAGTATCAGAGAAGCCATCCACTAGAAAAATTCTTAGGGTCACAGAGGTAGTTCAAAGAGGATGCCCATTATTTCTACCTATCACAATATGAATATGTTTGAAACTCTTGGATGTTCACTGGCCTCATGGTTTTCACTTCCCCATTCTGAGTCCTCACAGCAAAGAGATCTGTTGCCTTCAGCAATTGATAGGAAAGCCCAGAGTTCTGCCCTGAATCTCTGTCCACTGCCACCATTTTGGTGACTGTTGCCTTGGGAACCAGATCATTTGATGGAGAAGTGCTGTTCTGAAGGGGTCATTGTCATTTTCATCCATGATCAGAATTTGGACCATCGTTTCTGAGATCAGTGGAGGCAAGCCCTTGTCTACAGCCCCACCATCATTTGGAAATTTTGTATATCCTCATAATCTATAGATTGAATAGCATACAAATTCCTAATTTCAGAGTTGATGGAGATGAAAGGTGATGCTGGGCCATCCCTGATCTTCCCAGGCAAAAGCTAATAGGTCACTTTGACATTCTACTCTGCATCCAAATCAATTGCATGGATGAATCCAATGAACAGACCTGGAAATTGTTTTCTTATAAGTGCAAATTATAAAAAGATTTTTCAAATATCAGAGAGTCATTGATATCTGAAGTATGAATAGTAATAATTCTTGTTGAAGTGAGTCTGGGAGAGCCTTGATCAGTGGCTGTAATGGTGATGTTATATTTTGTGCTGTCCCACTCTCACAGACACACAACACAGGTGTTAGGAGTCTTTATTAAGGCTTCCAAGCCTGAGTTAATATTCCTCAGCAATTCCCTTTGCTAGCACCAGCCCAATGAGCTCAACAGGCTACAGTGCAAAGTCAAGGCAAGTCCACTAGGCAAAGGCAAGTCCAGAGTTGAAGAGGCACAATCTGAGTTCAAGGCAAGAATCACAACAGCTGAAGAACACACATCAAAGAAACAGACATATTGTTCCCAGCATCATTTCACTCCTCTTACTGAGCTAAACAGTGGCTTCTTGGTGCAACCAATCAAGAGGGGGCAAGGCTGCCTCCTAACAAATAGCTTTACTGACCATAGTTGTGCATGCCTCTCAGCCCTACATGCTCTTGAATAGGGAGGAGGAAACAGTTCTTCTTCATCTCCACTGAGCAGTTGCAGCTATGTGCTGTCTCCACCTGAAGCCTCTGGGCTTCCCAACTGCAGCTGTCTCTAGCTCAGGCAGCTGCTTGTCTGGTCACTCCCCTGGGCTTGCTTACTCCACTCTTGCCTTGTAACCCTCTGCTGCCTCCCCTCCTGATGTGCCTGAGATCGGCTCATCCTCCTTTGAACTAGTATCTGGAGAGGTATCTGTGGAAGCATGCAGGGGAGTCATCACACATTTGTTCTCTGTCCAATGGCTGTTGAATCACAAGCTGGTAATAATTGTTCTTTGTGGATTTTATGATAAAGGGCAGGTTTGAATCAATGTTGCAAGTAGTTCTGCTGTTGTCACCAGAGTCCTGGTCAGTGATACTGAAAATGGCTGCTTCTGTTCCTAGAGAAGAATCTTCTGGTATGGGGTTAGTGACAGATGACAGGGTCACTTCTGGGGTGTTGTCGTTCTCATCCTCAATGTCCACATGGACTTTACAGTAAGCAGACAGTCCACCTCCATCTTTGGCTTTGATATTCAGTTCATACTTGCCATTTTCTTCATAATTAATTTTCCCTACAAGAGTAATTTCTCCAGCATGATTGTTTAACTTGAATGATATAAGCACATTTCCTGGTACTTGGCTAAAAATGTAAGTGTGGTGAACATAAACATCCTTATCATCAGATGCATCAATAGAATAATTTATTTACTTTTAACCTTAGAAAGAAAAATCACTTCCAAGTAAAAATAAGATGCTGTATGAATTGGGGATATTACAAACTCCTGTTTTATTTTTGTTTTGGAGTAACTACCTTGACAGTCTGAAATTTACTTCCTGACATTGAAAAATTAAATTATAAATTAACAGGACACTTCTGTCTTCAGTCAGTGTTTATGTCAATCACTGCCAGCATTGATCATGTTAAAACACAGAAAATCTAGAATAAGCCTTTCTTACTGAATGGATAGAAAGGTGAGCTCCATTTTTCCTTACTGTGTATCTCATGTACCAATAGGGTAAATAACATAGACCAATGGCTGTCCAGGCTCTTCTTGAAAGCCTCCAGAGTTTGGGCACTCCCAACTTCCAAAGGCAAACCATTCCACTGGTTGATTGTTGGTTGTTCTCACCATTAGGAAATTTCTCCTTAGTTCTAGGTTGCTTCTCTCCTTGATTAGTTTCCATCCATTGTTTCTTGTCTTGCCTTCAGGGGCTTTAGAATATAGTTTGACCCCTCAACTTTTGCTGCCTCTCAAATATTGGAACACTGCTATCATGTCATCCACTTGGACTTCAAAATACCTCCCACAATTACTGGCATTACGCTCAGTTTCACTTAGTTTGTATCTGTAGATTTGTTTTTTCTAGCCTAAGTACAAAACCTTACTTTTCTCTATATTGAATTTCATTTTGTTAGATAGGGCCCAGTCTGTCGAGATCCTTTTGGATCTTGAGCCTATCTTTTGGGGTGTTTGTTATTCCTGCCAACTTAGTGTCATCTGCAAATTTGAAAAGTTCCCCTTCTATTCCCTCATCTAGATTGTTTACAATGGTATTGAAGAGTACTGGGGCTAAAACCCATCCCATCCTAATGAGGGATGTACTATCAGCAGGTGGATGGGAGGGGCAGATACAGCGGGAGCAGGGGGCCATACCATGTGTCGGGGGGTGCTGTTTGAGAGCAATTGCACACCCCGGTCCCCAATGCTCCTGTCGGGTACTAGGTTGCACAGATACTCAGGACCTGGGCCTTCGGCTGATGCTGTGAAATGCCAGGTCCGTGGTAAATAAGGCCCCCCTCATCTACGATCTTATACAGGAGTGGGGAGCAGACCTGGCAGGTATTACGGAGACCTGGCTGGGCCCGGAGGGAGGGGGCCCTCTGGTTGAGATGTGCCCACCAGGCTTCAGAGCATTCCATCAGCCGAGGGCCCAGGGCAGGGGTGGGGGGGGTGGCGGTTATTATTAAAGAAGGTCTTGGTCTGAGGGAGACCACTGTGCCACAGATTGCCGGGTGTGAGTCCCTCTTTATGAGGTGGGGTCAGGGGGTTCAGATGGGCTTGTTGCTAACGTACCTGGCTCCCTGCCGCGTGGCAACAGCCCTACCCGAGCTACTCGACGTGATAGCCATGGTGGCAGTTGATACACCCAGGCTTATGGTCATGGGTGATTTCAATCTGCCATCCATTGGTGAAACGTCTGAGATGGCCCGGGAGTTCATGGCTTCCATGACAGCCATGGACCTGACCCAGTTAGTTCATGGCCCCACTCACAGGGGGGGGACACACTCTGGACCTGATTTTTGTCTCTGGCCAGTGGTTGGGTGGTCTTCTTATAGGGGATATAGAGATGGAAACCTTGTCATGGACAGATCACTCGCTCCTTCGCCTGGACCTTCGAACCGCTATGCCCCACTGCAGGGAGGCGGAACCAATAAGGTGGGTCCACCCCAGGCGCCTGATGGATCCTGATAGGCTCCAGATGGAGCTTGGGCCATTTCCTGAGGATCTGGCACACGACTCGGCCTGGTAGTTGCCTGGGATCGGGCAGCTGGTGGGGCTTTAGATCAAGTTGTGCCTTTGCGGCCTCTGACCTGGTGCCGATCCCATGTGGCTCCATGGTTTACTGAGGAGCTGAGGGAGATGAAGCACCAGAAAAGATGCCTGGAGAGTGGTTGGAGCGCCAGTGTCGCTGAATCTGACCGAACACTGGTAAGGTCGCATATTAAGATCTACCTAGTGGCGATAAAGGCAGCAAAGTTTAATTACTTTTCCGCTCTTATTGCGTCATCAGATAATCATCTGGCTGCCTGTTCAGGGTGACCCACTCCCTGTTACATCTGGGAATGCGGGAGGACCCCCTGGAAGGCAGGTCCGAGGATTTTGGACAATATCTATGTTGGATGCTTATCCTACGGTTGGGTAGATAATATATAGAAAACTATGGTCTGTAACTTTAACTGCTACAAAGATAATTAATTGGCTGTGTTAAGCAGACATATAAGGAAGGCAGGAAGTTCGTTCACTTCTGCTCTCACTCTTATTTCTGCTCCTGCTCCTTCTCCTGCTCCTACTATTGAAGGTTGAACTGCTTGAAGGAACTGTGTCTGTGTTTGAAGAGAACTGGAATTGTAAGCAAACTATGTTTTGTGTTAAACCGTGATTGTTTGAAGAAGTTGTTTTGAGAAGCCAAGTTTGTTTTTATACTACAAGTAAAGACTGTTTATTTTTCTTTAAACGTTCAGAGTCTGTGACTATCTGTGTGTTTTGCTAAGCATCATATCTATTCGCTGTCTGGTCCATTGCTCTACTTTGCAGAGGGCAGTTTTACCCTCAACACTGTATGACAAAATCGCACAGATTCGGGGGGATTTGGACTCTGACTGGGTAGATTCGGGCAGGGCGGCGAGGAATAGTCTTGAGAATGTTATCTGGGAAGAGTTTGACTCTGTGACCCCTGATGACGTGGACAGGATTTTGGGGAGACTTAGTGCGGCCACATGTTTGTTGGACCCGTGTCCCTCCTGGTTAGTACTGGCTTCCCAGGAGGTTACACGAGGCTGGCTCCAGGGAATTATCAATGCTTCGTTGAGTGATGGTCACTTCCCCGCTGCCTTGAAAGAGGCAGTGGTGAGGCCTCTCCTCAAGAAGCCTTCCCTGGACCTGACAGTATTAGCCAACTACCATCCCGTCTCCAACCTTCGCTTTGTGGTGAAGGTTGTTGAGAGTGTGGTTGCACGACAGTTTCCACAATACCTGGAGGAAACGTCTTATCTGGATCCATTCCAGTCAGGTTTCAGGCCCAGGTACAGCACGGAAATGGCATTGGTCGCACTGGTAGATGATCTCTGGAGGGCTCAGGATAGAGGTTGCTCCTCTGTTCTGGTCCTGTTAGACCTCTCAGCGGCTTTTGATACCATCAACCATGGTATCATGCTGCACTGGTCGGAAGAGTTGGGGATGGGGGGCACAGTGTTACAGTGGTTCTCCTCCTTTCTCTCGGACCAGTTGCAGTTTGTGTTGGCAGGGGGGCAGAGGTCGACCTCGAGACGCCTCATATGTGGGGTGCCTCAGGGGTCGGTCCTCTCGCCCCTTTTGTTCAACATCTATGTGAAGCCGCTGGGTGAGATCATCTGTGGCTTCGGGGTGAAGTACCACCAGTACACTGATGACAACAACTGTACTGGGCCACCCCAATGATGCCCTTAAAGTGATGTCCTGGTGCCTGGAGGCCGTGTGGATCTGGATGGGGAGGAACAGGCTCAGGCTCAACCCATCCAAGACTGAGTGGCTGTGGTTTCCGGCATCCCGATATAGTCAGTTGACACCATCACTGACTATTGGGGGCGAGTCTTTGTCCCCCACGGAGAGGGCTCGCAATTTGGGCGTCCTCCTGGATATGCAGCTGTCCTTGGAGGAACATCTGACAGCTGTAGCCAGGGGGACTTTTTATCAGGTTCACCTGATCCGCCAGTTGCGGCCCTTCCTAGATCGGGATTCCTTGTGCACAGTCACTCATGCCCTCATCACCTCTCGCCTGGACTACGCAATGCTCTCTACATGGGGCTCCCCTTGAGGAGCACCCGGAGGCTCCAACTGGTCCAGAATGCGGCCGCGCGGGTAGTTACGGGAGCTGCATGGCGCTCCCACATAACACCTCTCCTGTATGAGCTGCACTGGCTTCCAGTGGTCTTCTGGGTGCACATCAAGGTGTTGGTTATCACCTTTAAAGTGCTCCATGGCATAGGACCTGGATATCTTTGAGACCGCCTGCTGCTACCGATGGCCTCCCACCGACCTGTGCGCTCCCACAGAGAGGGCCTCCTCAGGGTGCCATCGGCCAAGCAATGTAGACTGGTGGCCCCCAGGGGGAGGGCCTTCCACTGTGCCTTTTCTTTTTCAGCAAGCCGGGTTGGCTTAACACATTTTAAAATGTTTTTAATAGGTTTGTTATTGTTTTTTAACTATGGGGCTAAACGCATATATATATCTTTTTAACTGTATTTTAATGTTTGTATTTATGTTTTTACTTTGGCTGTGCACCGCCCTGAGTCCTTTGGGAGAAGGGCGATATATAAATCTGATAATAAATAAATAAATAAAATAAAACGGAACCTTAGGGTACCCCACTACTTACTTCCCTCCATGTGGATGTAGTTCTGTTGAGGACTACATGTTGAGTATGATTTGTTAATGGGGTTACAAATCCATCTGGTGGTGAAGCTGTCTATCCCACATTTTTCTAGCTTACCAAGAAGTAGGTTGTGGTTTACTATGTCAAATGCCTTACTGAAATCTAACTATACTATGTCCATAGCATTTCACTGATCCACTAATTTCATCATTTTGTCAAAGAATGAAATAAGATTTATTTGGCATGATCTGTTTTTGATGAACCCATGTTGGCTACTGGTTATAACTTTATTTGCTTCTATATATTCACAGATTTCTTATTTGATTATCTTTCCCAAGATCTTCCCAGATATCGATGTCAGGCTGATTGGTCTGTAATTTCTTGGATCCAATTTTTTTTCTTTTTTGAAGATGGGAACCACATCAGATCTTTTCCAGTCCTGTCTTTTAAGGTTATGCTTTTTATAAATTGGGTTGTATTTTCTTTTTGTATGAAGACAGATGCAAAGAATGGTCAAACAACTGGCAACTCCAAATCTCAACTAACAAATGCTCTGTCTTACACATTGGCAACAAAAATCAGAACACCAAAAACAAGCTGGGCGGATTCGACCTCATAGATGACCCTCACTCTGTCAAGGACCTAGGAATACTCATCTCAAACAATCTAAGCCCCAGAGCTCACTGTAACAGCATTGCCAAAAAGGCATTAAGAGTTGTTAACTTAGTTAACTGAAAAGCAGCAAATAGACTCTTTCCTGCAGTCTGATAAACTTTATCATGACAATTTTTGGCTTGATAGACAGAATCAATTTTGAAGGAAGGAAGTGACTGATTATATAAGCAGGAAGAGTCGAAATGGAGGTTTCAAATTGAAGGAGATAAATTTTAGAAGAGAACGATTTCTAAAGATGCATCAGCCTCAAATCTAAATTCAAAAATTTTCGAAAATAAAAGCAGGGGGAGGAGCAATGTTGAAGAAGAAAGTACTATTGAAGAAGAAGGACTGGAAAAAATATAGAAAGAAAGGAAGAATTGAAGATTAGTTTCTTTTCGGGAGGATTTTAATAATAAATTTGAAAAGTTTACTGAAATTAGTATTTTTTAAGTTTAAGTAAAAATGTTTAACTAAAAATGGATAGCTTTTTTAAAAAAAATTATTGAGGTATTAAAATGCTTAACTTTAAACTTAATTGATAACTTTCTGAAAGCTTTGAAATTGTTATTTTGAAGAATGAACTCAAGAGAATGGATTATTAGTACTTTTAAGATTATATGGATAGCCTTTTGAAGGAAAAAAAAAGTTTTGAAACTTATATCTTGAAGAATGTTTTATTAAAGGTATTAAGAGATTTTAAAAGGTTTAACTTAAAATAATATATCTTTTTTTTCCTTTTCTTTTAAAAAGATATGCTTTAAAGAAAGTGTTAAAATGTTTAATTTAGAATTTTAAAAGGGGAGGCTGATGAATAATTTTTAAAAGAGGAGTTAAAGAGTTTGAGGGAGTTTTGAATCTTGTAGTAAGTTAGTATATTTTAGCCTATGCTTCTTTAATGTTACACCCTGTTTTTGCTCTGGGAAGTCAGGGTGGGGGAGGGGAGAGGGGGTTGAAGGTTGTTGGCGATAAAATTGTTGTTTAATTTTTAATAAAACTAAAAGATAGATAAATGTATTAATAGAGAACTAAGAAACGTGGGGGAAATGTCATAATAAAGGAAATGATAATATTAAGATATGATAAATATTGGAGGAGTAAAAAGAAGATACAAAAGATGTATTCAGAAGATATATTGAATGATTGATTATGATTGATTATTGTTTGTTTGTTTATAAAATAAAAACTTTTAATGAGAAAAATTGGACACACACAAAAAAAAGAGTTGTTAACCTAATTTTGCTAAGCTTCTTCTCTGGTAACACTGTACTGCTAACCTTTGCCAGACCAAATCTCAAATACAGCTCGTTTGCCTGGAATTCACACTGTATATCAGACATTAATACAATTGAGTGGGTCCAGAGGTATTTCACAAGAAGTGTACTCCACTCCTCTGCTCACAGTAGAATACCTTATGCCACCAGGCTTGAGATTTTGGGCTTGGACAACCTTGAACTACGCTGCTTACGGTTTGACCTAAGCATAGTACACAAAATTGTCTGCTACAATGTCCTATCTGTCAACGACTACTTCAGATTCAACCGCAATAATACATGGGCAAACAATCGATACAAATTCAAGGTAAACCACTCCAAACTTGATTGCATAAAATATGACTTCAGCAATAGAGTGGTTAATGCCTGGAATGCTCTACCTGACTCTGTTGTTACTTCCTCAAACCCTCATAGCTTCAACCTTAAACTGTCTACCGTGGACCTCACAACATTCCTAAGAGGTCTGTAAGGGGGTGTGCATAAGCGCACCAGCATGCCTACTGTCCCTTTCCTACTGTCCCCATTTATTTGTACTCATTTCATGTGCTCATGTCCATGTTTATACTTACAGTACACCTGTTATCTCATACATGTTTGAAAAACTAAATAAAATAAAACATAAAATAAATGAATTGAGCAGTTCTGCTTTCTTTCTACTGCCTGTTACTTCCTTGTCATCTTCTTCCATTAGTGTATTGATTATTCTTTGACTTTTTTCTTGTTTTTTATGTTTTGAAAGAAACTGTTTTTTATTGTTTTTGATGTTTGTTGCAAGTCTTACTTCATTCTAAGCCTTAGTTTTCCTAACTTAGTCTTTGCAGGTTTGGGCTATTTGTTCATATTTTGCCTTAGATATATGTCCCTCTTTCCATTTTTTGTACTTACCCTTTTTTTCTTTCAGTTGGTCAGAGTTCTTTATGCAACCATGCTAATATTTTCTTGGATTTCTTGTTTTTCTTTTTCAATGGTATCGAGCTGCTGGATTATGTTTTTTTTTTTTAAATACTTTATTGAATTTTCCAATTTTTAAAAAGACAATGTACAATCACAATCTTGATCCGAGGTGCAATGTTTACACATTTCATAGATCAAACATTAAGTGAATTCCATCCATAACTATACAATATACAGTTCTATACAATTCTCTACATTTCTATACAATTAAGTCCATTTCGGGTGTCTAACAAATCGTAGCCTATTATCATATTTTTATCCTATTCTTTAACCAGTTATACCAAATTCCCCATACTTCGTAGTACTTAGAGTTCTCTTCATTTTTTAGCTCGCTCGTCAATTTAGCCATCTCTGCGCACTCTAGAATTTTATTTATTAATGTTTCTTCAGAGGGGGTAGAGTTGGATTTCCAGAGTTTCGCAAAGGCTAATCTAGCCGCAGTAATAATTTGAATTGCCAGTTGGGTTTTATTGTTGTCGAGACCATCTTCAATCATACCTAAGAGGAAGGATTCCGGGGCCAGGACTATCTCTTGTCCCATTATTTCCGAGAGCCAGAGTCGAATCTTTAACCAAAACTTTTTGGTCTCAGGGCAAGTCCACCACAGATGGTAAAAGGTGCCGACCGTCTTTCCACATTTCCAACATAAAGCAGAGGAATTTGGAAATATTTTGGCCAGCCTGTCCGGGGCTAGGTACCACCTATGCAACATTTTGTAGTGATTTTCCCTGAATGTTACCGATTTCGTTATTTTGAGATTTCTGTTCCAAGCTATCTCCCAGTCATTGAAATTAAGGCCATATCCTAAGTTTTTCTCCCAAATGCTTAGCTGATTTTTAGCTATCGTCTCGGCTCTATCCTCATCTAATATAAAGTTATAGATTTTCGATAGCATTTTCTTATCTGGTCCCCAAATAATTTTGTCAAAATATCCATATTTCATTTCAATACCACATTTATCTCTATCTTCTTGAAATCTAGACTTAATCTGAAGATATTTCCACCAATCCAGAATAAACCCCTGGTCCCTCAATACTTCCAAGGGTTTGAGCTTCCCTTCTTCATCTAAGATATCCTTATATGTGCCCATTTTATAGTTCCCTCTTCTATTTGGGGCCACTAGAGCATCCATAATCGACAACCAGCTAGGAACCTTGGTATATATCTTCTGTCTAATTTCCAGCCACGTACGAATCAATGTCTCTCTAATTTTATGTTTATAGAAATGAGTTTTCTTCCTATCCTTTATATCCCAGAGGTAAGCGTGCCATCCTTCAAGGAGATCGTGTCCTTCTAGTGTCAAAATTCTACCTTCTTGTAATTTGATCCACTCCTTTATCCAAATTATTTTTGCCGCCTTTTGATATAATTCCCAGTCAGGGAGCCCGAACCCTCCCAAATTTCTTTTCCCTTGAAGTGTCTTGAGAGAAATCCTCAATTTCTTACCCTCCCACAAAAAATTCCTGATATGTTTATTCAGATCCAAAAAAAAAATTTTATCTAGTGATATCGGTATATTTTGAAATAGAAATAGAAATTTCGGTAAAATATTCATTTTGATCGCCGCAATTTTACCAGTCAGGGACAATTTAAGCCTCCTCCACCTATCAAGGTCTTGATTAGTTTTCTGCAATAAAGGGATATAGTTATCATCTTTTAATGAAGAAAGTCTCGCCGTAATCCATATTCCCAGATATTTTATCTTCTTAACTACCTGGAGGCCTAATAAATCTTCTAATTCTTTCGTTTGTAGGTTTGTCATATTTTTCACAATTATTTTGGTTTTGTTCTTATTAAGTTTAAGGCCCGCGACTTCTCCATAATTCTGAACTTCCTGCATTAATTTTGAGCCGGTGTCTAATGGGTCTTCTATTATGAAGGCAACGTCGTCCGCAAAAGCCTGTGTTTTAAATATTTCCTTCCTAATCTTCAAGCCTTTGATATTTTCATTAGTTCTAATCCTTCTAAGTAAGACCTCTAATGCTAGAATGTAAAGTAAGGGGGATAGGGGACATCCCTGCCTGACTCCTCTTTGGATCTGAAATGTCTGGGTTCTGTCTCCGTTAACTAATATATTTGCCCTCTGATTTTGGTAAATATTCTCTATCATCCTCCTAAAATTAGTCCCGAATCCCATTAGATCTATTTGGTTTATCATGAAGGTCCAATTCAGATTGTCGAATGCCTTTTGGGCATCGACAAACATTAAAGCCATCTGTTTTCCAGGGTGTTGTTCATAATATTCAATGGTATTTAGGACTGTTCTCAAATTGTCTCTAATCTGTCTCCCTGGGAGAAAACCATTTTGATCCTTATGTATCCATCGGTTTAGAATTTTCTTGAATCTCTCCGCTATTATAGTCATAAATAATTTGTAATCTGCGTTAAGCAGTGAGATAGGTCTATAGTTGGAGATCTGCTTCGGGTCGGCACCTTCTTTCAGAATGATCGTCAGGTACGCTTCCCTCCAGGAGTCTGGGATTGTTATGCCAGCAATAACATCATTTAGAATTTCTAACAATTCCAGTTTCAGAGCATCATCAAGTTTTTGATATAATTCTCCGGGGAGACCATCAGGGCCTGGGGTTTTGTTCTTCTTTATTTTGGATAAGGTGGTTCTTAACTCCCCTATGGTAATCTTTTCATTTAACATTTCCTTTTCTTCTTCCGGAATTTGAGGAAGGTTGGCTTCCAACAAATACTGTTCTACCTTGTTTAACTCAATTCCTTCGTTTTTGTAAAGACATTCATAAAATTTTCTTATGCTTTCTAATTTGTCTTCTTCCTTCGTCAACAGGATGCCCTGTGGATCTTCTAAAGCTAGTATTTGGTTTTTTTCCTTCTCTTTTTTTAATTTATATGCCAGCCATCTCCCCGACTTGTTAGCGTTCTCGAAACAATAGTGCTTAGATCTTCTTATTTTTTGAGCTACCTCCTCCTGGTCCAATAGATTCAGTCTATGTCTCATCATCAACCACTGTTGTTTCATCGCCTCATCTCCCGGTCGTTGCTGTAGTTCAGCCTCAGTTTGTAATAATTTTTGAGTAAGTTCTTCTCTACTCTTTCTTTTTTCCTTATTTTTAAAGGCAGTATATGAGATAGCTACTCCTCTGACATAGGCCTTCATAGTGTCCCACACAATTTCTTTGGCTGTCCCTCGATTTCCGTTTTCTAAGAAGAAGCGTTTGATTTCTTCATTCAATTTGAGTGTGAACTCTTTTTCATTTAGGAGATTGGTCCTTAAGCTCCATCTCTGTTGTATTTTCTTCGTATCATGGGACCAACTGATTTCAAGGAGCTTATGATCTGCCCAAGTATTGGTGCCCATGTTAACTTTCTTAATTTCTAACGCCAATTTTCTAGTAACCCAAACCATATCAATTCTGGACCAGGAGTTCTGTGGGATGGAATAAAATGTAAATTGTCTGTCCTGGGGGTGTAAGGTACGCCACATGTCAATTAGATTTATCTCATCCACCAAATCAAAGAAAATCTTTGGTAAGGGAGATCTTTTATTCTTTTTGGTTATATCGCACTTATAATCAAGCTTTGGATCTACAATTCCATTAAAATCCCCTAGCATACATATTTCAAGATGTGCCCAATTTGCCAACTGTTCCTGCAGTTTCCTATAGAATTTCCCTTGTTTTTTATTCGGTGCATAAACCCCTACTAATAGCAGTCTAGAGTTACCTCTCATTATTTCAACTATGAGTATTCTCCCTTTTTCATCTTTATATTTACATTCTGCCATTATTCCTTTCTTAACATAGATAGCGACCCCCCTTTTCCTTTTCTCAGCTAGTGAGGAAAATACTTTACCAAATTTACAGTAATTTAAATATTCAGCTTCATCTTTTTTTATATGGACCTCTTGGATGCAGATAATATCGGGATTTTGTTTCACCAATTTCAACAATATTATCCTTCTTTTTTTGTAATCGTTTAATCCATTCACATTTACCGATATGATCTTGGTATCGTTCATTCCTGAAATTAGTTTCTAGTCTCTTGTTCTTATTTACCTTTTAAAGTTACTGCTCTCACTGGTCTTGATTTTTTTCCTCTTTCCTCAGTATCCTCCTTTTTCTTCTCCTCTTCTATGTCTTCCCTAGTAATTTGCTCTTGGGATATCTCTTCCTCCGTATTTACTATCTCGTTATCCTCCTTACTGGTTTGTTCCTCCTCTCCTCCCCTTAGTTGTTCTAAAAAGTCTTGAGCATCACTTAGACAATCAATTCTTATTTTCCTCCCTTGCCAGGAAATTTGCAGTCCTTCTGGCAAAAGCCACCTAAAAATTATATTTCTCCTGTTTAGATGATTTGTCAAAAACCTATAGTTTCTCCTCCTTTCCCTCACTCTTCTCGGAATTTGTTTCAGAATGTTAATTTCTTTTCCCCCATAGATATTTTTTTCCTCCCGAGCTATATTATACAGGATATCCCTAACTTTTTTTCTAGCAAAGCGCACATGGACCTCTCTGGGGAGTCTGTTTCTTCTTACGTAATTTGTCTGGACTCTGTACACCTCATCAATCTCACGAATTATTTCCTGCTTGTCTTGCTGCAGAGTTTCTGCAATCAACTCCGCTATCTTATCACCTAAATCCTCATCTTTATCTTCCAGGATGTTCTGGAAACGCAAGAAAAACGAGGCCTTGTCCATCTCAAGTTGGATCAGCGCGTCTTCCGTTTCTTTGTTTTGTGCCGACAAAGTTTGGTCTACTGTGTCCAGTTTTTTCTCGTTTTTTTCAATTCTTTGTTCTGCTTTTAAAATTCTATTTTCGTTACTAGCAATAGCAGTTTGAATCTCATTCATTTTAAAATCAAGAGCATGGATGTCTGATTTTAATTCGGAGTGACTATTCAAAAGTTTTTCTTGCATCACAAGCATTGTTTCTTAGATTGACTGAAGGGATGTTTGTACCGTTTGCAGTGTAGGAGTTATAGGGGGTTTGTCTAGTTTCTGGAGACCTTCTACTGATTTCTGGGTGGCTGGGGAAGACATCGCTAAGGTAGGTATAGATGTCGCTTTTTTAGCAGTTTTTGCAATTGTGGAGGTCAGACTTGCCATTTCTTTCAGAACCGATTTTTGGTCTCTTATTATCTCCTCTATCTTTCTCCAAATTCTCATCCAGTGGCACTTGCCACGTTTTCTCTGAGGAGCTTTCTTAGACCTTTATTTTGCTCCTTTATTGGTCCTCTCTACACTCTCAATAAGTTCCAATTAATACTAGGTTCTAAATTTCCAAAGTACTGTAGTAGGCTACTATAAAGTTTCCAGCAATTAACAATCACTAATTATATAATTATATAATTCTCCTCCAAATAGGTAGACAAAATATCAATACAAATCAATTAATCACTTAATAAAATCTAAATTCAATCTTAGAAAAGAGTAAGTAATATATGTAAATTGTTAAAGGCTAGCAATACAAGTAATTATTTTAAGTTAATAAATTCTAATTTCAGATCCTAATGGATAGTATTGATATAGATAAATACAGATAGATATTCTAAATTGTATAAGTTGGCCACAATAAGTTAATGAACTAATAAATTCTAAGTTCAGATCTTAATAAAAGTTGGATATAAATAGATATAATAGATATAAATAAGTATAAATAGGTATAAATAGATTACAATAAATATAAATAAATATAAAATCCTATATAATAATTTAATTAGTAGGATACAAATCCAACCCTTTTTTTTCCCCTTAACTAGTAATAATTATAGAAATCTAAATTCTCATATATAATCAACCTTTTTTTTTTGTATATATCTATAAAATGGCTTAACAGGTCTAATTAATATTAATTATAAAATTATAAAGTTAGAGAGAAAAACAGAGTTCACTTATTAATATCACAGATACTCAAGAGAAGGATAGGAAAGATATAAACATATAAATATGTGGGTATAAGTATATTGTTTTATAGTATTTATAGTATTTACGGAGTTTTAGAGTATAAATAGGAGATCTTCAATTTCCCACTTTGCTGGGCTCCAACCAAACTCGATGGTAATAGTCTCTGCCAGAGCGTCTTCTTGTTCAACCGCTGCTGTTCCACTCTTCCGATTCAATGGAAGCACTTCCTGTTTGCTGAAAGCCTCAAACAGCTAATCACTATATTTCTTCTGCTTTCTTCCACTCAATCCCAATACCAAAAGCCAGCCACACCAATGGTCTTTCCTTTTTCTTTTACTCTCTCACCACACCGCACTCTCCAAAGCTCCTTACAGACGCAATCCACTCCCCCCGTTTTCTCGTCTGCTCTTCGGCTTGTCAGATCGCCGGGAGTACAAGCTGCTCCACCCTCTCCGTCTCTGCCTCTTGCTGCTCCGAGCACTCCTCTCCCGACACCACCGATCCCCTCTCTACCGCACGATCGTAGGTATAGGGAAATAGGCTTAAATCTGTCACCGCACCTCCGATCTTCTTTTTAGCTTCCCGTCTTTGTTGGCTATTGCTGCTTCGCGCCCGCCATCAATGGCCGGCTCATTATGTTTTTATTATCATATTTTTCAAAGTTTCCCAAGCTTCTTGAGGTTTTTTTCCCTTTAAGATTTTCATCCATGGGATCCTCCCTGAGTTTGTTAAAATCAGCTCTTTGAAAGTCTAAGACTCTGGTTTGAATTTTAATGTGACATGGTCATTTTCCCCCAAACTTCCTGCAACTTCAATCCCCTCTATCACTTCTTCTCTGTTAGTAAGAATAAGGTCCAGTATAGCTGTCCCTCTAATTGCCTCCTCTACCTTTTGGGTATCACGGTTGTCCCACTTGTTGCAGTGTTTGTGTCCCAGTTAATGTCAGGGTAGTTAAAGCCCCCCATTACTACTCTGTTTCTTACATACATTTGTTAACTGATTAGCAAAAAAGGTCACCTATTTCTTCTGCTTGGTTGCGTGGCCTACAGTATACACATATGGCAATGTCATTCTTTTTTCCTTTTATGTTGATCCATAAGCATTCTAGTGTAAGGTCCCAGAAGTTTTCCCAAGCCACTGAGATGCCAAAGAGAATGAGATTCGAGACGAGGCTTGCAAAAAATAACAGCTTTTATTTTTGGCCAAAGCTAAAAGAACTGGGTGACAAACTATTTCCAAAATGTAGGCAAAAACATATAAGGAATAGCCACATCCCTGCGAGAATGGCTGAGAGTATTATATACATTTTACTCTATTAGAGACAAAGTTAGCCAATCAGAGACAAAGGTTCGTAACCAAAGTGGGTCTTTATCTTCAAAGGTTTCTTTTTTCAGGCCCCTGTCTCTGCCTACTTTATTTATGGTGCATCCCTATAGCCCTGTGTCGGGGTGGGGAGAGTGGGTGTGTTCCCCTCCCTGGCCAAGTTGTTTATTCAGCAGAATGTTTTCAGGTAGCACCCTGCTGTAGTACTATCTATGAGGCAGGAAATTCCCCACCCTGTTTCCTTTATCTATGGGGCCTTTTATTCCTGGGTAATAATTTCTTTTATATTTTCAAGAATGTGCCTAGCTTTGAAGCAAAGAACTGAAGTGAGACACAGAAGCGAGATAACAAGTTTTGCACTAATGCCAACCAGTATCAAGGTTACAATTTACTAAGCTAGAATTAGTTCCTAACAACTAATTTCTGACAGTATACAATAATATAAGTAGGAGCCAATAACAAAGCTCAATTCATAACAAATGATTTCTAGCAGTATATCATATCAGAAGCAAACAGCAAATATTAGTAACCTAAGCTTATTAGTAACCTATGACTATCACTAAGTGTTGTATCTTATGGTTCTTGATGAATACATTTTTTTTCTTTTATGTACACTGAGAGCATATGCACCAAAAACAAATTCCTTGTGTGTCCAATCACACTTGGCCAATAAAGAATTCTATTCTAACATTGGTTTGATCATTATGCTCCTTCATTAATATCCTTGGTTTTGTGTATGGCTGGCCTTACTGTCTCCTCTTGTGGTTGCCTTGTTGAGGTGAAATGGAACCTTGGAAAGTTTTACTTAAACTATAGTTGCACTTTGTAGCAGAGTGGGAATTGAAGGTCAGTGAGAAGGTGCATCCTCTGTCTCCCAGAAAGAACACATCAAGTTGTAGCATGATGGGCTTAGTGATTTAGGAGAGAAAAAGCATCTTGAAGGATGTTCCTCTCTTCCTTCTAGGAAAAAATTGTTTATTTCTACAGAAATAAGAAATATATTTGTGCCTGCAGGGACTACGAATTACAAGGTGTCTCTTACAGGAAGGCCATCTTGGCATGTCTGCTCTCCACCCATCATCAACCAATCAACCAGAACATAGTGGGTTATTGGGTTGTGTATAAAGTCTTCTTTGGTGGGGGGGTTAATATATATATGAGATTAATTGGATTGTAAAATCAGTTTATGTGGTGCAGTATTGGACCAGGCCTGGGGACATCCAGGTTCAATTTTCCATTCAAATATGGAGCCTGTCCCTTTGCCAAATCTAACTTAAGATCATGTTGTATGGATAACCTAAGGAGTAATCTCAGCTAGCCCCTATGGAAGGCCACAAAGAAAATGTGGGATATACCATAGGTTATTAAACAGGCCTTTAAAGAACAAGTCAATCTGACATGCCTAGAGGGAATTACCTGATTCCTGAGAGCCAATAAAAGAAAAGAAGGGAGTTTTAATAGTTAGGGTGGGAAGAGTTTTAGTGTCCTTTGAGCAGGGTTGCCAATGAGATGGTTTTAAAACTAGATCTGGATATTTTTTCAATCCCCGTCTGCGTTTCTAGTTTTCTTTTATTTCAAAATTTATTAAAACCCAAGGTTTTTTTATATATTACATTACATTGTATGTGTATGTGATGTCTTGCTTTATGACTGCATCACTTAGCTAACAAAATTCCAGTCCCAATTTTGGTCAAAAGTTGGGATTACTTATAACTTTATGTTGTACCTGGCAATAAGTAGGTAAAAATAATTTAGTTTAAAACTGATGTATTATATTTCTTGTTATCTGGGTTTTTTTTTTTTTAAAGAAATTCCTCTGGCAACCTTGCTTTTGAGGAGACAGTTGGCTGGAGTTCTGGATGAGGAAATTACCTCAGACAAGGCTGGAAATTCAGATGTGGTTATATTTAGAATAGTGTTAGGGATTTTTTTAAAAAAACTATGTGCTACAGGTGAATCTTATATTCTTTTGGCACCTTTAAGAAAGTTTTTGGAATTTTATAATACAACAATTGGAAGTGATGGGTTTTGGGTCTCAATTTACAAGGGAAGTTCAAGCCATCTATTCTAAACAGTCGGCAAGGTTACTGTTTAATGGATCACTATCAGATGAGATACAGATTTATAAAGGTACCAGACAAGGATGCCCTCTTTCACTGCTGCTTTTCATTTTAATACTTGAACCACTTCTTATAATGATTAGGCGGGATTCGGAAATTAAGGGCTTAAAAGTTAAAGGGGAAGAATATAAACTCCAAGCTTTCGCCGATGATTTGGTTTTCATATTAGAAGATCCCCTTATTACGGGACCAAAATTACTTACTAAATTAGATGAATACGGGAAGGTAGCGGGATTAAAAATCAATAAGGACAAAACCAAAATGTTAACAAAAAAATTGTCAGGTGCCCAAAAGGAACAGATCCAAAGTATTATGGGAATTAATTGTGTCAAAAAAACTTAAATACTTAGGTATTTGGCTTACAAATAGATGTTCTTCTATCAAAGAGCTCAATTATTCCAAATTATTAATAGATACAGCAAATGAAGTGGAAAGATGGCGGCATATTCAGATCTCATTTTTGGGTAGAATTGCCGCGATAAAAGCCCATGTTTTACCAAAATGGATCTTTTTATTCCAAACGGCTCCTGCAAGATTGGATAAAAACTTTTTTAGGAAATTAGATCAAATTCTAAGCAAATTTATTTGGCAGAGTAAAAAACCCCTTATAAAAAGAAAAATGCTGCAAGAGCACAAAACAAGGGGTGGGTTGGGGCTCCCTATGTGGGAGCTTTATTACCAAGCTTCATCCCTGGTTTGGATAAAAGATTGGGTGATCCTCTCAAGAAAGCGCATTTTGGCAATTGAAGGATATGATTTGCAGCAGGGATGGCATTCCTTCTTGTGGTCTCAGAAAGACAAACAATCCAAACATTTTACTAATCATTATATTAGAGGAATTTTATTAAGAGTTTGGGAAACGGTGAAGAAGCAAGTTTACACACAGATTCCTAAGTGGGTGTCTCCATTAGAGGCATTGATCCTTCCGACTGTGCACAATATAAAAAGGAACTGGGTTTATGGTGACTTGTTGGATGAAGTCGGGAGACTTAGACCTAGAGCCGATCTCCAAACTAGAGGATTAGACATAGACTGGTGGTCCTATGTGAAAATTCAAACTAGATTTGCTAGGGATAAACAGGAACATGGTATTTCCCTTCATTTACAAACGTTTGACAAGCTTCTCCTAGGTGGCCGAAGGAAATTTATTTCCAACGTTTACAATCTTCTTCTGTCCAATTTTATGGTGGATGAGATTGTAAAGGACACAATGATTGCCTGGGGGAGAAATATTGGAACAACAATTCAGCTTGATGCATGGCAAAATGTATGGAACAAAACTATGAAACTGACCCTTTCTTCCCCGTTCAAAGAAAACTTTTATAAAATGATCTACCGTTGGTACCTCCCCCCCACCAGAATCGCTAAGATGTTCCCAGGATCTTCTGATAGATGTTGGAAATGTGGGTCGGCCAAGGGTACTTTCTTCCATCAGTGGTGGATTTGTCTGTCAGCTAGATGCTATTGGGGGAAAATACAGCAGTGGCTGTTGGAAATAACAGGTGTGAGCTTCCCTCTACACCCAGACCTCTACTTACTTGGAATAAGACCGGACTACATTGATAAGAAGGATTGGTATATATTTGTCCATGTCTCAACAGCGGCGAGAATGGCATTTGCTCAACTGTGGAAAGATGCAGACATGCCCCCTGACCATCTGATAATAAACAAGATTCTTCGATGTGCTGAGATGGACAGGCTAACGTATATCTTAAAAGACAAGAAAGATTCAGTATATAATAGAAGTTGGGACAGATGTTTTGTTTGGCTCAAAAGAAGATTAAACTTAGGAGAAGGGTGATAAGATCGTCTAATTAGATTAACTAGATATTTACTAGGCTTTATAACTCTTTATAATTTTGATAAAAACAGACCAATTGTTTTGTAGTTAGTTAAAAGAACTTGATTGTATTGAAATGTTTGGCTAGGATGATATTAGTTAATATTAATTGGAGAGTGAGCTTAACTCTCGGTTAGTCATGTTTGTTGTTTGGTTTTAGTCCTGTGTTTATGTGTTTTTATATTTCGCTTCCTATATTGCTTTTCAACCATTATTGTGTGTTAATTTTATTGTAAATATTTAATAAAGATTATTTTTTTAAAAAAAAAAAGTAAGTTTAAAAAAAAAATCCTAGAGTTAATTAATGGCCTACTAGCACCTGCCTCAGCTTGGTCGGCTACTGACACCAATTTTGTTGTTGTTTGGTTTCCTTTTTTGTAGTTAGACAGACCCAGGAAGGATGAGGATTTCCTCTTCAGTTGTTTCCTACAATTTTGTGATGAGAAAAATAAGGTCCCATACGTAGGCAAGAAAAACCAAATGCACAGGTATAGAATAGATGGTATCTGGCTCTAGTTGGTACCTAGATCTTTCTCAACTGTGAGAAAAATCTAGGAATCCTAGTGAACAACCATTTAAGTATGACCCAACAGTGTGCTGCAGCTGCCAAAAAACCCAATTTAGTCCTGGATTGCAATAACAGAGGGATAGCATCAAGATTATTTGAAATGATAGATGTGTATGTACTGTGCATTATGGATAAAAAATGCTACAGATAGCAAACGCTACCACCAATAAATGCATCAATGGAATAGCTAACATCTCATTTTGTTAGCATAAACTGTCATCAAAAATAGTTCAAGACACATCTAAAACTAGTGTATTTTGAAATGGAAAGTAATAAATATCTTATGCCTGCTTAATATATTTTGAGTATAATACTGGGGACATCTTTATGTCCTTGTAATTTCTTTTCACCCAACTCATCCTTCTAAAACAGCGGTCCCCAACATTTTTGGTTTCATGGAAGACAATTTTTCCATGGACCAGAAGAGGAAGGAACGTGAAACCTAGATCCTGCGCATTCGCAGTTTCACTCACCTAGCTGCATGGCCTACTTTCTAACAAGCCATGGATTGGTACCAGGCTATGGCCCAGGGGTTGGGAACCCCTGTTCTAAAACATTTTGTTTGTTTTACTGTTTTCATTGTGTCTACACAGTATACTTTTCCAATTGTGATACATCACCAAGACCTTTGGAGGAGAATGACAAAACTGTTGCAGCTGGCTGAGAGCAGTTTACATTGTTCTTTGCAGATAAAGTCTGTCTTAATTTCAACTGCAATGTTGGAGGGCACAAGAAAATAATCTCAGCAACTTTTCTTGTTTCCTTACATTCATTTCAAAGGGCAAATAAATTGTGCAAAGAAATGAGGGACATCACCTACTGAAGAATGATAAAGGTGAATTAATATATATAATAGAAAAAGTAAGTTACGGCCTTGAAAAAAATTCTTGTCATGCTAAAAATTGTCTCCTTCTTTGACCAGAAGAACCCAGAAGAGTGTTAGCTGTTTAGACCTGATATTAAAAAAGAAGGCTTAGAATATGGTATTCTAAAGTCATTAAATGTTTAGAGTTTTTTAAAATAAAAAATCTGATTAATATTTTGTCTATTATTTAAAATTAGTATACTTAGTCATCATAGGAAAAGACAAAAATATTTACTCTATTATAAAAATATACATATTGTTTAAAATATAATCACTTTGGTGATAAAGGTGAAATCATCCAAAATAGCTACCGGGCAAAGATTCATTATTGCTATGTATGTATGTACGGTATGTCTGTCTGTCTGTATGTATGTATGTATGCATGCTGTATTTGACTTCAATATATACATACATAGTAACAATAACAGAGTTGGAAGGGACCTTGGAGATCATTTAGTCCAATCCCCTGCTCACGCAGGAGACCTGTACTAGGAATTCAAACCACCAAACTGTCAACCTTTCTGATCGACAAGCTCAGTGTCTTAGCCACTGAGCCACCTAGTCAGGCTGATATCCCTGATGCATCCACCACATCCACACCAGATGTGGGTTCCTCCCGGTTTGGCCCGGTTCTGCCGAGCCGGTAGCAGTAACAATATGACATAATGAACCGGTTCTGGGCCCCCCCGCCCCCCTGCCCACCTTATTCTTACCTTTTATTTGGCCCATCCCCAATCTATTGCTGCCTCCTAAGTCCCAGCTGATTGGCTAGAGGGGAAAAAATTGTTTAAATTCTTGCTGCGGGGCTTCAAAGGGCCACCCTACAGCTGATCAGTGTTAAAAGAAAACAAATGAGTAGACCAGTGGTTCCCAAAGTGGGCGGTACCGCCCCCTGGGTGGCGTTGGGATGCCTTGGGGGGGCGGTAAGAGGCAAGGGGGGCAGCAGGGGGGCACTAGAGGCAAAAGGGGGCAGCAGGGGAGCGCTAAATGGCAAGAAGGGTGGCCCCCACCCTTTGGCCTGTGCAGTTACCTCCTTGCAAGCAAGCAGCAAGAAAAAACAACTCCTTTCAGCTTCAGCATAGGCTAATTAGCCCGTTGAGTAGATCGGCCTCCCGACTCTCAGCTGATTTGCTCTCAGCTTTTTGCGCAGGGCTCTGCTGCTTGCTGCAAAGAGCTAAATTGCTGGAGCAGATTTTTTTTTCTCCTTGTGTAAATCAAGCTGAAAACAAAACTGAAAGTAAAGTAGGCTGTTGGCTTTGCTGTTTGCTGCAACGTTGGAAAATTAGGTAGAGGCAGATTTCTTTTCTTTTTCCTCACCAAAAAAGGTAGGTGCAAATAATGGGAAATTTAGGGCAAAAGAGGAGAGTTCAAGATTTTAAAACACAAAAGAAAAAAAAGCTCTATTTAACTAGGGAATTGTAATAATTGAGATACTATTAATTGTATATTGTGTTGAAAGCAGAAATGGTTAAGTTGTGGTTTGGAGGAATATATGTGGGAAATTATTTGGTTTATTATTATTGGTAAATATAATTAATTGATTTGTAAGAAATTGGATTGCATGGAAATAATAGGAATATTCATGTTCATATTGATTAATATAAAAAAAAGATAGTTATATAACTAATTGATTTATATTAAAATGTTGAATTTGTATTAAACAACTGTAATATTACATAATTAACCAATGTGAGGATGGATATAAAAATAGATGACAATGGGAAGGAGTATAATATAGAATAGAAGGGGAAAATTGAATTTGATTAAGATTAGAGATGAGGAGGAAGGGTAATATTGTTTTTTTAAAAAAATAGATGAGGAATAAATATGGCAAAAAGGAAATATAGAAATTGTAAATTTAATTGAAATGACTAAACACTGTTTAAATTTGTGAACCGGCCAAATACTCTGTTCAAAGAAATACATTGTATGTTTGTATGTGTGTTTCTAATTATTGCTATTTATTCATATTTGTTCTCTTTTATTCTTTAAAGTTTAACAATTCATTTTTTATCTTAATATCTTTATATTTGTTTGGGGTTGCCTTTCTTCCATTTCATCTTTTTTATTGTACAGCAATCTTTCTCCTCAAATCTATCACCTCTCTCTTTTTTTTCCTTCTTACTTTCTCCTTCCCCCCTTCTTCTCCTCCCTACTTTCTCTTCCTTTCTCCTTCTCCTCCTCTCTTCCTCCCTCTCTTACCCTCACTCCTACTCTAATTTCCCTTCCCTTCCTTCCTCCCTTCTCTTCCTTCCCTCTCTCTCCTTCCTTCTTCCATCTCTCTTCTCCTTCCTTCATCCCTCTCTATTTCTGTATTCATTTTCAATTTTATATTTTCCACTATGGAGTCCCCAGTCTTTCTTTCATATATCAAGTATATTTCTCAAAATTTCCCCTCATCTTTTTAATTATTAGTAGTATATTTCATCTTATTCCATTTTTTCTATTGAATCCAGTGTAATCATCTTTATCTTTGTTTTCAATTATTTCCTTTTCAATATTATCTCCTTGTTTCTCTTGCTTCTCATTCATCTTTTCTTTCTTTTTTTTTTTGCAAGCTAACCAATTCTCTGCTTATTTATTTCCCTTAAATGCCTCCCTTACTTTTTGAAACATCTCCCTTAGTGTCTCATATTCATCCTCCCAATTCTCCATATTTTCAATTTTAAAAGGCTAGGATTTTTAAGCTTATTCTTTTCATTTACATATGTGGGGGGGGATGCTTTTCAAGGAGCCACAAGGGGGGCTGAGAGCAGAGTCATTCTGACAGTGTCTTTTAAAATTGTTTGGAAGACCCATTTTTTCCCTAACAATAATGGTTTGTATACTTTGGAATAAAACATATACCTGGAAAAAGTACTTGCAAAACTTGGACAGAAGGAAAAGAAAGGCAGAACTGGACTCATTATCAGTAGCTAGTTAGTTCATTGTTATCAGTGACTCCCACTGATTCTAAACTCATTTTAAGACTGGGATTGGTGACTACTCAGGGGTGAAATGCTCCCGGTTCGGACCGGCTCTGACGAGCCAAGCTCTGACGATCCCAGCTGAGTTGCCTGCTAATCAGGCAACTCAGGTTGGATCGCCAGAGCCATGTAAAAGAAAAAAACTTTTTCTTTTACTGGTGAGCAATACAAGTGGTGAGCCAGTTGTGTTGTGTTGTGTTTTGTAGGTTACAAAAGGGCAAAGAAGTGACATTGACTTGGCCACACCCACCTGACCAACAAGCCACGCCCTCCCAGTCACCTTACCACCAAGCCCCACCCACTAATTAAGCCACGCTCACAGAACCGGTAGTAAAAAATTTTAGAACCCACCCCTGATCCACACATAATACTCCTGGTATCATTGCCAGCCTGATTTAAAATGCAGATGCTCCATTCCCTTCATCACTTTATTTTTACTTTCTTTTAACTAAAATTTATTTTTAAATAGACAAAAAAGCATCCAGACTTTGCTGTATAACAACATGCAATTATTATTCTATTGCAGCTGATCTCCTCTATCTTCAAATCACTTCCATGCCCCTAATCATTGAACCTTGAAAAATTAAAAGGATACTTATTTCAGATCAGCTCTACTATGCACTTCCTTTTTTAAAATGTCATTAGGTATCCTGAATAAGTCAACTCCTTTACTTCATCCCTAATTAAAAAACAATTAGTGAAAAAGATAATGGGAACATTGAGAAAGGTGATAGTGGTACACAGTGCAAATACTTAATTCGTATATAAGGAATATTTTTCTGCACACAGATGGCTAAGTTCATACAATATACTAAATTCTTAACTAACTAAACTACAAATACGTGCTGTGTTCACCCAAATGACTATACTCAAATGTGGCTTAATACGATGGCCTGATTCAAACAAAACAGTGATGATGATTGGTTCCTATTTTATGTTGAATTCAAATTATTTTATTTCATGTTACCTTAATTTAGCAAGTTGTGCTAACCAAACCTTACAGTACTGACAGGAAACCTGCAGAAAGAAATGCTTTGAAATAGTTCAGTTTAATTAATTAATTTAATTTAATTAATTAAATTTATATCCCACCCCTCTCCAAAGACTCAGGGCGGCTCACAATACATTTATAAAATCACTATAAAAAGACATTGAAAAATTAAAAACACTAAAAACATTAAAAACTCATTCACACCATTCATGGCTGGATCTTGCCAGATCACAAGAGCGAGATCAACGGCCCCAGGCCTGCCGGAAAAGCTAGGTCTTCACCGCTTTTTGGAAGGCCAATAGGGTGGGGATGGTCTGGACCTCAAGAGGTAACTGGTTCCAGAGAGCTGGGGCAGCCACAGAGAAGGCCCTCCCCCGCGGGCTCACCAGCCGACATTGTTTAGCTGACGGGACCTGGAGGAGACCAACTCTGTGGGATCTTACCAGTCACTGGGAGCTATGCGGCAGAAGGCGGTCTCGAAGATAACCTGGCCCTGAGCCATGTAGGGCTTTAAAGGTAATAACCAACACCTTGAATTGTGACCGGTAAATAGGGAGCCAGTGCAGCTCGCAGAGAATTGGTGTAATGTGGGTGTACCTAGGTGCACACACGACAGCTCGCATGGCTGTGTTCTGGACCAACTGTAGTCTCCGAAGTTGATCTTTGAAATGGATTAGTTCATCTACTGAACTAGTTGTCAGGGTTCCGACCGATGCCCTAATAAAATCAGAAGCCTCAAGCAAAGTTTCAAGAAAAATCCAGTTGTTTATTAGGAGCATCATGTCAGCTCTGACCCCACTCAGTTTGCACCCTGCCTCTGACCCTGTTTCCCCCACCCACCCACGCCCCAAGATCATCAGTCACATTCCCCAACGAAGCAATTTTGTGGGTCATAGAAGTCATTCCCTCCAGCCATTACTGTTTTCTGTGGAGATGGCCTTGACTTTGTCCAGCTAGGATGTATATTGTTTCAACTGAGGTGCAAATTCCTCTATGCAGCTGCAAGGCTCAATTCCCCATCACCCTGCCTATGGCAACTCAGGAGCAGGCTAGAGAAGCTTTGCGAGTTGACACTAGTCTAATCACAGACAATAGAAATGGAGTAAGCAGAATAATCATTGTCTAGAGTTGGGCTTCATGCAGACAATGTCAGTGCCAGGGATTTACAAGCAATGGTCATAATATTTACTAGGACTGCAGATTATTATTGGGCAAGCCGTATCTTTTTCATATAACTTTGGAGCAAAAGTAGCATCAGTAAAAGATTCAACACATTGTCAAATCCCAGCCTCCAAATTAGTTTTCAAAACAAGAGAAAAAAGTCTTTGTGAAATAATATGAAAAAATATATAAATACTTAAAGGTAACTCACTTGTTCATGTAATTGGCTATCTGCACCCTGCTCAGAGATATCTTCACAGCCAGAATTCTTGTGAATAGGAATATTTACATCTCCCACCGAAAAGACTGGAAAGAGAGGCCTGAGAAAATGGAACTCACTACTTAAGGATCCACCAGTCAAACGAACATCATAACGATAAGTCTTTGAAAGAGATCCGGTCTGTGGATCAGCACAGTTTTCTGGAATATCAGAATTGGCAGGTGGGAAGGGAGGATGAGTAGTAGGAAATTGGCTTTGGGGGTCCTTCTTGAACACTTTGACCACAATAAACACAACAATACAGACCAGGAACACAAAGGAGACTGCAGCCAAGCAGATCACCAAATACTTGGTCAAGGTTTTATCTTCTTCCGGTTCTTGCACACTGACATCCACCCTCCTTAGGAAGGGATCCGAAAAGCCATCCACAAGAAGAACATTAAGCAATGCTGTGCTGGTCTGTGGAGGGAGACCGTTGTCTCTGACCAGTATCACAAGCCTCTGCTTGTTTGTGTCTCGCTCATTCAGGGCTCTCCTCGTTTTCACTTCCCCATTCTGTACTCCTATGCTGAAAAGGGCTGGATCCGTGGCCTTCAGCAATTCATAGGAAAGCCAAGAGTTTTGGCCAGAATCTGCGTCCACTGCAACCACCTTGGTGACCAGATAGCCAGCCTCGGCTGACTTGGGAAGCAGCTCATTGCATGGGGATGTGTTGTTCTGGAGGGGATACAGGAAGAAGGGAGCGTTGTCGTTCTCATCTATGATGTGGATTCGAACAATCACTTCTGAGCTCAAGGAAGGAGAACCACCATCAGATGCCCTCACAGTAATACTGAAGCCTCTTATCTGTTCATAGTCCAGGGATCGGAGGGCATACATGTTTCCAGTTTCAGAGTTAACTGAGATGTAAGGGGTCACCAGGCCATCACCCTTCCCAGGCACAACTAAGTAATTCACTTTAGCATTCAGCGTTGTGTCCAGATCCAGAGCGTGGACTGAGCCAATGAGGAAGCCTGGAATATTATTCTCCCTAATCTGCATATCATATGAAGACTTTTCAAAAAGGGGAGGATTATCATTGACATCAGAGATCTGAACATTAATCAATCTTGTTGAAGTGAGCCTAGGAGATCCCCAGTCAATGGCAGTGATGGTGATGTTGTACTCAGAGACTCTTTCTCTATCTAGGGGACTTTGGAGCACAAGCTGATAAAAGTTGTTTGTGGTGGCTTTCAACACAAAAGGGAGATTCATCTCTATGGAGCAGACCATTTTGCTGTTGTCTCCAGAGTCTTGGTCTTTAAGACTGAAGAGGGCCACCACCTTCTCCAAAGCTGAATCCTCCTTTAAGCTGCTGGTCAGAGATAGGATGGACACTTCTGGGGCATTGTCATTGACATCTTCAACCTCTATAAGTATGTTGCAGTGCCCCGAAAGTCCTCCTCCATCTGTTGCTCTGATATTTATGCTATAACTCCTTTCTTTTTCATAATCAATCTGTCCCATAAGAGTGATTTCTCCAGATCTTTCATTTAAAAGGAACAAACTGTTTATTCTTTCAGGTGTTCTATGGAATGAGTAGGTGACTTGTGCATTTAAACCCAAATCAAGATCTGTAGCTTCCACTTTAGCCACCGCAGTGCCTGTAGGAAGGTTTTCCTTTATTTTTACCTTATATTCAGATTGGAAAAATTGAGGAGGGTTATCATTTATGTCCAGAATATCAATGTTAATTTGAACAGTGCCTGTGTTCTGTGGTACCCCACCATCAACAGCCATTAGGGTGATATTGAGATGTGGCACCTTTTCTCTATCTAGTGATCTCTTTAGAACAAGATCCACATTGTTAATTCCGTCTTTGTTCCTTTGCACATGAAGCCAAAAATATTCATTAGTGCTGAGTGTATAATTTTGGATGCTGTTTTCTCCTAGATCCTTATCATCTGCAGATTCTAAGGGAAGTGCCATATTTGTAGGAACATTCTCAGGAATTTTTATCTCAAATTCATTTTTAGAGAATTTGGGAGCATTGTCATTTATGTCTTCTATTACTATTTCAATATTGTATGATTCCAAAGGGTTGTCAAGCACAATTTGAGATGTAAGTATGCAAGGATCTGTCTGGCTACACAGAATGTCCCGGTCTACTTTATCATTTATCAATATATCCCCAGTATGAATATCAAGGGAGAAATACTGCTTAGTGCTTTCAGAAATGAGATGGGCTCTGCGATCAATGAATTCCTGTTCTTCCAGTTTCAAATCCTTCAACACATTAGCCACTTTAGAACCACTTTTGGTTTCTTCAGGTGAAGAATAGTAGATTGAAATACATAATGCTCTAGGAAGACAAAGCAACCAAAAAAGATACATACCTTGTTTACTCCTAATGCATTGTTCCATGATTCAGGACTCTCCTTAATTCTTGAACAGAATATAAATCTCCTTACTTTCATCCAGTTTTTGTCTCTTACAAAGAACTAATTTCCTGCTGCTTTACCTCGCAGCTTTCATCTTTTCATTGGTTAAAATCTTCTTGTCTTCTTGCAGAACCCTAGTCGTAATTTTTTGTTTTTTTCGGCTCACACCAAAATTCCGAGTTCCCAGTAATATGTTTGCCTATTCTGCCATCATGTGGCTGTCTGAGGAATCCGCTCTTCTAAAGGCAGTAAAAGCCTTTACTGTTAAAGGCAATAAATCGTAGTTTTGAAGACTCTCTACCTGTTCAAAATATGAAGATTCCACAGGAAATGATGGCTCTTAAGGTTGGTGAGATTCCAGTTACCTAATCCACAAAAAATATTATTGTTCAACAGCACATTGAGAGAAGGGGATACAACTCTAGCATTGCAATATAATTTTCCCTGAAGGTGCCCAGAAATAAATTGTTTAAATTATATCAGAACAGAACAATAAGAGGAAAGGATCTATGTTAATTATCTCCATTTAGATTTAACTAATTTCAGTCACAGAAAAATATGAATAAAATCCACTCAGTATGTAACTGTAGGGAATCCTTATTAAATTGTATTAGATTTTTAATGTTAAAAAAAGTATTGGACCTGGCTAAATAATTTATTTTCCTTTACATGACGATAAACATATTAGGAGTGAATTGAAGTTGATAGCTTCAACTTGGTAGATGGAAATATTTATTTATACTGAAAAGCAAAGATCTAAGATTTTGCCATCCACTAGAATGCGGAGGAAGGCTGTTGATAAAACCAAAGTCTGATGTCACTCTAATGATAATGCAATTTTCTAGGAAATGTATATATTATGATGTACTGACCTTTCTTTATCTACACAACAGAATAACACAGTTGGAAGGGACGTTGGAAGTCTTCTAGTCCATCCCCTGCTGAAGCAGGAAGTATCATTTCAGAAAAATGGGTGTCCAATTTCTTCATAAAAACCTCCAGTGTTAGAGCACCCACAATTTCTGTAGGTAAGTTGTTTCACTGATTAGTTTTTCTGTCAGAAATTTCTCCTTAGTTTCTAGGTTGGTTTCTCTCCTTGATTAGATTCCATCCATTGCTTCTTGTCCTGCTTTCTGGTGCTTTGGAGAATAACTTGACTCTCTCTTCTTTGTGGCAGCCAGGGGTGGGTTCTAAAATTTTTTACTACCGGTTCGGTGGGTGTGGCTATATGGGGGGGCGTGACTGATTGTGCGTGGCCAACATGATGTCACTCACGCACTCAGTCACATGACCCCCCCAAGCCACGCCCACCGAAAAGGTGGCTAAAATTTTTGGGACTTTTTGAAACTTTTTTTTGACACTCCGGCCCCATATCCAGGTCGGGACGCATGGGGTGGCAGTGGTCGTCTCGGCTTTCCCTCCATTGCCCTTCCTGGCCGAAAAGCGCCCCTTCTCGCCTCTGACGGGCCTTTCTTGTGGTTGCAGCCAGAGCAACCCACTCCGCCACCTCAGGGCAGCAGACTCAGTTGTAGCCCAGATGAGCCAAGGAACTGCAGGGAGCCTCCCGCGTGTTGCATCGCCTCCCAGCCTTTCCCCCCGCACCTCCGCACCACTTTCGGGGACCCAGCTTACTGGGCTATCCCCATCCCTGTCGCGGCTCCAACAGCGGCTGCTTCAGGAGACGGTGGTGGCACGGAGGCACGGGTGAAGGCTGGGAGGGGGATGCAACATGCAGAGGGCCAAGTCCACTCCCCTTCACCTCCCCACACTTGTTTAACCATTCTAGAGAGCTCAGGCTACGCCTCCCTCCGACCCAGCCGCCTTCCTTGCTGGTGTCGCTCCTGAGCGAACTCTTCTGTCCTCGGCTGTTGCGAAGAAGCGGCAGCTCTGGGTGCGCCACGCCTGCTTCATTCTCTTTGAGAGCCGCTTTGCACCTTGTTTGCAAAGCATCTCTCAAAGAGAAAGAAGTGGGCATAGCGCACTCAGAGCTGCCGCTTCTTCGCAACAGCCGAGGACTTCTTCCGCTTGGCACTCCAAGCTGTGGGGAGTGGGGGGCGGCTGCAACACTGTCAGCTTCGGTGGGCTCCTTCCCTTTCTTTTACCTCATCTAGGCGACTTTGTAATTAAAGGCTGCTCCGCGCCTTTTGATCCTTCTCCAGCGTGGAGAAAAGTGAGCCTGTGCGAAGAGACTGAGCCTGCTGCTGAACGTGGAAGCCGAGAGGCTTCTTTTCCACCCAGCCACTGGCACACAGCGCCGGAAAGACCTCCGGTCGCTGCCGCCATCTTCGCGCATGCGCAGCTTTCTTCTCACCGGCTGAAGGACTTTTCGGGACCCTGCGGCCAGGCGGCTGAGAGGCTTCTTTGCTCTGGTCAGCTTCAGGTGGGTGAGCAAGCAGTGACGGGGAACTGGTTCAGGGGCGTGGCCTGGCTGCCGTTACTACCAGTTTGGAGAACTACTTCCTAAAGTTACTACCTATTCGGTAGAACCGGGCCGAACCGGGAGCAACCCCACCACTGGTGGCAGCCCTTAGAAATTGGAACACTTCTATCCTATCACCCCTACTCCTATTCCCTACACCCCTACTCCCTACTCTTTCATTAAACTAGATATACTCAATTCCCACAACCATTCTTCGTATGTTTTAGCCTCCAGTACCCTAATCATCTTCTGTTGTTCTTCTTTGCACTTCTTCTAAAGTCTCAACACTTTTTTTATATTGTGGTGACCAAAACTGAATGCAATATCTCAAGTGTGCTCTTACCAAAGCATTATAAAGTGGTATTAACACTTCACTTGGTCTTGATTCCAGCTTATCCTATCCTATCCTATCCTATCCTATCCTATCCTATCCTATCCTATCCTATCCTGTCCTGTTGCTCTGATAATGCAGCCTTAGAATTGCATTGGCTTTTTTGATGGCTGCAGCACACTGCTAGCTAATATTTAAGTGATTGTCCACTAGGTGTCCAAATGTCCTCTTGCAGTTACTACTATTGAGCCAGGTATCGCTATTCTATACCTGTGCATTGGTAGCACTGAATATGCAAAGTCTTCAGTTGTGTGACACCATTTGAATGATGGCACTAACAAGGAGTAGTGAGTTATGTAAGTCTGTTTTTCTATCGCATGTTAAAAGCAAATGGAAGATTTTGTTTAAAGCTGAAGATTTTACAAAGTGCTCGTTCAAAGTCCTTCTCTGAAGTGGTGGGGGACACCAGTTTACACACTGGGCTTTCATTTTGCTAGGCAAAAACTTTTCTGAGTTTTTTGGGCCAATATGTGCAGATTGTATTCATTCAGCTCTTTGTATAAGATGTATAAAGATGTTCATGTGATCACATCTAAAAGCTCTCGAATCATGATCAGTATACCCATATTGCCCACCTGTTTAAGAATGCCTGTGTATTTTCAAATAAAATATTGTAACATCATAACAACAATTATTAATATGAGAATAGCATTTGCAGGGAATCCAGCTTTAATTGGAACACCTGCATTCCCAATTTCATATCCCACAATATACTGACATTTAGATGCCTTTTTTCTATTTTAACCAGAAAATAATGTGAAATGGAATATATATCCTGACCATCAATGCACAAGTGAGGAAGAGAACATAGGAGGGATTCTTTCTAAAGTGAAAAGTTTTTTTATTCAAATCTTTAACTTTCCTTTCAGCTGCAGTTCTTTCCAGCCTTTCTGAGACTCAAAGAAACATATGAAAATTCTCTACCTTAAATAGGAAAGACGATTTTGACTTCTTCAAATGATGGGCAGAAATGAACATTACAAAAGACGACTACAGAAAAATAGTGAGAAAAAAACCCAAAGGAAAGTTTAAAAAAGTAAGCAAAACAAAAGAATTTATTCAGAAATAAATGCATAACAATACAGTCTATCCATGGACACAACTTTTTTAAAATTAACCATAGAAAAGCTGCTCCCTATGGCATCTTTAAATAATCAAATATTAGAAATTTAAGATAAAAAACTGTTCGAAAGGTTTAACATTATACTTACCTGAGACATCAGTTCATTTTCCTTGACATGAGTTTTGGTATCCTGAGAGTCTGTTGAATTCCTTGGATCCATTGAAAAAATAGAGAATATTGGCCTGAGAAATCTGAACTCACTATTTAAAGACCCACCAAACATACTTCATAATTGTAGGCCTGACAATATGTATCAGAAATATGATCTCCACAGTTTTCTTGCACATTTTGCTCCACAGAGAAATTCAATGCAGAATGAAAACTTCCTATGAACTTCCTTCACTTCTGAAACTTGGTTGTAATAAACACCATGACAGAAAGCAGAAAAATGAATGAGATGGTAACCAAACAGATAATCAAATACAGTGTTAGAGTATGATCTCCCTCCTGCGGGACATCACTCTTAGGATTATCCATAATTTTCATGTAAGAATCAGAGAAGCCGTCCACTAGAAGAATTCTTAGGGTCGCAAAGGCAGACTGAGGAGGATGCCCATTATCCCTAATTGCCGCAATAAGAGTGTGTTTGAAACTGTCTCGAATGTTCACTGACCTCATTCTGAGTCCCAACAGTGAAGAGACTCAGATCTGTGGCCTTCAGCAATTGATAGGAAAGCCAAGAATTCTGCCCTGAATTTCTGTCCACTGCCACCACTTTGGTGACTAAGTAGCCTGTCTCTGCTCCCCTGAGAACCAAATCATTTGATGGAGAAGTGCTGTTCTGAAGAGGGCAGAGGATGAAGGGGGCATTGTCGTTTTCATCCATGATAAGAACTCGGACCATTGTTTCTGAGCTCAAGGGAGGTGAGCCCTTGTCTACAGCCCTCACTATTAACTGGAAATCCTGTATATCCTCATAATCTATAGATCAAATGGCAAACAAGTTCCCAGTTTCAGAGTTGATGGAGATGAAAGATGATGCAGACTCTTCCCTGATCTTTCCAAACAAAAGAGAGTAGGTTACTTTGACATTCTGCTCTGCATCCAAATCAATTGCATGAATTAATCCAATGAGCAAACCTGGAATGTTATCTTCTCTCAAGTGGAAATCATAGAAAGATCTTTCAAATATTGGAGGGTTGTCATTGACATCTGAAATATAAATAGTAATAATTCTTATTGAAGTAAGACTGGGAGACCCTTGGTCAGTGGTTATGATGGTAATGTTATATTGTGACATTTATTCTCTGTCCAATGGCTTTTGAGTCACAAGCTGGTAATAATTGTTCTTTGTGGATTTTAGGATAAAGGGCAGGTTTGAATCAATGTTGCAAATAGTTCTGCTGTTGTCCGCAGAGTCTTGATCTCTGACACCAAAGAGGGCCACCACGATTCCTGGGGGAGAATCTTCTGGTATGGGATTAGTGACAGACGATAGGGTTATTTCTGGGGCATTGTCGTTCTCATCCTCAATGTCCACCTGGACTTTGCAGTAAGCAGATAGTCCCCCTCCATCTGTGGCTTTGATATTCAGTTCATATTTGCTATTTTCTTCATAATCAATTTTCCCTACAAGGGTAATTTCTCCAGTATGATTGTTTAAATTGAATGATCTGAGCACATTTCTTGGTACTTGGCTAAAAGTGTAAGTAATGTGAGCATAGACATCTTTATCACCATCACTGGCTGCAACTTTAGTGACCAATAAACCTGCCGGTGCACAGATTGTACACAGATTGTTCAAAATGAGGAACATTATCATTTGCATCTAAAATATCAATTATTATTTGCACTATACCAGTTCTCCTTGGGAACCCTCCATCCACTGCTTGTAGAATTAGGGTAATCTGAGGAATTGTCTCACAGTCTAATGCTTTCTCTAAAACCAGTTCTGCATATTTGCTACCATCAGTATGAGTTTACACTTCTAGTTTAAAGTGTTCATTAGGAGTAAGCGTATAATTCTGAACATCATTTTCTCCTTTGTCTAAATCTTTAGCCCTTTCCAAAGGGAATCTGGTCTTTGTTGGAATGTGTTCAGATATTTCAAAAAGGAACTCAGTTTTAGAGAATTTGGGAACGTTATCATTCACATCTTCTACTTCAACTTCAATTCCATGTTGCAGTAATGGATTTTCTACCACAATTTCAGAGAATAGAATACAGGGCTCATTCTGACCACACAGAACCTCTCTGTCGATTGTATCCTTTAATATTAAGTTCCCAGAATGAAGATCCAGCAGGAAATACTCTTTAGAGCCCTTTGGAACTAGCTTGGCTTTCCTAGCAGATAATTCCCTTACATCTGTTTTTAAATCTTTCAGCACATTAGCTACTAGAAACCCAGTTTTCTTTTCTTCAGGCACTGAATAGCGCAAAGACTCACACATTTCTAGACAGAGAATATTTAGACAGAGAAAAAAAGCCAGAACTTGCCTTCTAATACCCCCTCTTTCCATTGATACAGGTTAACTTGAATGCAGAATGAAAATACAGGAATCACTGTCCATAGTTATTCCTCCCAAGAAATCTTTATTTTGTCCTATCTCTGTATCTTGAACTGGATGTATTTTTCCCCAGATATCTTAAGTCTGCTTTTCATAAAATCTGTTGCCTTTGTCTTTAAGGTTTGTGTGCATAATAATGTCTTATTTTTTCAGGCCACCAGAAGAGCAGATGGCTTTTGGATATTGTTCTCTGTTATGCAATAGCATCACCTTGTGCTGCATTTGTGATACAATATGATCCTTCATTTACAAATCCTCTATAATTAAAAAAGGGATAGTATTGTTTATCATGACTGGAAATCACTCTCTGGGCTTTGGGAGAGGAGACTAGAGAGGACAGGAATGACTGGAAGATTCTGAATACAAAACAGAAGCTTTCTTTCATATTGAAAAGAGTTGTCAGGTTCCAAGTAATGCATCCATCATAAATTGATGGTGGAAATCTTTTAGTGAATAGTGAGTTGCAGCAAGATTTTTTTCAAATTGGATAGGGAGGAATGGATGTAGTCGGCCAGGGTTGGTACTCACTTTACTTTTACATATATCATTAGTTTTATTTAAGCAGTTTTGTGGTACAGGTAGCAACTGAGCTCAAAATTTCTGTTGCTAAGGAAGACAATTGTTAAGTGAATTTTACCCCATTTTATGACCTTTCTTGACACAGTTGTTAAGTGAATCACTGCAGTTGTTAAGTTAGTGACAGGTTGCTTGTCAGAAGGTTGCAAAAGTTGATCACATGACCCTGGACACTGCAATGTCATAAATATGAGTCAGTTGCCAAGTGTCTGAATTTTGATCATGTGACCCAGGGGATTCTGCAACTGCCTTAAGTGTGAAAAACGGTCATAAGTCACTTTTTTCAGTGCCATTGTAACTTTGACGGTCACTAAATGAAATGTAAGTCAGGGACTACCTGTAATTGAAATTTACTGTATATTGTACAACTATTCTTAATAATATGTGTTATAGGAATCCCAGAATTGCAGGTATTTAGATTCAGTTTTTATTTTTAATAAATAGAGGCTTGATGGTATCAGAGAACAGGCCTGGACAGCATATTGTATGGTGGCGCAGTGGTGCAGAATGCAGTATTGCAGGCTACTTCTGTTGATTGCCAGCTGCCAGAAGCTCAGCAGTTCGAATCTCACTGGCTCAAGGTTGACTCAACCTTCCCTCCTTCCAGGGTCAGTAAAATGAGGACCCAGATTGTTGGGGGCAATATGCTGACTTCTAAACCTCTTAGAGAGGGCTGTAAAGCACTGTAAAGCTGTATATAAGTCTAAATGCTATTGTTATTGCTATATTTACCAAATAGATAAGCCTTCCTTTGAGAGTTGGTGTTCTGTATTTCCCCTTACAGAGCGAATCTGGAATCCATATAATTAATTTTTCCCACTTATGTAAAATCCAAGATGAACTGAAGTGATACAAATAAGTGGCTTAAATATCATTCAAATAAAAGTCAGTAAAAATCATCTTGATACTTAGTTTCTCAGGTTCTGGTCTCACTTTTGTAGGTAATGAGTTGCTTATATCACAGAATTCTAAAATGTGTTTGGCTAAAGTATGGTGAAATTGATAAAAAGGTTTTAACGGATTCTCTTGTGCTTGGAGACAAAAACCTAGAGGTAATCTATCAGTACATGAATTTTTAAACACTATATAGTAGAGCTTGAAGTATGGGAAATAAGCATGCATTTATATTCTTAATACTGGAAACCAAATATGATTGGTTGGATTGTTCTCATGATTGGAATATGACAATTGAAATATGTAACTTTTTTCAAAAGAAGAGAAGTAAATACACAGAGAGAATGAGGTAGTTGTGCAAAATATCTCTTTTATGGGGAAATGCCTCTGAGTTGGTGTTGACTCATGGCAACTGTAATTTTCTTGGCAAAATTTCAGAAGTGGTTTGTCATTGCTTCTTCTAGGGCTAAGATACTATGACAGACCCAAGGTTATACAGTAGGCTGCATGCCTAAGGCAGAACTAGAACTCAATGTGTCTCTGTTTCTAGCGTAATGCTTTAAAACCACTACACCAAACTGGCTGTCATGGAAAAAAGTTTTCATTAATAAAGCAGAGAAAACTGTATTTTTATTTTCTTCTCAGTTTAAGTCTAATATACAGTATTAAGATGTAGAAAATCTTGGCTGGATTCAGAAAGGCTAAGACTTGGTGGATCTGATTAGAACTCCAGTTGGAAATCATCAGGAAATTCTAACGCTCTAGTTAAAAAAAAAATCTCAGAAGTGGCAATACACTCCTATATTGTTGTCAAGGGAACCACATATGGACATGTCTCTATAATCCCTACATGTCAAGTTCTAGATGAGGGATGAAATACTGGATGAAATCAGACAGAGAGAAACTGAGCTGCAAAAGACACCTACAGATGCTAAAATTTTACATCAAATTAAATTGCTATGGCAACAACTGTCCATGTTAACAGTACAAGAAATAGAAACAAAATAGAAACAGGAAGATGTTGGCATATAAACTAAGAAAGGAAAGAGAAAAGAGAATGATGGAGAAAATTTGTGAAGGCAGCAATGTAATAACAGATAATGAACTTATCAAAACATCTTTTCATAATTTTATTCTAACTTATATAAAAGACAGGAGTTAGAAATGTCAAAAATAGATGAATATCTTTCAAGACAACAGCTGCCTAAATTATCACAAATTCAGAGACAATATATGAATGATCCAATAGCTGCCTTTGAGATATCAGATGCCATTAAAAAAATGAAATATGGTAAAGCTCCAGGCCCAGATGCCTTACAAGCCAACAGTATAAGTGCTTTGAGGCAGTGGTAGGATTCAACCGGTTTAACAGAACTAGTTGTTAACTTTGTGAGCAGTTTGGTGAACCGGCTGTTGGAAGAAATCTCCTTCCAACAGCCCTTTGTTTTTCCCACTTTAAGGGGTTAATCCTGTCAGGAAGGCAGGAAGGAGATGTTTTAATGTGCCTCTGTGTATTTTTTCCTAGCCTAATCCTGTTTATCTTTATTGCCCTGCTGAAGTGTTTTCAGGAACTGCCTCTTCAGATAAGCCTTCTTACATTGTAACAGCTGTTAATGATTCTTGGCAGTACACCCAGACTTTCTATAGCCTGAGCGGCTTTTATGCAGTTTTTCTTCCTTTGTTGGTACTTTTATTCCAGGGCTTGACTTTTTTTAAAGGGGAAGGGTTGTTTTAAGCTTTTTACACTGCTTTAGTGGTTCCTGGCACTGTCCTTCTGGGATGTACTTCCAATATGGCTGAATCCCCTCCCAGCCACTCCTTGCTTCCTCCGTCCCCAATTAAGGGTGGGAGGGAGCAATGGCAGGCCTCTTTCTTCCCTGGATCCATAATCTTCTCTAAATGGAGCGATCTGGCTAGTCTTTGGCTTTTTTGTTTGTTTGTTTGTTTGTTTGTTACAAAAAAATAGAGCTTTGGGAGGTCTCTCCCCCCCCCCAATGGAAAGCGATGAGGTAATCTTTTCGGACCGCTGCTGCCTGCCTGATCAAGTTAAGCAATGCTGCCTACAAAAAAAAATTTTTTTTTCCAAGCTGCGTCTTTCCCTCTTCCCTCCAACACAATCTTTCCTTAAATCTGGATGATTTCCTTAGGATATCTTGTGAGGTGAGGTGAGTGAGACCAGCTGGTATCTTTAAGTGGTGCAAATGGATCTAAGGATTGCTTCTCCTGGGTGGAAAAGGGTGCTCTGTTAGTTCACTAAGCACAGGAGTCTCTTGTCTATAAGGTTTCTCCAGTTGTCCAGGTCATGGTTGTCCTAAAGGTGCTTTTTTCAAGAGGCAACTTGGCTTTCTTGGTTTCCAGAAAGTCCAGTTGCCTCTTGAAAAAGCACCTTTCGGATAGGAGTCTCTTGCATTGTTTTGGAGTGGCCAAGGCACATGATTGCTCACTGATAGTAAGATTAAAAAAAATAGGAGGTAGGGGTGTGGATCCTCCCTCCAATTTGTTTTAGTTTTCTCTCATGATAATAAAACTTAGTAACATGGCACCAGGCTTGAAGTTTATTTAGATATCTGTGGCATGTACTAATTTTATTGTGATCCTGACAAACTTGTGAGGGAAGAGACTTAAACCTGAGTCCCCTATATACTTTGTTAATTTGTCTCTAGCTCAGCATTTTGTAGCCCAAGTATGCCTACCCATTTTCTGGAGACCTTAAATGACCTCTCTGCTAAAGGGTTTTGTTGAGGGTAAAACTGCCCGCTGCAAAGTGGTGCAACGGACCAGATAGCGAATAGATACTTTGCTTAGCAAAACACACAGATACTCACACTCTGAACGTGTAAAGAAAAATAAACAGTCTTTACTTGTAGTAAAAAAACAAACTTGGCTTCTCAAAACAAAGATAACACTTCTTCAAATAATCACAGTTCAACACAAAAACATAGTTTGCTTACAATTCCAGTTCTCTTCAGTAACACGGACAAGGTTCCTTTCAGCAGTTCAACCTTCTAATAGCAGGAGCAGAAGTGAATGAACTTCCTGCCTTCTTTTATGTCTGCTTAGCACAGCCAATTAGTCATCTTGTAGCAATTAAAGTTACAGAACATAGTTTTCTATATATTATCTACCCAACCATAGGATAAGCATCCAACAGGTTTCACTTTATGAGCAAGAGTTGGCTGCTGATAGTTATTATTGCATTTTAACTATTTTAATTCCTCAAGGTGCTCTGACACACTGCCTGATTTGTAACTTCAAGTTGCAGGTATTGCTGATGAAAAGGAAAGTATTCAGACAGAATGGTTTAGGTTTCCATGATGGCTGTGACTCATTGATCTTTAGTGTATATTCCCCCATTTCTAATCTAATGATTGGTAAGGGCAGCTCTTTGCAAACAAAGAAGCTATTTGTATTTTTGTACAGGTAATCCTTGACTTACAACTGTTCATTTAGTGATCATTCAAAGTTACAATGGCACTAGAAAAAGTGACATGACCATTTTTCACACTTATGACCATTGCAGCATCCTCACGCTTACATGATAAAAATTCAGATGGTTGACAACTGTCTCACATTTATGACAGTCATATGATCCCCTTTTGCAACCTTCTGACAAGCAAAGTTAATGGGGAAGCCAGATTCAATTAACAGCCGTGTTATTAACTTAACAACTGCAGTGATTCACTTAACAAATATGGCAAGAAAAGTTGTGAAATGGGGCAAAATTCACATAATAAATTTGTCACTTAGCAACATAAATTTTGGGCTCAATTGTGGTCGTATGTCAAGGAGAGGTGAGGCCAGATATGACAAGGAGTGGTTGGGAGGGGATGGGAGGGGAGGGGAGGAGTGAGGTAGGGCTGGGCTGGGCTGGGCTGGGCTGGGCTGGGCTGGGCTGGGCTGGGCTGGGCTGGGCATGGCGAGGCAAGGCAAGGCAAGGCCAGGCAAGGCAAGGCAGGGCACCCCTTGATATGAGTGATGTGGAGTTGGCCACGCCCACCCAGGTCACATGGCCACCCAGCCATGCCTACCCAGATGATCATTAGGGCAGAGAACCGGGTATTCAATTATTTGAATCCCACCACTGCTTTAAGGATGAGCTTATTCAAGCATCAAAAGATACAATGAATGATATATTATAGAGGGGAAAGATACCTCAAATGTGGAAGGAAGCTAATATTGTGTTGTTACCAAAGGAGGGTCAAAGAATTACAGACCAATTTCATTATTAAATAAGAACTATAAATTCTTTGCTGCAGTTTTGTCAGAAAGACTAATATATATATATGAAGATCAATCTGGCTTCCTGACAAAAAGACAACTAAGAGATAATGTGAGGACTGTATTGAATATTATTGAATATTTACAATATCATAATGAGAAACAGGCAGCTTTAATAATTTTAGATGCAGAGAAGGCCTTTGACAATTTATTTATTTATTTTTAATTTGATTTATATGCCACCCTTCTCCGGAGACTCAGGGTGGCTTACAATGCATTAAGCAATAGCCTTCATACTTTTTTATATTGATACAAAGTCAGCTTATTGCCCCCACAAACTGGGTCCTCATTGGGCTTTTATATTTAAAGTGCTGGAAAAAATGGACTTTGGAGAGAACTTTATTCAAGGAGTTAAAGCAGTTTACACATCCCAGAAAGCAAAAATTGTTTTTAATGGTGATTTAATTAACTCATATGAAATTAAAAAGGATACGAGACAAGGATGCCCTTTGTCTCCTTTACTGTTCATCTTAGTGTTGGAAGTTTTGAATAGAGATATAAGTTAAGATGAGAAAATAATAGGTATAACTATCAAGAGAGAATCCCAAAGATGCTTTTTCAAGAGGCAACTGGACTTTCTCTTTGAAGACATTTTGTTTCTCATCCAAGAAGCTTCTTCAGCTCATCAAGAGAGATCAAGAGAGAAGTTTATAAATTGAGGGCATTTACTGATGATCTGGTTATATTTTTGCAAGACCCAAAAATAATATAGAATATTTGTTGAGGAAATTAAATTAGATTGGGGCTTTGGTGGGTTTTAAAATAAGCAAACAGAAAACAACATTGATCAAGAACATGTCATCTCAGGACCGTGATACATCGACTAAAAAGTGGGGTTTTAAGGTTGAGAAAAAGGTGAAATACTTGGGGATTATATTGACAAACACAAATATAAAATTGTTTCAAAATAATCACGTGCCTCTTTGGAATGATATTAAAAAGGATTTACAAAGATGAGACAAATTGCATTCATCACTATTGGGTAGAATCTCTGTAATTAAGATGAATGTTTTGCCAAAGATGCTTTTTCTGTTTCAGACATTACCAATACTTGCAACCAGGAGTGGGTTCTACTTACCTTTACTACTGGTTCGCAACTGGAGTGCGTGCATGCGCACATGAGCTTTTGCACATGCACAGATCATACCTTATGACATCCAGGTGGGTGGGCGGAGCCTCCCGCCGCTTTTACTACCGGTTCTTAAGAACCGGACAGAACCGGGAGCAACGCACCACTGTTTGCAACTGATAATCCATTTAAACAATGGCAGTGGGACATTTCTAAGTTTATATGGCATGGGGGAAAAAAATTAGAATTAGATACAAAGTAGTGCAAGATGCAAGGAAAGAGGGGTTCCAGATTTGGGTTTACCAGATTTGAAATTGTATTTTGGTGCATGCTGTCTGGCCTGGTTAAAAGAGTGGGTAAACCTCCAGAACAAGAGGCTACCTGATTTAGAGGGCCATGAATTAAAGTTTGGATGGCACTGTTATCTATGGTATGAAAAAGTCAAACTTAATGTTGAGTTTCGAATAAATATATAATAAGGTTTTTTAGAAGTTGCCTCTTTGGGTGTCTCCTCAGGAAGCCTTTTTTAGAAAAGAAAAGCCAGACTGGTGGACTTATGGTAAAATAAACCCTTTCAACTCTCGTGATCCTACCCTAAAGTCGAGGGAAGAGCTAGAATCAGAAGGTTATTTTTGCCATTGGTTCACATATCAGTAATTGAAAGAAATATTTTTTAGAATAGAATATAATAGAATAGATTTTTTTATTGGCCAAGTGTGATTGGACACATAAGGAATTTGTCTTGGTGCATATGCTCTCAGTGAACATAAAAGAAAGGATACATTCATCAAGAATCATAAGGTACAACACTTAATGATAGTCATAGGGTACAAATAAGCAATCAGGAACAATATCAATATAAATCATAAGGATACAAGCAACAAAGTTGCAGTCATACAGTCATGAGTAGAAGGAGATGGGTGGTGAGAATGATGAGAAGATTAATAGTAGTGCAGACTTAGTAAATAGTTTGAAAGTGTTGAGGAATTATTTGTTTAGCAGAGTGATGGCGTTCGGGAAAAAACTGTTCTTGTGTCTAGTTGTTCTAGTGTGCAGTGCTCTATAGCGTCATTTTGAGGGTAGGAGTTGAAACAGTTTATGTCCAGGATGTGAGGGGTCTGTAAATATTTTCACAGCCCTCTTGTTGACTCGTGCAGTATACAGGTCCTCAATGGAAGGCGGGTTGGTAGCAATTGTTTTTTCTGCAGTTCTAATTATCCTCTGAAGTCTGTGTCTGTCTTGTTGGGTTGCAGAACCAAACCAGACAGTTATAGAGGTGCAGATGACAGACTCAATAATTCCTCTGTAGAACTGTATCAGCAGCTCCTTGGGCAGTTTGAGCTTTCTGAGTTGATGCAGAAAGAACATTCTTTGTTGTGCTTTTTTGATGATGTTTTTGATGTTAGCTGTCCATTTTAGATCTTGCGAATTTCTTGCAGAAATTTGAAGGTCTCTGCTGTTGATACTGTGTTGTCTAGTATTGTGAGAGGTGGAAGTATGGAAGGGTTTCTCCTAAAGTCTACCACCATTTCTAGGGTTTTGAATGTGTTCAGTTCCAGATTGTTCCGGTCGCACCACGAGGCTAGTTGTTCAGCCTCCCATCTATATGCAGATTCATCATTGTCTTGAATGAGACCGATCACTGTTGTGTCATCTGCAAACTTCAGTAGTTTAACAGATGGATCATCTGCGCACTCAAGACCCTGTTGTTCCGCCAGGCTGGGTTAGCAACATAATTTTAAATTGGATGTTTTAAATTTTGGGGGTTTTAAATTAAGCCAAATTTATTTAATATTTTTAAATTGTTTTAAATTGATGTTGATTCTGTTTTTAAATAGGCTGTACACCGCCCTGAGTCCTTCAGGAGAAGGGCGGTATAGAAATAAAATTATTATTATTATTATTATTATTATTATTATTATTATTATTATTATTATTATTATTATTATTATTATTATTGATCCAGTCATTGGTATAAAGAGAGAAGAGAAGTGGGGAGAGCACACAGCCTTGGAGTAGCCCTGTGCTAATTGTACAGGTATCTGATGTGATTCTGCTTAGCTTCACCTGCTGCTTCCTATTTGTTAAGAGGCTTATGATCCACTTACAAGTGTGTTTATCTTAGCTGGTTTAGCTTAGTTAGAATTGTGTCTGGAATGATGGTATTGAATGCTGAAGTAAAGTCTACAAAGAGGACCCTTGCATAGGTCTTTGGAGATTCAAGATTTTGTAGGATGTAGCGCAGAGCCATATTAACAGCATCATCTGTTGATCTATTTGCTCGGTATGCAAATTGCAAGGGGTCTAACAGCGGATCCGTGGTGGTTTTTAAGTGGGACAGCACTAGCCTTTCAAAGGTTTTCATGACTACAGATGTTAGAGCAACTGGTCTGTAGTCATTCAGTTCCTTGATGGTGGGCTTCTTTGGCACTGGGATGATAGTAGAGCATTTGAAGCAAGAAGGAACATAGCACATCTCTAGCAATTTATTCAAGATATGGGTGAAGATGGGGGCCAATTGGTCAGCACAGACTTTTAAGCAAGAAGGAGTTATCTTGTCTGGGCCTGGAGCTTGTCTGTGAAATAGGTCTTGCACTTCCTTTTCTGTGATCACTAGGGGTCATGAACCCAATGGGATGGGGTCAGTTGTAGGAAGCTTGGCTGTTGTTGGTTTGTCTGAGATGGGGGTTGTGGAGATAAGTGGCTGCAGTTTCCTTTCAAACCTGCAGTAAAACATGTTCAGGTCATCTGCCAGTTGTTAATTTCCTTCAGCCTGGGAAGGAGGTTTGCCGTAGCCGGTGATATTTTTAAGAGTTTCCCACGTTTGCTGGTTCATTTGTTGAGAACTGATTCTTTAGCTTTTCAGAGTAGCTTCTTTTTGCTGCTCTGATCTCCCTTGTTAATACATTTCTGGCCTGATTGTACAGCATTTTATCACCTTTTCTGTAGGCTTCCTCTTTGGAATGACATAGCTGCTTAAGTTTAGCTGTGAACCAAGGTTTGTTGTTACTGTATATTCGCAAGTTCCTGGTCGGTACACATAGGTCTTCACAGAAGCTGACATATGATGTTACAGTATCTGTGAGTTCATCCAGGTCTGCAGATTAAGTTAAATTATTTATTTATTTATTTTATTTTATCATATTTGTGTACCGCCCTACTCCCGGAGGACTCAGGGTGGTGAACAGCCAAGATAAAAATACAAATAACATACAAAAGTTAAAAACTATTAAAAATAGATTAAATAATTTGGGCTCAAAAAATTTAAGACATCCAATTTATGTAAAACATTTAAAACCCAATTTAAAAGGGAGAGTTAGATAAAAAGAGTTATGGATTTGATTTGTTAAAAATGAATTGGAAATCTTACTGTGCAGCAGTAATGAACATATTATTGCTAAGGTTTATAAAACATTACTGAAACTGAATTTGGAAAGTGAACATGTAAATCATTGTATGATTCAGTGAGCAAGGAACTTTGGATATAATGTGATGCTTGAACAATGGGAAAATATGTAGACGAAAAGTTTAAAATCCACATTAAACTATAATTTAAAAGAAAAATTTTATAATGTTATAATTTTATAACATATAATAATATATGTATTGTTCGTATTTAACACCAGATAAGTTATTTAGAATGTATAAGGATATTTCAAATGAATGTTGGAAATGTCACAGTAAAAAAGGGACCTTTTATTGTTTATAGTGGACATGTGATAAAGCAAAGAAATTTTGGAGTAAGATTCATATTTTAATACAAAGCATTCTTAAAATGAAGATGGAGATGAAGCCAGAGACTTTTCTTTTGGGTTTAATGGGAAAAGACTTGGAAAAAAATTTTGGAACTTTTTTCTTATATATGTCGATGGCATCTTATATATGTTGATGGCAGCAAAACTACTGTATGCACAAAAATGGAAGGACACTTCGATTCCCACCATGGACGAATGGCTACAGAAGTTGATGGAACTGTATTGTACATTTAGTTTTTTTTCCCCTAAGTGTTAAATCTTACTTTTCTTTTCCTTGCAGACAGCTGGTCATTTGCACCCTTTAAGAGCACGGGTGTCAAACTTGCCACATCACATTGCCATCACATGCCGTTTCGTGACATTTTCCCCATTCACGGATCTGAGATGGGTGTGGCCTGCACGTGATGCTTCTGGCCCATGGAAATCCATTCCTACTCCCACACCATTCAAAGGGTGTTCATCCCAAATTCTATAGGGGCAACCATGACCTGGATGACTGAGAAACTCTACAAACTTTTAGCTATACAATTTGGGATGAACACCCTTTGACATAAACTCATTAAGGATTACTCGTTGAGTACAGTTTGTCAGCCAGTTGTGAATCTATCTGGTGGTGATGCTATCTATCCCATATTTTTCTAGCTTACCAAGAAGTAGGTTGTGGTCTACTTTGTCGAATGCATTGCTGAAGTCTAAGTATATTATGTTCACAGTATTTCACTGGTCTACTAATTTAGTCACTATGTTGAAGAATGAAATAAGATTGGTTTGGCATGATCTGTTTGTCAGGCCTGGAAGCCATCTTTTGCATTGGAACTTCAGGCCTGCCACATTTAGTGCTGTGGAAAACTGGGAGGGGGGATTGTATGGAGCAGGGGAGATATATACCAATAATAACATTCCTTTCTCTGAGAGTCAAGGACATCTTGCCCTGCACCCGGGAGGCATCTCCAGTTGGGACGGTGCATTGATTGGGCCATGTGATGGACATGTGGGTGCTGGGCAGGGACTTGGACTTTTCTATGGGTGGGGGAAACCTGGAAGCTTTCAGATTCGGGTTTTCCCAGATGTGCCAATATGACATCTCTAATAAAATGGAACTTTGAGGAACTTCTAGCCTGGAGTCTTCTTTCGTTGGGGATGTTACTTAGAACTCTGACACTGTTTTTAACAAACCCCGTGCTGACTGCTAGTTATTACTTTACTCATTTCTAGCTGTTGGCAGATCTTTTTTTATATATTATCTTTTCCAGTATCTTTCCGGCTATTGATGTTAGGCTGATTGGTCTGTAGTTTCCTGGATCTGGTTTTTTCCCCTTTTTTGAAGACGGGAACCACATCAGGTCTTTTCCAGTCCTCTGGTGCGCCAAGATTTTTGAAAGCTGTGATGCCCTGTTTCCCCCAAAACAAGACATCCCCTGATAATAAGCCCAATCGGGCTTTTTAAGAGCATGGCAATAAGGCCAAGCACTTATTTCAGGGTTCAAAAAAATATAAGACAGAGTCTTATTTTCGGGAAAACATGGTACAGTGGTTCTGAGATGACATCTGCCAGCTCCTTTAGAACTCTGCGATGTAATCTGTCAGGTCCTGATGATTTCCCAGTGATCAAGATCAGACAGGTGTTCTCTTACCTTTTTTTTTTTTTTTTTGCTTGTTTTAACTTTTATTTCTAGTCTGCCTTTTACAGTTATGTTTTTGGTACGTTGGGCTATAATTTCTTTTTGTGTGAAGACTGATGCAAATAATGAGTTAAGCAGCTCTGCTTTCTCCCTACTGCCTGTTACTTGCTTGCCATCTTCTTGTTTCCTTGACTTTTTTCTTGTTATTAATATGTTGGAAGAAACTTTTTTTTTATTATGTTTGACTTTTGTTGTAAGACTTTGTTCATTCTGAGCCTTTGCTTTCCTGACTTCATCTTTGCAGATTCTGGCAATCTGCTGATAATCAGCCTTAGTTAAGTGTCCCTTATTCTATTTTTTGTACTTGTCCCTTTTGTCTTTCAGTTTATTAGAGAGATCTTTATGCAGCCATGCTGGTTTCTTTTTGGATTTCTTATTTTTCTTTTTCAGTGGCATTGTGCTAGACTGGGCTTTTATGATCATATTTTTCAGTTTTCCAAGATTCTTGAGTCGTTTTCCCCTTTAGGATTTTCATCCAAAGAATCTTTCCCAAGTTCTCTCTGAGTTTGTTAAATCAGCTCTTTTAAAATCTAAGACTATGGTATTGTGTTCTATTGCTTGTGTTTGCATTATGTTGAATTCCAGTATGACATGGTCACTCTTACCCAAGGTTCCTGCAGTTTCAACTTCCTCTATCACTTCTTCTCTGTTCATGAGAATTAAGTCCTGTATGGTTATCTCTCTAGTTCCCTCCTCAACCTTTTGAACAACAAAGTTGTCAGCTAGGTTGGTCAGGAACTTATTCAATTTCTCACTTGGTGCAGAATTAGTCTTCCAGTTAATGTCAGGGAAATTGAAGTCCTCCATTATTATTGTAGTGTGTTTCCTACATGTATTTGTTATTTGGTTAGCAATTAACCAATACTAGCAATCTACTTTTCCTGCTTGGTTGGGTGGCCTTTAGTATACATCTATGGCAATGTCATTCCTTTTTTCTTTTAAATTGGTGCATATGCATTCTAGGAAGTTTTCGTCTTCGGTTTCATGCATTTCTGAAGCAATATAGTGGTCTTTTACATATAGTGCAACTCCACCTCCTCTTTTATGGGGTCTAGGTTTTTTGAACAGTTTGCATCCTTCTATCAATATGTTCCAGTCATGAGTTTCATCCCACCAAGTTTCAGTAATTCCAACTATATTGTATCTACCTTCATGTATTAATAATTCAAGTTCACCCTGTTTGTTCCCCAAACTTTGTGCAGTTGTATATAGGCATTTGAGATTTTTATGTATAACTCTGGGTATGCTTCCTATGTCTTTGTTTGGTGTTGGACTTTGTCTTCCTTTCTATCCCTCTTTACCTCATTATTTGATTTGTTTTTTAGGGCTTTTTGCTTGGAATTTGGTCCTGGAGATTCTAAAGATTGGTCACCTTCCCCGCCCCCCTCAATTTTAGTTTAAAGCCCTCCTGATAAGTTGAGCTAGTCATTTTCCAAAAACATTGTTCCCAGTTTTTGTGAGGTACAGCCCATTGCCAAAAGCCCATCATGGAGGTAGTGCAGACCATGGTCCAGGAATCCAAAGTTATTTTGGTGAGACCAACCCTTTAGCCAGTGGTTCACTTCTAAAATTCTTTGTTCTCTTACTAGATGTTGATCTTTTGTTGGCAGTACAGATGAAAAAACTACTTGTGCACCTAACTCCTTAGCATTCTTGCCTAGCTGCTCGTAATCACTCAATATTATTTTCAGGTCCATTTTCATGTCATTCATCCCTATGTGTAGTAGTAGAAAAGGGTTTGATTATTTTGGTTAGTTTCTCTGCCACATCTTTGATTTTTGCTCCAAGGAGACAACATATATCTCTAGATTGATTGTCTGATTTACAGATGGCTGGTTCTGTTCCCTTGACAATTGAATCTCCTAATAACATTATACAGAATACAGTCATATCCTTTCATCAACCTGCTGATTTTAACATTTTATATAACAATATTCATTGTAGTATTCCCCCTTTCTGATTTCCATCTCTATTTATATCTTGATAATACCAATCTTATGTTAATAAGTATTCTATTTCTATCCATCATCTCTTATCAATTTTAATTATATTAGTTACATTAGTCATACTTACATCATTATCGTAGCATTATAAATATGCTATTAAAATTGTTGACATTGTAATATTTACTCCACCTTGTATATAATCCCTCATTTAGTTATTCTATATTATATTATATTATATTATATTATATTATATTATATTATATTATATTATATTATATTATATTATATTATATTATATTATATTACTCAATGCTAATAACCATGATAACCTTAATAATGCTATTTAATATTTCAGCTTCTGATCCTTCCTTCTGCATACTAATTTTAAAATATTATATAGGAATGTACATAACAATATTTTCCCTTTTTCTAATTCCTACCTCTATTCTAAATCTTGATAGCATATATCTTATATTGGTGAATATTCTATTTCTACCCGTCATCTCTCAGTCGTTTTAGTAAATCAATTCTTATTGATTTTTTAGCATGCTTTCCATACTCCTCCTTTGAAGTATTATGTCTCCCTGTATCATTCTTTCTTGGTCTAAGTGTTCCCTCTTCTACCTCTGCCTCTCACTGCCAGATCTTCACCATGCCTATAAGTGTCTCTGTCCTCACTTCAAGAATATCTTTCTGCTTATTCAATTCTATATTTAAGTCTCTAAGTATATTGTCAGCTTAATCTGTTTCATCCATTTTAGTTATCTCTTCCTTCTCCTTATCTTTTAGCTTCGTTTGTTGTTTTGTCTCTCTTCCTCTGTTTTTTTCTATTCTATCCTCTATTTCCTGGGTATCCTATTCATATTTCATTGTTATTTGCTGAACATTTTCTAGTCTCATGTCTGTATCATACAGATCCTTTATCTCCCTGTGTTTCTTTGTTATCGTTTCATATACTTTGAAACATTGATGACATTTCTTTTTGAAATATGCTTGTTATTTCCTGTTGAAACATTTTATCTTATTTTAATAAGTCCAAAAATTACTCACAAATCTATCAAAATCACAAACTCTTAGTTGTCTGTAACATGAAAAAGCCAACCTTAAAACTATTCACTCAGTCCCAGAATCATTCCTCGAAGTACACAATATTTATAATTCTTTATAGTCCTCCACCAATTACTTTACTCCTTCCATATTTTCCCTTGTCTTCATCAGCCACCTAACCAGCTCTTTGATTCCAATAATAGTTCCAAGTGTTTGTGAACCACTCTGCTTAGCAATCTTCAAGGGTCTCAGAAATTTTCCCTCCTTAGTCATGAAACAATTAGGTATCAAATGTTATACAGCAAAAAACACAGTCTTCCTGATGTGTTTACCTCCACTCAGTATTAAAGATTATTCCAAGGTCTTCCCAGCCTTGTAAAAATATAGTGTATTTCCTTTCTTTCACCATCCTCAGATAAGATTTCAATGTGACACCCAATTTAACAGCATTCCGATTTCTTCAAATTATTTCTTTCACTTTTTCCCAATAATGAGACCAATATTTCCAGCATTTTAAAATGCCTTTTCAAGATGTTCCCAATAAAATGTTCAAATCCAGTCATTCTATATTTTAAAAATTATATCCTCTCTTAGGTTTCATTTTCTTTTGGGTCTATAGTTGCTTTAAACATTTTGGAAAATTGTCTTTTCAGAGTTTCTTTTCTTTGGGGTTTAATCCCTAGTAAAGAAGTTGAAGATCATCTCACCCAGCTCCAGTCCACTATTCAAACACCGCTCCAGCACATTTCTTTCTTTGGTTGTCCCAGCTTCCCGGCAGCCATAATGGTCGCCTCTCCTTCCTTGTTGTTGGATAGGAGAGTGAGCCTCGGATCAAGCAGAAGGGTTGCCACTCTCCATGATCTGCAAAGTGTCCTCCTTTCTTCGTCACTCCTATGAGGTGACTTTAGCCCTTTAAGGGGCCCCCAGTGAGGAGAGTTCAACCTAGGTTTGCAGAATCCCACTCCCTACGACTGTGTCGTAGTGATGCCAAACAAGAAGTCTTTTTTTTAAATTCAATTTTTTTATTTTATATTGTTTATACATATCAATGCGTGAATGGTGTGATACCTGGGTATCATACATCTCAACACAAATAAACATAATATTATTACTCCTAGTTATTACATTTCATTTTCATTGTTTCATATTATTTACCCATATCTTTTACTATCGTCCTTCAGTTCTAAATCTTTTTGTTCTTTCATATATCTTAACACACACACACACACACACACACACACATTCTATTATTCCCCTCTTATTTCTATCTCTTTTAACTTTTTTCCTTTCCCATATCGCTGTAATATTCAAAGACATTTTTTATTCATATTTCCCTTAATTAACTCTTCACATCAGTTTATATCAAAATTTCATCCTTTATTCTTTCATTATTCAGTGTCTCAGTAGACACTTCTAGTACCAATCAAAATCGTTTATACATTTAAAGTACATCTATTCATGTTCTTTCCAATCCTTCAATCCATATAATACACATGTTTACATTAAAATATATTCTTTCATTATCTAATCACCCACTGTTACATTCTAGCATTTCACTGCTAATCATATTTTTATGCATATTTAATAGTACCATCATTCAAATTCTAATTTTCCAATTGTTACTTAATTCTTATTCCCCTATCTCACTCTTCATATCTGTTTATATTAAAATATTATCCTAATATTTATTATACTACATATAAAATAATTATCTAACCTATATAATTATAATTCTAATTCCCCCCCCTCCCTTATCCGTCATTTCTTGCCACATCCGAACTTTTGATCTTATTTTCTTTTTGGCTTGCCACAGTTAAACAATTGGAAATTGTGGATTGCAGAGAGACACCTTCTGGAGTAAAAAGGAACATTGCAACTTGGTTTTTGTTTTGGGAAATCATGAACTTTACAGATAACAACCGTGAGAATTTCTGGAGGATGATTTCTTTGTCTGCAGGTGGCTTGACTGGGGGGGGGGAAGAGGAACCAAAACGGAACTCTTACAATTGGGATAACGTCAACTTAAAAAGAATAAAATGGCGCAGGAATCAGAGAAGAAACAAATTGATGTATTTGACTTGGAATGGAAATAAGAAAAATAATTAAAATGCCACGTGGAGGACAAAATTAGAGGACACTGAAGCTGAAATGAAGTATACAGAAGCAGACAAGAAAATGAAGAAACAAGACATAATGGCTGGAAATAAAGAAGACAAAGACAAGGTGATTAAATATGAATAAGTAATGCACAGGTGGATAGTAATAATAAAAAGGAGGTTATTAGAGACTATATTGTGAAAAACAATAGTTATAAAGATGATTACAGTGGAATTAATAGTGAAAGAATTGGGGAATATGGGGTAAGATAGAAAAGTCCAAGACTTTGATCTACAAAATAACTATATTGAGATTAATGATGGTTAACAGAAATATGAGAAGAATATGTTACAGATACTTAAAATTGAAATATGGATGGAAGCTATAATATATGAGAAATAGACTATGTTAAAAGAAAATATATCAGTGGACATAATGAATCAATTTTTATTAAGATGTTACATGGTATTACTTGAGAATAATTGATGACTATAACAACTGGGATATTGTTTAAATACTTATAACAATTGCAATAATTTGAATATTTTCAATAACTTTAATATTTTAATATTTTCAATATCTTTGATAATATATCTAAGCAAAAAAGAAAAGAAGATTGAAATAATATAGGACTATGAATTACAAATAAGAATTACTCAAACTGGTTTTTATACAAATGGTATGGTTAAAGAGATAGAATTGTGGGAAATAATTCGAGAATTGTATTGTAGTCTTATTTGAATTAAGAACTATGTTTCAATGTTAAATTGCTATATTTTTGGGATTAGAGATAGGATCTAAATTTGGTGAAGTAATAGGGAAATAAAGATTTATTGAGCATTATACGAAGTAAAAAATGTGAGGAAGTTTTAGAAAGGGAAATAAGATTTTGAAACATAAACATGTTTGACCTGTATTCTTAATAGTGAGGATTTAGGCTAAGAATTGTGAAATGTATTATGAGGTATTAATTGAATTGAGATTTAAAATGGATTAATAGAAGGGTACTTGTTTTGATTAAATAAATAAGAGTAAACTTTTTATCAGATGGTAATAGGGGAGATAGGTGATTTAAGTTTAAGTATTGTTAATAGTGAGGATTTAGGGTAACAATTGTGAAATGTACTATGAAGTATTAATTGAATTAAGATTTAAGGGGGGTTACTAGAAGGGTAATTGTTTTGATTAAGTAAATTTGATTTAATTTTTTTAAAGATGGTATTAGTTGAGATAGGTGAGTTAAGATTAAGAAATAAGTGTTATGGCAAAATGGAATATACAAAATTTTGTTCAAGATGGGGGGGAAAAAACTGTATAAATTGATGACCGAATCAGGGCTCTGTTCTGAAAAGATGTAATTTGTGTGTTGGAAAAAATAAAAATAAAAATAAACTTTTTGCAAAAAAAAAAAAAAAAAAGCCGATAAAAGTTGTTTGTGGTGGCTTTCAGGAAGGTTCATCTCTATGGAGCAGACCGTTTTGCTGTTGTCTCCAGAGGGCCATCACCTTCTCCAAAGCCAACTCCTCCTTTAAACTGCTGGTCAGAGATAGGATGGACACTTCTGGGGCATTGTCATTGACATCTTCAACCTCTATAAGTATCTTGCAATGCCTGAAAGTCCTCCTCTGTCTGTTGCTCTGATATTTATGCTATAACTCCTTTCTTTTTCATAATCAATCTGTCCCATAAGAGTGATTTCTCCAGATCTTTCATTTAAAAGGAACAAACTGTTTATTCTTTCAGATGTTCTATGGAATGAGTAGGTGACTTGTGCATTTAAACCCAAATCAAGATCTGTAGCTTCCACTCTAGCCACCGCAGTGCCTGTAGGAAGGTTTTCCTTTATTTTTACCTTATATTCAGATTGGAAAAATTGAGGAGGGTTATCATTTATGTCCAGAATATCAATGTTAATTTGAACAGTGCCTGTGTTCTGTGGTACCCCATCAGCAACAGCCATTAGGGTGATATTGAGATGTGGCACCTTTTCTCTATCTAGTGATCTCTTTAGAACAAGATCCACATTGTTAATTCCATCTTTGTTCCTTTGCACATGAAGCCAAAAATATTCATTGGTGCTGAGTGTATAGTTTTGGATGCTGTTTTCTCCTAGGTCCTCACCATCTGCAGATTCTAAGGAAAGTGCCATATTTGTAGGAACATTCTCAGGAATTTCTATCTCAAATTCATTTTTAGAGAATTTGGGAGCATTGTCATTTATGTCTTCTATTACTATTTCAATATTGTATGATTCCAAAGGGTTGTCAAGCACAATTTGAGATATAAGTATGCAAGGATCTGTCTGGCTACACAGAATGTCCCGGTCTACTTTATCATTTATCAATATATCCCCAGTATGAATATCAAGGGAGAAATACTGCTTAGTGCTTTCAGAAATGGGATGGGCTCTGCGATCAAACTGTTTATTCTTTCAGGCATTCTATGGAATGAGTAGGTGACTTGTGCATTTTGTAAGGTCTTGCCTCTCCAATCTTCCCAAGAAAGCAGGATTTTGTAACTAAAGTTGTTCCGAAAGGAACTTTTATTGAAAGAATTATGAAAGCAAGAGGTCTAGGCAGGAACTAAATTTTCCTACTTAAAAAAAGCAGTGCAAACAAAACCTCTCCCATAGCACAGCAATGCAGGAAACAGAAACAGAAACTTATATAGAGATCTCTCCAAGCAGGAAATAGAAACAGAAATTTCATATAGAGATCCCTCCAATCCTCCCCCACCCCAGAATACCAGCATCCTAATATAAATATATGGGACCTGACATGCCCCCCCTTAGAAAAGGGCCCAGGGCCCAGCTATTTAGACTGCTGCAAAGATTTTAGAAAATTGATGGAAAGGTAAACTTTGTCTCCCACTTTGTAAGGTCTAGGTTGTATATGTTTCTTGTCTGCTTGTGCTTTATAGGCAGCCTTGGCTTCATCCAAGGCTTTGCGGATCCCTGGCCAAATGGTTTGGAAATGACTGATCCACTGTTTCAAGGAGGGATTTTTGGTTCATATGAAGGCAACTCAGACATAGCATTAAATTCTTACCCTGTGGCCACTCTGAATGGGGTAAAACCTGTGCTAGTGTGAACTGCATTATTATAGGCCACTTCTGCAATAGGCAATAGCTCAGTCCAGTTGTCCTGCGGATAGTTAATAAAACACTGCAGGTACTGTTCCAGAACTGAGTTTGTTCATTCTATGGCCCCGTTTGTTTGTGGATGATGACTAGAACTAAGTCCCTGTTTGGTTCCAAATAGATCCAAAAAGGCTTTCCAGAAATTGGATGTGAATTGGACCCCTCTCTCCAAAATAATATGTCATGGGGCCCCATGCAAGCAGTATATGTGGACCAAAAACAGCTTAGCCAAGGCTTTGGGCATAGTGATCTTTTGGCATGGGATGAAGTGAACCTGCTTTGAGAAATGGTCTGTGACAACCCAGATCACTGTGTTTCCAGAACTCTTGGGCAATTCTACAATGAAATCCATGGAGATCTCTCTCCATGATGCTGAAGGGTTGGCCACTGGCTGCAGCATACCAGGGGTTTTCCCCTGCCTGTGTTTAGCAGCAGTAAAAATGGGGCAGCTTGCTACATAGCTTTCTATGTCTTTTTTCAATGAGGGTCACCAGAATTGCTGTTTCAGTAAATGTAACATTTTTACAAAACCAAAGTGACCAGCCAATTTGGAGTCATGACAAGCTTACATAGTTTTCAGCCTTTCCCTAGCTGGAACATACAATTTATTTCCCACTCAAGCTAACCCATCTTTTATTATGCAAGTATTTTATGAGCACTAAACCACTCATCTCTTTCCAAGGCCTTTTTGTATTCGGTGGTGGTGGCATTGTCTAAGGTGGAGAGGTTATTCTTTGCCTGAGAGTGTGTGACAACCTTAGCCACTAAATGGGAGGCTGGGAGCATGGGCTTAATTACTTCCTCCTTGACACTGTTGTATTGTGGTAGTCTGGACAAGGCATCTGCCAAAAAGTTTTTCTCTCCCGGTAAATACTTCAAAGTGAAATTAAAGTGTTGGAAGTACTGTGCCCAGAGGACCTGTTTTGGGAACATTTTCTGTGGGGTTTTGAGTGCTTCCAAGTTCTTGTGGTCGGTCCATACTTGGAAAGGTATTTTGCTTCCTTCTAAGAAATGTCTCCAAGTTAGGAGTGCCCACCTGATTGCAAAAGCCTTTTTCCCATATAGCCCATCTCTGTTCAGTTTCAGTTAATTTCCTAGAGGTGTATGCACATGGTTGTAATTTGCCTTCTTCATTCTCTTGGAGTAAAACTGCACCAACTGCCACATCACTGTCATTGGCCTGGATTACAAATGGTTTCTCTGGGTCTGGGTGTTTTAACACAGGTGTGGCTGAAAACAGTCTTTTCAGTTTCTCAAATGTCGCTTGGCAGTCCATAGTCCACTTCAGTGGTTGGCTAGGTTTTGGTTTATCTATCTCCTTGGTTTTTAACAGATTTGTAATCGGCAATGCTATTTAAGCAAAAGAGGGCTAAATTGCCAATAAAAGTTAGTGAACCCCAGGAAGCTCTGCAATTGCTTGCGAGTGCGGGGGGTTTCCCACTCGAGGATTGCTCTGACTTTTGTGGGGTCCATTTCCACCCCCGGTGAGAGATTCGGTACCCTAGATAATTTATTTTATCTTGGCGAAACTCACATTTGGAGAGTTTGACAAATAACTTAGCTGCCCTTCAAGACCTCTAGCACCAATTTAACATGTTGAGTCTTAGTTTCATTATAAATTAATATATCATCAAGATATATTCAGCAAGCTGGCCTGGCCTAACTCCCCTCTTTTAAATTTTTTAAATTTTTTAATTTGTGATTTTATAAATTGGGTGTTTTAATCTGTGTTTCGGCCGAAATATTTAATAATTTTAAGGGACTTTTTAAATATTTGGATTATCTGTATTTTATCTTGGCTGTTCACCGCCCTGAGTCCTTCGGGAGTAGGGCGGTAGAGAAATTTGATTAATAAATAAATAATAAATAAATAAACCAAAACTCCCTTATACAAGTGCTCATGCAGATCTCATTAATCAGCTGCATGAACACGGCAGGAGCCCCTTGGACCCAAATGTTAAACCTTGAACTGAAAACATTCCAATGGACAATTAAATGCTGTTTTCCATTCATCCCCCTCCCAGATCTGGATCCAGATCCAGTAATAAGCCTCCCTTAAGTCTAGTTTGGAAAAAATTCTCCCCTTCGCCAGATGGGTCAGCATGTCCTTCATTAGGGGTAGGGGGTAGAGATTTTCCTTGCAAATAGCGTTTAAATTTTTATAATCCACACATAAGCATAATGAGCCATCCTTCTTCTCCCAGAACAGGACTGGAGTGGCCACCTTGGGTCTTGCCAGTTCAATGAGCCCACACTCAAAGATTTGTCTATAAATTGTCGCAGTTCATCCAGTTCCTGGGGAGTCATAGCATAAAGTTTTGACTTAGGTAGTTTGGCCCCTGGTAAAATCTCAATGGCACAGTCTCTAGACCTATGGAAGGGAAGTTCATTTGAGGCTGCTTCGCTGAAAACATCCATCAAGTCTCAGTACTCCCTAGGGATGCCCGGTAGGGGTTCATTCGCCGCAGTTGCAACTACCTCCTCACTGTGCGGTATTCCAGTCTGGTGGGGTTCCTCACTCCAGATTAATTCATTATTAGAGAATTGAAGGGTCCCCTCCATCCAGTCCACCTTTGGGTTCCACTTCTTTAACCAGATTAGTCCCAAAACTAGGGGCCAATCCATCCCTGATGTCACAATGAAAGCAATGGTTTCAGAGTGATTTGCCATTGTGGTGGCCTTCTTTCCACAATTAAAGGCGGCTGAGCACATTGGGGTAGAGCAAGGTTTGGTTCCTTCCCTTCTCCCTTCCAATGGGGATCTCTTCCAGGAGTGGCTTGCGCGGTACTGGTTTCGAGTTTGGTCAATTTCAGCTTCCTAAGCCAGGCAGACTGAGGCTCCACGGGCAACACAGGTATTGTACAGGCCATCATTTAAGCCATCTTTGAACCAACTCACGAGTATTTCCTCTAGCCAATCTGCATGGCAAGTCAGGTCACAAAACTCTTTGATGTACTCGGCAACTGTCTAATTTGCCTTATGTGGTCTCTATCCTTGCGGTCGACTAAGGGGTCCTCATATCTCCATCTCAGGGCTGTCATGAAGCAGTTGAAGTTGCAGAGCTCCGGTGCATCTGCACTATGGAGGCTCACTATCCAACATGCAGCTGATCCTTCTAGAGCCAGTGTGACAACCCTGACTTTGGCCCCTTCTGTAGGGAGGTCGCTCCCATACTCCTGCATGTAGGTCAGCATGTGTATAAGGAAAAATCCTAGTTGCTGGGGATTCCTGTCAAATTCCTCTCAAAATTCCTGTCAAACGGAATCCTTCTATTCTAAGGGTGGAAGGCTCCTCCTATTGAATTGTAGGCCTTGCTTTGCAGCGAGATGTCTCCTGGGCAGATCTTCCATGGTGGCAATGGGTTTGCCAATAGCCCCTGTGATTTCAGTAGATGCGCCTGGGGTTGGGGAGCCCCTCCTTTTCCACTCCTGCCTCACTCGCAGTGCAAGCTAGGGAGCCCTAGATCCGCATGCCATGGATGGCCTCCCTTATGAGGTTCATGGCTTCCCTCAGGAGTTGTTTGGGCCAGTCTGGGGCTTCTTCCAGTTCGTTGTCATCGTAGAGGTCTTCCATCTCCTGTTTCCAGCCGGGTTGGCAGCTCCCATTGGTGAGGGTGACATCTTTGGTCCTGCCGCCCCAGGCTTCCTTCTTCCCAACACCGATGGACCACCTCAGCTTGGCAGCAGTGCTTGAGGCAATGTTCTCCTTGATCTAGGCATTGGGGGCCTCCTCTGCTTGGTTTTTTTGTGGGGGTTCTCCCCCAGCATTCAGCCTCTTCGTGGTTGCTGCCCTTGGCAGACATGGTATGCACGGTCCCCTTGGTAAGGTTGTTACCTCTCCAGCTTGACCAGTTTGAGTTCCTGCCTAATGCAAGGTCTTGCCTCTCAAATCTTCCCAAGAAAGCAGGACTCCTGAAACTGAAGTTGTTCCAAAAGGAACTTTTATTGAAAATATTGTGATAGCAAGAGGTCTAGGTAGGAACTAAATTTTCCTACTTAAAAACAGCAATTTAAAGCAGTGCAAATAAAACCTCTCCCACAGTACAGCAATGCAGGAAATGGAAACTCACAGCACAGCAATGCAGGAAACATAAACAGAAACTTATCTAGAGATCTCTCCAAGCAGGAAATAGAAACAGAAACTTCATATTCTGAAGTTAGAATATGAAGAAACAGAAACTTCCAAACCTCCCCGCTCCCACCAGAATTCCAATAGAAATATATGGGACCTGACACATATAAACCCAAATCAAGATCTGTAGCTTCCAATTTAGCCACTACAGTGCTTATAGGAAGGTTTTCCTTTATTTTTAACCTTATATTCAGATTGGAAAAATTGAGGAGGGTTATCATTTATGTCCAGAATATCAATGTTAATTTGAACAGTGCCTGTGTTCTGTGGTACCACACCATCAACAGCCATTAGGGTGATATTGAGATGTGGCACCTTTTCTCTATCTAGTGATCTCTTTAGAACAAGATCCACATTGTTAATTCCATCTTTGTTCCTTTGCACATGAAGCCAAAAATATTCATTGGTGCTGAGTGTATAGTTTTGGATGCTGTTTTCTCCTAGGTCCTCACTATCTGCAGATTCTAAGGGAAGTGCCATATTTGTAGGAACATTCTCAGGAATTTCTATCTCAAATTCATTTTTAGAGAATTTGGGAGCATTGTCATTTATTGTCTATTACTATTTCAATATTGTATGATTCCAAAGGGTTGTCAAGCACAATTTGAGATCTAAATATCAGTGGTGGGTTTCAAAAAATTTTACTATTGGTTCTGTGGGTGTGGCTTGGAGGGCATGGCAGGGGAAGGATACTGTAAAATCTCCATTCCCACCCATTCCAGGGGAAGGATACTGCAAAATCCCCATTTCCTCCCAATCAGCTTGGATTTGGGAGGCAGAGAATAGATGGGGGTGGGGCCAGTATTTACCAGTTCTCCGAGCTACTCAAAATTTCCGCTACCAGTTCTCCAGAACTGGTCTGAACCTGCTGAAACCCACCTCTGGTAAGTATGCAAGCATCTGTCTGGCTACACAGAATGTCCCGGTCTACTTTATCATTTATCAATATATCCCCAGTAAGAAAATCAAGGGAGAAATACTGCTTAGTGCTTTCAGAAATGAGATGGGCTCTGTGATCAATGAATTCCTGTTCTTCCAGTTTCAAATCCTTCAACACATTAGCCACTTTAGAACCACTTTTGGTTTCTTCAGGTGAAGAATAGTAGATTGAAATACATAATGCTCTAGGAAGACAAAGCAACCAAAAAAGATACATACCTTGTTTACTCCTAATGCATTGTTCCATGATTCAGGACTCTCCTTAATTCTTGAACAGAATATAAATCTCCTTACTTTCATCCAGTTTTTGTCTCTCACAAAGAACTAATTTCCTGCTGCTTTACCTCACAGCTTTCATCTTTTCATTGGTTAAAATCTTCTTGTCTTCTTGCAGAACCCTAGTCATAATTTTTTGTTCTTTTCAGCTCACACCAAAATTCCGAGTTCCCAGTAATATATTTGTCTATTCTGCCACCATGTGGCTGTCTGAGGAATCCGCTCTTCTAAAGGCAGTAAAGGCCTTTACTGTTAAAGGCAATAAATCATAGTTTTGAAGGCTCTCTACCTATTCAAAATATGAAGATTCCACAGGAAATGATGGTTCTTAAGGTTGGTGAGATTCCAGTTACCTCATCCACAAAAAATAATATTATTGTTCAACAGCACATTGAGAGAGGGGGATACAACTCTAGCATTGCAATATAATTTTCCCTGAGGGTGCCCAGAAATACATTGTTTAAATTATATCAGAACAATAACAATCTATGTTAGTAGATTTAACATAGATCACATTTTACATTTAGATTTAACTAATTTCAGTCACAGAAAAAGTCCCTATATGTTACTATAAAGATAAAGATAAAGGTTCCCCTCACACATATGTGCTAGTTGTTCCCGACTCTAGGGGGCAGTTCTCACCTCCATTTCAAAGCTGAAGAGCCAGCACTGTCCAAAGACAGTGGTCATGTGACCGGCATGACTAAATGCTAAAGGCGCATGACATGCTATTACCTTCCCACCAAAGGTGGTCCCTATTTTTCTACTTGCATTTTATACGTGCTTTTGAATTGCTAGGTTGGCAGAAGCTGGGACAAGTAACAAGAGCTCACCCCGTTACACGGCACTAGGGATTCGAACCGCTGAACTGCCGATCTTTCGATCGACAAGCTCAGCATCACCACGTCCCTCTAAAATAGTATTAGATCTAGCCTAACTTAGGAAGAGAAGATAAGAAGGATAAGAGGGATTCTTTCTGAAGTAAGAGCTACTTTATTCAAAGCCTCTATGCTCCCTATCTGTTGCATTTTTCTTTCAAAGTAAGTTTTCAAATGCAAAGAATCACATGAAATATGATTGTGACTTCCTCAAAATGGTCAGGAATGAAGATTATAAAAGCGAAATACAGAGAAACAGTGAAAAAGGAAAACAAAAGAAAAAGGAAGCAAGGCACAGCAAAGAGATTTATTAAGAAATGCATACCAGACAAAGCAATTTTTTCTAGAATTAATCACAAGAAAACTATTCTATAGTTGACAACATATTCAAATAATAAAATATTATAAATTAAAATGTAAAACTGTTTGAAATGTTTTAATACTATTCCCATTTTGGATATCAGTTTATCTTCCTTAATATGAGTTTTGGTTTTATGGGAATCTGTTGAATTTCTTGTATGCATTTGAATGCAAACAGGATCCATTAAAAAAAAAAAACAAGGAAACAGGCTTCATCAAAAATCAATCAGTGCAACCTACCACATAATTGTATCAGAACTAGGACCGTCACCATTTGCAAAATGTGTCCCAAAATTACATTAGATACAGAATTAGTGCTGCCCATGAATTTCTGCCATTTCTGAAATTAGATTACAATAAACACTATGACAGAAAGCAGAAAAATGAATGAGATGGCAACCAAGCAGATAATCAAATATAGTGTTAGAGTATGATCTCCCTCCTGCAGGACTTCACCGTTAGGATTATCCATAATTTTCATGTAAGGATCAGAGAAATCCACTAGAAGAATTCTTGGGGTCACAGAGGCAGACTGAGGAGGATGCCCATTATCCCTAATTGCCACAATAAGAGTGTGTTTGAAACTGTCTCAGATGTTCACCGGCCTCATAGTTTTCACCTCCCCATTCTGAGTCCCAATACTGAAGAGACTCGGATCTGTATATCCTTATCATCCATAGATCTAAAGGCATACAAATTCCCATTTTCACAGTTGATGGAGATGTAAGATAATACAGAACCATCCCCAATCTTCCTAGGCAAAAGTAAATACATAAATTTTGCCATTTTGTTCTGTGTCCACATTCACAGCATGGACTGATCCAATGAACTGACCTTGAATATTGTTTGCTCATAAGTGCAAATCATATAAGGCTTTTTCAAACATTGGAGGGTTATCAGTGAAAACTGAAAATTAAATATTGCCATTGAAGTGAGTCTGAGAGAACCTTGGTCAGCAGTTGTCATGTTACCATATTTTTCGGAGTATAAAATGCACTGGAGTATAAGACGCACCTTAGTTTTTCGGGAGGAAAATAGGAAAAAAAATTCTGCCTACCAGGAATTCATCTGGCTAGCATCCTTAGTCTGGTCAGCTTCAGCATATAGTTTGCTAGTTTTGAGTGTGATCACGCTTTTTATCCCATGGTTGGGAATAAAAAACAACTTCTAAAGCACAGCTGATTGTTGGAGAGAGAAGCAATGAGAAAAGCAGGCGAAGCATGGAAGTTCATTTCACTCACTAGTGCCTCATTAGGGCTGAAAAAAAGCTTTGAAAAAGCTACATTCAGAGTATAAGATGCACCCAAATTTTCAGCCTCTTTTACGGGGGGGGGGAGTGCGTCTTATACTCCAAAAATACGGTATATTTGAGACACAATAGTTGTTGTGTCACAAACTGGTAATACTTTTCCAGTGGGTTTGTGGGTTTCAGCTGGAAAGGTAGGTTTGCATCAATGTTGCAGGAAGTTAAGCCATTGTCTCCAGAGTCACCATCTGTGACACTGAAGAAAGTCACCATTCAGGAGAGTCTTCTGGTAAAAGGTTAGCCGAAGATGATATAATCACTTGTGGAGAATTATTCTCATCCTCAATATTCACAAGGATCTTACAATAAGCAGCATCCTCCTCCAACTATGGTTTTGATGTTCAGTTTATAATTACTGTATTTTTCATATCAATTGTTCCTGCAAGAATAAGTTCTCCATATTTCTGTGTAACTGAAATGATCTGAGTACTCTTTCTGATATTTGGCCAAAAGAATATGTAATATGAGCATTGGTTTTGATGTCTCTGTCGCCGGCTTCCACTTTAGCAACAAAGGTATCAAACTGTTTTCTCTTAATTTCACTTAGTAAACTGACTGTTCAACATAAGGACAATTATCATTAATGTCTAAAACATCAATAGCTATGTTGTTCCAGTTCTAAGTGGAAAGCCTCCATCTACAGCATTAAAATCAACTGTGAAATATTCTCACGATCTAATGATTTGTCTAGTATCAATTCTGCATATTTACTACCATCACTGTTATTTTGTGCTTCTAGCCTAAAATATTCATTTTACCTAAGTCTGTAGTTCTGAACAGAATTTTCTCCTTTGTCTGAATCTTCAGCCTTTTCTGAGAGCAAACAGGTGTTGATGGAAATCAGCTCAGGTAACTCAAAAAAGAATTCTTTTTGGGTGAATTTGGGGTAGTTATCCTTCACGCTATCTGTTACAATATCAATTCTGTAGCTGCAATGCATAGTCCAACAATTTCATAGAGTAGAATACAAGGGTCAGTCTACCATAGAATCTCCCAATTAATGTTATTCTTTATTATCACATTTCTTGTATGAGGATCCAGATGAAAATACTGTTTGGAACACTTAAAGCTCAGTTGGTTTTTCTGAGAAGAAAGTTCTTTAACATCCACTTTAAAATCTTTTAATATGTTAGCTATCATAGAATAACAGAGTTGGAAGGCACCTTGGAGGTCTTCTTGTCCAATCCCCTTTTCAAGTAGGAGACCCTATACCATTTCAGACAATTGGCTCTCAAGGCTCTCTTAAAAGTGATGGAGTACCCACAAGATCTGAAGACAAGCCATTCCATTGATTAATTATCCTCACCATTAGGAAATTTCTCCTTAGTTTTAGATTGCTTCTCTCTTTGATTAATTTCCATCCATTATTTCTTCTCTTGCCTTCTGGTTCTTTGGAAAATCAGTTCACACCCCTCCCCCCTCTTCTTTGTGGCAGCCTCTCAAATATTGAAAAACTGCTATCATGTCTCCCCTAGTCCTTCTTTTCAGTAAACTAGACAAACCCAATTCCTGCAACTGTTCTTCATATGTTTTAGTCTCCAGTCGCCTAATAATTTTTGCCGATTTTCTCTGCACTCTTTCCAGAATCTCAACATCTTTTTCATATTCTGGTGCCCAAAACTGGATGCAGTATTCCAAGTGTGGTCTTCCTAAGCAAGAATCCAGTTTTTGTTTCCTCAGGTACTGAATACATAATGCATTCACACATGGCTGAATACATGCAAAGATAAAGAAAGAAAAAACCCTGCAAAAACTTGCCTGCTGTTGAGATACATTTCCATTGTTTCAGGCTCACCACAGAGCAGATGGTTGAAAGAACAGGTTTCTAGGTTGTCCTTTTGACATTTTATCTGTCCAGTTTTTACATTTTATAATATGATTTTCCTCCTCTCATCAATGTAGAAACTAAGTTCAGCTATCTTTTTGTTGCTGTTGTCTTATGCCACTCCTTTTACCATCTGGCTACAATTCCCTAAAAGGGCAGGTACTCCCTAATCTGTTATTCTGCATTGTGATAGCACCACCTTGTGTTTGATTTGGGTACAACTTCCATTAATACTGATCTACACAAAATTTATGACTTTTGCAATAAATGTTTTTATAATTTAAATGTTACAATGTAAGCTTGCAATAATTAAGTATTAAACTACATTTCTCAGTTTATCTTATTTAATATAGAAACTCACTAGCATGATATCTTATGTGGCCTCTAGAAGGAACCAAATTAGTTGTTTAAATATAACAAAATTCATAGCATTAATTTCATACATATTTATTAATATGCATCTCATCTCTCAACTATATTTGCCTGACTGGGACAGTCAGTTCTGCTAATGCATAAAACTGCCATCAATGCCAAGCTTGTCTCCACAACCCAGATTCTAAAAAGCAGCATAAAAAAGCAGCTGCTGACAGCACTGGCTCCTGTACCATTTTAGGCATTGTTGACCATAGGTGAGATTGCCATTTGCCATGCTTCATATGATGAAGTAGTAGTGTTACCTAATTGTAATTTAGGAGCTTTAATATATTGTAATCTATTGTCAATGCCCATAAAGTTCCTAGTTCCATGCTTGGAAGAGTGGGGGAACTTAACGAGTACCATATTTTTCGGAGTATAAGATGCACCGGAGTATAAGACGCACCTTAGTTTTTGGGGAGGAAAATAAGAAAAAAGCTGATTGGCAGATGGATCGGCCTCCAGGAATACCCCCAATCAGCTGTTCCCACAGGTGAATTTTAGCAACAGGTTCCTTGGTTGTGAGCTCTGTGCCTTGCTTTTTTTGCTTTTTTTTTCTGCCTCTGAAACTTCTGAAACTCCATTTCAGAAAAAACTTTTTTTCCTGCCTCTGAAACAGAGTTTCAGGGAAAAAAGCCTCTGAAGCTCTGTTTGGGGGCTTTTTTTCTGAAGTTCTGTTTGGGGGCTTCTTTTCTGAAACTTCTTTTCTGATGCTTTTTTCAGCCTCTGAAACCTCCGTTTGAGAAACTGGGCGGGTCTACATTTGGAGTATAAGACATACCCAGATTTTCACCCTCTTTTTTGGGGGGAAAAGGTGCGTCTTATACTCCAAAAAATACGGTAGGTAGTGATTTTGCGAACTCCTGGTTCTGCAATCAGACAGGAAGATCACAGTAGCTGTTATTACTATGAAGCAATGAGAACCCCCAAACTCCTTCAAAGGAAGTATAAACTCATCCAAAACAGGTAGAAGGTTATCCAGAGAAGAAATGAATTCTAAAAGAAGTTTTCCATCATTACTATTTCTGAAAACGCTGCATTTAATTAGGAAAAATACTGCCAATCTTTACCATTTTTCCATGCCTCACAAGCATAAAATAGGGCAGACAAATGGTCCTATGAAAAATATTGTATTTTGCAGAGCTCCTTTTCAGAAACTCATGTCATTTCCAAATTTTTCTGTTCCCTTACTTCCTGTTTTCTCACCCCACCGACCCCTTTCAAAAAACAATCAAAATTCATACACCAATTAAAATGTCATTCATTTGAACAGCTGATATAGAATCATAGGGCTGGAAGGGATTTTAGAGTTCTTCTAGTCCAACCCCCAAGGCAGGAGACCTTACTTCATCCTGGACAAATGGTTGTCCAATCTTTTCTTAAAAATCTCCAGTGATTGAGCACCCATAACTTTTGCAGGCAAGCTGTGCCATTGATTAATTGTTCTCACTATCAGGATATTTCTCCTTAGTCTAGGTTGGAACTCTCTTTAATAAGTTTCCACTCATTGCTTCTTATTTATTTATTTATTCATTTATTTATTTATTTATTTATTTATTTATTTATTTAAATTTTTATACCGCCCTTCTCCCGGGGAACTCAGGGCAGTGCACAGCCAACAATAAAACACATATATCCATGAAATTTAAAAAACAGTTTAAAAACATATTAAATAATTTGGCCCCAATATTATTAAAAACTAAAATAAACCATTAAAATTCATGTGTAAGCCAGCCCAGCTTGTTGAAACAATAATGTCTTGAGGGCACGGCGAAAGGTGCGTAGGTCAGGGATTATACGTATCTTTGGGGGCAATTCATTCCAGAGGGCAGATGCCCCCACAGAGAAGACTCTCCCTCTGGGAGTCGCCAGTCAACATTGTTTGACCAACGGCACCCTGAGGAGTCCCTCTCTGTGGGAGCATATCGGCCAGTGGGAGGCTATCGGTGGCAGAAGACGATCTCGTAAGTACCCAGGTCCTAAGCTATGGAGTGCTTTAAAGATGGTAACCAGCTTGAATCGTACCTGGAAGACCACCAGGAGCCAGTGCAGCTCGCGCAGGAGAGGTGTTACATGGGTGCACCATGTCGCTCCCATAATCACCTGTGTGGCCTCATTTTGGACCAGTTGGAACCTCCGAGTGCTCTTCAAGGGGAGCCCCATGTAGAGAGCATTACAGTAGTCCAGACGACTCCAGTCTTGTCCTACCCTTAGGTGATATGGCGAATAAGTCAACCCTCTCTACTCTGTGACAGTCTCTCAAGTAGTCCTTAATAGTACTACATCTACATGGAGGAAAGTAAGCAGTGGGGTAGCACAAGGTTCCGTCTTGGGCCCAGTACTCTTCAATATCTTTAAAAATGACTTAGATGAGGAAATACAAGAGAAACTTATCAAATTTGCAGATGATACTAAGCTGGCAGGAATATCCAACACCCTAGACCAGTGATGGCTGACCTTTTTGCCATTGTGTGCCAAAAGTGGAAAGAGCGCGGGGGAGTTGTGCATGTGTGTGCCCACACCCATAATTCAATGTGCCCTCCCCACGCATGCACGTGTGACCCCCCCCTGCACTCCCCCCGCTTTTGGCACACGATGGCACGGTGGGACCAGAAGGGACCCTTTCTCCAGGCTCCAGAGGCTTTCTAGGAGCCTGGGGAGGGTGAAAAAGGCTTCCTCACCCCCCCAGAGGCCCTCCAGAGGCCGGAAACGGCCCATTTGCTGACATCTGGAAGGCCCGAAAATCAGCTGGCCGGCATGTGCATGCCCAACGGAGCTGACCTAGGGCAATGCTTGCATGCCCACCAATATGGTTCACATGCCATAGATTCGCCATCACGGCTTTAGACGATAGACTCAAGATCCAGATTGATTTTGACAGACTTGAACACTGGGCTTTATCTAACAAAATGAAATTCAATATAGAGAAAAGTAAAGTCTTACACTTAGGCAAGAAAACCCAAAAGTACACATATAGAGTGGGTGAAATCAGGCTTAATAGCAGTAACTATGAGAGGGATCTTGGAGTCTTAGTGGACAACCAGTTAAATATGAGCCAGCAGTGTGTGGTGGCAGCCAAAAACGCCAACACAATCCTAAATTGCATTAACAGAGGGATACAATCAAGATCAAGTGACGTACTAGTACCACTCTATAAAGCTTTAGTAAGACCACATCTAGAATACTGCATCCAGTTTTGGTCACCACACTATAAAAAAGATGTTAAGATTTTAGAAAAAGTGCAGAGAAGAGCAACCAGGATGATTAGGGGACTGGAGACTAAAACATATGAAGAACAGTTACAGGAACTGGGCATGGCTAGTCTAGTGAAGCAAAGGACCAGGGGAGACATGAAAGCAGTGTTCCAATATTTGTGGGACTGCCACAGAGAGGAAGGGGTCAAGCTATTTTCCAAGGCACCCGAAGGCCAGACAAGGAATAATGGATGGACACTGATCAAGGAGAGATTCAACCTAGAAATAAGGAGAAATTTTTTGATCATTAGAACAATCAACCAATGGAACAGCTTGCCTTCGGAAGTTGTCGGAGCTTCATCACTGGAGGCTTTCAAGAAGAGATTGGACTGCCATTTGTCAGAAATGATGTTGGGTTTTCTGTTTGGGCAGGGGGTTGGACTAGATGACCTACAAGGTCCCTTCCAACTCTGTTAACCTGTTAACATGAGCCAGTAATGCACTTGCCATTGCCAGTGCAAAGGCTAAAGCAGCAAAAGCACTGACAAGAAATAGAAATGAAAAGAGAGAGAGCACGGTTAGAAGTTGAAAGAATGCAGCAAGAGACATCCTGGGAAATGCAGAAAGCACAGTTAGAGACTTAAAGAATGCAGCAAGAATCACCCCTGGAAATGCAGAAAGCACAGTTAGAAGCGAGTCTAGAGCTGGTTGCCATAGAGAAAGAAGTAGCAGCTGCCACAGCCAAAGTCAGAGCCCTAGAGAGAGCTGTATATTCTGATGACGAATGCAGTAAACACAACAATGTGCTTGGGCCAGAAGCTGAACCCCAAGATCCTCTGCAACATACTTCAGAGTATGTCTATCACAGGGGTGAAATGTAAAATTTGTTACTACCGGTTCTGTGGGCGTGGCTTGGGAGTGGGGTAATGTGACTGGAGTGGGCGTGGCCAATTTTTTTTTTAAACTTTTCAAAGCATTTTTTCTAATGCTTTGAAAAGCCTCTGCCAATGAGGCAACTCAGCTGGGATCGTCAGAGAGGCTTTTTAAAAAATACCTCTCTGCTGATCAGGCAACTCAGCTGGGATCGTCAGAGACTTTTCAAAGCATTTTTTTTACCACCTCTTCAGCCAAGAGGTTGCAGAAAAAAAATGCTTTGAAAAGCCTCTGACAATCCCAGCTGAGCCGTGCGATCATCAGAGACTTTTTTTTTTACTTTTAAAAGCATTTTTTTGTCGGAAGAGGTTGTAGAAAAAATGCTTTTAAAAGTAAAAAAAAAAAGCCTCTGATGATCATGCGGCTCAGCTGGGCATGTGGGGGGGTGCAGAGATTTTTGCTACTGGTTCTCCGAACCACCCACCGCCATCGCTACTAGATTGGGCGATCCAGGCATTTCACCCCTGGTCTATCAGCACCCTAGGCCAAGCAGCAATGCTTACCTCGGTAGGAAAAACAACCTACAAGAAACAAGCCAAAGATGCTACTCACCACCACTACAGGCTAACAGCAGACCCCACCACCCAATGTACCTGAGGCTGCAAATCATCCTACAAGATCAGCCTTCACGTCAGAGCAGCATAGAAAGGACCAGCTGAAACCAGAGTCTCCTAAAAGGTATGACTACACAACACCTTTTCACCACAACAATGCACAATCTGTTAATCAAGCCACCATAGATCTTGCCAAGTTCCTTGCACAACATGAGCTAGTCACACAAGAACTTGAAAAGTTTAATAATTGTCCTGAAAGCTATAGACCCTGCTTATTTTCCTTCCAAAATGTCATCAGAAGCTTAGATTTGTTGTGTAATGAGGAGATAGATTTAATAATTAAATGGCTCAGAATTGAATCTGCTAAGCATGCAAAACGAATCAGGACAATAAACATAAACTACCCCGAAACAGGCCTTAAAACAATCTGGGACAGACTTGATGAGTGCTATGGCTCAGCAGAAGCATTGGAAAATGCACTGTTCAAAAGACTTGATAGCTTTCCCAAAATACCTAACAGAGCCTATCAGAAACTTAGGGAACTTAGCAACTTATTAATGGAACTTCAAGTAGCTAAGTCGGAAGGGGACTTGCAAGGACTTGCATTTCTTGACACAGCTAAAGGTGTCAACCCCATTGTACAAAAGTTACCTTATATCTTACAAGAGCAGTGAATCACACATGGCTCCAAATACAAAACAGAGTACAATGTTCCATTTTCCCCCTTCTCTGTTTATGTGGACTTCATGTGCCAACAAGCTAAAACAAGAAATGATCCCAGCTTTGACTTCACATTGTCATGTGCTGCTCCTTCAGAACATAATCCTCACAAGCCTCCAGTAGCAGTCCACAAAACTAATGTGACTCCTCCAGATTCCCTTCACAGGTCTGCCAGCTCCTCTTACATAGAAACTCTATGTCCTCTACACCAGAAGCCACATCCTCTCCTAAAATGCAGAGCCTTCAGGGAGAAGTCCATGGAAAACCGCAAAGCTTTCCTGAAAGCAAACAATATTTGCTACAAGTGCTGCTCATCAGTCCCTCTCTTTGCCAACAACTATAAGGTCAGTGTAAAATGCATGGAATGTGGCAGCATAAGTCACAATACAGCTTTACACCCTGGGCCAGCACCATGGACTTTACAACACACTTACAATGGCAGTAAGCACAGCAGGGAGGAAGAACACACTGCTACAACCACAACAGAAATCCATAAAAAGTGCACAGAAGTCTGCAAAGAGGTTGCACATGGCAAGTCCTGTTCTAAAATCTGTTTAGTTAAGAGTCTACTTGGCAGGCCAAAGAGACAAAGCCATTAAGCTTTACACCATTCTAGATGACCAAAGTAACAGGTCTTTAGCCAGTTCAACCTTCTTTGGTGCCTTTGGCATTAAAGGCCCCAGCACGCCATCTTCCTTAAAAATTGCAGGAATTGTGGAGACGGTGGGGAGAAGAGCATCTGGTTAGCAAGTTGAGTCATTAGATGGGAAAACATGCCTGACTTTACCAACTCTTATTGAATACAACCAGATCCCTGACCATAGATCTGAAATCCCTACACCAGATGTAGCAATTCATCACCCACATTTGAACAGCATAGGGCACCTGATACCAGAACTCGATCCTCAGGCTCAGATAGACTTGCTCCTAAGAAGAGATTTTTTATGAGTCCACAAGGCAAGAGCTCAGATCAACAGTCCTCATAATGCTCCATATGCTCAGAAATTAGACCTAGGATGGGTCATTATAGGAGATTTAGGAAGTGTGCACAAACCAATCTTTGTTAACAGCATGCCTACAAGGACTTAGAGAATGGACATCCTTCTATTTTTCAGCCACAACCAATTCCTCTTAAAGGAACCACCACACATTACCCATTTGCCTTGTCCCTTCACAGGCTCCATTAGTGACAACCTCGCCTGTGACAGTGACCAATGCCATTTAAGGTGCACAGTCTTCCAAAAGATGAAAGATGACAATCAGGTAGCAACATCTACTGAGGACAAACTCCCTTTATGAACTTTAGGAAAGGCAGAGCAGGGATTAGTCAAAGAAGATATTGACAAACAGGTCACCCCTCTCCCCTTCAGACCACAGAAATGATGCCTATCTAACAATAAAGAACAAACTGTAGCATGTTGCCTACCACAGCGTCCAAAGTCTATCTATGCTACTTATACCACAGAACCTGTGGAAAATACTACAGCTCAAATAGTGCAGCAGCTTACAGCCACATCACAAGCATCAGCAAAGGTCAAAGAGCAATTGGACCAGTCTTCTGCAGTGTCTTCCATGGTATTTGTTCAAAAGGAACTTCCATTCAGTCAGTCACAGGAAGATCCTGACACAAATACATCAGAGACTGTTGCATCCTCAGAACAAACTGGTTTCCTCATTTCAGAGGCCATTTCCCCAGCAAATATGCCTGTAAGGATCGCCTCTCCTTCCAACTTAAGAAAGTACGAACTCTTGAAATGTAGTTGTTCAAAAGGATTCTTTTATTAAGCAGAAGTGAAAACCATCCAGCTAAAGCACAATCTAAATGCCCTTAGGCAAAGCAGTAGGATTAAAGTGGTAGAGACCCCTCCCTTTAGGTCAGAATGCAGATTTCAGCCAATACACAAGTGAAGATGTTTTCTTTACTATTTCCTTTGAGAACCCGAACAAACATGCATTCCCACCACTTCCCTTTAAAGTGAGACAACCCACATGGCTATCATATAAATTCCTGCAGGTAAAGGGAATCTCAGGCTTCCTTGGCGCCAGGATATAGGTTGTAAAATATCTGATGACACAGGCCATCCACGTCCCCCCTTCCTTCACTTGAATGGCAGTATCACTTTTAGGGATCTGACATGGCCAAAGATTCAGTTTCATCCATCCAAACCAAATGCAGAGAAAGAAAGAGCAGTTCACAGAGGGCAAATTCCCTGAACTGCATCTGCTAGTGGATATGGTTTGCAAGCAAGAACATTTTCTGAAGGAAGAATGTTCATCACCTCACAGATCCCGGATGAATGGAGATTCTTCATCAAACGCAGAATCTGAGGGCAGCCTCACAGTAACAGAAGCAGTGATGTGCCAGCCTCAAAGTCAAGCCACTGTCCTGATACCTTCTGACATGACTCTGGTCCCGTTGCTACAGAATGGTGCTGGATATATATCAGAGGACCTCAGCAATCCTAAGAGAGAAGATAGCAATGGGATATTATATTCCAGACTTAGATCACTGTCAAGTTCCCAGAAGCTTCATCGGGAACTGCAGTGGCACCACCTTATTGATCATCATATCAGCAAAAAAGCAATGGCAGCTCACCTCAGAATGCTAACATCTCAGAACTCAAACAGTGGTATTGATAACAGACAGGGAGTGTCATGCCCCAACATATAACTTTATATACTGTTGTTGCTCTCTAGCCCATCTAGTGGCCGGAGGGATAAATACCAAGTATATTGTTTGAAGTGTCAGCCCGCACTCTCAAAACAAGTGCATGCTGGGAAGCCAGACATTTTCCTTTAGCATTTGAAGAAGGCAGAAGCACAAAGAAGAATCCATCTTAATCTGTGGCACATGGTCATTCAAGGACAAATTTACATCCCACACACAGAGCATTGCTGGTGAGATTTAGATTGCTTGTATTTATTAACTGTTATGTTCAGCAGTAACTCAATACTGCCTATCTTGTATTTGGTTCTCATTGTATGTATTCCTATTTTCCCCAGTTTCACCATATCCTGTTCTTTCAATAAAGCATTCAGATCAGGTCAATAAAGCACACACAGTCTGTTTTATTGGAGGATAAGTGGGTTTAGTTGCATGTCGAGCTGCACACACACTCTAATCTGTAGTGAGAACAGAGCAGCTTGCTTCAACCTGACTGAAAGCTCACAGAAAGTGACATCAAACTTCTAAAAAGGAATTGGCACAAAATATTGGATACTATAGATTTTCTTTTTACCTTCACTGGCTGAAAGCTCTCCTTTTGGGCGCCATTGCCATAACAATCATGGGACTACTTCTCTGCTTCCTCCACTGATGTATTTCTGTTGCTTCAGTAGTCTGAAAAATCACCTCCCATCTCAACAAACACCCAAGTAAGGATGCCAGCCAAATATCCCTCATGATGTGTCAGGTAGACTGGAAGTACAGACACCATTCTGATAATGGCTAGATTGGACAATATATGTAAATACCGTGTTTTCCCGAAACTAGGACATGTCCGGATAATAAGCCCAATTGGGCTTTCGAGCGCATGGGCTAAAATTTCCCCCCCCAAAAAATAAGCCCCCCAATACTTAGATGCATGTGCAGCTGCTGTGCAAACAACACGACTTGAGGAGGAAAGGCCAGAAAGGGAGGAAGGGAGGGGTAACATGCCCCACATGCCTCACATGCCCCTGCCATCCATATAGAATGGCCTTGTGGAGGCCACTCCCGGAAACCCTAGCTCGCCTGCCCCTTCTCTTAGTGGCGAGCCGGACGCACTGCTGCCACTCGGGAGAAGAGAGAGAGGAGGCGCTGCAAGAGAGCCAATTTCTGACGTTCTTCTCCTCCCGGGCAGTGGCAGCCTGTTCAGCTTTCTGAATCTGTCTTGTCAATCTCAGCCAGCGAGGGGATGTGGCAGGTGGGGAGGGGTGGGCTGACGGAGAAGCGAGATGCATGGAGCAAGACAGGACTCCCCTTGCCGTCTCCTCGCCCGGCATGGCAGGAGCTGGAAAGGTAAGACACGGCAGAGAAGACAGGCAGAGGGACAGACAGGGAGAGAAGCAACAGGAGTGAATATCCTCCCATCTGCTTTTATTTGGTAATGGCATACTGACCATTTAGCCAGATTTCAACTCCACATCCTTTGGAGATTTGGGAGGTGACTATTCTTTAACTGGGAAGGGAGGGCCTGGGATGAGGTGTTTCTTGCTTCAGCTGCACAAGTGGCCTTAAAGCACTGCCCCCCCCTCTCAGCTCCGAACCCAACAGCAGAGTGAAGCCTCCCCCCAGCCTTCAATGTCCGGGCCTCGCGAACTGAACCCAAGAGATATAAAGAAGCAGATTGGTTTTCCGTTAGTGGAAAAAGCTGGGAGAGAAGACTATGCCGCGAGTTGCAGCCTGCCCTCTTCCAATCTGAGATGAACAGACATCTCAATCATGAAGCCCCAAAGAATGTGTAAAAGCCTACCTATCTCAACCAGGGGTGAAATGCTCCTGGTTCAGACCGGATCGGGCGATCCGGTAGCAATGGCGGGTAGTTCGGAGAACCAGTAGCAAAAATCCCTGGCAGGGGGGCCCATGCCCACCCAATTGCCCAGTCCCCACTTGCCCATTTGGCAGCTTGCTGCTTCTTTTGGGCTCGCTCACTTTTCCTGCCTTGCTTCGGCTACTGCAATCAATTGCATCAGCTAGCAACTCAATCTGCCTGCCTGCAATCAATCCAATCGGTGAGCAACTCAATCTGCCTGCCTGCCTGCCTGCCTTGTGCCTTCAAATTGGTAAGTAACTGGGGGTGGGGGTTGTTTTGTTTTTTTGGGAGCTTTAAAAAAATAGTTAATTGGGGGTTTTTTTTAGGAGTTTTATTTTTTTTTAGACATAGCAATTTAAAGTTAAGGAAGTTTTAAATTTAGCTGCTTTTATCTAAAAATATAAATAAAATAAAATCATAAAATAAAATATTTGTGCAGCTTTGTGAGATTTGGTGTGTTTCTGTAGTGTTTCACTCTAACTACACAAACACACAAAATCTCACAAAGTTGCATGTGGCATTTTGTGTGGAAAAACTGTGGAAGTTGGTTTTTGAGCTTTTTGTGGCTGTGTGAGGTTCCTGCTTGTTGCAGGGGCCATTTTGGGTGAAGTGCAGCTGCTTGTATATTGTGTGTGTATCAGTTGTGTTGTGTTGTGTGTGGGGGTAAAGGGTAAAAGTTGGTTTTTGGTACCTCTTATTGTTTTTTGTACTTTTTTATTATTTTTATTATTTATTATTATTGGCCCCGCCCACCTGGTCATCTGACCACCAAGCCACACTCACTAATTAAGCCACGCCCACAGAACCGGTAGGGAAAATTTTTAGATTTCACCCCTGACCTCAACCCCATTTTGTTGGCCACTCCAGAAACACTGCTGTCACTGAAGTTTTTGGCTACCAAATAAACAGAGACCTTCTTTCCTGCAGCCTGCCTCCATTTTATTTCCAGAGTCTTTCTCCCAGTGTAGAACCAGACCGGATTTTTCTTCCAACATCACTGATCTCAGCTCATTTGTAGCTTTTGCTTTCCTGACAAAGTTCTACAGCTTTGTACAGTATATATGTATCCATTTTTAGATCTTCACTACTTTTTTTTTTAGCTTCTGCTGTTCCCCATTTCCCCCCTCATGGGAGCTGTTTACAGTTGGACTTTTAAGAATTTCCTTCTTTAAGAAATTCTCCTCCCCCTGCCATTCCATTAGCTTTTCTTGTTTGCCCTGTGTTCCTACTCATTGTTGCTCTGAGTTCATTACAAGCAGAGTTTCAATTTTATTTTCCTCTAATAGTTCTCCTACTACTGCTTCTGCAGCTAATCTTTTCTATTGATTAACAATTGATTAATATCCAGGATAGTTGATTCTCAGTATTCCTCATTGTCAGCAAGCCAAGTCAGAATTTCCTGGAAAGGACTATCTGTGAATATGGCTGATGGTTGACAAACCCAGAAAATCTTCTCTTTCTGGATTATTGTTTTTTTCAATTTACTAACAGAAGGAACAAGCTTTATTTTCATTTATATGACTTTCCTAGGTTAGGGAGAGTCCTAGAATCATCCCACAAGATCCTCCATACAGCGATGGTCTTCAAGTAGCTTCAGAAGTTGTGCTTCAGAGCAGCTTCTGAGCTGGCAGCTAGGGGTGGGGGCTGCAACCACTTAGTTGTTGGAAAATGTAAATATTCTCTTGTTTCTTAGTTGTACCCAATCTTTTAACCAAGTTATTGCTGCTGCCTGATAATATAATTCCCAATCGGATAGGCCGAAGCCTCCTTTGGTTTGAAGTCTTGCAGAAGTTTACGTTTTATCCAGGCTTTTTCCCCCAGCCAAATGAATTTACCTATCATTCTATTTAAATGTTCAAAAAATGGTTTCCCTAATCTAATTGGTATCGATTGAAACAAATATAACAATTTGGGTAATACATTCATCTTTATTACAGCTATTCTCCCTACTAAAGATAGCTGTAATTTGGCCCATATATCCAGATCTTTTTGTAATTGTTGAATCAATTTATCATAATTATCCTCTTTTACAGTAGAGCATTTTGCCATAAGCCAAATTCCTAATTATTTCACCTTTTTGGCAATTTTAATCCCCAATTTCCTTTCCAATTCTTCCCCCTGCCTTTTAGTACAATTCTTCATTAACAATTTAGTTTTTTCCTTATTTATTTTAAGCCCCGCTACCTTACCAAATTCTTCAACTTCGTGCATCAAGATGGTTCCCGTCTCCAAAGAATCTTCCATAATAAATACCAGATCATCTGCGAATGCTTGAACCTTATATTCTTCCTGTTTGATTTTCAATCGTTTAATAATTTGATTTTTCCTAATTTGCATTAATAGTATCTCCAAGGATAATATAAATAAGAAGGGTGACATGGGACATCCCTGTCTTACCCTCTTATCTATATCAATCCTCTCTGTCGTTTCCCCATTCATTATTATTCTGGCCGATTGTTTCAAATAAATTGCTCTAATTAACTCTGTAAATTTCTCTCCAAATTTCATAATTTCCAATTGGTTAATCAGAAAGTTCCAGTTTAAATTATCAAACGCTTTCTGGGCGTTTACAAACATCAATGCTAGCTGCTTATCCGGATGGGCCTCGTACTATTCTAATGTATCCAGAATCGTCCGTGTATTATTTCTTATATATCTGTTTGGAAGAAATCCATTTTGGTCTGAATCAATAATTTCACTTAAAAAAATTTTGGCCCTTTCAGCTATTATTGTTACAAAAATTTTATAGTTCATGTTAAGCAGCAAGATTGGCCGGTAGTTCTTGATCTGCTGGGTGTTTGTAGAATCCTTTGGGATGAGTGATATCAATGCCTCTCTCCATGTTTGTGGTAATTTCGATTGCCCTAAGGCTTCATTATATAGATTCAGCAATAACACTTTCAGAGGTCCCTGTATCTTTTTATAAAACTCAGAGGGGATGCCATCAGGTCCTGGTGTTTTATTATTTTTTTGTTTTTGAATAGCTGCCTTCATTTCCATCATAGTAATCTTGCTATTTAACATTTCTTTCATTTCCTCTGATATTATTGGAAGATTCCTATCTCTTAAGTATTTCTTTATATCTTCCTCCTCCACCTTCTCCTGGCTATAGAGTGTTTCAAAATAATTTTGGGCTATTCTCTTTTTTTCTTCTAGCCGATGGTGAATATTCCCCTCTTCATCTTGTAGTTGTGTTATAAGTCTTTTCTGCTTATTCTTTTTTAATTTATAGGCAGCTCTGAGCCATTTTTATAGTTAAAGGACAAGGAAAAAGGTTGCTGGAGGTAAGCTAAAATAAGGAAGTGTAGTGTATCTTTTCTTCTTAATTCTAATGGAGAAACATAAGGATAGAAAGATGTGGTTCTATTTCACTATTTTTAAAACAATATGTAGCCCTGGATTGCTTTATTGTGGGTGATCTGTAATTCCCTGATTTTCATGAACTCTGATTGGCAAATAAATAAACAAATATGCTTTTTGACCACTAGAGGGTGCTACAGAGATGCTTAAACCTGAGTTTGAATTTGTTATTAGGGAAGCCCTTGAAAATTCTCATTTTGTAAACACGCACACACATACACACACACACACACACACACACGATATAAAAACCGAGCAAGAGGTACAATTAGGTGTAGAAAATTGTCAACCCACTGAGACAGCTTCACAAATATCTGACAATGCAAATAACTCAACTGCAACTTTGAAATAAAAATCTGACACCTTCTATTATGATGATGGTTTGAATACAACCCTCTCAGGGCAATTGAAACAAGAGTTTCCAGTAAATTCACAACTCTTAAGAGAACAAGTTTGGAACGTTTTCTTCATAGATACTAACAAGGTTGAGAATTTGAAAAAAAAGATCTTACAGACATCTCTGTTGTGTTTCTGCGGTGGAAACCCCCAGACTTATTGTTATGGGGGATTTTAACCTGCCATCCGCTGGTGAGATGTCGGAGACGGCTCGGGAGTTCATGGCTTCCATGACGGCCATGGACCTGACCCAGGTAGTTCAAGGCCCAACCCACTTGGGGAATCACACTCTGGACTTGATTTTTGTCTCTGATCAGTGGCTGAATGATCTAAGAATAGGGGATATAGACATCAAGCCCTTGTCATGGTCTGATCATTCTCTCCTTCACATGGACTTTCAAGTCACTTCCACCCACCGCAGGGAGATGGAACCAACCAAATGGTTCCGTCCCAGGCGCCTGATGGACCCCGAAAGGTTCCTGATGGAGCTTGGGCCATTTCCTGAGACTCTGGCTCACAACTCGACTGAGGACCTGGTGGTCGCCTGGGACAGGGCGGCTACTGGGGCCTTGGACCGCGTTGTGCCTTTGCGGCCTCTGACCCGATGCCGATCTCGTCTAGCTCCTTGGTTTTCCGAGGAGCTGAGAGAGATGAAGCATCGGAAAAGACACCTGGAGAGCGATTGGAGGACAAGCCAATCTGAATCTGACCGAACACAGGTGAGATCTTATATTAAGACCTACCTAGTGGCGATAAGAGTGGCGAAGTCTAGCTACTTCTCCGCTCTTATTGCATCTGCAGAGAACCGCCCAGCTGCGCTGTTTAGGGTGACCCGCTCCCTACTTCAGGTGGGGGTACGGGAAGATCCCTTAAAGGGTCGAGCTGAGGATTTTGTACAATTCCTGCATGATAAAGTCGCTCAGATTTGGGAAGGCCTGGACTCCGATTGGGTAGATCCAGGGGAGGAGGCGGGGGCAGGTCTTGAGAGCGTTATCTGGGAAGAGTTTGACTCTGTGGCTCCTGAGGACGTGGACAGGATTCTGGGCAAGCTTAACACTGCCACATGTTTATTGGACCCGTGTCCCTCCTGGTTGGTACTGGCCTCCCGGGAGGTTACATGAGGCTGACTCCAGGGGATTATAAATGCTTCTCTGAGTGAGGGTGTCTTTCCCGCCGCCTTGAAAGAGGTGGTTGTGAAGCCCCTCCTCAAGAAGCCTTCCCTGGACCCGGCTATATTATCAAATTATCGTCCAGTCTCCAATCTTCGCTTTGTTGCAAAGGTTGTTGAGAGTGTGGTGGCGCGACAACTACCCCGATACTTGGATGAAGTTGTCTATCTGGATCTGTTCCAGTCGGGCTTCAGGTCACGATACAGCACGGAAACGGCATTGGTCGCATTGGTGGATGATCTCTGGAGGGCTCGGGACAGAGGTTGCTCCTCCATCCTGGTCCTATTAGATCTCTCAGCGGCTTTTGATACCATCGACCATGGTATCTTACTGCACCGGTTGGAGGGGTTAGGAATAGGGGGCTCCCTGCTTCGGTGGTTCTCCTCCTTCCTCTCTGACCATTCACAGTTTGTGTTGGCAGGGGGGCAGAGGTCGACCTCAAGGCACCTTATTTGTGGGGTGCCGCAAGGGTCAGTCCTCTCACCCCTTCTGTTCAACATTTATGTAAAACTGCTAGGCAAGATCATCCGTGGTTTTGGGGTGAGTGTTCATCAGTATGCTGATGACACACAGCTATACATCTCCACCCCAGACCACCCCAATGATGCCCTTGCTGTGATGTCCCGTTGCCTGGAGGCTGTGCGGATCTGGATGGGTAGAAACAAGCTCACACTCAACCCCTCCAAGACCGAGTGGCTGTGGCTTCCGGCGTCCCGGTATAGTCAGCTGGTACCATCACTGACAATAGGAGATGAGATCTTGCTCCCCACAGAGAGGGCCCGCAACTTGGGTGTCCTCCTGGATTCACGGTTATCTTTAGAAGATCATTTGACGGCCGTGGCCAGGGGTGCCTTTTATCAGGTTCGCCTGATCCGCCAGTTGCGTCCCTTTCTGGATTGGGACGCCTTGCGCACGGTCACTCATGCCCTAGTTACCTCCCGTATGGACTACTGTAATGCTCTCTACATGGGGCTCCCCTTGAAAAGCACCCGGAGGCTCCAACTGGTCCAGAACGTAGCCGCGGGGGTGATTATGGGAGCAGCTCATTACGCCCATGTAACACCTCTCCTACGCGAGCTGCACTGGCTCCCGGTGGTCTTCCGGGTGCGATTCAAGGTGTTAGTTATCACCTTTAAAGCGCTCCATGGCTTAGGACCTGGGTACCTACGAGACCGTCTTTTGCCACCAATAGCCTCCCACCGACCAGGGAGGGACTACTTAGGGTACCATCAGTCAAATTATGTCGACTGGCGACTCCCAGGGGGAGGGCCTTCTCTGTGGGGGCTCCAACCCTTTGGAATGAACTGCCCCCGGAGATACGGAATATCCCTGATCTCCGTGCTTTCCGCCATGCCCTCAAGACCCTGATGTTCCAACAGGCGGGGCTAAACATATGAACATGTGAATGATTTTTTAAATGTTATCTAATTCTGAGTTTTATTTAATTGACCAAACTAAGTAATAATTTTAATTAGCAATTTTATGATGTTTGTGTGTCTATATTTTTCTTGACTGTACACGGCCTTGAGTCCTACGGGAGAAAGGCAGTATAGAAATATAATAAATAAATAAATAAATAAATAAATAAATAAATAAATAAATAAATAAATAAATCTCAGAGAAGATTATTTTATTCCTCGAGGAAGAGTTCCAAGTTAAACTACAATTTTTAATAGAACAACTTTGGGATTTCTTTTTCATGGTTATTAACAAGATAGAGAATTTCTTGAGAAAAGGGACTTGGTAGATATTCCTGAGAAGAAGAGTTTATTTTATGAGGGTAAGCTGGAGGGGGTGACTTAAATTTAATGAGTTAATCAGAGTTATGATAGATTTTTATAAGTCTGACATGTGTATTGAAAGAAAGCTTTGGTGTAGTTTTGTGTCTAAAAAATGGGTTTGTATACAATGTTTGAATAATTCCCAAAGTTTGTAAAATATTATTGAAATCATATTTGAAAATATGAATGGTTAAAAATACTTAAAAGTGAACAAAAAGGATAAATTGGAGGGAGAGACTTAAATTTAATGAGCTAATTGGAGTTAATTGGATTTCTATTGATGTGATATACATAATTGAAAGACAGCTTTAATTCAGTTTTGCGGTTTGGGTTTATAAAGTTTGAAAATAAAGTTTTCATGAAAATGAAAAAGTTTGAAAATGAAGGTTTCTTTCCTTTATATATAATTGAGTAATTGTTAAATTGTAAAATATTATTAAAAGAAAAAGATGTATTAGAACTTATTGATTTTAAAAATGTTTTTAAAGAAAAGTTAACTTTTAAAATTTAGAAAAAGTGTTTTTTTTAATCCTTTCCGGTTAAACATTTGAAAAATATAGAATTCTATTAATATAAATTATGACAGTGTATAAAGATTGAGCAAACAGAAATATATCCTATTTCTCACAGCAAGGAAAAGCAGTGATGATTACATTTATTTCTTTATCCAAAGAAGAGAATATATTTAGTTTTGTTTCTATTTGGAAATTGCTTCTGGATTTTGTGCTTGTGATGGGGGAAAAAATGAAAATTTGATTTTGGTTTTGCTGATTAGATAGGTTTGTTGTTATAGAAATGGCTAGTTTATTCTATTGTGTACAAGTAAAAAGTTGAGGTTGTAAATGGTATTATCTAGTTGGAAGTCAAAGCTTTTTTTTCTTTTTCCCTTTCTATCCCACATCTTCTCTTCTTTCCTTTTTCCTTCTCCTGGTTTTCCATTACTTTTTATTTTCCTTTGTATTTTATATTTTGGTAAACTAATAAAATTTGTAAACTGCAGGAAATTCCTAGAAATACCAGGATGACTAATTAAAATCTCCTGTTGCTATGATTTCACCTCTCTTTGAATAATCTGCTATTTGTTTAGAAAAGGTATCATCCAAAGGTATGATGATGTTGTTCTTTAACATCACCAGCATCGTATTTGTTTCTCTACATTTTAATTCAGAATCCCTCTATAGCATTATCAAGTTCTTTTATTTGGATTTTTGAGCAAGAATGCATTATTATTATTATTATTATTATTATTATTATTATTATTATTATTATTATTATTATTATTATTATTCATATTTCTATGCCACCCACTCTCCGAGGACTCTGGTCGGCTTACACCAAAGACAGTATACTAAATAGCATATTGCCCCCAACAATCTGGGTCCTCATTTTACCCACCTCAGAAGGATGGAAGGCTGAGTCAACCTTGAGCCGGTGAGATTTGATCCGCTGATCTGCTGAACTAGTAGTCAGCTGAAGTAGCTGCAGTACTGCACTCTAACCACTGCGCCACCTCGGCTCTTTTATATTATGTTTTGTAACATAAAATGCAACTTCTCTTCCTTTTCCATTATTTCTGCTTCTTTGAACAGTTTAATTACTATATTCCAATCAATGGAAGTCATCCTGCTAGGATTCCATAATATCTAATCACCGCACTGTATATGCTTTTCTGCAGAAAGAGCTCAAGCGTGTTTATTCTCAGTACACTGGACATAGCTGTATATTTCATAAAAGTTATGAAATTCACCCAATAATGTTTTCTTCCTTTCTACTTGCTTTTCATGTTGGTGCCACAAAGGATTTTGTGTATGAATGGTTACAGAACAGAACAGCTCTGAGGATCAAAATATGGCTTCTAGGCTCATGTCTCAGCACACATATTTTCCAATGAAACAAACTGAGCAAGAACATAATTTTATTACAATTTATTCAGAACTTTCTAATTAAAAAGGATTCTTCTCATTCAAATAGGGAATCCGGAGATTGTTCTGACCTAGGCTTCCTGAGTCAGTAAAATACATGAGTAGTCCCAAAAACCTCTTTTATTGCAACAGCTGTGAATTCTGTTCATTCACAGATGAGTCCCAATAGTTGTAAAGAGTCCTTCAGGATGAGGCTGATAATCACCCACCTTTATCTCCCTTGACACGCTGCCAAAGACCTAATTGGCAAAGCCACACAGAATCCAGAATCAAACAGAGCTTCAGACTTTAAACTGAACAGAATTAACAACGTTGCTTCCTGCAAAGGCCCATGTGCCTTTGCTCTTCAAGCCCTACTCCTGAATGGTCCCTTTTGTTTTAACTGTTCTTGCCTTCTGGCAGCTCTACGCATGCACGCACTGGGAACAGGCTCCCCTTGTTCCTCTGCCTCACTGAGGTCTGACTCTGGAGGCTCCGGAGGCAGCACGTACCTCCCCAATGGCCCTTACTCTGCCTCTGATGCAGAGCTCTTGTCCAAGCCTTCCCCAGACTCCAGGACTGGCCCATGTTCCTCCCCAACCTCCTCACTGTCCGACTCTGCTGCCAGCTCCGCAGGCCGCCGGTGGACCACAACAGAAATCCAGCTTTTGATCCCTTTTATAGTTCAAAGGAAATTTGAACTATAAATTTGATCCCTTTTATTTTCAAAGGAAATTACAAGAGAGAAGTTGATTGGATAAGACAAAAGTAACCCTTCCTTAGCATAGAAGACCAGTGTCAGGCCTGCCTCCATTCAAAGCTCAAGAAAGAAAACCCCCAATTCCATTGAATTAGAGAAGAGGCACTTTTACTAAGTTTGAAATGATAGCAGCAAAAGCAAGGCAAGATCTTATTCAAAATGCATGAAGGTTACACACTGAAAGTCACCCCAAATCCCTCCCACCAGGGTCTAGCATAGAGAATCCAATCAACGTCCAGTATGATGTTATGGGAAAGCTCCTCTTCAGATATTTCTTGCACCTGAAGTTTCAGGATGATTGGCCTTGATGGAGTATAAACAATTCCACTCAGCAGCGCCATGATTCATGAGTACAAACCTCCCTTCCAGTTCTCATGGGACTACTACACACCAGCTTGCTTCCCCATCCCAAATGCCCATGCCCCCCTCCCCATTTCTACGGCAGTCGATAGCAAGCATGCTGCAGAAACCCATGCTGAAGATCTGGTTGACAACCAGCTATATGGTGTTAAACATATTAAATGAGACCACACACAAGTCCATTTACATGAAGTCTAATGAAAGCAGGGGCGTAAAATTTAAGATGTTAATGAGGGGGGGGGGAAAGTCATGTTAATAGAAGACGAACCAGATACCAATTAGCACTAACAATTTTTTTCTTATAAGGAGACAAACTCCAGATATTCCATCCTATCCTAACCTGGAAAACAAGACAATTTTTATTTGAAATTTAGGAATGTTAGAAGTTATCAATCAAACCATTAGCATCATGTAAAAAGAAAAAAAAATAAGTCAAATTAAAATAAAAATAACTGTTTGCAAATACAATAATACTACAAAGTCCACGTTGTTGGTATCTCAAAGTCCATCCTTTGTGACCTCAGCTCTCAATATAGCGGGGTTGAAAGAAGGGGTTGAAAGTCAAAATGGTGGCTACACAAAAAAGGGGCTGGACTTCGATCAAGTTGTCATAGATACCATCTAGACTTCTTGACACACATACCCCAGAGATAATCTTGTGGTGAGGGCCATTCCTCAGTGGGTTATCAGTTGAGCACAGGATCAGCCAGCTGAGTAAGAGGACTCCTATCACCCTTTTTATCTCCAAAAGACTGAAACTTCCATACCACTATGTTGATAAAAAGGAGTTTGTCCTTATTCAAGGTTATGGGAGAATAAAGTTTTGGATATTTAGTTCTTGCCTAAAAACATCTTTGGATTTACTGACTTCCGATTCAGCTAATTTCATAGTTATAGAATGGCTTCTGAATAGCTCTACTTTCTACAATATACTTTGAGGAAATAAAACTAATAGCAGGAAAAGCAGAGGAAGAAACAAATGTTTATGAAAGTTGCATATGCCCAGAAAGTTTCTGTTGTGAAAATATGTATAAAACAATGTAATAACATAATACAATAAGTAAATATGTTTTAAAAAGTAAATAATACACTATAATAATATATTATTATAATGATATAAGTATGATTGTGATAATCATATATACTGTAAAATGTAATGTAAATGTAAATTGAGATGTTCTGTAATAGACTGTGGTGTTATAATTTAAATATAAACCAAACACTTTATGAATGGATGATTGAGGGGAAATAGTTGCCTCTTGACAAATATATAATTGTACACAAATATAGGCAAATATGAAGATTGTGATCTGATTTTATCAAGAATGCATTATGAACAAAAGCCATTACCTCTACTGGATTTTGAGTCTGATTGCTACATAGAGTAAAATCCAGTAGTGAGCCACAAGGTGGCAGGCGCTCCTCTTGCCTTCTTTCCTGACTTCATTAGTCCAGTCATAATATAGCCTGAGGTTTACACTAATTGTAAAAGAAGTCATTCCTGTCTAATTTATATAAAAATATTAAAAATAATCAACATTTAAAAATAATAATTAGGAAAGTATTTTAAAGATGATTACCATTCTAGTTCTGAATTTGTGTATTTTCCTAGCATGTAGTTTCCTAGTATGATTTGATTGCTTATTTAGTATCCTATGTCTACCACTAAGTATTGCATCTTATGATTATCGATGAATGTGTTTTTATGTACACTGAGAGCTTATGCACTGAAGACAAATTCCTTGTGTGTCCAATCACACTTGGCCAATATAGAATTCTATTCTATTCTATAAAAATAAGTTATGAGGGAACAACATACATTTTTTTTCTACTTTCTACAATTATATTTATTAAAAACTTCAGTTCCTTTAAGGAAAAACAGAAAAATAAAATTACAAAGTTAGAACAAAGGGAAGGTGAGGGAAAGGTGCAGCTACTTTGGAAGGGGCAGAAAGGAGACCACTCAGTGGAGATGAAGTGAAGTAACATTCCTCTGCTTTTCCCAATTACTACTTTGGCAACCCCATTGTTTCTGCCCAGATTACATCACTGTTATGTGCAGTACACAAAGAGATGTATTTTGTGATACAGATTGTGAGCTTGATGTAGTACAAGCAATTGATTTATACAGAGAACACACATACACACATACACAGAGAGAGAGAGTTAGACACAGAGACAGAGACAAAGACAGAAATATACAACAAATTTACAACAACAACAATTTATTATTACAGTCTTAGACCAGAGACCAGAACAAATAAAAGCACTCAGTATATGTACAATTAAAAATTCAGGACTTCCTGTTGGCACCGCAGGCTCCGTGGATGGTCATTTTTGACCGCCAGCCCTGCGTCTCCGTAAAAGCCGTTTTGACAGCACAAATCAGCTGTCAAACGGCTGAAAAAACTCTCCTTCGGGAAAAGAAGGAGAGGAGAGCCGGTGGGCGAGAGTAGAGCCCCCCGAAAGCCCTCTGGATCATTTCCAGAGGCTTGGAGGGTGTGAGCTCCTCAGGCAGCCCGCCAAGAAGCTCCGGAGCCAGGACGCCCCTGCAAAAGCAGGGCGAGAAGCCGTGATCCGATCCTGCTTTTAAAACGTGAGTTTGACTGATCCAAAGCGCAGGCAGAGCGGAAAACAAGAGAACAAGCCTTAAAAATACAGAGCTTACCTCCAAAGTTACTTTGTTTCGATCTGAATCTTGAGCTGAAGGCAGAAGATGGCGTCTTTGTCAGGGCTTTGAAAGTGAAAGCCTGAAACGAAAGTGCTTGAGAACTTTGCGCTGGGAGAGTGGATTGGCTGCCTATTAACTGCTGGGAACGGAGAGTGCGGAGGGAAGAGAACAAGGAGAAAAAAACTACTTTGTCTGGCAACTCAGAGGCTTTAAATTAACATCATTAAAGACTTTGTCATTTTCAAAGAAAAGAGGGGGGGGATGGAAAAAAAGGAAAAAAATGGCTTCTAAGCAAGTGAAACCAGGAGTTGCTAAAGGAGGGGGAGGCTCCCCAGTTGTGTCAGTGGTGACACAGAAAGCACAACTTCCGGCTGATTCACAGAGCCAGACCCAGAGTCAAGAAGCAGCACTTAATGATTTTAAGGAAGCTATGAAAGAAGCCATGAATAATCAAGCAATAGCAATGAGAGAAGCAATGAACAATTTAACTTTACTTATTGAAGGGAAATTTAAGAAAATAGAGGAAGATATAGGTTCGATCAAGGGAGCAGTTGCAAAGGAGCATGATAAAATAAGAGCTGATATCGTTTTTGCTGTATCAGGACTCTCAAATCTTGTTATCCAGCTTGATGGGAAAGTTGAAGAAATTAATGAAGCCAATTTAAATCTGGAGAGCAAAATGGGTGATGTCATGACTAGAACAGAGAAAGTGGATGATGAATTGGTAATGTTACAATACAGATCTATGGAGTTTGCTCTGAGACTCAGAGGCCTGAAGGAAAATAGCAAAGAAAATTTAAAAGACATTTGTGCTGATGCTATGGCTGAGATAATTAAAGAAAAGCCAGAAGATGTGGCAATCCAAATTGACAAAATTTACAGGGTTAATTCCTGGTTGGCAAAACAAAGACAGCTGCCATGAGATGTGGTGATTTATTTCACATCTAGGAGGATCAGAAATGAAATTTTACAAGCTTCTTACAATAATAAAGTTCAGGTGGCTGGACAGGAGGTGGTGGTTTTGAAAGAAATTCCTCCAAAGATGTTGAAGAGCAGGAAAGACTTTGGCTTTTTGGTAAATGAGCTGAGAAATCAACAGATGGCATATAGATGGGATGTTCCAACTGGTCTAATAGTGACTTATAAAGGAGAAAGATATCGATTAAACACAGTTTGGAAGGCAAAAGATTTTTATGTAAACGTGCTACAGGCTGGATACCCACCCTCACCGGGGGGGGGGGGGAAATGGAGATGATACAACAAGGAAAAGATGGAAAACAGATACAAACCTACGCTGAAGCTGCAGCTGGAGGAATTATTATGGAAGAAGATTTGGATCTTGGGGATTTACCCCCAACTTTGGAACCACCTAAGAATGGAGAGCCGAAAACACAACGACTGACCCGAGCAACCTATAAATTGCAACAACAACAACCAAAAGGGCAACAATCTCAAGATTCATCTCAAGTAGTACAAAAAACAGAAGCAGTGGGGGGAGCTAGGCCGAAGAGTAAGGTAGAGGAGGAGCTTCAGCTGATGCTTACAAGACTTTGAAAGGCTAAAGAGGCAACTAAATTCCTATCTTGGAATGTTAATGGCCTAAACTCTCCACAAAAAAGAAAGAAAGTATTTCACTACTTGAAACAATTTAACAATGATGTTATTTGCTTACAAGAAACACATATTAGATTATCAGACCAAAAATATTTGATAAACTCAAGATTAAGTACAAATTTTGTGGCATGAGCGCCAGAGAAGAAAAATGGATTAGTCATATATGTAAGGAAAGGACTATCAGCTAATTTAATTGAGGCAGATGATCAAGGAAGATAAATTGCAATTGAGTTATTGACACAGTCTGGAAAAATGCTTCTTATCGGAATATATGCCCCTAACCAGCAACAAGACAAGTTTTATAAATTTTTACATACTAAAATAATACAATGGGATTATAAATCTTTTATACTAATGGGTGACTGGAATGGAGTAATTGATATGCAGAAAGATAAAAAAAAGCTTATCAAAGACTTCAGCACATGCAAAACTACCTACATCTTTTTTTGATATGATGGAAGATATAGAATTGAGAGATATCTGGAGACAATGTAACCTGGAGGAAAAAGATTTTACCTTTTTTTCTGATAGACATCAATCCTTCTCCAGGATTGATTTTATACTAATCACAAATGATTTTATTTCCAGGGTGAAGAAGACGAAGATATTTCCAAGAACTTTAACTGATCATAGTCCAGTCTGGATTGAATATGAACAAGAGAGGGGAGAAAGGAGGTCTTGGAGGTTGAATGAAAACTTATTCAGATATGAAGAAAATGTAAAGGAGCTTAAAAAACAGATGAGAGAATTTTTTGTTATTAACATGAATAAGGGTACTCCTATGGAAATGGTTTGGGATGATAGTAAGGCTTATATGAGGGGTATCTTAATATATATGAATAATAAATATAGATCAAAACAACAGAAGAAGCGTAAAGAGATAGAGGAAGAAATAAAAAAGAAAGAACAATTACTTATATCTAACCCAGGAGATAAGAAAGTAAAAGAAACAATAAACATACTACGAGGACAATTCAATATGTTAATGGCTGATCAGGTGGCAACTAGTTTACAATATGCTAAACATAATACATTTTGTAATTCCAATACACCAGGTAGGTGGTTGGCCTACATGTTGAGGAAAAAACAGAAAGCACGAGTCATTAGTAAGATAGAATATAGAGATAAGGAAGTTTACCAACAGAAGTTGATTTAAAAGGCTTTTTTGGAATTTTATACAAAGCTATATACTAGTGACTCAATACAAGGTATAGATATAGATAGATATCTAAAGGAAGGGAATATTTTGGAATTAACGCTGGAACAGAGGGAAGGATTGAATCAACCAATAACTTCGGAGGAGATTGTTGCGGCAATTAAGCAGTTAAAAATAGGGAAAGCTCCAGGAACAGATGGACTAACAGCTGTTTATTATAAGAACTTACAGCTTGAAATGGTAGAGCCGCTTAAAACTCTATTTTGTAAAATTCAATCAGGGGGAGGAGTCCCACCCTCTTGGAGAACAGCTTTTGTTTCATTGATTCCGAAGGAAGATCAAAACTGTACCAAACCTGAAAATTTTAGGCCAATTTCACTTTTGAATACAGATTACAAAATTTTTGCTAAGATACTATTGAATAGACTAATGCCAGTTATGCAACAAATTATTCACAATGACCAATCAGGTTTTATAAAAGGGAGACAGATGAAATATGTTAGGCAAATTATAAACTTATTGGAATATTTGGAGAAAAATAATCAGGTCCCTGCAGCGTCTTGCTGAATAAGATACGTGATTCTGACAAAATAAAAGGAATTGTAATTAGACAGCAGGATTATAGATTAAGAGTGTTTGCAGACGACCTGGTTCTTACTTTATCTCAACCTATAGAAGTGGCTCCCTATATGTTGGATATGGTAGCTGAATATGGTAAAGTATCTGGATTCAAAGTAAATTTACACAAGACAAAGATGATAACTAAGAATTTATCTATAACTCAAAGAGAAGAGTTAGGGAGGATAACGGGGTTTGAAGTAGTTAAAAAGGTCAAGTATCTAGGAGTATATATTGCAGCCTCAAATACGAAATTGTATAAAAACAATTATGAAATTCTTTGGCAAAAAGTACAGAAAGAAATGGAGAAATGGAAAAAGTTACAACTATCACTACTGGGAAGGATAGCAGCAATAAAAATGAATGTATTACCTAGGTTTTTTTTTGTTTGTTTCAAATGATACCAGTGCTTAAAAAAGATGGAAATCTGATGGAATGGCAGAAAGGGGTTAATACTTTTATTTGGGCTGGGAAGAAACCAAGAGTGAAACTGAAAATTATACAGGATATACGTGAGAGAGGAGGTCTTAAAATGCCTAATTTAAGATTGTATTATGAAGCTGCAGCATTATCACAAATTAGTGACTGGTTTAACTTAACTGAAGAAAGAATGTTAAATATAGAAGGTTATGATTTGTTATATGGATGGCACGCTTACTTGTTGTATGAAAAAAAAGTGGATAAAGTGTTTAAGGGTCATATACTTAGAAATGCATTGTTGAGGGTGTGGAAAAAGTACCAATATAAGCTGAATTACAAGATACCTATATGGGCAAACCCCAGACATGTAATAGAAAATATAAGTACAGAGCAAAGAATAGAGGTGATTGCTTATAAAGAGCTTCTTCTTTTGGAAAGGGGTAAGTTGCAATTGAAATCTCTAGAGGAATTAAAAGAAGAAGGGATAATTTTTACTTGGTTTCAGTATGGTCAGCTCCAAGCTAGATGGAGGGAGGATCAAAAAATTGGGGTTATGCAAAATGAGGAAAATTTGATGAAACAGATTAGAGATCAAAGTCAGATGCGTATTAAAAGGTTGTATAACGCATTATTGGAAATAGACTCAGAAACTGAATTGGTTAAAGATTGTATAATTAAATGGGCACAAAACTTTCAGGAACCAGTGATGATGGAAACGTGGGAAAAGATTTGGGTAGGAAAGGTTAAATTTATGCAAGCACAAAATTTGAGAGAGAATTTTTATAAAATGTTTTATAGATGGCACTTAGATCCTAAGAAATTATCATGTATGTACTCGAATCTGCAAGCTAAATGTTGGAGATGTGAATGTAATGATGCAACCTATTATCATATATGGTGGACTTGTAAGAAAATCAAGGCATTTTGGATAAAAATTTGGTGGGTGATGCAGAACATTTTGAAAAGAAGGTTGAAATTTACTCCTCAATTGTTTCTATTGGGTATAATTACAGACTGTACAGTTTCAGAGACTAAATTGATTTTGAACTTAATAGTAGGTAGCTCAATATTGGAAGAAAGACTCTTTGCCTACTATTGAAGAGTGGACATTGAAAGTAACAAACCTAGCAGAAATGGCGAAAATCTCGGCGTACTTGAAGGACCACACGCAAGAAAGATACGTATCGGAATGGAGAAGATGGATTGATTATATTCAAAATAAATATCAGACAAGAAAATATCAAATAGCTTATGAATGATTGTTAGTATTAGAAGTATTTGGTTATCGGTAGTAGAGTTAAGGTTTCAGTGGGGGAGGTAGTACTTTGAGGATAAGTAGATTAATCTAGTTTATGTTTGACTAAATGAAATACCTTGTATTTTGCTCTGGGAAGTCGGGGGGAGGGTGGGATGAAGGGGGGCAAAGGGTGGGGGGAACAGGGGGGGAAATTCTTTCTTTTTTGTAAAACTTTTCAATAAAAATTCTAATATAAAATAATAAATAACAACTAAAATCTATAATAAAATCCACTCTGTCAATTATACATGGTCTGACAATAAGATAGTTGCAATCCATAAACCAGTGGTTCTCAACCTGTGGGTCACGACCCCTTTGGGGGTCAAATGAGCCTTTTACAGGGGTCGCCTAAGACCATCGGAAAACACATATTTTCAATGGTTTTAGGAATAATTTTATGGTTGGGGGTCACCACAACATGAGGAACTGTATTAAAGGGTCACGGCATTAGGAAGGTTGAGAACCACTGCCATAAACTGTGTGGCCCATTGTAGATTCAACACTCAAAGGGAAATGACTAAGCAATGCAAAGGGTTTGCCACAATTGTTATATAACATCGCTATGGTGGAGAAGGCACATGTTTGCAATGAATCCCCAGTGCTGCTGCGCAGAATCTGTCCACCTGCACTGTAGTTATGGACTGTTCATCCTTAAGCAGCCACTGAAGATAAGTAGTGTTGGAACAGCCAGGATACCTAGCACTTACTGGCAGAATTTTTTTTTTCCCAATCTCCATATAAAAGGAATATCTAAGGAGCATGTGACCCACAGTCTCCACCTCTCCTGAGCCACAGGGACAGAGTCTTTCCATCAATGGTATCCTTTTATACTTGCCATACAGGACGGGCCGATGGAAGCACACGGCACCATGTGAGTGATAATGCTTTCCGGTGGTTTGCTGACTCCAACTGACTAAGATAGCTGGCAGGAGCAACAAAACATTTAATGGCATCTGAAGCCAGAAACAACAGAACTTTCCCTAAGTCTGCCTGCCTCTCGATGTCCTCCACCCTTTGTTGCAAGGTTTGTCTTGCTAGGTTGTAGTCAATCTTGAGTATTAAAACTAGAGAGAAGCCTAGTTTGGCAAGGTTGGACTTGACAGCCTTGATCCATGATGAAGAGAATTTGTCTTGGAGGATTAATGGAGCAAGGCCTTGTGGAAAGAAGTTTTAAGTTTTTAAGCTTTAGCCTCAGATTTAAGGAGGCTATCCAGATTCTTGCTTCGATTTTTGTCAATCCTGTCTCCAGGCACAGAAGTGCATTTGAAACACAATGCGGCATCTGGAGAATTTGGATAGAATTATTTCTAATTATGTAAAACACGAAGCTGACAGTCCGAGCAAGGACCCATAATGAAGCTGAGCTAGCAACTTGGCCACAAAAATTGCAGCAGGGACATAATATCCTGCCTTTAGGCAGAAATATTTAAGAATGGTGCTCTCTGATCTTTGGCCCAAGGCAGTTGCATATTCTCCATGTGCTTTTCTTGAGCCATTGGACTGAATGACCACCCCCTGGTATTTGAAGGTGGTTACCTGCTCTATTTTGTGGCCATTTAGAAACCATGAATAAAGTTTTAGCCTCTTTGCAAAGGCCATGATCTTTGTTTTCTCATAATTTATGTTCAGTTTATTGTAATTACAATACTGGACAAGGGCTCACAAGCTCTTTTAAGGCCTACTGGGGTCCTGGAGAGGATCACAGTGTCATCTGCATAGAGCAGGAGGCCAATGCTTTGGTCATCTATTTTTGGGGGGTGGTGATTTGATTTGTTTAGCCATTTTACCATGTTGTTTATGTAAAAGTTGAAAAGCAGGGGGGCCAAAGTGCACCCCTGTTTAACCCCCTTTTGAGTTTTAACTGAGAGGGACCCTTGCATATTACACCTCACCTTGAGGGATGTTTTAGTATGTAGGGCACGTAATAGATGAAGAAGCCTGTGTCAATTGAGGCAGCTTCCAGCTTCTCCCATAGCTTAGTCCTGGTAACCGTATCAAAGGCTGCCTTGATAATCTATAAAACTGGTGTATACTGATACAGGTCTATTTGATATGTATTTTTCAATCAGATGATGAAGAACTAAGCACTGATCTGTGGTGCCTCTCCCCTCTCTAAACCCAGCTTGCTCTTCAGCTATCAAATTCTCAATATCCAGCCACTCTTTTAGTTTACCTTGGAGTGTTTGGCGTAGAGTTTGTTGATTTTCTTTAGCAAATTTATTGGTCTATAATTGGCAGGGTCATCTCTCTTTCCCTTTTTAATAATTGGGATAACAATTGCCAAACCCCAATCTTCTGGGACATAGCCAGTGCAGTTGATACAAGTGAATAGCGCCGTCAGAACTGGCATCCACCACTCCAAATTGTTCTTTAGTAATTCAGCAGTAATGAAGTCAGCTCCTGGGGCCTTCCCAGTCCTGAGTTGGCCAATGAGCGTGTAAGGATTGCCTCTCCTTCCAACTTAAGAAAGTAAAAACTCTTGAAACGTAGTATCTCAAAAGGAACCTTTTATTAAGCAGAAGTGACAGCAATGGATTCAAAGCAACGTCTGAATACCCTTAGGCAAGACAAGTAGGATTAAAGCAGTAGAGACTTCTCCCTTAAGCCAGAATGCAGATTTTAGCCAATACACAAGTGTGAAGATGTTTTCTTTACCAGTTGCCCTGAGAATCAGATAAGTATGTATTCACATCATTTCTCCTTTTTTCTTTAAAGTGAAACAGCCCACATGACTGTCATAAACATTCCTCAATGTTAAGGGGATCTCAGGGCTCTTTGGCGCCAGGATATAGGTTGTAAAATATCTGTTGACACAGGCAATGCTTGTAAATCGAATCCAAGTCTCCTTCTTCTCCCAATTGAATGGCAGTATCACTTTTAGGGATCTGACATGCTACCTTCCTTAGAAAACGAAAGGGTACACCTGTGAAAAAATATAAACAAAAAAATTATGATAGTATATTAACAAGGTTTGTTAGGGTGTTGGGAGTGAAATTTTCTCAGTAAGGTTGGAGCCCTAACATGGAGTTTAGCGACCCATTCGTTGTGGGCTGAGGGTAAATGTTTCCAAGCAACTTAGTATTGGATTTTCCCTCTGTGGATCCTAGAGTCAAGGATTTCCTTGATTTCAAAGTGTTGTTCACCTTCAATCATGATGGGAACAGGTGGTGTACATGCAGGTGGGCTGAGGGATGAGATTACTTCTCGCTTGAGTAAATTAATGTGGAATAGTGGGTGGACTTGCCTGAGTGTCTTTGGAAGGAGTAGTTCAACTGCTACTGGATTGATGACCCTAGTGATAGGGAAAGGTCCAATGAACTTTGGCCCTAGTTTCTTCGATGACTGTAATGATTTCAGGAATTTTGTAGATAAATATACTCTATCTCCCACATGAAAAGGTTTGGGTTCCATCCTTTTCTTGTCAGCTTGAATTTTAAAAGCCTCCCTAACTTCCTTTAAGGTTAATCTAACCATTGGCCATGTGTTTTGCAAATTATCCATTCCACTTCAGTGGTGGGTTGCTCCCGGTTTGCACTGGTTTGCACGAACCGGTAGTAAAAATTTGTAGTAGTTCGGAGAACTGGTAATAACATTGGCTGGCCACACCCCTGAACTGGTCTCTGGCCTGGTCGCTGCTCGCTTACCCCGCCCATCTCATCAGAGGCTTTTTTTTTTACTTTTGAAAGCATTTTTTTTACAACTTCTTCGGCCGAAAAAATGCTTTTAAAAGTAAAAAAAAAAAAAAAAGCCTCTGATGTTCGTGTGGCTCAGCTGGGATCATCAGAGGCTTCTAAAAGCATTTTTTTCTGCAACATCTTCAGACGAAGAGGTTGTAGGGGAAAAAATGCCTTTAAAAGCCTCTGACAATCCCAGCTGAGTTGCCTGATCGTCAAAGTCTTTTAAAAGCATTTTTTTCTGCAACCTCTTAAGGTTGTAGAAAAAATGCTTTTAAAAGTAAAAAAAAAAAAGAGAAGTTGGCCACGCCCACCCTGTCACATTACCCCCACCACCAAGCCACGTCCACAAAATAAGCCACACCACAGAACTGGTAGTAAAAATTTTTAGAACCCACCCCTGATCCACTCCTTAAGTGAGGGGATGGTGGGTTCTTCTGTGGGTAGTTCAGGCATGGGGCTGAAATCCTGGCCTGTCGCTGCTCTAAAAGAGGTAAAACCAGTGCTTGAGTGTACAGAATTATTAAATGCAACTTCAGCAAAAGGTAAAAGTTCAGTCCATTTATCCTGTTGAAAATTAATAAAACATGTTGGATATTCATCCTACGGTTGAGTAGGTAATATATATAAAAACTGTGTTTGTGACTTTAAATGATATAAGAAGAATGATTGGCTGTGCTATTATCAGGCAGCCATAAAAGTAGACAGGAAGCCCGGGAGCTCCTGCTCCTGCTATTTGATGATTGATCTCCTGAAGAGGGACTGTGTATGACTGAAGAGAACTGTAAGCAAACTATGTTTTGTGTTGGAGAGTGATTATTCGAAGACATGTTATCATTGTTTTGAGAAACCAAGTTTGTTTTTTCACCAAGAGTAAAGAATGTTTTTTTTTTCACTGTTCAAAGTCTGTGAGTATCTGTGTGTTTAACCAGCAACGTATCTCTTTGCTGTCCGGTCTGTTGCCTACTATGCAGAGGGAAGTTTTACCCTCAACACTGGTTATGGGCCCAGGTTGTACATACCGGTTATAGTAATAAGAGAGTTGCGACACACATTACTCCTCCAGGCGTTCTGATATATTTCATATCCTGGTGAGGATGGCACACGGTCAAGCTCCAAATTTATCGCTGATTACCCAGCTGGATGGCACCAACTACAAATCCTGGTCCACCAAATGCAGTCTACTGTTGCGCAAAGAGGGGCTATGGGATGTAGTGCAGACCCCACATCTTAAATATTGTTCTAGCACTTAGTTCAATCTCTCAGAATTGCCATTAGTACATGCATGATGTGACAAGCTTAATCCCTGGCCACTGCCAAGTAGGTCCAAAAATGCCCTCCAAAATTTGGAGGTGAATTGAACCCCTCTGTCAGAGATGATCCTTTGTGGAGCTCCATGAAGCTGATAAAGGTGTATTAGGAATAATTTGGCTAAGCTTTTAGCAATTGGGATCTTTTGGCAAGGTGTAAAATGTGCCTGTTTTGAAAACAGGTCTGTCATGACCCAAATAACAGTATTTCCCACACTGTTTGGCAATTCTACAATGAAATCCATAGTAGTTCTGGCGGTGATGTCAGCATGTTTGGAACGAAAGAACGGGGCTCCGTTCTTGAAGTTCCAATATTCCTAACCAGGAAGCCAATTTAGGCACTATTGATCCCGGAGAGATCAATAGAAAAAAAGATGAGTCTTCAAGGACCTTGGGGAGAAAAGCAATTGCCCCGAAGGTTCAGGAGAAACCTCTTAATTCCAGTGTGGAAAAAACCAGCCATTTTGGCTGGCCCGAAGCGCTGACAGCCAAAGAGTAGGAAGCAAAAACTGAAACATTAGATCGCAATGGTAAGAGAAACGAGGAAAGAAAAAAAGTATATACAGTGAGGTACAGTTATATAGTGGAAAAAGAGAAAGAGAACAGAGATCGAGACTCCAAAGCAAGCGGCAGAATGGCAGCCAGATAAAGCGGCAACGAAAAGGAGAGACGAGCGGAAGAAGAAACCTTTGACAGGTAGTGACTGTGTGAAAGAGAAAGAGAGGTGGAAATGAGGAAACTCCAACGGGTACACTCGGACTTTGACTGGATAGAGGTGTGGATTACAAAACAAATAAATTGAATAGAGGAAGGTGATTCAGAATTGAACCATGAGTTTGATGAAAGTATCTAGAGATCAGAGGAGATAACGAGCGATGGAAGAAAGAAAGAACTTTGACAGGTAGTGATTATGTGAAAGGCGATAGAGTGGCGGAGACGAGAAAAGAAATTTCAACAGATATATCTGGATACCAACTTGAGAGAGGTGTGGATTACAAAAAAAATGGAATTGCAGGAAGACGGAGTTAAGGATTAAGGACTGTGAGACTGATGGAAGCCATTAAAGATCAGAGAGAGATAGAGCAGTGGAAACAGAATGGTGACTGGAAAAGTGGTGACTTTAACAGAGTGATAGAATAACGAACTTTGAACTTGCTGCCTAAAAGTGTTGAATTTGGATATTTGGACATTGCTGGTGAGAGACATTAAAAACTATACTTCAAGAGAGTTTGGAAAAAGAACTGTACAGATAACCGAGCAGAAAATGATGCAAGTGTGAAAGAGGATTTAATAACAAACCATATATATAATTGATTAACCTGAATAGAAATATATACTACTTATTAATAATTGTTGACTGTTGACCATTGATTGGTAATTAGTGCTTAACAACTGAGATAAAATAGTTGAGATTGATATTAATTTTAATAACACCTAGTTTTACTTACTTATTGTTATAGATTGACTATATATATTGTGCTAACTATATAAAAAACAGATTAATGAATTGTTAGAATTTTAAATTTTTTCCCTCACTTCCCTCCTCTTATTTTCCTTCTCCTTTACATAAATGTTTATATAAGTTAGAATTTACAAAGCTGGAATAAGTATATAGAAAGATATATAGTACTATATTTTGCCTGATAGAGTGGTTAAATAGTTATGTACTTATTAGAGTGATAAGAGTATTTATATAGATAAATTTATAACACTATAAATATAGACTGCCATTTAAAGATTGTCATTTAAAAACTCATATGATATAGAAGTTAAATACGGTTATAGACAACAAACTTAAAGATATCAAAAGTAAGCTAGTCTATGAAATTTTGGGAGAATCTACAAGAAAGAGTAAAAATGATAAGCACAGGCACAACAACTATAACCAAAGTAAATAAGAAAATAACCTCGAATCAAGCATCCCTTACAGCATCTCCTACACTACAAAGGTTGATAGAAACCATGCTGGGAACAGATAAAGAAAAGGCAGCCTCCACTTCCAGTATACAAAATATCCAATCAGTATTAGCAATGATTCAAGAAGCAATGAATAAGACACAAGAATCTATCGCAAACGATCACGAGGAAACAAGAAGAAACCATGAGGATCTGAAATCTGATGTGGGAGAAATAAAAGACAATATAAAGAAAATGGACGACAAAATAGAAAAGATACAACAGAATATTGTTAAAAATGAACAAAGGATCCAAAAGATGGAATCAAAAATGGAACAAAAGGACAAGAAGATAGAAACATTGGAACAAAAACATGTCGACCAACAGAGAACTGGAAGAATCGATTACATATCTGGAAATGGAGAAGGCATCCTTTTATCTTAGGTTCCAGAACATAGCGGAAAGTAAAGAAGAAGATCTAGGAGAGATAATGGTGGAGATCCTTGCAGAAACAACACAGAGGGATAAAAAGGATATACGAAGGGACATTGACAAAGTTTATAGAGTGCATACAAATTATGCACGCAGGCATAAATTGCTGAAGGAAGTGCACGTCAGATTCACCCAAAAAACGATAAAGGAAGAAATCTATAAAAAGATGAGAGATGAGGCAATTTTGTATAAAGGGAAGGAGATAATAACACTCAAACAGATTCCAAGAAGAGTAAGGGATCAGAGGAAAAATTACCATTTTCTCACAACACAATTAAACAAATATAAAGTGATGTTTCATTGGCTAATACCAGAGGGCATCCTAATCTCATGGCAAGATAAGAAATTTAGGATAGACAGTTTGGAAAAAGCCCAGAAGTTTTTCGAACAACATTTCATCCTAGAGGAAGATCAAGAAACCAGAGAAGAACTGGAAAATAAAAGCCAAGAGGAACATTCCATAGAAGAAACAGAAGGCGAACAAGAGGAAAAGAGAAGATTGGAAAGAGAAAGAATGGAGAGAGAAGGAGCGAGGGAAAAAACACAAATAGTAACAAGAAACACAAGAAGACTAAGGACAACAAATAGATAAAAATAAAAATGGAACAGGAAATAAAAATGATTTCAATCAATATAAATGGATTAAATGTGCCAACCAAAAGAACCCAGACATTTACAAAGTTACAAAAATTGGAGATGGATATTATAAATTTACAAGAAGTCCATATCAAAAAACAACACCAAAAGATGTTAGAGAATCCAAGATTAGGGAATCTATATACCTCATTAGCAGAACACAAAAAGAGAGGTATCGTAGTTTACATCAAAACACACTTGAAAACAAAACAAATATATTCAGATGAAGATGGAAGGGTCTTGATGATTGAGATACAAACAGAATTAAAAACAATATTACTGATTTCGATCTATGCACCAAATGGGAATCAAAATGAATTTTTTAAAAATATACATGATACAGTAAAAGATTTGAAATATGAGAATATTTGTATTATAGGTGATTTTAATGCAATTACAGACATGGAAAAAGTAACAAGAAAAACAAAACTAAGAAAAAGACTCTTCCAGATACCTTCAAGGAGATGATACAAGAATTATGTCTTCAAGACGCATGGAGGGAGGTAAATAGAGAGAAAAAACAGTACACATTTTATTCTAGCCCACATCAATCATGGTCTAGAATAGACATGGTTTGGATGACGACAGAACTCAGGAAAGACGTAGAGGAGGTAGAAATAATGGCAAATACCTGGGCAGATCACAATCCTGTAAAAATAATATGGAAAGGATATCGGAGAAAGAAAAGATGGATGATGAATAAGGAAATATTAAAAGACAAAGACTATGCACAGATGATGGAAAAAGAAATGAATATATTCTTTAAGATAAATACAAAAGAGCAAACCTCTCTTCAAAATCTATGGGATATGGCAAAAGCCTACATAAGAGGCCTGACAATTGCATACACGGTGAAGAAAAACAAAGATAAACAACAAATAAGAGATAATTTATTAAAGGAACTTAAAAAATATGAATCTGAGTTACAGAAGGAACCCCAAAACAAAACGATTAAAGAAAAAATAAATTTAACAAAACACAAAATTAATTTGATCACACAAACAGAAATAGCAAGGAAAATTAAATTAGCAAAACAAAACCATTTTGAACATGCAAATAAAACAGGGCGTTGGTTGGCATATAAATTGAAGAAAGAAAGAGAAAAGAACAATACACCAACTACAAGATGATACAGGAGAGATATACCATAGAAATGAAGATAAAAAGAATATAGTGAAAACCTTCTTCCAAAAATTATATGAGCAAGAAGAGATTTTGGAAGAAGATATTAAACAATATTTAAATAAAACAGATGTCAAAGAACTAGAAGAAATGCATAGAGAATTACTGAACAGGCCAATTATGATGACAGAATTAATAGGCCTGGTGGCTCAGCAGACTGATAGCATTGTGATTAACACCAGCTGTCTGCAATTACTGTAAATTCTAATCTCACCAGGCTCAAGGTTGACTCAGCCTTCCATCCTTTCTAAGGTAGGTAAATTGAGGACCCAGTTTGTGGGGGCAATAAGCTGACTTTGTATAAATATACAAAAGTATGAAGGCTATTGCTTAACACATTGTAAGCCGCCCTGAGTCTCCAGAGAAGGGTGGCATATAAATCAAATTTAAAAAAAAAAATAGAGGCAAGAAAGAAACAGAAAAATAATAAAATCCCAGGACCAGATGGTATACCGTCAGAATTCTACAAAACATGCCAGCACCCAATAGATGAACTTTTACTTGAAATCTTTAATGATGCACTCTTGAAAGCTTCAATCCCTAAATCCTGGACTGAAGCCATTATTACACTGATTCCAAAAGAAGAGACAGATCAAACACTAATCAAAAACTACAGGCCAATATCACTATTAAATGTAGATTACAAATTATTTACACTGATTATCACAGAAAGATTTTAAAAAGTAATAAATGAATACATTCACCCAGATCAGAATGGCTTTCTTCCAAAAAGACAAATAAAAAACAATATGAGGTTAATAATTGATGTACTAGAATACTACGAAATAAATTCAGACAAACAATTGGCATTAATCTTTTGGACGCATAGAAGGCATTTGACAATGTAAATTGGAAATTTCTCATACTACAGCTGGAAAGCATGAAATTTGGTGATAAATTTATAAACATGATAAAGAAAATCTACTCCTCCCAAACTGCAAAAATAACAATAAATGGAGACATGACAGAACAATTCACAATATCAAAAGGAGTGAGACAGGAGTGCCCTCTATCCCCCCTGTTATTTATATTATCTCTAGAAACATTACTAAATGAAATTAGAAGAGACAAAGGAATAAAAGGATTAAAAGTCAAAAAAGAGGAGTACAAACTTCAAGCCTTCACCGACGACATGGTTTTTATTATAGAACAGCCACTATTAACAGGAACTAAACTATTAGCAAGAATAGAAGAATATGGGAGGGTAGCTGGACTTAAAATTAACAAGCAAAAAACAAAGGCATTAACGAAAAACCTCACAAATCAACAAGAGAATTAGAAGATAAAATGGGTATACAAATGACAAAAAAGGTAAAATATCTAGGAATATGGCTTACTAACAAAGGATCATCGATTAGAGAAGATAACTACAATAAATTGAGAAGACAAATAAAAAAAGATTTAGAAATTTGGAGTAAACTACAACTATCATTCCTTGGAAAGATTGCCTCGATTAAAATGAACGTGCTACCCAGAATCCCATATCTATTTCAAGTGATTCCGATAAAACCAGAGAAGAACTTCTTTAAATATTTCAATAAATTAATTGCAAATTACATCTGGCAGGGGAAGAAAGCAAGGATCAAAATAAAACACCTTCAAGATACAAGGGAGAGAGGAGGACTAGCATTACCGGACTGGGAAACATATTATAAAGCATCATCACTGATTTGGATTAAGAACTGGATAGAACTCAAAAATAAAAGAATACTGACACTAGAACGATTTGATCTACAAAAAGGATGGCACGCATTTTTATGGGAGGGAAAAGATAAGCAACATGGATATTTCCAAAGACACATTATCAGACAAGCATTGTTCCAGACATGGCAGGAGATAAAAAAAGACACACTACGATAAAGTTCCAGAATGGCTATTGACTATGGAGGCACAGATTTACCCTAATGCTATGGACACTGCCAAAATGAAAACCTATAAAGACCTGTTAAACAACCAAGGGGAACTTAGATCGAGACAAGATCTGAAAGAAATGGGTACAGACATTGATTGGTGGCCATACTTGCAAATAAAATCTAGATATAAGACAGATTTGGCACAATTTGGATTTCAAAAAGGTCAATATGAATTAGATAAAATTTTAAAAGGAACAGACGACAAATTGATTAAAAAAACCTACAGTTACCTACTAAGATACAAATTAGAAGAAGAAGTGGTTAAAGAAAATATGATAATTTGGGCGAAAAATTTCGGATATAACATTGAATTGGAAAAATGGGAAAAACTATGGAACACAAACTACAAACTAACAATGTCTGTACCCTATAAAGAAAACATATACGAAATGTTCTATAGGTGGCACCTCCCACCAGCCAGACTGGCGAGGATGTTCCCGAATACCTCCCCAACATGCTGGAAATGCAGACTCCAAAAAGGAACCTATTACCATATGTGGTGGTCCTATCAGAAAGCAAAACAATATTGGCAAATAATTAGAACACAAATAGAAGAAATTATACACCAAAAAATAGAAATGAAGCCAGAAATCTTTTTATTAGGAATAATTACAGGACAATATGAAAAAGAAATAAAATATTTAATCATCCACATATTAACAGCAGCACGAATAGTCTTCACCCAAAATTGGAAGAATAATGATATACCAACAGAGGAGAGAGTAATTAGTAAAATTATGTAGCTCGGCTACATTCTGCAAGAGATCTGGGGTTTTCCCCTGACGTCTTTTTGCTGCTGCACAAATGGGGCAGCTAGTTACATAGCTTTCTATGTCCTTTTCTAGTGATGGTCACCAAAATTGTCTTTTAATTAGGTGTAAAGTTTTCACAAAACCAAAATATCCAGCTAATTTGGAGCCATGGCACCTTCCCATTAAGCATAGTCTTTGGCTGGCTAGAACATTCAACTTCCCTCCCACCCAAGCCAAGTCCTCTTTCATCAGAAACCTGGATTTGTGGTTCAAAAACCATTCATCGGTGGCCAATGCTTATTTAAAAGTTTGGGTGTCATTGTCCATCAATGTTTCTTGTTGATTGTTGATTGTTGATTGTTGATTGTTGATTGTTGTACTATGGGTTTGATTACATCTGACTTCGCACTATTGTATTGCGGCTAGTTGATTGTTTTGTACTATGGGTTTGATTACGTCTGACTTCGCACTATTGTATTGCGGTTTTCTGGATAGCGCATCTGCCAGAAAGTTCTTTCCCCCGGGAAAGTATTTTAGAGTAAAATCAAACCATTTAAAGTACTGAGCCTATCATACTTGTTTTGGGGAGAGTTTCCTTGGGGTCTTTAGGGCTTCTAAATTTTTATGATCAGTCCAGACTTCAAAAGGGGTCTTACTCCCTTCTAGGAAATGCCTCCAGGTTAACAGTGCCCAACGAACTGCATAAGCCTCTTTCTCCCAAATGGTCCACCTTTGCTCAGTGTCATTCAACAATTTTTGGATGTGTAAGTGCATGGTTGTAGCTGGTCTTGCTCATTTTTCTGAAGCAGGACCTCTCCTATTGTCACACCGCTGGCATCTGCTTGTATGACAAATTGTTTCTCCGTGTCTGGGTGTTTTAGAATTGGTTCTGCTGAGAACAGCCATTTAAGTTTTTCAAATGCCATAGATAATTAGCTTATGTTAGCTTATGATTGTCAAATGTTATACCCTGTATTTTGCTCTGGGAAGTGGGGGGGGAGGGAGGGGGAAGGGGAAATGTTTGTAAAACTTTTTAAAACTTTTCAATAAAAAAAGTTTTTCAAATGCCACTTGGCATTCCATAGTTCAGTTCAAAGGCTGTTTCGGTTTAGGGTTGCCCTCCCCCTTCATTTTTAAGAGCTTGGTAATGGGGAGGGTAATTTGAGTGAAAGCAGGGATAAACTGGTGGTTAAAGTTAGAAAAACCCAGGAAGCTTTGTAACTGTTTACACATGCGTGGTGGTTCCCAATCAAGTACAGCCTGCACTTTTTGAGGATCTATTTCTACACCCTGGTGTGACAAGTGGTACCCCAAATAGTCAATCTTTTCTTGGTGGAATTCACAGTTAGAAACTTTAGCATAAAGTTTGGCCGAGCGGACTTTGTTTAAGACAGCCCTGACTAGTTTTACATGTTCTGCTTTGGTCTCGGTATATATTGAAATGTTGTCTAAGTAGACCAGGACCCCCTTATACAAATGCTGATGTAGCACTTCATTTATTAATTGCATAAACACTGCAGGGGCTCATTGTAGATCAAAAGGGAGCACCTTGAATTGGTAGCACCCGAGGGGGGTGTCAAATGCCATTTTCCACTCGTCCTCCTCCTTAATTCTGACATGGTGGTAAGCCTCCCTTAAGTCCAGCTTTGAAAAAAAAATTCCCTTTAGCAAGGTGTGCTAGCATATCTTTCATGAGGGGGAGGGGGTACATGTTCTCCACACTGATTGTATTCAAATTTCTAAAATCAACACAAAGATGTTTTGAGCCATCTTTTTTTTCTCTAAATAACACTGGAGCTGTGGTTATGGTCGGGCTGGCTCAATTAAGTCCCTTGCTAGATTTTTCTCAATAAATGTTCTCAGCTTTTCCAGCTCCCTTGGGGACATGCTGTACATCTTGGGTTTAGGGAGTTTAGCACCGGGTAAGATTTCTATCAAACAGTCAGTGGCGCGGTGGTGGTGGTGGTGGTGGGGCTTGTCTGAGGCTTTTTTGCTAAAAACTTTAGCCAAATCCTTGTATTCTATGGGTATGCCCTAAGTTGACATGGCGTGACCAGGCATGGCTGTTTCTCGGTTCTCTGCTCCCTCAGTTTCTTTATGTGGATTCTTGGCAAAAGTCACGTGCATCTGAAATTTTATGATGCCTTGCTTCCAACTGATTTTGGAGTTCCATTTTTTCACCCATGGAAGACCCAAGACTAACAGCCATTCCATGCCAGGTGCCACTATAAATATAAGTATTTCCTCATGGCTTCCAATGTCTATATGTAGAGGCCCGGTGGCCAAAGAAGCTGGCTCCCCCCTGCTATTGACCCATCTAGTTGGCAGAAAGCAATGGGGTTTTTCAGCTTCTTACGTTAATCCCCAACTTTCCTACTAGGGTTGGGCTGATCAAACAATGGGTGCACCCTGAGTCCACTAGAGCGGAGATATTTATCTCCCTGTCCCGATTTGGGATAAATAGTCTTAAGGGGAGGGTAAGCGGTTTAATTGGTTTGCTTACCAGTGGTTCATCTTCTGGCTCGCTTCCGAAGAGTGTGATTCCTCCTGCTGAGATGCCAGGGTTCCCTCCCCCAAAAAGGGGGGGATGGAAATTCTATGATCTCCCTGCTCCTCAGGACAGTCTCCTTCCTGTGCTGGCCAGGTTTTTCAAATCCCCCCCCTCCGATGGGTGGTTCCAGGCAGTTGATTGCAAACGACACTCTGCAGTTCGGTGCCCCTCTTTTCCACACTTGAAACAGGCTGAGAAAATGCGGTTTGTGGTTTGAGGGGCTCTTGCTTCCATTGGGGTGGGGATTTCTTCCATGCTCGCCCCACTGGGTACTGGTTTCTGGCCATATCAATCTCTGCTTCTTCGGGGTTGATGTATCACTCATGTAGGTGATTCGGTGCACCTCAGGCTACGCAGATCATCCCTCAACCCATCCTTGAAACAGCTCACCAAAATATCCTTCCTTTTGCTCCTCTTTCTATCCTTTCTTTTTCTTGTTTCTTTTGTAAGTCTTTCTCTATTTCTAGTTCTTCCGATTTCTCTTCCTCCTGACTTCTAGTCTCTAATTCTTCCCTGTTCCCTTGATCATCCCCCTGCACGAAGTGGTGTTCATAAAATTCTTTTGCCTTCTCCAGTGAATCGATTCTATACTTTTTTTCTTGCCATGTCACAAGTAAACCCTCAGGTATCAACCATTGATACAGTACTTTATATTTAATTAATTGCGTTGTTGAAAATTGATATTGGCATCTTTGATCTCATAGCCTTCTTGGTACCTGTTTCAATACTATGATTTCTTTGCCTCTATATGTTAACGTTTCCTCTCTTGTCCTTTTATATACTTTGTCTCTTATTGACCGTTTATTGTCATTTTCTCTCCTAAATCTTCTTCTTTCTCTTCAACAATATTTTGAAATCTAAGGAAATAAGAAGCTTTCTCCATTTCCAGAAATATGATCGATTCGGCTAATTCTCTATTTATTTGCATCAATTTCTGTTCCCACATTTCCATTTGGTTGTCAATCTGATCAGTTTTTGTTTTCACTTTTTGGATTCTCTGTTCATTTTCTACCATTGTTTGTTGTATATTCTCCATTTTATCATTCATATTTTCATATTTTCATTTCCCCAATTTTGTCTTTAATTTCTTTGTGGTGCACTCTCGTCTCCTCGTGGTTATCTGCTATGGCCTCCTGGGTCTTCATCATTGTTTCCTGTATTAATTGTAATGCTATCTGCATACTTTGTGTACTCATTGCCTGTTCTGTTTTTTCTTTTCCTAACATAGTCACTATCGATCTTTGACTTGTGGGAGAATCTGTTGGTGTAATGTTTATGGCTGCGTTTTTGCCTGTTTTGGTTATTGTTGCTGTGCTTGACATCTTTATCCCCTGTACAATATTCTTCCAAATTAACATATATCAATATACCGGTATTAGGATTTAAATTCAATCTGAGGATTACCTCTACTATACTTTAACAGCACTATTTTCCTATTTTCTCTCTCACCCTTATATATTATATTTTATGATATTCTTATCACTTTATAACTCTAATCGCAATACTTATACCTATAAAATTTTCTAAATTTCTATTGTCACTCTTATTTAACTAAGTATATTTCTTTACAATACAATAATATTATTCTTCAATCAATTCACTTATTCCGTTATATCTCTATTCCTTAATTCAATTCATTCTGACCATTTCATTTACATCAATGTCTATAATCACTTTCCTTCTTATCACTTATTATCCGCTCGTGTCTGTCTGTTGCAATCTTGCATCAGCCTTCTCTCCAGATTTTCCTTGCCTTCAATATATCCACCACTCTACCAGATGTCTCCTCTTCTTGTCTTCCTTCCAGTATATTCAATATCTCCAAATTATTCAACAAACACTGTCCCCTTCTTTGTGTCAATAATTTCTTGTTTGTAGCTATCTTATCCTTCCTCAAAGTTCAGTTCTCTTAGTTAACACTTCATTCTCCATTGTCCAATTGTCCCTTCAGCTTTTTATAATCCTTCATGTCAGTTTCTCAAAATCCTTCAATCACCATTTTCATTCAGTCAATACATCCCTAATGGTATCTTCCATTTCCTTTCCCTTTCACAATCTCTTTAATCTGTTTCTAATCTTTTCTTTTTTATCGGCTCCTCTATTTGGATTCTTTCCTTCTTCACGATTTTCTTAATCCAATCTATTTCTCAATTCTCTGCTTTGCACTCTTTTAGTGGCCGCCTTCTCAACACTTTGTGTCTTTCCTCTTATTTGCCTTACTAATTTCACACCGTCTCTCACCAAAACCTCCTTACCTCTTTCTAGGATTCTTCACGTTTCCGGAATGAAGCTGTCACTTTAAATTTTCACTTTCCACTCTCGCGGACACCAGCGCTCCAGGCCGATCTTCAAGACCAGCTCCTTCTTCACTAAGTTTTAAGAGTGCCACTCCAGTCTACTCAGAGGTTTGCCTTCCACCCAATTCTCTGGAGCTTCCTGTTTAATTTGCCATTTTCTACAGGATCAGTAATGCCCTAAACTGGCCCTTAGTGAAGATATTTTGAGCTTCAGGAATGCAGCTCTGTCCCCTCACCCACTCCACACTGATGTCACCGCCAGAAGCCCCGAGACACTCAGTAAATTATGCTCCATTTCAGGCACTCACAATATGTTACTAATTTTTTCCTCCAGATATGGAATCACCACACTGCCTTTTCCAATGACTTTAGCCTTCTGGCCATTTGCCAAGGCTACTGCATCTCCTCCAGCTGGATGCATTCTGAAAAACAATTTGAATTATTAACAATTGTTTGACTAGCCCCACTGTCTATTATCCATTTGCTCTGCTATTGCAATAGCTAACTTTTGCAACATAATTTGTCCATCAGTTGATTTTCTTCCTTGCAAACAGTTTTTGTCTTGCAAATAGTTTCTTCCTTGCAAATAGTTTTTCCTTTGCAAACAGTTTTTCTTCAAATGTGTCTTTTCACCACAGATGAAACTCCACCATTGTTCCTGGTCTTTCTGCTTAGAAAATCTTTGCTGGGCTTTATTCTGGTCTCTTCTCCCACTTTTCTCTTTGCAGTCATCTTGTCTGTGGCTCTGGTCTCTGCAGACAGCCATTCTGTTACATTTCTCTTTCTGCTCCTTGGGCACCCACCTCAAGAATTTCTCCTCATGACTTTTTCTAAAATGGTGTTTCTGCTCTTCAGAAATTAAACAGGCTTTAAGGGCCTCCATACACAACTACTGCTCTGGTTTGCACTCAAATAGATGGCTAGTGCACAAGTTAAAAAAAGAGAGGGAGAAGAAAATAATAAAATGTTTACAAGATGGAGAAAGGAAATTACAATATAGAATTGAAGATAAAAAGAAAATAACTCAAAAATATTATGAGCAACTCTACTCTCAAGAGAAGATTCTGGAGGAAGAGATACTAAGCTATTTGGAAAAATCAGATTTGACTAAAATATCAGAACAATACAAAGGAATGCTAGAAGAAAAAAATAACAATGATGGAAGTAACAGAAGCAATAAAGACAAAAAAGTGGGAAAGCACCAGGACCAGCGGAGTTATATAAAACATTACAAGAAGTCATCAGTAATATAATGTTGGACTTATTTAATGGTTTATTAATAAAGGCAAAAATGCCAGATTCATGGAAGGAGGCATTTGTAACACTTATACCTAAAGAAGATATGGATTTACAATTAATAAAAAATTATAGACTGATCTCATTGTTAAATGCAGACTATAATATTTTATATTATATTTTATATAATATTCAATAATGGCACACAGACTGAAAAAGCCGCTAAATGAATATATACATGCAGATCAAAACGGATTTTTACCAAAAAGACAAATTAAAGATAATATGAGGACAATTTTGAATGCTTTGGAATATTATGAGAACCATTCAGAAACACAGATGGCATTAATGTTTTTAGATGCCCAAAAAGCTTTTGATAATGTGAATTGGCAGTTCATGATAAAACAATTACAGAGAATGGATTTTGGGGAGAGATTTATAAATGTTATAAAAAAAAGTATATGATAGGCAATTTGCTAAAATAATGATAAATGGGGAAATGACAGAAAAGATTAGCATAATGAAAGGTACTAGACAAGGATGTCCTCTTTCGCCATTGTTGTTTATCTTGATATTAGAAGTTTTAAATAGAAATATAAGACAAGATGAAGAGATAAAAGGGATAAAAGTTAAAAAAGAAGAGTATAAATTGCAGGCCTTTGCAGATGATTTAGTATTTATTATAGAAGATCCGCTCATAACAGGCCCTAAATTATTAGAACAAATAGAAGACGATGGGAAAGTCTCCAGCTTGAAAATAAATAAAGACAAAACAAAAATTTTGGCTAAAAATATGACAGAAAAACAAAAATGAGAGATGGAAGAAAGATTGAATATACAAATAGTGACAAAAGTTAAATACCTTGGAATATATTTAACATCAAGATGTGTAACAGTAAAAGAAGATAATTATTATAAATTAAAGCAGCAAATTGAAAAAAATTTTGGAAAAATGGAAGAAACTTCAACTATCACTCATGGGACAGATTGCACTGATAAAGATGAATATATTACTAAGATTATTGTTTCTATTTCAGACTGTGCCAATAAAAATTGAAAATACCTATTTTCAATATCTCAATAAGATAATAAGGAAATATATATATGGCAAAGGAAAAAGACAAGAATAAGCATAAGAATGATGCAAGATATAAGATTGAGAGGTGGGAGGAGGGCAAAGCTGATGTCACGACAGGATTACAGAAGGTTTCAGTGCTCCGAGACCACCGCCGATATCTTCACAACTGGACGGTCCAAATTGGTCGTCACTGTCCCGTAGAGACAGTGATACAGGAGGGCACATCCTGCCGATCCCAGGGACACTGCAAAGTCCAGGAGAAGCCCTTTTTTCCGGCACTGAAGAGGCAGCCATTAAGCTGCTGAAGTTGGGACAGCTCCGGAACGGAAGAGAATGAGTGATAGTGTTACGATTTGGTGAGAGACTTTTAAATTAAGATTTTAAGAACACCCTGAAGTGGAAATATAATTAAAATTGAAGATAGAAGAAATTAAGCAGCGGAATTGAGCCTGAATTTAAGTTAATTTTCCTGCAATACAATTTATTTTTATTTGTGGATGCTTGTGGAGAGTTCTACTTCTAAATTTGACGGGACTGGATTGGAAGGGAGCTTTCCTTTTTTTACCTGTTTAATTACTAAATTTTTGGTGCCTTTTTTTAGTTTACAAGATTTTGGATTAGATTTGTTACCTTTCCCTTTGGCCAAATTGTAACTTTTAATCCTTTTTTTCTTTTCATTGGCTTTATTGTATATTGGAGATAGAGGGAGAATGGAAGAAGCAGGAACTATTGCCATCTAGTGGACTGAAACATTGTATCTCTTTTTTTCCCCCACTGATAAAAGAAAGTAGCAACTGTGTTATAATTCAAGGCCATTGAGCCTGTTTATGATAAAACTTAAAAGAGCATCAAAGAGTGTTTACAGGATTGTTTATGCAGGTGCTCTTTGGAGAAACTATTGTTGACAGGCGGATAAAATTTGAAAGAAGATAACAGTGACTCTGGAAAGAGAGCTGTAAAATTGAGTGAGATATATAAAAGAGCTTTTGAATACTACACAGTTGTGGACTTCTATATTAGATAGAAAGTTTTCTTTTTTAAAAAAATTTATTGTGTGGGCACTGTTTTTTATTATTCCACTTCTTCCCCTTCTAACTATTTTTAATAGGATTGTGTCTGCTTTTAGGAGACATTTAGTATTTTTAAGTTTTTGAAATAGATTTTTTCTCTTTTGTTTTCTCTCCTCTTTCTTTTTTCTATTCTCCTTTTTACTCTTTCATAATATGTTATTGTTTAATTGGATTAAGGCATACAAGAGCCTGAAGAAATTATTTTTTGGTTTTTTCTTTTTTTTTAATTTTTCCTTTTTTTTTCTTTTTTTCCTCCATTAATTGGAGACTGTTAATTAATTTGGTTTTTACCTTTCTATTTAATTGGATTAGAGCACACAAGAGCCAGAAAATTGCTTTCCTTGGATTTTTTTCTTTCTTTTGCCTATTGTTATTTGAGATAATATTTGCCCCCCATAAAAACGGATTAGGATTGAGAAGAATCTGAAGATACTTTTTTTTCTTTTTTTTTATTTGAATAGATTGCAACTACTTTATAGATATGAGTAAAAAGGCAGCAGTTATTAGTTCTTCTGGATCGACTCCTTCTTCATCATCAGGAGGACAACAATCAATACAGGCAATGTTGCAACAGGAAAAGGAGAAGGAACGGGAGAAAGAGAAGGATGCGACAATGCAGATGATTTTACAAGGAATACAAGATATAAAATTAAAAATAGAAAAGATTGAACAAAGAACAGAAGAAACAGATGGAAAAGTGGAGAACATACAACAGATGATGAAGAAATATGAGGATAGACTTGAAAAAAATGAAGAAAAAAAGGAACAAAGAGACAAAAAAATTAAAGATATGGACAGTAGATTAAAGAGGTTGAACGTGATAAGAGTGAATTAGGATGGGAGATGAACAAATCAGAATTTTATTTAAGATTTCAAAATGTTGAAGAAGAAAAAAGAGAAAATTTGGCAGAAAAAATGATAGAAATTTTGGCAGAAGCATTAGAAATCACCAAAGAAAAATGTTTGATGGCATTGACGAGATGTATCGAGTATATACAAGATATGCAATGAGAAATAAACTACCAAGAGAAGTTCATATAAGATTCACCAAGAAATCAATTAAAACACAAATATTGCAGATTACAAAAGAGAAAACACTGCAATACAAGGACAAGGAAATTGTGGTTCTGAAGCAAATACCAAGAAGAGTGAGAGAGATAAGAAGAGAATATCAATTTTTGACGAAAATACTGTTTCAGAAAGGTGTGAACTATAGATGGCTGATACCAGAAGGTTTGGTGTTTACATGGCAACTGCAAAAATTTAAAATAGATTCAATTGATAAAGCCAAAGCATTTTATGCTGAATATCTAAGAGAGAAGGAAGTAGAATTAAGAAGAGAAGAGTCATTGCTTCAATTACAAGAGGAGGATCTAGTGATGATTGAAAAGGAAGAAGGTGTAGTAGAAGGTGCAGTAGAAGGCATTGTAGAAAGAACAACCTGAATTGAGATCCACTAGAGCAGTAAAGCCTTCATATAAAGTATAAACATGGAAGAGAAAAAATTGATTACAATGAATATAAATGGACTTAATATAGCAACTAAAAGAAGAAAGGTATTTCATAAATTGGAGAAATTAAAACTGGATATAATTTGTTTACAAGAAGTGAATATTAAAAAACAAGTTGAACAACTTTAGGGAAATTATTTGCTTCACTGCCACAATGCAAGAAAAGAGGAGTGGTTTTGTATATTAGAGATATAATACCAGTGGAAAAAATTTATACAGATGAAGAGGGAAGAATCTTGATGATGGAAATGATAGATAACAACAGGAAAATATATTTTTTTAATTGAAAAAGTTTTTCAAATACAAATTTTCCCCCTTTTTTCCCCCCTCCTCCCTAGCCCCCCTCCCCCTGTGGCTTCTTCATAATAAAACCCAAATTCATAACAGATTATATAATACTTTACCATCCCCTTACTCCATCCCCATATGCTGACCCTTTCTTTCTAATAATATTATCATATCCCCCTTATATTATACATTTCAAAATGACATTCTACTATAACATTATATAATAACTCCTAATTTAGCATAATAATATTATTATATCTCCCAGTTTAGCGATTTCTGCTCATAATCTACCCTTTTTCTACCCCCCATACATATATCTCTTAAATCAAATCTTTTATGTATATTAATATAACATTTCAAAGCAACCTTCCGCTATAAAACTATATAATAAATCCTAATTTAACATTTATTCAATTCATAGTCTACCCATTTCCTTCACCCCCATTGTTATATCTCTTAACTCAAATCTTTTACATATATTCATATCTAAACATAATATCCCTTTTCTTAAACTAAACAATCAATAAACTAACCTGTCCCCACCCACTTTCCTACAAGACTACCATACTTAATAATTCGTAATATCTTTATTCTTCTGCCCACACCACTAAAAAATATTCTCTTATGTAAATAAAATTCTCTTAAAAAAGACTTTAAGCTTGTAATCCATATAATATCTTCTGTAATGTCTTTCCGCTGGATTGTAAACTCCATCACCCATGTTAGGGTAACATCACATCCTAATTCCAACAGTATGTTCAGTATCTTCAGTTACCATCTGCCCCCATCAATAGCAAATATCTTCATAAAAAAAAAAACAACAACCACCCGAGTATATTTGTATTCCATATAGTGTCTATAGAGGTGTCTTTTATCCAAATTATTAATTCCAACCACCGTAATAGGATAACAGCCAGATCATCTGCGTGCCCCAATTCCATAACTCTTTCGCCTTGTAGCTCAGCATAAACGTAGTATATTTATCAAAGAGTCCAAAAAAAAAAAAAAAGATAGTTCCAATCATTTCAGTTTAAGGCCCTTTTCACATCCCAAAAGTACAGCACTGCAGAAGTCTGTCACTCTCCTCAGGATAATATAAACCAATACTTCGACTCAACTATCTTTTCATATATTCAATCATCTCTTAAATAACTGGTATTACACTGTTGTTTGGTTTAAAAGTTTTTGTTTTTATGTGACCTGCTTCTTCTTTTCTTGACTTTTTGTGGGTTAGATCTCCATCCTGATTTCCTTTCTATAAATTGTATATCAACTGTTTGGTTTTCATGCTGATCTATAACTTGATCTTGTTGGTTTTGCTTTTGTGGCTTAAATCTCCATTCTGGTTCTATGAGTTTTATATCAACTGATTGATTTCCATGCTGGTCTGTAACTTGATAAGTCATCACTTTAGAATCCAGAGCTGCCTCTCTTGTATTTATAAATAGTCCAGCTGAGACCTCTGAAGGAGAATCCAGAAGCGGCTCATCTATGAGGACCTCTGTAACTTGTTGTTTTTCCATTACTTCCACCTCCTTTTGCTTATCTTGAATTTCTATCTCTTGTTGATTTTGCTTTTGGAGAACCTTGTAGTAAAATTCTTCCGCTTTTTCAACAGTATTTAGCTGATATCTTTCTCCTTGATATCTCAATATTATACCAACTGGAACGTCCCACCTGAATGAGATATTTTGTTTCTTTAGCTCAGTCACCAAAAATACAAATTTCTTTCTATCTTTTAGAATCTTAGGCGGCAACTCTTTATATATCCAGATCTTTCTTCCATACAATTGTAGAGTAGAATTAAAAGATTTTTGCACAATATCATTTCTTATTTCTTTGTCTGTGAAGTAAATCACCATATCTCTAGGCAATTGCCTTTGCTTTGCAATCCAAGAATTTACTCTATAGGCCTTGTCAATCTTACAAGATACCTCCTCAGGATGAACCTTTAAAATCCCAGCCAGAACTTGAGCAGATATTTTTCTTAAATCATCTCTATTATTTTCCTGTAACCCTCTCATTCTAACCGCAAATTCCGTGAGCCTGTATTTCATCATTGTAATTTCTTTTTCAATCCCTTGCTTTATATCTTCTGCATTGTAAGTCTCGTGAGCAGCTTCCTTTTTAGACTTTACTTCTAAACTATTGTCCTGAATATTTGTCAAATCATTTTCAATTATTTGTATTTTATTGTCCAAATTATTAATCTTATCATCAACTTCCTCCATTTTAGACTCTAATAACTTGATATTTGTATCCATCTTTATAACAATTTCTGAAAAAGCATTAGTCACTGTTACAATCTTTCGTTGCAAATTATCATACTTTAGTTGTATCATTTCTTTAATTTCTTGCCTAAATTTTTCAAGTTTCTGGTTCACAGTCTTGTAATATCTTGCCATTTCCTCCTGGACAAATTCTTTTAAATTAAAGCCATTCTGCTGAGTCTGTAAGCTCAGAACTTGTTCACATAATTGTAAATGGGGGAACCCCCCCCCCCACTGCTTGTTTGTCAGGCTTTATTAGTTTTAACGCCATCCTGCCACACAAACTCTTTTTAAAGAAATAAAACTTTTCCCCAAGCAAGATCAAGTACAAATCTCCAAGAAAAAAGAAACTTAAAATAGATATTTTTCTTCCAGATTCTAGCCAGCACTGTTTATTCCGCTACTTTGTAGCTTGTTACGGAAGGACTTTCACTTTCGGCTTTCTTCTTCTTCTCAAGCCTCAGCAGTCGCCATTTTAAACTTTTTTTTCCTTCACTCTGAAACGCTTGTAAAATCATTAAAAATACTTGCGATTTAGGGTCCCAAGTCCAAATCTCGTCCTTTTTAATTAGTCCATCTGTTAATTTCGTTGATTGGTCCGGTTCCAGCGCCTAGCTCTGCAAAAAGGCAGAGTTCTCCCGAAGTCCGGAGCAGCGGCGAGCGGAAATAGGGAGCCACAACCTGCTCATCCCCTAGAGTAAAAAAAGAACTCTGGGGACTTCGCAGAGGGCTCTACCTGCCCTCGCCTGCTCTGTCTCACATTTCCTTCAGGAAATGGAGTTTTTTGAGCTGCCTTTCAGATGTTAAGGCGGCTCTTTACAGGCAATGGGGCTGGCAGTCTCAGAGGACCGTCTGGTGGCGATGGAAGCCAGACCGGAAGCCAGGAAAATATTGTTAATAGCAATATATGCTCCAAACGACAATCAAGCTAGATGGAAAGAAGATCAGAGAATTGGTATCATGCAGAACGAGGAAAATTTGGTAAAACAAATTAGAGATTAAAGCCAAATGCATATAAAAAGATTATATAATATATTGATAGAAATAGATTCAGAAACAGAATTAGTTAAGGATTGTATGATAAAATGGGCACAAAATATTCAGGAACCAATAATGATGGAAACGTGGGAAAAAATATGGGTTAGAAATGTGAAATTTACGCAAGCGCAAAATTTAAGAGAAAATTTTTATAAAATGTTTTACAGATGGCATTTAGATCCTAAAAAGTTAGCTTGTATGTATCCGAATTTGCAATCTAAGTGTTGGAGATGAGATTGTGATGATGCCACCTATTAACATATATGGTGGACTTGTAAAAAAGTTAAAGCATTTTGGATTAAAATATGGTGGATTATCCAAAATATTCTTAAAAAGAAGATAAGGTTTACTCCACAGTTGTTTTTGTTGGGTATAATTACAGATTGTACGGTTATAGAGACTAAATTGATTTTAAATTTAATAACTGCAGCTAGACTTTTGCTGGCACAATATTGGAAGAAGGAAGATCTGCCTACTATTGAAGAATGGACATTAAAAGTAGCGAATTTAGCAGAAATGGCAAAAATTTCAGCATATTTGAAAGATTATTCACAAGAAAGATATATATCGGAACGGAGAAGATGGATTGACTATATTCAAAACAAATATCGGACTAAAAAGTATCAAATAGCTTATGAATGAATAGAAAAATTAAGAGTATTCATATTTAGTTAAGTAAAAGGAGAGTTAAAGTGTGAAGGGGGGGATAGGAGTCCATAGATAGTTATCTTAGTTTAGTATATGATTGTTAATTGTTATACCCTGTATTTTGTTCTGGGAAGTTTGGGGATGGGGTGGGGGGGGAGGGAGGGTAAGGAAGGGAGGGGGGAGGGGGAAATATTTATAAATTTTTTTTTGTAAAACTCTTTAATAAAAAAAAAGAAGATTTTTATAGAAGATTACATATGAAATTAATTGAGCTGGACTATGATAATATTTGCATGATGGGAGATTTTAATGGCATAGTGGATGAGAAAATGGACTATAACACACAAAAGACAACAAAACAAAGTAGAAGAATTCTGCCAAAATCTCTTTTTAAGATGATAGAGGAAATAAATCTAAAAGATGTATGGAGAGAAAGAAATGTAAAAAAATAGACAATATACGTTCTATTCTAATAGACATTTATCATGTTCTAGAATAGATATGATATGGATGACAATGGAATTGACTTCGAACATAGAAGAAATTGATATAGAAACTAATACTTGGGCAGACCATAATCCAATGATGGTGAGATGGAAAGGACAAAGGAGAAGGTCCAGATGGACTTTAAATACTACAGTATTTAAGTGTTTTACTTTGGCTGTTCACCGCCCTGAGTCCGAAAGGAGAAGGGCGGTATAGAAATCTGATAAAATAAATAAATTAATTAATTAAAAGAAAAGGATTTTGTACAGAAAATGGAGAAAGAATTGGCTTTTTTCTTTAAAGAAAACAGAAAAGAGGATACATCATTGCAAAATTTGTGGGATACTACAGAGGCCTGATAATTGACTATACAAGGAAAAGAAATATTAAGAAAAGACAAATCTATAAAACATTAGAGGATGTTTATAAGGAACTTGAAAAAGAATTACAGAAATTCCCACAAAAAAAGGATATTAAAATGAAAATGGATACAACTAAACATAAAATGGGATTAATAGAAAAAGAAGATTTAGCACAAAAAATTAGAAGTGCCAAACAGAACTATTTTGAAGATGCTAATAAACCAGGCAGATGGCTAGCATATAAATTGAAAAAAGAGAGAGAATCAAGGAAAATAACACAATTAGTAGATGAACAAGGACAAATTAAATTTGGGAATGATGAGAAGAAAAACATTACACAAGATTATTATTAAAAATTATATGAAAAAGAAAATATAGAGGAGGAAAGTGTTAAACAATATTTATTCAAGGCGAATCTACCCCAGATCTCAAAAGATACTGAGATGATGCTAGAAGGAAATATAATGATGATGGAATTGACTGAAGCACTTAAAAAACAAAAGACTGGGAAGGCGGCAGGCCCAGATGGATTGCCTGCGGAATACTACAAGACTCTACAGGAATCACTGAGTCTCCCACTGTTAGAAGTTATGAATGAAGTAATGTCAAAGATGGAAATACCCAAATCATGGTTGGAAGCATATATTACACTTATCCCAAAAGAGGATGCTGATCCACAACAAGTCAAGAATTATAGTCCTATATCCCTGCTAAATTCAAATTATAAAATCTTCACTACAATATTGGCAGAAAGACTCAAAAGATATTTAAATAATTTTATACATTCAGATCAAAATGGATTTCTGCCAAAAAGGCAGATCAGAGACAATTTGAGGATAATTCTGGACACTTTGGAATACTATGAGGCATATCCTGAAAAGCAAATGGCTTTGATGTTTTTAGATGCACAGAAAGTCTTTGACAATGTGAATTGGTGATTTATGCTACTACAGCTGAAACAGATGGGCTTTGGGAGGAAATTTATTCAAGCCATAGAAGCCATATATCATAAACAAACAGCAAAAGTAATGATAAATGGAGAATTGATAGAATCTATTGAAATACAAAAAGGAATGAGACAAGGCTGCCCACTGTCACCACTGTGGTTCGTGTTAACATTAGAAGTATTAAATAGAAATATTAGAGAAGAAAAAGAAATAAAAGGAATGAAAATTCAAAATCAAGAATATAAATTTCAAGCATTCGCAAATGACCTGGTGTTTATTCTGGAAGAGCCGCTTGAATCAATAAATAAACTGATAGACAAAATAGGAGAATTTGGCAAGGTAGCAGATTTGAAAATAAACAAAGACAAAACGAAGATTTTGACAAAAAATATATTTAAAAAACAAAAAGAAGAATTGGTAGAAGTATCAAAGATGCAGGTCATGAACAAGGTTAATGTGAAGGAGGGGTTCTGTGTTCGAATGGACCGTGACCCGATACGCACACAAACGCACTGAAGCATGGAAGTTGACAGAGGAGTCTTAAAAAATTACTTTAATAAAAACACATAAAAACAAAACCTACAAGAAGGCATCAACAGCCTAAAAGATTCTCCTCTCAGCAAAATCCATTAGCTCTAATCTTCTTCCCAAGCATGGGAGGCTCTCTGCGTTCTTTGTCAGTCTTCTCAGGAGCAAGGCAGTTACTCAGCTCTTTGTAGTGACTTCAGCATGCTCTCATCAAAATCTCATCTAGTCTCGGAGTGAGGAGAGGGAGGAGTAGAGCGTGAGCTCAGGATCGTTCTGTTCTCTTCTGAGTGAGTGATCTGCTGCTGCTGCTTATATGCTCATCAACTGACCGTTGGAAAGTGTGGGAAACTCAGAACCAGGAAACTGTGCTCTGATTGGTTCATTCAAACTGTTCAAACCAATCAATCAATTAGTTGCAGCAATATGCTGAGAGGTTTTTCCTCTCCCAATCCCCTTCTCTGCAATAATTGATTACAGAAATATATGTACATACAATTCATGAGCATATACATTACAGTAGTAAGAAATACAATCTTACACAGTCATAGATATCTTATCCAAGAGATATTGGTGTTGATCCCTAGGCAGTGGCTTCGTGAGCAAGTCTGCTATCTGCTCCTTTGTTTTGCAGAAAACTGTCCTAACGAAACCTATCCTGGTCAATTGTCTGACATGTGTATACTTGATGTCAATGTGACGTGACCTCTGTCCCACTGCATCAGCCTGTGAGATATTGGTAGCAGCCATATTGTCCTCATAAATATCAATAGGATACACTGGTTCTTCCCACAAGTTTATTAGAAGATCATCAAACCATACCAGATCGTTAGATGCTTTCGATAAACACACATATTCTGCCTCAGCAGTGGAAGTTGCAATTAACTTCTGTTTACCTGAGTACCAATGGATGGGACTCCCATTCAGAAATATGACATAACCTGAAGTACTCTTTCTGGACTTAATGTCCCCAGCCCAATCAGCATCTGCGGAGCAGCATAAACTTGGTTTATCTGTGTATCTGGCTCCAGTAAAAGTGAATGTTTAACAGTGTTCTTTAAATACCTTAAAACTCTTTTTTATTGAAAAGTTTTTATTTTTTTATAAACAAACATACATACAATATATAATCAATCAATCAGTGTATCATCTGAATACATCTTTTTTCCTCTTACTCCTCCAATATTTATCATATCTTAATATTATCATTTCATTTGTTGTAACATTTTCCCCACATTTACTTTTATATTTGTACCTTTATCTATTCAACAATTTTATCCCAACCCAACCCTCCCCCCTCCCCACCCCCCCACCCCCTGACTTCCCAGAGCAAAAACAGGGTATAACATTTAACAAGCAAAAGCTAAAATATACTAACCTACTACAAAGTTTAAAACTCCCTCACACTCTTTAACTCCTCTTTTACAAATTCATCAACCTCCCTTTTGTAAATTCTCAAAATCAATTGGGTTAAATTCTTTCTTCCTGAATATAAAAGCCTTTTTCTTGGTATATAATCCAGTAACTTTACCAATATTACAAGCATTAACAAACACTGATAAGTTTCATTTTCATCCCTCAAACACCTTTCTTTTTCAACATTGCTCCCTAATAAGATTCTAAATTAAACATTTATCCTCTTTATTCCTTCATAAACCAATTATCAATTTCTAACTATTCAGCATTAAAAATTCTAAATTAAACATTTTAAAACTTTAAACATTTTATCACCTATACCTTTTAAAATAATATAATCTTATATTAAACATTTTAAAAACCTCTTAATGCATCAATAAGACCTTCTTAATTCATTTCTCAAAATATAAATTCCAAAACCTTCAGGAAACTATCCCTTAAATTTTTAATTAATCATTTCTATATTTTTTCCAGTCCTTCTTCCTCAATCAACATTGCTCCCTAATAAAGTTCTAAATTAGACATTTATCCTCTTTAATCCTTCATAAAATTAAACGTTTTAAAACTTTAAACATTTTATCTCATATATCTTCTTAAAATACTATAATCTTATATTAAACATTTTAAAAATCTCTTAATACATCAATAAGACATTAAGTCATTTCTTAAAATATAAATTTCAAGCCCTTCAGAAAAATATCCCTCAAATTTTTAATTAGCCATTTTAATACCTCGATACCTCTTAAAAAGCTATCATTTTTATATCCAAAACCAATTGTAATAACACACTATATTATTATCTTAGAATAAACTTTAAAAATACAAATTTAATTAAGCTTCTCAAACTATAGCCAAAATCCTCCCCCCCAAAAAAATTAATCTTCAATTCTTCCCTTCTTTCTGTATTTTTTCCAGTCCTTTTTCTTCGATAATTCTTTCTTCTTCAGCATTGCTCCTCCCCCTGCTTTTATTTTTGAAAATTTTAAAATTTGGATTTGAGGTTGATGTCTCTTTGAAAGTTTTTGTAAAGTTATTTTCTTTTTTTTTTTTAAATTTTTATTAATAATAAAAAGAAAAAACAAAAACCAACATAAATACATAAAATGACATACAAAACTAACAAACATCGATTCAGTCCAATGACTGACTCTTAGAAGTTACTATAACGGTGGGGTATTTTCCATTTTTCTATTTGTATCAATGTCTATAATCATCTGTTTACATGGTTATATATATATATATATATAATTGATTCCTTATTTACAACTATACACTTCTATTGATTAGTCATAAGTTATCTTTGTGTTCCTATTTTTGCCTCCAGCCAGCCGTACCATCTTTGCCATACTAAATAGTAATCAGTATCATCTTTCTCTTGTATTTCTTTTGTAAGCTTATCTAATTCTGCGCATTCTGTAATTTTAGCTATTATTTTGTCTTCTGTAGGTAACTGTTCGGATTTCCAATGTTGGGCAAAGAGTATACGTGTTGCTGTGAGGATATGAATGATTAAATATTTTATTTCTTTGGTATAATTTGCTGTGATGATTCCCAATAAAAAGATTTCCGGTCTCATTTCAAGTTTTTGTTTCGTAATTTCTTCAATCATTGTTTTGATTTGTTGCCAGTATTGTTTTGCCCTTCGGCATAGCCACCAGAGATGGTAATATGTCCCTTTCTGTGATTTACATTTCCAGCACATGGGAGATGTATTTGGGAACATCTTGGCTAGACGCGCCGGTGGGAGGTGCCATCGGTAGAACATTTTATAAAGGTTTTCTTTGTAGGGTATGGACAATGTCATCTTGTAATTTATCTTCCACAAATTCTCCCACTTATCCAATTCAATAGTATATCCTATGTTTTTGGCCCATGTTATCATGCTTTCTTTGACGACCTCCTCTTCCAATTTGTATTGTAATAGGTACTTATAAATTTTGGTAATCATTTTCTCATCTGCACTTTGTAATATTTTATCCAATTCATTTGGTTCATTTTGGAATCCGAATTGTGCCCGATCAGTTTTGTATCTTGATTCTATTTGCATGTATGGCCACCAATCAATGTCTATACCCTGATTTTGTAATTCTTGTCTTGTTTGTAATTCTCCTTCCCTGTTCAGTAGTTCTTTATAAGTCCTCATTTTCGCTATGTCCATGGCATTGGGGTATATTTGTGCTTCCATTGTCGATAACCATCGTGGGATCTTGGTGTAATGTTTCCTAACCTCTTGCCATGATTTGTACAATGCTTATCTAATGATATGTTGCTGAAAATACCCATGGTGCTTATCCTTTCCCTCCCAGAGAAAGGCATGCCATCCGCGTTGTAAATCAAAGCCTTCTAGTGTCAACATTCTTTTATTCTTAAGATCTATCCAGTCCCTTATCCAGTTTAGCGACGCTGCTTTATAATATAGCTCCCAGTCCGGTAGGCCTAGGCCTCCTTTTTCCCGGGTATCTTGCATACATTTTATTTTAATTCTGGCCCTTTTCCCATTCCAAATAAATTTTGTTGTTATTTTAGTAAGGTCCTTAAAGAAATTCTTTCCTGGCCAGATTGGGGCTACTTGAAAAAGGTAGAGTAATCTAGGGAGTATATTCATTTTTATGGATGCAATTTTCCCTAAGAATGACAGTTGTAATTTATTCCACGTTTCCAGGTCTTTTCTAATTTGTTTCATTAATTTATTGTAATTATCTTCTCTGATTGTTATTGCCTTGGCAGTAAGCCAGATTCCTAAATACTTTATTCTCTTTACAATTTGTATTCCTAATTTGTCTTCTAGTTGTATCTCTTGTACCTTTGTCAAGTTCTTTGTTAACACTTTAGTTTTTTGTTTGTTAATTTTAAGCCCTGCGACTCTTCCATATTCCTCTATCCTCGCTAAAAGTTTGGCTCCTGTTGTTTCCGGTTGCTCCATTATAAACACCACGTCATCAGCAAAGGCTTGCAATTTGTACTCCTCTTTCCGTGCTCTCAAACCTTTTATTTCGGGGTCTTTCCTGACTTCATTTAATAATATTTCCAAAGAGATTATAAACAATAGTGGGGATAAGGGGCAGCCTTGTCTCACTCCTTTTTGTATATCTAAGTTTCCAGTCATATCTCCATTAATCATAATTTTGGCCGTTTGGAGGGAATATACTCTTCTAATCATTTGTAAAAATTTAGCACCAAAGTCCATAATTTCTAATTGCGATATGAGGAAGTTCCAGTTTAAATTATCAAAGGCCTTTTGTGCATCTAAGAAGAGTAAAGCTGCTTGTTTATCGTTTCTTTTCTCGTAATATTCCAGGACATTAATAATTGTTCTTATGTTATTTTTGATCTGTCTTCTTGGAACAAAACCGTTCTGATCTGTATGTATGTATTTATGAATAATTGTTTTCAGTCTTTGCGTTATGACCAGCATGAAGAGTTTATAATCTACATTAAGCAGTGAAATCGGCCTATAATTTTTAATTTGTGTGGGGTCTGTGTCTTCTTTAGGGATAAGTGTAATGATGGTTTCAGTCCAGGATTTAGGAATTTCTGCCTCTAATAATGCATCGTTAAGAACCAGGAGTAACAGTTCATCCATTGCATTTTGACAGTTCTTATAAAACTCCGTTGGTATACCATCCGGGCCTGGAACTTTATTGTTTTTTTGCTTTTTCCTTGCTTCCGCCAGCTCAGACATCGTAATTGGTCTATTTAATGCTTCTCTGTGGGACTTCTCTAATTTTGTAATGTTTGTTTTACATAGGTATTCCTTAATGTCTTCCTCCCGAATCTCTTCTCCCTTGTAGAGACTTTGAAAGAAATCTTTAACTATACGTTTTTTGTCTAGGTTGGTATGGTATATTTGTCCTGTTTCGTCTTGCAATTGAAATATTGTTCTCCTTTCTTTTTCTTTTTTCAATTTATACGCTAACCAGAGCCCCGTTTTGTTTGCATGCTCAAAGTGTTTCTGCTTTGCTAATTTAATTTTCTGTGCGATTTCTGTCTGAGTAGTCAGATTGATTCTGTGTTTAGTAAGATTTAATTTTGCTTTTATTGTTTTGTTTTGGGGGTCCTTCTGCAATTCTAATTCATATGTTCTGAGCTCTTCTAACAACTTATTCCTTGACTGTTGTTTCTCTTTATTTTTTCTTGCCATATACGCAATTGTAAGACCTCTTATATATGCTTTAATTGTGTCCCAAAGATTTTGAAGTGATGTCTGTTCTTTAGTGTTTATTTGTAGGAACATTTTAACCTCTTTCTCGATCATCTGTATATATTCCTTATCCTTTATTATTCCCGTATCCATCATCCACCTCCTTTGCTTTCGATATCCCTTCCATATTATTCTAATGGGGTTATGATCTGCCCAGGTGTTCACTGCTATTTCGATATCTTTTACCTCCTCTCTGAGGTCTGAAGTCATCCAGGCCATGTCAATCCTTGACCATGACTGATGTGGATTTGAATAATATGTATATTGTTTCATTTGCATGTTTGCCTCTCTCCATACGTCATGTAGATGTAGTTCATTGATCATATCCTTGAAGGCTTCCGGTAGAGTTTTCTTTCTGGTTTTACTTTGTTTGGTACTCCGGTAGTCTTTTTCTATGTCCGTGATTGCGTTAAAGTCTCCTACCATACAGATAGCTTCGTACTCCAGGTCTTTAATTATATTGTGGAGCTTTTTGAAAAAATCATTTTGATTTGCGTTGGGTGCATATATAGATATTAATAGTATTGTTTTAGATTCTGTTTGTATTTCTATTATTAAGAAACGTCCTTCTGTATCTGCATATATTTGTTTTGTTTTTAGGTATTTCTTCACATATATATTACGACTCCTCTCTTTTTTTGGTCTCCAAGCGCTGCATATAGTCTTCCTAATCTTTGATTATCCAATAGTTTTTGATGCTGTCTTTTAATATGTACCTCTTGGAGTGTTATAATATCCATTTCTAGTTTTTGAAGTTTTGTAAATGTGTGTTTTCTTTTTGCTGGTGAATTCACCTGTAAAGTTATTTTCAATAATATTTTCTCCTTCAGCATTGCTCCTCCCCCTGCTTATATTTTCGAAAATTTTTGGATGTAGATTTGAGACTGATGCATCTTTGAAGATTGCTCTCTCCTAAAAGTTATCTCCTTCATTTTGAAACCTCCATTTTGACTCTTCCTGCTTATATAATCAGTCACTTTCTCTCTTAAAAGTTGATTCTGTCTGTAAAACCAAGAATTGTTGCAATAAAGTTTATCAGTCTGCAGGAAAGAGTCTATTTGCTGCTTTTCAATTAACTGCATAGAAGCCTCTGCCAAAACTTCTGTTTTCAATGTGGTAACTTCAATTGTGTTCCTGACAGACTCTTTTCCCTGCTCCAAAGACAAGTTAATTTGATTTCCTTCCTCTTTTCCAGCCAGCAAATCATTTTTGTTCTCCAGATTATAATTTTGAAAAGTCCTTTCAATTGATTCCAGTATAGCAGAAGTATAGAAATTTAAAAGTTCTTGTAAAACCTCTACAGTCACAACTTGTGAATTTGCTGGCTCATATAGTAATGATCCTCCATCCTTGATGTCAGCCATATTTCAATTCCCAATTTAAGTTTGTTCAGCTATCAGGTCAATAAATCCAATAATTTTCGACTCAATTTAGAGGTATAAAGTAGTTAAGGTCAATACCATAGTCTTTTTCATTTCACTAGCACTTTAAATCTTTTTCTTGCCGCGTAATCCAGTAGCTTTTACAATGTTGCAGCTTTAACAATCACTTTCACTTATAAGTTTCGTTTTAAACGCCCTTAAGTGCCATCTTTTTTCCTTTTTCTTTTAAACGGAGTTAAAGTTTAATACTTGCATTTTTTATTCTCCTGATTTCCTCTGCCAGCATCCAGGTTCGAATTTTCTCATAGTCCTTAAAATTGCGCTGCTGGTGTGGTTGCGACCCCTTGTTCTGCTTAAAGCAGAATCGTTCCGGATCCGGAGCACTGAAGGGCTTTCAGGGAGCTCTCACCCTGCAAACCCCAGACTTAAAAAAAAAAGCCTGGGGGTCTAGAGGAGCTCTACCCAGACCCTTCCGCTCTTCTCTCCCCCTTTTTCCCTGGGGGAGAGTTTCGAGCTGCTAGAACAGCTGATTTTCGCTGTTCTAGCGGCAAACAGAATTGCGGGGCTGGAGCTCCTAAAGGAGCGTCTATTCGGGAAACGCGGAGCCACCGGAAGTCCCAATATCTTACCTTAAAACTCTTTTAATTCCACTCCAGTGGTATTGAGTGGGATTCTCAGAATGCCTGAACAGAACATTTATGGTCAGACTAATATCTGGCCTAGTCCAGCTTGGACTATACAGTAATGATCCTATTACTGATTTATAAAGTGATGATCCTATTACTGATTTATAAAGTGTCTTTTGCTCAAAAGGTTCACTTTCAGCATACATATTCTTGAGGAAATCTGTCTGCATGGGTGTGTTATAAGGTTTGGCCTCTGTCATGTTGCATCTTTCTACCAATTTTATAATCTTGTCCTGTTGGGAGAGTTCATACCCTTTCTCCGTCTTTACAAATTGGACTCCTAAGAATTTATCAATTCGACCTAGAGGCTTTAGGGCAAACTTTTTACTTAACTCCTTGGAAAACATCTTACATCTGTCCTCAGACTTGCAGACATACAAAATATCATCCACATAAACCAGAACTATTTCTTTAATACCCTGGTGATTTTTTAATGAACACACATTCATCAGCTGATGAGATTGTAAAACCCATCTGTTTTAAACTACTGGTAAGGCATTCATACCACCTTCTGCCAGATTGTTTAAGACCATAGAGGCTTTTGTTTAAAAGCCAAATATCATTTTCTTGGTGATCTACACCTTGAGGAGCCTTAACGTATATTTTCTTATCTAACTTGGCGTGTAAGTACGTCAAATTGGTACACACTCTCCCCTTGTATGGCAGCTATAGTGAATGCGGTCTTCACACTTTCAGGCCGCACTGTAGGCGAGAAGGTGTCAACATAATCATCAGGGAATCTTTGTGAGAAACCCTGTGCAACCAACCTCGCCTTGTAAATAAACTTCCCATCTTCAATGGGCTTTTTCTTAAAGACCCATCTTGTGCCAATTACCTTTTTGTTTGTTGATAACTCCATTGGGGTGAATACCTCTAGTTTTTTCAAACTCTGCAATTCGGTATCCATCGCAGCATGCCAGTTTTGTTGTTCTTTATCAGATAGCATTAACACAACTTCATACCTTTGGGGTATGACTGAAACCTGGTCAACAGAAGTGACAAAACCTTCATACCTTTTTGGCTTCGTCCTCCTAGTGGATCGAACTGATTCTTCATCCACTCCAGTACTATCTGATAAGTTGTCCTCCTCACCATCACCATTCTTTACCTTTAAAGTGGGATGCCCTTCTTTCCATACTGTCTCCGTCTTCCACTTTAAAATTCCCTTCAAGGGTTTGGGAGGTGTACTATCCTCCTCATCTCCAAAACCAGAGGTGTCGCTATCAGTAGATTGTCAAGTTTCGAGGTCGTCTCAAATAAATTGCATTTCAAACAAAGTCTTTGAAGAAAAACTCCTATTTATTAAGCACGACATTCTAAACCCGACTCCAATCGAAGCCAACACTGATTTCCAGCCCCAAAACCCTCCCTTTCCGTTCCCCACTCCCCTGCACTCTTTGGCCATCTTCCAAGTCATTCTACCCCTAATCTACTCCAGCTCAAAGGAATTTCCCCCCTCCCATCCCATCTCCTAGGGGATATTATCTCCAGGGAAAATAAGTAGGTGAAAAGTCAAATGTCCCTTTCCAGATGCCTTCGCTTCTCCTTCTTATGTCAGCACTAGAGTAAATTCAGGTTGAACTGCTGACATAGATAGGCCTTCAGACACTTTTTCTACGTTTTTATTTTTACTATGAGGGGGATCTTGAGCCAGGATCTCATTTGCATGGATCCTGCTCCAATTAGCGCCTTCATAAAAAGTAGCTGACCTAGATATTACTATTCTCCCATTTGAGTCCACAAACCTAAAAGCCTTAGAACCTGTCTCATAGCCCATAAACCTCAGTTTGGCTGAGACTTTATCCCCCTTCTTTCTAAGCTCTTTTGGGATGTGGACATCAACCATCACTCCAAATACATGAAGATGCGCCAATTTTGGCTTATGACCATACACTATCTCATATGGGGTCTTTTGTACCATACTGGACCATACCCGGTTGAGTGTATAATTTGCATACGAAACAGCTTCCACCCAATATGAAAAACTTAAGTCAGCATCCTCAAGTGCGCACCTTACCATTGTCTGCAGCACGCCATTCCGTCTTTCCAAAATTCCGTTCTGAAATGCGGAGTAGGGTGCGGTTCGCAAATGTATTATGCCTTTCCGTTTTAGCCAATCAGAGAACTGCACTGAATTAAATTCAGTTCCTCTGTTGGTCAAAATCTTTTGAATATTGACCTTATGCTGGTTCTCCACTAGGCGGCAGAATTCCTTAAATTTAGACAATGTCTGATCCTTGGATTTGATAGGGTAAACAAATCCAAACCTACTATGGTCATCTACAATTGTCAGAAAGTAACGATTCCCACCAAAAGAGGCTTTCAAGGGACCCACCAGATCCATATGTACCAACTGGAATATGTGTTCAGAATATCTCCGGGATTTCTTGGGTGCAGGACTCACTTTTGACTTCGCAATTCTGCAAATAGAACAGTCCAGAAAAATGTTACAATCTTTAACCCTAGTTCCATTTGAAGATTCAGATACCTTTTGTACTATTGGGAAGCTTACATGACCCAATCTGTGATGCATAAGATGAGCACATTCATCATGTAACGGCTTGCCAATGGAGATTGCATTGGTGTTCTCAGGCTCACTCCTTCCCTGTTTTAAGTTTTAAGTTTAAAGTTGATTAGATTTTTATACCGCCCTTCTCCCGAAGGACTCAGGGCGGTGTACAGCCATATTAAAACACATAGATTTATAAAATTTAAAACCAAATTAAAATCAATATATAAAATTGGCCCACAAATTAAAACATACATTAAAAATCGTATTAGGCCAGTCCGGCTTGCTGGAATAAGAGGGTCTTAAGTGCGTGGTGAAAAGTACGCAGGTCAGGGCTAAGACGGAGCTCTGGGGCAGCTCATTCCAGAGGGCTGGTGCCCCCATAGAGAAAGCTCTCCCCCTGAGTGTCGCCAGTCGGCATTGTTTGGCCGACGGCACGCTGAGGAGCCCCTCTCTGTGGGAGCGTATTGGCCGGTGAGAGGTTGTTGATGGCAGAAGGTGGTCTCGTATATACCCCAGTCCTAAGCCATGGAGTGCTTTAAAGGTGGTGACCAACACCTTGAATCGCACCCGGAAGACTACCGGGAGCCAGTGCAGCTCGCGCAGGAGGGGTGTTATGTGGGTGTGCCGAGTCACACCCATAATCACCTGCGACGCCGCATTCTGGAGCAGTTGGAGCCTCCGAGTGCTCTTCAAGGGGAGCCCCATGTAGACAGCGTTGCAGTAGTCCAGATGGGACATGATGAGGGCATGAGTGACCATGCGCAAGGTATCCCGGTCCAGAAAGGGATGCAACTGGTGCATCAGGCGAACCCAATAGAAAGCTCCCCTGGCCACGGCCATCATATGATCTTCCAAAGACAGCCGTGCATCCAGGAGAACATCCAAGTTGCGAGCCCTCTCTGTGGGGGCCAGGATCTCACCCCCAATAGTCAGCGATGGAGCCAGCTGACTATACCAGGACACCAGAAGCCACAGCCACTCGGTCTTGGAAGGGTTGAGCTTGAGCTTGTTTCTCCCCATCCAGATCCACACAGCCTCCAGGCACTGGGACATCACGTCTTCCTGAATCTGAGTGACTTTGTCATGCAGGAATTGCACAAAATCCCAGCCCTGCCCTGCAAGGGGTCTTCCCTTGTTCCCAGATGAAGGAGGGAGAGGGTCACCCTAAACAGGGCAGCTGGGCGGTTCTCTGCAGACCCAATAAGAGTGGAAAAATAATTAAATTTTGCCGCTTTTATCGCCACTAGGTAGATCTTAATATGAGACCTCACCAGTGTTTGGTCAGATTCGGAGCAACTGGCCCTCCAATCACTCTCCAGGTGTCTTTTCTGCCGCTTCATCTCTCTCAGCTCCTCAGAGAACCAGGGAGCCAGTTGAGAATGGCACCGGGTCAGAGGCTGCAAAGACATGACACAATCCAGAGCTCCGGCAGCCGCCCTATCCCAGGCAGCCACCAGTTCTTCAGTCACGCCATGAGCCAGAGCCTCAGGGAATGGCCCAAGCTCCGTCAGGAACCTATCCAGGTCCATCAGGTACCTGGGGCGGACCCACCTTATTGGTTCCACCTCCCTGCAGTGGGGTGTAGCAGTTCAAAAGTCCATGCGAAGAAGAGAGTGATCAGACCATGACAAGGGCTTGATGACTAAATCCCCTATTTCCAGATCACTCTGCCACTAACCAGAGACAAAAATCAGATCCAGAGTGTGTCCCCCCATGTGAGTAGGGCCTTGAACTAGTTGGGTCAGGTCCAAGACCGTCATGGAAGCCAGGAACTCCCAAGCCGCCATAGATGTTTCGCCGACAGATGGCAAGTTGAAATCCTCCATAACCATAAGCCTGGGGGTATCAACTGCCACCCCGGCTACATCAGGCAGCTCAGGCAGGGCCGCTGCCATGCAGCAGGGAGCCAAGTATGTAATCAGCAGGCCCATCTGCACCCCACGACCCCACTTCACAAGGAGGGACTCACATCCGGCTATCTGAGGTACAGTGGTCTCCCTCGGACATAGACTTTCTTTAATAATAACCGCCACCACTACCCCGCCCCTACCCTGAGCCCTCGGCTGATGAAATGCCCGGAAACCTGGTAGGCACATTTCAACCAGGGGCACCCCCTCTTCTGTGCCCAACCAGGTCTCCATAATACCCGCCACATCCGCTCCCCACTCCTGAATAAGGTCATAAATGAGGGGGGGGCTTATTTATCACAGATCTGGCATTGCACAACAACAGCCGATGGCCCAGGCCCTGAGAGTCCGTGCTACCTGGGGAACGAGAAAAGCCTTGGGGACCAGAGTGCGCAATCGCTCACTCAGAGATAGTGAGTGCGCACTCCCATAATATGATATGGCCCCCTGCTTCCACCATATCTTACAGACTTCTTACTGCTTAAAACATTTTTACAATTACCTTTAAAATTCCCCTTCTCTTGTGTATCTCCAAAATCATCATCTGAATCAAATTGAGATTCATCATCATCACTATCAAGAGTGGTAACCTGGTTAGTAACATCAGATTCCTCAGCCTTTGAAATAGGAAAGTAATAGGGTAAACCGCTGATTTTCAACACTTCCCCAACCACATGCTTATCATTGGTAACCACAGCAGTTCCCTCTGTGAACAATATTTCTATCTTAGAATTCTCACTTATCTTCACAGTGCTGAGCAAATTATGGTCAATGTCAGGTAGATATAAAACATCATTAACTTCCCCAAGCCCCAAAATAAAAAGCTTATCAATGCCAGTAACTCTTACCCTTTTATCATTTGCAACCTTTACCATAGATTTATATCCCCTCAATTCAGTAAACAGCCTTTGGTTATTCACAATATGTTTACTTGCCCCACTATCCAACAACTACAGTTTTGCACGTTGTTTCCTTGAGAGATCTGATTCAGACGTCTCAACCACAGTGACAAGGTTATTAGCAAAACCAAATTTGTCTTTCTTATCATCTTTCTTCGGCCATCTACCCTTTCTCTGACTGGAAGGGTTACCTTTTGGCTTCCCATGTGGGGTGGGTGATCTTTTCCTATTCCGACCACCAGAGGGTGCCCTTTGGCACGCTCTAGCATTACGCGGGCAATCCCTTTTGTAATGACCCTTAGACCCACAATTAAAACATTCTCCAACAGTATAAATCTTATCAGGGCTTTTTGACCTTCTCATTTGCCTATCCTTCCTGTGGAAAGTTGCCCTATCCTTTCTCAAATTGTCTTCAGCAACTAATTTACCAGACAGAATTTCCAGGGACGTGTATTCAGGATTAATGTTATCCAGTCGGGACACAAAATTATCTCAACTAGGGTCTAGGGAGTTAATTATGATAGTAATCAAACTCTGTTCGTCTACATGCTGTCCCCTTAAAGTTAATTCCTCTTGCATTTTATTAAGTTCACAAAGGTGTTCATTCATATCAATACCTGGTTTCAATTTTGCAGAGTGAAATTCCCTGGAAATTCTGCTTGTTGTATTTGAATTCTTGCAACAAAACAATTTAAACAATTTCTGCCAAACCTCACATATATCTCTCAAACCATGTGGGATACTGGGATACAAAGCAGGGTCAATGGCTGATAACAAAACACAAAACGCTTGTGATGCAAAAGGTCAGTTTCCATAGTCCAGGGTTTGGGGGGAGGGTCAACCAATAAAGATAACACATCTTCCCTCATTAAAATCACCTGTACATTTTTAGACAATTCCTCTAAGTTCTTTCCACTAATGTGTAAGGTTTTAAAACCAGATGGCAAAACATTTGCATTTGTAGGCATAGGATTAGGGAGATGCTGCCTCCCATGATGTCGTAAATTTTTAAACTGATAATAGGGCATAGGAATCATGGCGGTTGACTTAAAAACTGCTGGTTGATCACTTGATGATGGCCCCCTTTCAATTGGGGGGGGGGTCAAATTCTCAGGCTGTGTGTACTCAGAGATCATCCGTGCCTGCGATGCAGAATGCGAAGACCTCCTCGACTGCCCCCCTGCAGAAAACCTTGAGCGTTCTCCTGGAACATCAACTTCGGTTGGTATAGTCCCAGAGGTAGTTCCAAAAACTGGGGGCACTGTAGGAGTGCCCACCTCATTTACAGCAGATGAAGAGCGGGTCGTAAATATCGAGGGAGTATTAATACGAGTTGCAGTTTCACATTGAGCAAGAAGTAACTGAAAATCAGTTCCAAAGAACGCAGTTAACGTCTCAATTGCACTTGCAACTTCAGATTCAGGAGGTGAACTCCTTACATTCAAGGCTGTGCTCGCCATCACTGTATTAATCATCTGGGTAGTAGCCCAGGCAGCATTGGTGACATTTCTGATGCAACCGAAACTAATGATGCTGCAGTCGAGGGGGGGATAGAACTTCCAGCTGGCTGATTTAAAGCAGTTTGGGCAGTAGATGGCGCCATAACATTTGGTGGGAAAGTTAAAACAGGCAGTACTTTGTTTCCTGCCTTGGGTTTACAGCCAGCAAGGGGGGTTACAGGAGAAGTTTGAAAATCCCTTACCAGCCTGGTGTTTTCAGTTCTGTCTTGAACTGCCACTGGCATAGTTGTTGCTTGCATCAAGACGTTGAAATCAGCAGCTGGATTCTGACACGTTGTAGGGAGACCGAGGGTTCGAAGTATTATCGACCTCACTTCATCTTCTCCCACCGGTCTTACACTCTATGCCATAGGGGACGCCCATCTACATACTGCTCCTCCAAGCAGGGGAAAATCACCTTCTGCAACATGCATCTAGAGAGCTGGGGCATCTGCTTCGAAATTCACAGCTTCTTCGCTCTCCTGCGCAACCGTTGCTTGGAGTCCTCCAGCTGAGGCCATCCTGGCTTGTTCTTCCATCAATCGGCCTTGGAGTTGCTTACTCTTAGTAAAGGCCCGGGTCTCGACTTTATCCTGTTGCGTTGGTTTAATGGTGGGCATGCTAGTGCATTGTGCTATGAATCAGGTCCATTGAACCATCCTCTTGCTACCAATTGTGAAGGAGGGGTTCTGTGTTTAAATGGACCATGATCCGATACGCACACAAACACACTGAAGCATGGAAGTTGATAGAGGAGTCTTGAAAAATTACTTTAATAAAAACACATAAAAACAAAACCTACAAGAAGGCATCAACAGCCTAAAAAATTCTCCTCTCAGCAAAGTCCATTAGCTCTAATCTTCTTCCCAAGCATGGGAAGCTCTCTGCATTCTTTGTCAGTCTTCTCAGGAGCAAGGCAGTGACTCAGCTCTTTGTAGTGACTTCAGCATGCTCTTATCAAAGTCTCATCTGGTCTCGGAGTGAGGAGAGGGAGGAATGTCACTGCGTTATTTTATTTACCAGCTGAGCCAATTATTTCTGGACTATCTGACTTTCCGTACCTTGCCAAGAATTGTTATCAGAAGCTACTACGCATGTGCATCCACCCACATTCCTTCACTTGCTTCACACACTCTTTCCTTTGTTCTCTTGCCAGCAAGGTCCGGCTGAGAAATAGCCAGCAAGAATTATTTCAAAAATGTAGCAATTACTTTTCTTAGTTAGTGAGGTGTTTTATTTTCTTTATAACAAATAAATGAGTTTTATTAGAAACTTTTCTTCGCGTTTCTTTTTCAGAATATTGCAACAAGGAATAAGCCTCAATCCATCCTCTAAACCAGGGTGATTTTTCCCAGAGCCAAACATGGGATTAATCAACGCCCTGACATCTGGTAGCTCGGACGGTTGATTTATGGCTTTTTTCCTTGTTTTGTTATTTCTGATAAGAGTGCATAGGCAATTAGTTTTTAGCTACTGAGGTACGCTAATTATTTTGCTAAGATGCCGAAACAGAAGAAAAACAAATACAAAATGTATTTTGCTGAGAAGGTGGCAGAAAGGAGGTTTTCAGATTTCCAGCCCCTTACTACAGCCACACGCCTGGAACAAGAAGAAGCCATGGGAGAAGGAACGAAGGGAGATAACAGACAAATTACTTTTGAAGATAACGTACTGGAATTGAGGTCAGTGACGTCTTCTTCTGAATATGCATGCTCTCAAAAAGTCCTCCCAGAAACTTCTGAATTTGTAATGCTCAGTGCAAGGCCAAAGTAAACTGCTGAGCAAAATTACTCCCACGCAGAGAGAGAAACAATTCATTATTCTCCTCGAAGCTCTAAGCTCACCCTGGATGAGCTGGCTATGAAAGCCTATCGTGACCGTATAAAATTCTATGAACAGGAGCTATCCCAGGCAAAAATGGCTATATCTATGCTTGAGCAAGATAAGGGAGATAATTTAAGATTTTCAAAAAGCGCCATATTGTCTTCTTCCTCGGAGCCAAAGACACTCCCCCTGGTGGATTTTGTGTCAGGCCAATTAAGACAGAGGGCACTGCATACGTCACATGAAAGTCTCCCTGATCAAGTTACATATAAACCTGCCACGCAATCATTCCTTGTAACTGCAAAGCTGCCCAAAGCTAAAGGTGCAGCACCATCTGCTGGCGAAAGCAATTTACTACAGGAAGCTGAAATGCCACAAGTGTTTCCACAGGCCCAAACTCAAACACCCTCTGGTGGTGTTGGTATCTTTTTAGATGGAACACAATCACGCTTTATGCAGCAAAGGCAAATGACTGCATCTCCAGCAGGTCATGCCAATATTGCAGATCAAGCACAAATGACAACTGGAATACAGCAGATTCCAGTGCATCAGTCACAGCAGCTACAAATGCCTGCATATATGCCCCAGCCACAAGTGCAAATAGGGCCAGCTCCTGGCCCACCTCCAATGGCACAACCAAGACCATTTTTAGGTCCACAACAGGCACAGCAAATATCACAGGCATTTCTGCCAGCACAGCCAGCATATCAAGTGCAGGCTCCTTACCAGGCATTTTCTGTCTCTCCACTAACTGGTGAGTCAAAACTAAAAATGTCAGGACACAATTACAAAGCCTGGGTCAGTGAGATTACACTATTGCTTCTTAGAGAAGGCACTCACTCCATGGTTTTTAATCCTCCTGCTCAACCTTGGACTTATGCAATAAGAGATTTAGAGATAAGGGCTCGCACGACATTATTGATGTCCATGGATACTGAACTGCAGGTCACTTTTCCACCAAATACAACAGCCCAACAAATTTGGGCTGAATTGGAAAATTGCTACAGGCCTATCTCAATTGAATTTTCATGTTTACTCATGTCTGAACTCCACAGTTCGAGATTGAAACCCAGTGAACAAATTGGAGGACATTTGACCAAACTGAAAGGACTGAGAACAGAATTGAGAGAAAGAGGCCATAATATTGAAGATATTCAAATGATCAGCATCATTATTAACTCTTTGAATTATGAATGGAAAGATGCTGTTACAAAAATTAACCAAGTCCCAATTGCTCAACGCACAGTGGACAATGTCTGTAGACTTTTAATTGAAGAAGAGGCATTCATGTTGGCCACGCCACATTTGAGAGGACCACCCGCATCAAGAGCTCCAGCTAGGCGCCCCTTCCGAGGAAGGACCTATGTTCCAAGGATACCAAGATGCTACACCTGCAATCGTGTGGGACATGCCACCCGGGATTGTCCCCAATGAGTTCCAGCTCCCGTCACGTACCAGCCCAGAGGAACAGACTCCAGAGGCAGAGGCAGAGGCGGAAGACAAGGTCATCATGGTCCCCAGCGTGATCCACAAACTCCACTCGCCACATTGGCTTTAACCAATGATCCACAACCTCAACCAGAGTACAACAGACGACTCCTGTGGACTTTGGACAGTGGTGCAGCATTGCATGTTACCTACAGAAAGGAACTTTTCACAGAAATGCACGAGCCAGAACCTGAACTACGTGAACTTTATTCTTTTTCCAATCATCCTTGTCAGGTCAAAGGAAAAGGAACTGTTTATGTTGAAGAGCTCGATGCATTCATTCCTGATGTTTATTACATACCAACAGCAACCAGTAACTTGCTTAGTCAGAGTCACTTGTCTAGAATGTTAAAATTCCAGGTTCACCACCTTGAAAATGCAAGTTACATAGTTAAAGATGGAGCTATTGTTGCTGCAACCATATTAATTGGTGGTGTTTATTACTTAAAGCCAAAGCCTAAAACACAAACACAGGCAAGTATACAAACTCCAAAAAGGGAACGCACAGGCCCAGAGAGAGATGCTCCAGAGAGAGATCCTGTTGCTACCCCTAAGGCTCCTAAAGCCAACAAAAAGAAAGTTGGTAAACAGGTTGCTCAGAGCAAGCCTGAAGTTCCGCATAAAAATGTTAATGTTGAGAATTCACTAACTGGTAAACCTTTGCATTCCAGGTGTATCCATAAATGGCATAGAAGATTGGGGCATGCCAGTTTCCGTATTCTTAGGAAGATGCCGGAATTCGCAAAAGGTTTGGATCTAAAGGGGTGTAAGGTGTTTTTGGATTGTGCTGTCTGCAAAAAGGCCAAATCCAAAGCAGCAGCCATTCCCAAACACACTACACGCCTGTCAACATGCATTTTTGATTTGGTTCACATTGACATAGTTGGTCCTTTCCCGCCATCATTTGGTGGTAGAAAATATTTTCTAACAATTGTTGATAATTATTCTAGATATGGATATGGATATCCTATGAAAGAAAACTCAGAGACTTTTCAGATCTTTAAAGACTTTGCAGCCCTTGTTTCTACCCAACACCAAGTTCGCATCGCCAGAATCCAGAGTGATCGTGGTGCCAAATTCATGTCTCAGCGTTTCCAGGACTGGATGCATAAGAATGGAATTATTCATCAGACTTCAGCCCCTTACACACCGGTTCACAATGGAGTCACAGAACGAAGACAAGGGGTACTGCAAACCATGATGCGTTGTCTCCTAGAAGACGCCAACTTTGGTAAGATATACTGGGGTGAAGCTATCAAGTATGCAAATTACATTGTAAACCGTACTTGGAGCAGTGTAACAAATCAGACTCCTTTCTTCATGTTGTATGGCTACAAGCCCGATCTTAAAAACATCCATATTTTTGGTTCATACGCTATGGTGAACATTCCCTTAGCTCAAAGAAGAAAAGGAAGTCCAGCAGCAAAGAGACTGAGATTTATGTTGTTATGCAGATTCTGATTGGGCAAGTGATAAGAAATCACGTAAAAATACTTCAGGTTATATGATGTTCTTAAATGGATGTCCTGTTTATTGGCAAGTACGTAAACAGAATTTTGTTTCTTGTTCATCTACTGAAGCTGAATATGCTTGTGTTTCAGATGCATGTAATTCTCTAACTTGGTTTGATGCTTTAGTCACAGATATCTGGACACACCCGATCAGACCGATCACCGTGATGGAAGACAACGAATCGGTGGTTTATATTTCTGAATCTCATTTCACAGGTTCTAGGTCCAGACACATTGACATCCGTTATCAAAACATAAAACATTTAGTGAAAAAAGGTTTTGTCAAAATGCAATATGTATCTACACATGATCAAATTGCTGATATGCTCAACAAACCACTTCCAGCAGCTCAACATGAGTATCTGCGAAAGAAGATGTGCCTTATTTGATGATGTACTGATACTGGCAAAGAAGGGGAATGTCACTGCGTTATTTTATTTACCAGCTGAGCCAATTATTTCTGGACTATCTGACTTTCCGTACCTTGCCAAGAATTGTTATCAGAAGCTACTATGCATGTGCATCCACCCACATTCCTTCACTTGCTTCACACACTCTTTCCTTTGTTCTCTTGCCAGCAAGGTCCGGCTGAGAAATAGCCGGCAAGAATTATTTCAAAAATGTAGCAATTACTTTTCTTAGTTAGTGAGGTGTTTTATTTTCTTTATAACAAATAAATGAGTTTTATTAGAAACTTTTCTTCGTGTTTCTTTTTCAGAATATTGCAACAAGGAATAAGCCTCGATCCATCCTCTAAACCAGGGTGATTTTTCCCAGAGCCAAACATGGGATTAATCAACCCTGGTTTAGAGGATGGATCGAGGTTTATTCCTTGTTGCAATATTCTGAAAAAGAAACGCCCTGACAAGGAGTAGAGAGTGAGCTCAGGATCGTTCTGTTCTCTTCTGAGTGAGTGATCTGCTGCTGCTGCTTATATGCTCATCAACTGACCGTTGGAAAGTGTGGGAAACTCAGAGCCAGGAAACTGTGTTCTGATTGGTTCATTCAAACTGTTCAAACCAATCAATCAATTAGTTGCAGCAATATGCTGAGAGGTTTTTCCTCTCACAGTTAAGTATTTGGGGATATATTTGACAGCAAGATACAGTACACTTAAGGAGAATAATTACAATAAGCTTAAACAACAGATAGTGACAGATTTGGCTAAATGAGAGAATTTGCAATTATCATTGATAGGGAGGATATCAACTATTAAAATGAATATATTGCCTAGAATTTTATATTTGTTCCAGACAATTCCAATTAGGTTGGGAAAAGATTATTTTGAAGATCTGAATAAAATTGTGTTAAAATATATTTGGCAGGGTAAAAAGGCAAGGATAAAATTAAAATTGTTGCAAGATGTTAGAACAAGAGGAGGTTTTGGTTTGCCGAACTGGGAATTATATTATCAAGATAGTAATTTGATGTGGATTAAAGAATGGATAATGTTAAGAAATATTAGATTGTTGGTTTTAGAAGGACATGACTTGCTGTTGGGCTGGCATGCTTTCTTATGGTACAAGAGTACAAAAACACAGGGTTATTTTAGAAGACATGCTATACGAGAGTCTTTGTTATCAAATTGGGAGAAGATTAAAAGATATCATTATTTAAAAATTCCAGTCTGGTTATCCACCATTGAAGCATTCTCATACTTAATAACATTTAGAAAGGAACAAATTGTTAGCTATAGTGAATTATTGAATGAAAAGGATGAACTTAAATCGAAGCAAGAATTAGAAGAACAAGAGATAAAGATGGATTGGTTTTCATACATGAAAATACAATCTAGATATGATAAAGATTCTAAGACAGAGGGTTTTTTACAGTAATTTCACTAATTTAGATAAAATTTTAACAGGTTCTGATGACTATGTAATTAAAAAATTGTATGGTTATTTATTAGAAGTAAAAAGAAAAGTTAGAAAAAGAGAGAAGCAAGAAAAAGAAGAATTACAAGTAACAAGAAAAGATATTGTAAGGATTGATTCTCCTTCGAACTTAAGAATGTAAAGACTCTTGAAACGTGGTAGTTCAAAAGGATCCTTTTATTAAGCAGAAGTGATAGCAACCAAGTTAAAGCAAGATCTGAATACCCTTAGGCAAGACAAATAAGATAGAGACCCCTCCCTTTAAGTCAGAATGGAGATTTTAGCCAATACACAAGTGTGAAGATTCCCTGAGAACCCGAACAAACATGTATTCACACCATTATCCTTTAAAGTGAAACAACCCACATGGCTATCATAAACATTCCTCCACGTTAAGAGGATCTCAGGGCCCTTTGGCGCCAGGACATAGGTTGTAAAATATCTGTTGACACAGGCAATGCTAGTAAATCGAATCCAAGTCTCCCCCTTCTCCCAATTGATTGGCAGTATCACTCTTAGGGATCTGACAGATATAGGAAAAGAGAAAAAGAGTAACTTCCTAATTTCTTCAAAACAAATATATAATAGCCTCTTAATCTAAGTTTAAACAAAAACAAAGGTATAACATGTTAAAATATACTTAGGAAACAATAACAATATACAATATTTCTATAATCAAACAGACCTATCATCAAATCCCAGAATCAGACTTTCATTTCTATAGTTTTTAAGCAAGAAGTCCAAAAGTGGATTCCAAATGGAAACAAGTTAGATAACTTTTTGTTTTTCATCAAAGCCATCAGTTTTGTCATCTCAGTCAACTCTATTTCACAATCTATTTTTCTTTTGTAGAAGTTCACAAAGGTGGAAAACCTTTGTGAATATAGAAGTCTTGCTGCTGTTATTATATATAACAACAAAGTTCTACATAAGGAACAAAATGAAAATTAAATACATTATCCCATAACTGCTGCCTACTTTTGCAGCTTTCTTGGCACAACAATTCAAGGTTTAATTTCTAGTTATCCTTTTGTTACTTCAACATAGTATTCCTACCCACTGTAATTGAGGGATTCTGCCCATTTTCAAGAACATACACATTCCAACTAGACTTAGATGCCTAATAACTCTTTCTGGTTATTTCCATCTACCAACCTTTATGCTTCCTTTCCCCTTCCATTTGGCCTCTATTTTCACTTCTAAAGCAATTCAGTTGAGATAACACTTGGAAACATTGGCCACTGATTCTTTAGCCTATGTGACTACATGTTTCCTATATTCAGAGTTGATTTACTATATTTATATTATGAGCAGCTTCATAATAGGAACATAAAAATATAAACTCAAATGGCTGGAAAGGACATTGGAGGTTTTCTAATCCAACCTCCTGCCCAAGGCAGGAGTCCTTATACCATCCCAGATAAATGGATGTCCAATCTTTTCTTGAAAATCTCAAGTGATGGAGCACCCACAACTCTGGGACACAAGCAGTTCCATTAATTAATTGTACTCACTTGACAGAAAATTTCTCCTTAGTTCCAGGTTTGATCTCTCTTTAATGAGCTTTCCACCCATTGCTTCTTGTCCTGCCCACAGGTGCTTTGGAGAATAGTCGACCTCCACCTTTCTATGGTAGCCCTTCATGACTGGAAGACAATTATCATGTCACCCTAATTGTTCTCCTCTTTAGGCTAAACATACCTATTTTCTTGTATGGTTTATCCTACAGACCCCTCCTTGTCATAGTTGCTCTTCTCTGCACTCTTTCTAGAGTCTCTAGAGACTTTTTTGTATCATGTTGACCAGAACTGGATGCAGTATTCCAAGTCTGGAATACTCAAAATTTTGGGCTTAGACAACTTAGAACTATGCTGACTTCAGTCTGACCTAAGCATAGTACATAAAATTATCTGCCACAATGTCCTTCCTGTCAATGACTACTTCAACTTCAACCACAACAATACACGAGCAAATAATAGATACAAACTCAAGGTAAACTATTCCAAACTCGATTGCAGAAAATATGACTTCAGCAACAGAGTGGTCAATGCCTGGAATGCACTACCTGACTCTGTAGTTTCTTCCCCGAACCCCCAAAACTTTAACCTTTTACCTGTAATCTTATATATATATATTGTTGACCTCACCCCATTCCTAAGAGGTCTGTAAGGGGTATGCATAAGTCCACCAGCGTGCCTACCGTTCCTGTCCTAATATTCGTTTTTACTTACTCTTTTCATGTATTCAAATTATGTTTATACTTTTACCTGTAATCTTATATATGCTTGACAAATAAATAAACTTAAACTCATTAATGCAATATAAAGTGGCACTATTGTTTCTCATGATCGTGATGCTATCTTTCTCAGTCATCCATGTCATAGTTGTCCAAAAGTGCTTTTTAAAAGACAACTGGGCTTTCTTTGTTTTTTCCTTGAAGATGTTTCACTTCTCAGCCAAGAAGCAAAACTGAAGAAAAAAAGCACTTTTGGGACAACTATGACATGGATGACTGAGACTCTCCATAGGCATTTATCCCTGTGTTGATGCAGCCTCAGACTGCATTGGCATTTTGGCAGCTGCAGCACACTGCTGGCTCATACTTCAATGGTGATCCACTAGGACACCTAGATACATCTCACCGTTACTGCTGTTGAGGCAGATACTGCCTATTCTATACCTGTGCATTTGATTTTTTTCCCTCTGTAAGTGCAGGACCTTACTTTTCTCACCACTGAACTGCATTTTGCCAGCTAGGGCCCAATGCTCAAGTCTGTCAAAATCTTCTGAATCTAGAAGTCTATCCTCTAAAGTGTTAGAAATTCCCCCCAACTTGGTGTCATCTGCAACTTTGATGAGCACCCCCTTTATTTATTTATTTATTTATTTATTTATTTATTTATTTATTTATTAAATTTCTATACCGCCCTTCTCCAAATAGGACTCAGGGCGGTGCACAGCCAAAGTAAAAACAGAGCATACAAAATTTAAAAACAGTATTAAAATAATTAAATATTTTGGCCATAAATTAAAACAACCCAATTTAAAATCAATTTAAAATTTAACTCAAGCCAGCCCAGCTAGTTGAAATAAATAGGTTTTCAGGGCCCGACGAAAAATCCGGAGGTCTGTTATTGTACGTAACTCTGGGGGAAGGTTGTTCCAGAGGGTGGGCGCCGTCACAGAGAAGGCTCTCCCCCTGGGGGTCGCCAGCCGACATTGTCTGGCGGACGGCACCCTGAGGAGACCCACTCTGTGCGAGCGTACTGGCCGGTGGGAGGCTATTGGTGGCAGAAAAAAATGAATTGAAAGATTTGGGTGAAATACAAAACTATCTTGGTGTAGAGATACAAAAAATTGAGAAAGGTGGTTATGTTCTCAGTCAAAGAAAAAAAATTGAATAGCTGTTGGAGAGATATAACATGAAGGATTGTAATTCTGCTCCAACACCTATGAGCACAGATTTTCATAACAATTTGGGTGAAGACAAAAGTGAAGCCTGTGATCAAGAGATGTATCAGTCAGCAATAGGGAGTTTGCTATATCTGTCACAGTGGTCCAAACCAGACATAGCTTGTGCAGTAAGCATCTTAAATTGCTTTACTACTGCACCAGCAAAATTGCATTGGATGGGTGTAAAAAGATTCTCAGGTATTTGAAGGGAACTGTAAACTTGGCTCTTCAAATACAGGTCTCTGAAGAATTAAAGTTGAAATATTATGTTGACAGTGATTATGCCAATGATGTAAAAAAAAAAGTTTCCTCCAATTCTGGGATTGTGGTATTAATTGGTTGGAAGTTCAGGAAATAAACAACTGTAGCCATTTCTACTGCAGAGACAGAATTTATTGCTCTATCTTAACTTTGTTCAGAGATAACTTGGTACATACAGCTGTTAAAGGATTTGAACGTAAATGACGCTGTAACAGTGTTTGAGAATAATGCTGCTTGCATTAAAATGGCAACAGGTGACAGAGTAAAAAATAAAAGCAAGCATGTGGATATTAAATATTGTAATGTAAGAGAAGCTTACATTACAATAATTAATTAGCTTGCTCCACTGTTAGACAATCTGGCAGATATAATGACCAAGACATTTGGTGGAGTGCACCATGGGAAGAATATTAAGTTTTTCGGTTTTATGTCTATTCCAGTCATAAAGGGAGGAGTGTCAGTGTATAAGAATTTATGAACTGGAATAGCCATAACAACAAGTCAGCCAATGGGAACTGTTTGGTGACTGAGACACAGGATTTGTTGTGAGCCATGTGAGATGGCTTGGAGCCTGGGCGTGGCTTAGCTTAACTGTTCTGTGTATATAAATTTGTTTGTCTTTGCTTGGTGCTCCTTGGTTCTTGTCCTTGTACTTGCTACTTCTTTCTACCATGTTGCAAGAGCTGCATGCATATTGTATACATGCATCATGTTTTATATTATTGTATATAAAGAAGTTTCTTTTATAAATGAACCCTGCTGAATTATTTACTTATGTGCTGGCTGGATTGCTACAAACTGTGACAACTTGACTGCAGGGCTGTTAGTCTACCATAGAGACCTATAACTCTGCTACACATTTAGTCATGAACCATTCTAATAAATTCTTCTTTAGAATTTAGTAAGGCAGAGTGTCTATGAACCAATTGATAACTGACATAGATAAATACTGTTTAATTATTCAAGTGTTCAGTTAAGTGTTATTATTGAAACTCATCCTAAATATGAGCATTAAGCACTTTAGAAGCACTCTAGCTCTAATATGCATATCTGGATATATGTTATAGAATAAGAACAAAGGCTGAAGGAGGTGGCCAGAAAAAGTATCCCAGGAGAAAAACAAACACAGACACACACACACAAAATTTGAAGGCCTGTAACAATTACTAATCTTGACATGTTACAATGATATTATCAACTTCAGATGTTATTTGAAAGCCACCTAATACTTTGGAGGAAATTAAAAAAATAATCTGATGGTTATCTGTGTAAAAAGCATTGCTGTGGAATTACAGTAATAAAATTATTCATATTCATATCAGTGGAAGGCTTTCAGATGGGCAACTTTCTGATAGTGATTTTGTCATTGTATAATTTAATGTTGACAGCAAGAGCCACATTTATTAAATTTGTGCTTTTCTAATTATTAAAATACTAGCTGTACCCGGCCACGCGTTGCTGTGGCCCAGTCTGGTGCTTCTGCTGGGCTAAAACAGCGAGGCTGAAGTTCCAAACTCTCCACGAACATTTGGTGGGCATGGCCAACTCGACGTCACTCACTTTCATCAGTCACATGACAGCCCCTGAGCCACGCCTACACAGTTGGTGCTTAGGGCAGAGAACTGGTTGCTAAAAAACAATGGGAACCACAAAATCCTCCCTCTCTGTCTCCCCCTCTCTTTGTATCTCTCTATGTCTCTCTCTCTCTCCCCATCTGTATCTCTCTATGTCTCTCTCTCCCCCCTGTATCTCTCTATGTGTGTCTCTCTCCTCCTCTGTGTATCTCTATGTCTCTCTCTCTTCCCCCCTCTCTGTATCTCTCTGTCTCTCTCCCCCCCCTCTGTATCTCTCTCTGTCTCCCCCGTATCTCTCTATGTGTCTCTCTCTCCCCCTCTCTCTATATCTATGTCTCTCTCTCTCCCCTCTGTATCTATGTGTCTCTCTCTCCCCCTCTCTCTGTATCTCTCTGTCTCTCTCCCCCCTCTGTATCTCTCTCTCTCTCTCTCCCCCCCCCTGTATGTGTGTCTCTCTCCCCCTCTCTGTATCTCTCTCCCCCCCGTATCTCTCTCTGTCTCTCTATCTCCCCAGTATCTTTCTTTTTTTTTTTTTAAATTTTTTATTGTAAACAAACATACACATATAGACATAAACATTAAAACAAACTAGAGATAAACTAACTATACAATGAAATCAAGTCGCATGACTTGAACTTTGAAAGTAGAGCTACTTCGGTAATTATATATCAATATATCTATATATATTATCTTTCATCTTGTATCAATGTTTATATAACGATATTTCCTGTTATTTACTTATTTTTGTAGTATTGGGTGGTAATCTCTTATTTCGTGTCTTTTTTATCTAACCATTTGTACCATTCTTGCCAAATTAAGTAAAAGTCTGTATCGTCTTTTCCTTGTATTTCTTTGGTCAATTTGTCCATTTCTGCACATTCCATAATTTTTTGTATTATTTTTTCTTCTGGTGGCGTGTTTTCCAATTTCCACATTTGTGCGAAGACAATTCTAGCTGCAGTTAGGATATGTATTATCAAATATTGTGTCTCTTTTTTATAGTCCTTTGTCAGTATACCTAATAGATAAGTTTCTGGTCTGAGGGGTACTTTTTGGGCGGTAATTTCTTCCAGCTGACTTTGAATTGTTTTCCAAAATTTTTTGACTTTGGGGCATGACCACCACATGTGGTAGTAGGTCCCCTTCTGTATTTTACACTTCCAACAGTTCTGATTAGTATTGGGAAACATCCTTGCCAACCGTGCAGGGGGGAGATGCCACCTATAAAACATCTTGTACGTATTTTCTTTGTAGGGCACGGACATTGTCAGCTTAGTATTTACTTTCCATATTTTTTCCCAATTCTCTAGGTTAATATTATATCCAAAATTTTTGGCCCAAATAATCATATTTTCCTTCACCACTTCTTCTTCCAATTTGTATTTTAATAGATAGTTATATATTTTAGTTATTAATTTGTCATCTGATTGCATTATAATTTTATCTAATTCATTTCTTTCTTTTTGGATTCCAAATTTTTCCATATCACTTTTATATCTTGATTTTATCTGTAAATACGGCCACCAATCAATATCCGTGCCTTGTTGTCTCAGTTCCTCTCTTGTTTTCATATCTCCCTCTGTGTTCAACAATTCGTCATAGGTTTTCATCCTGTCTGTGTCCATTGTGTTCGGGTAGATTTGGGCCTCCATGGTTGATAGCCATCTTGGGATTTTGTCGTAGTGTTTTCTCCTTATTTCAGTCCAAATTTTTGCCAGTGCTCCTCTGATATAATGTCTCCTGAAGTGTTCATGTTGTCTGGGCTTTTCTTCCCATAGAAATGCGTGCCAACCTTTTGACAGGTCAAATCCTTCTAGTGCTAGTGTTCTTTTATCTTTAAGTGTCATCCAATCCTTAATCCAAGTTAAAGCTGTTGCAATGTAATAGGTTTGCCAATCTGGTAGTCCCAGACCACCCCTTTCTTTAGTGTCCTGCAAGTGTTTCAGTTTAATCCTGGCTCTTTTTCCATGCCATAAATACTTTAATATCATTTTGTCAAGGTCTTTGAAGTATGATTTTCCTGGGTTTATCGGTATTGTTCTAAATAGATATAGTATTTTTGGTAGAATTGTCATTTTAATTGAAGCAATTTTGCCTAGTAGTGATAATTTCAACTTACTCCATACCTCTAAGTCCTTCTGGATTTGTTTGGCCAATTTGATGTAATTATCTTCTTTGAGGGATGATATCTTATTGGTGAGCCAGATTCCTAGATATTTTATTTTGGTTGTTGTTTGTATTCCTAATGTCTCTTCCAATTCTTTCTCCTGGGTTTTTGTCAAATTTTTGGTTAGTAGTTTTGTTTTTTGCCTAATAATTCTCAATCCTGCCACTTCGCCATATTGATCTATCTTCCTTAGTAAATTCAGTCCTGATTGTTTTGGTCGTTCTAAAATGAATACTACATCGTCTGCGAATGCTTGTAATTTATACTCCTGGTTTTTTGTTCTTAATCCTTTTATTTCATTGTCGTTCCTGATTTCATTCAACAGTGGTTCCAATGCTAATATATATAATATAGGAGAGAGGGGACATCCTTGTCTCACTCCCTTAGATATTTTAAATTGGTCTGTTGTCTCTCCGTTTATCCATATTTTTGCAATTTGGTCTGAGTATATTGTTTTAATCATATTTAAAAATTTGTCGCCGGTTCCCATTTTTTCTAATTGTAGTATTAAGAATCCCCAGTTAAGATTGTCGAACGCCTTTTGTGCGTCAAGGAAGAGTAGAGCCATCTTTTCATTCGATTTTTGCTCATAATATTCCAGTATATTTATTATTGTTCTTGTGTTCTTGTTAATTTGCCTGTTTGGAATGAATCCATTTTGATCAGGATGGATGTAATTCACGATAATTTTCTTCATTCTCTGGGCCATGATTGATGTAAATAGTTTATAGTCTACGTTTAGAAGTGATATAGGTCTGTAGTTTTTGGTTTGGGTGAGATCTGAGTCTTCTTTGGGTATCAGAGTGATGATTGTTTCAATCCATGATTTGGGAATTTTGGCTTCTAAGATTGCTTCATTTAGGACTTGTAATAAAATATCATCTATTGGCTGGTATTCAATTTTGTAAAATTCCGTTGGGATGCCGTCTGGACCTGGTGTTTTATTGTTGTTCAGCTTCTTCTTTGCTTCCATTAATTCTGACATCGATATTGGTTTGTTCAAGAGTTCTCTTTGAGTTTCCTTTATTTCTTGAATGTTGGATTTATTTATATATTCTTTCACTTTTTCCAATTGAATTTCTTCCTGTGCATATAGTTCCTGATAAAAATTTCTTACGATTCGCTTTTTTTCTTCGTCCATGTGCTGTAATTGCCCTTGTTCGTCTTGTAGTTGGTGTATTATTTTTTTTTCCTTTTCTTTCTTTAGTTTATAAGCCAACCAACGTCCTGTTTTATTTGCGAATTCAAATTGGTTTTGTTTTGCCATTTTGATTTTCCTAGCTATTTCTGTTGTTGTTATTAAATTTATTTCATGTTTGATGAGATTTATTTTCCCCTTGATCTCTTTCTTGTCAGGTCTGTTCTGTAATTCTGCTTCCTGTTTTCTGAGCTCCGTCAATAAATCGTTTCTTCTTTGCTGTTTCTCTCTGTTTTTCTTCGCCTTAAATGAGATTGTTAATCCTCTTATATATGCCTTTGTAGTGTCCCATAGGACTTGCAATGATGTTTGTTCCCTGTTATTTATTTGGAAAAATATCTCCATCTCTTTCTTTATCATCTCTATGTATTCTTTATCTTTAATGATCTCTCTATCCATCATCCATCGTCCCCTTTTTGGTTGGCCTTTCCAGACTATTGTTATAGGACTATGGTCCGCCCATATATTCGGTGTGATTTCAATTTCTTTTATATTTTCTCTTAATTCTGTGGTCATCCAGGCCATGTCTAGTCTGGACCAGGACTGATGGGGATTTGAATAATAAGTATACTGTTTTTTAGTTTTATTCAGTTCTCTCCAGGCATCTTTCAATTGTAACTCTTGAGTCATGTCCTTAAAAGAATCAGGTAGTGTCTTTTTCCTAGAGTTATTTTTTTTATTACTTTGGTAGTCATATTCCATATCAACGATTGCATTATAGTCCCCTATTATACATAGATGTTCGTAGTCTAATTCTTTAATTTTATCGTGTATCTTTTTAAAGTATTCTTTTTGGCTCCCATTCGGGGCATATATTGATATCAATAACATATTTCGGGTCTCCATCTTAATATCTATCATTAGTATCCTGCCATCTTCATCTGTGTAGATTTGTTTTGCCTGGATGTGGCTTTTAATGTATACTGCGATACCTCTTTCTCTCTCACATATCTCTCTATGTGTCTCTCTCTCCCCCTCTCTCTATATCTATGTCTCTCTCTCTCCCCTCTGTATCTATGTCTCTCTCTCTCCCCCTCTCTCTATCTATGTCTCTCTCTCCCCCTCTGTATCTCTCTGTGTCTCTCTCTCCCCCTCTCTCTGTATCTCTATGTCTCTCTCTCCCCCCTCTGTATCTCTCTCTGTCTCTCTCTCTCCCACCCTCTCTCTGTATCTCTGTATGTGTCTCTCTCCCCCTGTCTCTCTGTATTTCTCTATGTCTCTCTCTCCCTCTCTCTCTGTTTATTTCTGTCTCTGGCCCGGCCTCTTCTGCATCCCCCGCCATCGCCCTTACCTTTTCAGGCCAGGCCTTCGCAGCTTTCTGCACCACAGCAGAAACTCAGGGGCCCCCTCCGTCCTCCCTACACAGATGTTCTCTGGGGGCTCGACGGGGAGACACATAGCAAGGAAGGGAAGGGAAGGGAAGGGAGGGGGGTGCGGCAGGGGTTCGAGGCTGGTTTGAGGCTTCCCGCCCAAAGGAAGAAAGCGGCAAAGCCAGGAGCCACGCATACCGCATTGGACCCCTGCTGCGCAGTTCTCCTCTCCTGCCTGCCAAGGGCTGGGGAATGATTAAATCCCCCGCTCTTCCAGATGAGACGAAGGAGGGCCGGCCATCCTCCCTCCTGCTCGTTTCCACCCCCCGAAGCCTCCCCGGAGCCCCTTTTCTGCCAGAGGCCAAAATTTCTGTGTAGGTTCCGTGAACTGCCAGAACGCCCACCTGGGAACCAAAGGCGGCACTGGTCAAAGGCGACCCCGAGGCTCCAGTTGCCTCCATCTCCCGCTCACCGACCGGATTTGCATAGCACTGGTTAGTGTCTGGTCTTTCTGACCTCGGGGCCCGTTGTAGCGCTGGGCCAGGCGCGATTCAGGTGAGGCAAGGGATGGAGGGTTCCCGCTTGGCGGATCCAGGCAGCCTCATTGCCAGGTGTTCTTTGGAGGGAGCCCCGAGGGCGGCTGGCGAGGGGGATGGGCAGCAGCAGTGGGTGAGGCTAGTTCGCGGGGTGGCCGGGGGAGGGGGAGGTCAGAGCCAGGCTCGAGTGGGCCCCGCCCAGCCCTAGAAGCACCGGCTGTGAGGGCTTCCCGATGGGGAGCCGGCTGCCTACCTGCCGAGCCTGGTGCCAGGATATGGCCCTTGGGCGTCTCTGCCTTCCAAATGCGCAGTTTCTTGGAAGCAATATGGAGAGTCTAAATATAAGGAGCAGAAATCTGTTGAGCGTAATCAGGGCTGGGAGGCTGCCATGTTGGTTTTACGTCCAGCAAGTGGCGCTGCTTTTCAATGTTTTTCAATGTTTGTCAATCTCTTTCAATGTTTTCCAATGTTTTTCATGTTTTTACCTGTCACAGGTATGCCATGTATATAATATAGGTATATAAAAACACGCCCGTAGTCGAATGCAACATTGTGTCAAAATTTGAAAGCAATTGGTGAAGAATTTTCGGAGATGTGCGATTATGTACAAATGGACATTTATATTTTTATTTATATAGATTTACTATCTATAAGACTTTCATTGTTCCCACATCAAAGCATTCAATAGTGGAAGTAAGAATAGGTTTGTGAGAACTTTTCCAGTATTCTAAGAAGAAACAGACCCTTCCCCAGACTGAACTGGATTGATCAGATTAGGGGAGTATTAATAATATTTAGTAACATTCACTTTCACAATTACACTATGTGCACAATTATTAGGCAAGCTGTATTTTGGAGGATTAATTTTATTATTAAACAACTACAGTGCTCTCAGTCAATCAAAAATGTTAAAAAACCTCAAACCTGAATATTTAAGAAAGTAAAAGTGAGGTTATGGCTTTCTTAGGAAAATATCTATATGTGCACAATTATTGGGCCACTATTAGTGTGCAGAATTATTATGCAACCAGATGAAAAATGAAATTTTTCCCATCTCACTCATTTATTTTCACCTGTTAAAGTGAGAATAATAAACAAACAACTCAAAATGTACAAATAAGCATTTCTGACGGTTAAAAAAAACCCACAATGACCAATATAGCCACCCTTCTTTTCAATAACGGTCATAAGCCTTCCATTCATGGAGTTTGTCAGTTTCTTGATCTGTTGACGATTAACTTTTTGTGCAGCAGCAACCATAGCTTCCCAGACACTATTCAGAAAGGTGTACTGTTGCAGAAGCGAGAAACTATTGGGCAAAAAATTGATTCTGGTTAGAGAAGATGATGCACCAACATATTGATTTAAAACTGGAGCTGTTTATGTTGGGTATTTTATCTGAGAAATATAGTAAAGAAAATGTATATTTTCTTATAGAAATTTAAACAAATAAATAAATAAATATTTGATTATTCATGTAAAAACTGCAGCGAGAATTGTATTTGCACAGAATTGGAAAGCGGAAAAAATCCCTATAGAGGGAGAGGTAATTAAGAAAATATTAGAATGTGCAGAAATGAATAGATTAACATTGGCAATTAAAGGGAAGGAAGAATTGGAGTATTATGATATATGGGGGAATTTTATCATTGGATGGAAAGTGACTATGGACAAAAAGTGGTAAAAAATTAAATAAATTTGGAAGGAAAATGCTTTAACAGGAGATATAATAAATTGAAATGTAAAAGTAAAGATATGTACATATTAAGAAAATGGTGGTAAGCATTAAATATGATGACACAAAAAATTTGTACCCAGATGACGCACTGATTGATCAATGATGTAATATTTGTTATGAAGAGAAAAAATAAAGAACTTTTTTAAAAAAAAGAAAAGAAAGGTGTACTGTTTTCCTTCACCATAAATCTCCTATTTAAGAAGGACCCACAAGTTCTCAATATGGTTTAGGTCAGGTGAGGAAGGGGTTATGTCATTATTCTTTCATCTTTAAGGCCTTCACTGGCTAGCCACTCAGTGGAGCACTTCGATGCATGCAATGGAGCATTGTCCTGTATAAAAATCATGGTCTTCTTGAAAGATGCAGACTTTTTCCTGTACCACTGCTTGAAGAAAGCGTCTTCTAAAAACTGGCAGTAGGTTTGGGAGTTGATTTTGAGTCTTTAACCCAAAAAGGTCCAATTATCTCATCTTTCATAATACCAGCCCATACCAGTACCCCACCTCCACCTTGCTGGCATCTGAGTCAAAATAGAACTCTGTGCCCATTACCGATCTAGTCATGGGCCCATCCATCTGGTCTGTCAAGAGTCACTCTCATCTCATCAGTCCATAAAACCTTTGAAAAATCTGTCTTCAGATATTCCTTGGCCCAGTCTTGCCGATATATCTTGTTCAGTTGTGGTCGGGTTTCAGCGTTCCTTACCTTGGCCACGTCTCTGAGCACTGAACATCTTGTACTTCTGGGCACTCCAGGTAGGTTGCAGTTCTGGAATATGACAGCACTGGTGGATAATAGATTCCCAGTAGCTTCATGTTTGACTCTTCTCAAATCTTTTGCAGTTAAGGTTTTTTTCTCAATACATTTCTTGCGACCATGTTGACTATTTGCAGCAAAATGTTTGATGGTTCTGTGATCAGGTCCCAATATCTTAGCAATTTCAAGAGTGCTGCATCCCTCTGAAAGACTTTTTACAATTTTTGACTTTCCAGAGTCAGTTAAATATCCTTTTTAGCCCATTTTGCCTGAGGAAAAGAAATTGCCTAATAATTATGCGCACCTTGATATAGAGTGTTGATCTCCTTAGGCCACATCTTCCTTTATTACACAAATATAAATCACCTGATCTGATTATATCTACTAAGGATTTAAGCTTATACAGCTTAGAGGTGGAAAATATGCATAGAAAGGATGATATGGTCAAAATACTCACTTGCCTAAAAAATGTGCACATGGTGTAATATTCCACTTATTGAAGGGTGGTGTCAGGGTTTCAAGTAACACACCCGTAACAATCAAAACTCCAAGGCAGTTGGATTCCTTAAAGAATAGATTTATCGGATATGTCATATTGGCATGAACTGGTGAAAACCAAGTCTAAATGTTCCCACAGTTTTCACCTAATTAAAAGTAAAAGTTCTTTCACTTTCTCCAAACAATCAGTCACATGGACCAATCAGGATACAGTCCAGTTGCTAGATGATTCCAATCCCCTCCTTCTGAACACCTGGTGGGAATGTCCTTGGTTCCCAGGAGAAAGTATTTTATTTTGGCTACAGCACCCCAGCTATCTCTACTCCCCCTCCCTTTCCCACAGCTCGAGTTATTGCAGCACTGAAGCCCGAAAATGCCCATAGCCAGGTTAGCTTCAGGGTTGACAGATGCCCTCCCTCAATTGAAAAAGACTTCCTGCAAGAGAAGAATTCAGAGAGTGATTAGTTAAAACCCATCCTAACCACCACTTCCCTCCGCAGGAGAACCCCTAGGCTTTGGGGGAAACTCGTCATGAAATTGCTTGACCAATTTGTCTGCCTTCACATCCCAGCTCTTAACCCAAGTGGCCTCTGAGAGAGGGTATCCCTTCCAATGAACTAGATACTGTAATCAACCCCTGTTCAATGTAGAGTCTAAAATATTTTTTACTCATAGTGTGTCTCAACCTGCACTACAATTGGCTTGGGGGCTGCCTGATCTATCGGTCTGATCTGGGAGCCTACCGCTGGCTTTAGCAGCCTGCTGTGAAAGACCGGATGCATTTTCCCTAGTAAGTGGGGGAGTTTAAGTTACACTGCTCACTTGAAATGGCAGCTGGGGGGAGCGGCATTTGTCAGCTTGGACTTTGGGATTTTGCCGCTTCCCACAAAGCCCGCTTGGTGTTCTCCCAGGCTTCTTTTAGTGACTCCATCCACTCCCTTAATGACATGGATGGGGAGGGGGGGTGTTCCCTAGGCAGTTCAGGCATGGGGATGAACTTCATGCCACTGTGACCTGGAAAGGGGTCAGGCCAGTGCTACTATGCACCACATTACTGTACGCCACCTCGGCGAATGGCAGCAGTTCAGACCAGTTGGACTGCTGGTAGTTAACATAACACCTTAAATATTGTTCCACCATGGCATTCACTCATTTCGCCACACCATTTGTACTCGGATGGAAAGCTGAGCTAACTCCTGGGTTAGGACCCTATGGCCCACACAAACTCCCTCCAGAACTTAGCAGTAAAGTGGACACACAGACTCCGTCAGAGATGATTCTATGGGGAATGCTATGCAATCTATAAATCTGCTTTATGAACAATTTAGCAAGCTTCTTTGTGGATGGGAGCCCTGAACAGGCAATGAAATGGGCTTGCTTAGAAAACAAATCTATCATGGTCCAAATGACTGTATTCCTGCCACTCTCAGGGAGCTCAACTATAAAATCCATGGCAATCTCCTCCCAGGGTCGAAATGGGTCTGCCACCTGCTGAAGGAGCCCTGGAGGCTTCCCAGGTCTTTTTTTCATGGCTGCACAGGTGGTACAGCTTTTTACATAGTCCTCCACGTCTTTCTTCATCTTTGGCCACCAGAACAGTCATCTGACCGGGTGCAAGGTTTTTAGGTAACCAAAGTTTAGAGATTAACCAAACCTTGCTTAGAATCATGGCTTTTTTTGAAGTATCTGGAATCACAGGCTACTAGGCACATACAGCTTGGAACCTTTCCAGGTTAATCCATTTTTGAGTATCAATACATCCTTGTTGATGTAGGATCTGCCGGCAGCTCATCCCTTAGCATTTGGGTGGGAAACATGTAAAAGCCCCCACACTGTTAAGGAAATTCCACCTGAAATACCCGTACAAACCATCCTAAACCTTACTGTATTATATGTTTTATGTCTTTCTAGGTGGATTTTCCATTTTTTGCAGGAGGGCAATATGTCAGATCTGTGTATCTGCCATTCTTCGTGGAAGAAGCGGGGGGGGGATTTGGAGTTGTCACATTTAGTTCTTTTTCCTATGTGTCCTATATCCTATTTCCTGCCTGGTCCTCTTTGTATAAACTTTAACCTGATTTATAACTGTTGCCCGACACCAGGAATGCCTGGAGAATTCTTACCCTTGGGAAATGAAAGGGGAGGGGGAAATGAGTGGATTGCAAGATGGCCCTGAGAAGCTCTTCTTATCTGTTTCTCAGAGAGGCTGGTACAATTCATCTTCACATCGGCGAAATTGGTCGGAATCCACATCAGATAGTGGGGAGGAGGTTCCTAATTTCTTTTATCCTGAACTGCATGCCCTGAGGGACCCCAGAGCCTATTTTAAGTTTTGACTTGCTTTTATCCCTTTCAATAAAAAGCTCCTTTTGAAATACAAAGTTCTCAAGAGTTCATACTTTCTTGGAAGGGAGGGGGGGAAGAAGCTGGTCCTTACACCGTCTTTAAACCAGCTCACCAGGATGTCTTTTGGCCAATCTACTCAGCAGGCGAGGTCTCGGAACTCCTCAATGTACTTGGCTACTGGCCAGCAACCCTGGTTCCTGGTTCTGATCCAGTCAATGGCCTTCCGATCTGCTAGTGGTCTTCAAGGGTGACACCTCCCACTATGGGACCTGACAGAAAGAAGGAAAGAAGGAAAGAAGGAAGGAAGGAGCTTCTCAGGCTCTCAGGTTAGATGAATTAACAGTTGATTGAGAGAGAAAAAACCTGTCTTCAAAACCTAGCCTTAAACAGATTGCCAACAATCTGTCAGAAGAATAATTTGGGGTTCCAACTGGAGTTAGGGCTGCATAAGAGTAAATAAAAAAGAGACTCAGAAAGCTATAAGGAAAAAAAAATATTTATTCCTAAAAGCAAAACAGTTTGCACCCAAGGGCAAGCTACAGAGAAATGGGGTACAGTAGCAGATTTTTATAGGGGGATCTTGTCTGGGGTGTCACGTCCTGATTCTAGGGTGACACTTCAGGGGTGTGTGTGTGTGTGTGTGTGTGTGTGCGCGCACACACACACACACACACACAGGTATATGTTTATTCTATGGGAGACATAATTTAAGTAACTCTGTTTGTGTTTGCAGACCTTATCCTTTGATATGTGGATTAGGCCTGGATAACTTATTTGGGGGATTAAGAACATTTGAGAAAGGGATTTTCCCGTTTGCTATTTTTTACATAATTAATTTAGTTTCAGCTTGACTGTCAATTATCTAGTGGAGACACTGATTCTCAGACAATTGTGGATTCCGTTAATATTATAAGGGAAGATGGAAAGAGTATAAAGAGTAAAATATATTTTGATATAAAATTTCTCACACACCTGTTAAACCTGTTAAGAGGTTTAACCTGTTAAACCTTCTGGTCTGCTTATTATCTGGCAACTGAATATTTTTCTTGCAGCCTTGCAGTATTATTATTGCCTTTCCCTTCCTGTTCTGTTTTTTCTTATTGATCACTATTCATCTTTGACCCAAGCTAATTTCTCTCAACCAGCTAAGACTGCCTGTTTTAGATCTTTTTTGCTCAGAACATTTTCCAATTATCTAGCTTGTGCAGCCTCTCCCACTTTCCCTGTGCCAATTTCAAAGAACCTGGGGAAAGAACCAGCTCATAGTACATGGCAAATGTTGTTTGCATTGATTTTGTTGGTTTCTACACAAATCTATCTGAAGATTTTGTACTAATGGAATTTGACTCCCATAAGAATTCCATAAGAAATCAAGATAAATGTTGGATGAGTTATAGAGAAATATTCTTCCTGTTTTAGTGGATAATGAAAAAGTATCAGATTTTGGGGGGTATTTGATAAATTGAATGTTATGACTTAAGCAGAGAATTAAATTTTCAGAAAAATTGGGATTATTATGTAGATTTGATGAAGAATATATGCCAGTGATGGTTAACCTTTTCGGCACTGAGTGCCTAAACTGGAGTGTGCGTGCATGCAAACAGAGGTTTCAGAGGCTGGAAAAAAAGCAAGGCACAGAGCTCACAACCAATGAACCTGTTGCTAAACTTTACCTCTGGGAACAGCTGATTGGGGGTATTCTGAGAGGCAGATCCACCAGCCAATCAGCTTGTTTCTTATTTTCCACCCCAAAAACTAAGGTGTGTCTTATATTCTGGTGAGTCTTTTACTCCGAAAAATACGGTATATGCTGGATTGAGTTCCTAGAATACAGGTTGCTAATGAATGCAATAAATATGATATCCTCTAAGAATATCCAATCACACAGAGATTGTGCAGATTGGGGGGCCCATGTAACTGAACAGATTGATACTGAAAGGTTCAACTAATGTAAACATGTTATATTACAGTAGGTTATGTTGTTTATGTTATCTTTAAGCCTCTGGTGTTCTATTGGATTCTGAGCAGCATTTCTGCCCTTTGAATGCCAGAGTCCTAATTTAGATTTGCTTCTCTTCAGCATGAAGATGCAAAGTATAGAGGTGCTCTAAAAGTTACAGCACTGTGACTATGATAATGGCATATTTTGAAAAAATGGCGATAACAGGAAGGAAATTACACTTTAAATTACAAATACAATGTTATGTAAACTTTAATTAATACAAAGGATACCTCTCACACCATAGCAACTCAGGTTATCTGAACTTGAAATCTTAAGTGAGGGAAAAAGAAAGCCTAGTAAGGAAACATAAAAGTACCTCATTGAGGATTTGTTTAAACCAAAAAAGGAAAGTTGTAAGATGACCAAATATAAAAATTCATTGCACAGGGCACCAGAGCCTATATTTAAATAGATACTTAATTTATTTTTATTTATTTTTTAATGGCTAAATTAAATGAATTTCAATTGGATAGTAAAAATAGTTTGCTAAAATATATATCTAAAAACTGCAGGAAATGTTTGATGAATGTATTGGCCAAGAGAGGCATGGGTTCAACTATTATGTTTATGTTTATGTTTTATTAAATTTGTATACCGCCCTACTCCCGAAGGACTCAGGGCGGTGAACAGGCACAGAATAAAATACAGAAATACAAAAGTTAGAAACAATTTAAAACCAAATTAAATAATTTAGCCCAAGACAATTAAAATTCCAATAATTTAAAACAAATTAAAATTTCAGTTTAAAAATTTAAAAGAAAGGGGAGAAAATTAGGCCAGGCCGGCTTGCTGAATAGGAGGGTCTTAAGAGCATGGCGGAAAGTGTGCAGATCCGGGATCCTCCGTATCTCGGGGGGGAGCTCGTTCCAGATTGTAGGTGGCCCCACAGAGAAGGCCCTCCCCCTGGGAGCCACCAGTCGACACTGCTTGGCTGATGGCACCCGGAGGAGCCCCTCTCTATGAGAGCGTACCGGCCGGTGGGAGGCTGTTTGTGGTAGTAGGCGGTCCCGTAAATAACCAGGTCCTAAGCCATGGAGCGCTCTAAAGGTGGTAACCAAAACCTTGAAGCGCACCCGGAAGACCAACGGGAGCCAGTGCAGCTCGAGCAGGAGAGGTGTCACACGGGAGCGCCATAACCACCCGCGCGGCCGCACTCTGCTCCAGTTGGAGCCTCCAGGTGCTCTCAAGGGGAGCCCCATGTAGAGAGCATTACAATAGTCCAGGTGGGAGGTGACGAGGGCATGAGTGACTGTGTGTAGGGAGTCCCGATCCAGAAAGGGACGCAACTGGCGAATCAGGCGAACGTGATGAAAAATCCTCCCGGTCACGGCCGTCAAGTGCTCTTCTAAAGACAGACGTGAATCCAGGAGGACGCCCAAGTTGTGAGCCCTCTCCGTGGGGGCCAGCGATTCGCCCCCAATAGTCAGTGATGGCGTCAACTGACTATATCGGGACGTTGGAAACCACAGCCATTCGGTCTTGGATGGGTTGAGCCTGAGCCTGTTCCTCCCCATCCAGATCCGCACAGCCTCCAGACACCGGGACATCACTTCAAGGGCATCGTTGGGGTGGTCCGGGGTGGAGATGTACAGCTGAGTATCATCAGCATACTGATGGTACTTCACCCCGAAACCACAGATGATCTCACCCAGCGGCTTTACATAAATGTTGAACAGAAGGGGTGAGAGGACCGACCCTTCTGGCACCCCATATATGAGGGGCCTCAGGGTCGACCTCTGCCCCCCTGTCAACACAGACTGCAACCGGTCGGAGAGAAAGGAGGAGAACCACCGTAGTACAGTGCCCCCCACCCCTAACTCTTCCAACCAGTGCAGCATGATACCATGGTCGATGGTATCAAAAGCCGCTGAGAGATCTAATAGGACCAGGACAGAGGAGCAACCCCTGTCCCGAGCCCTCCAGAGATCATCGACCAATGCGACCAATGCCGTTTCCGTGCTGTACCCAGGCCTGAAGCCTGACTGGAACGGATCCAGATACGTCGTTTCATCCAGGTACTGGGGGAGCTGTCGTGCAACCACACTCTCAACAACCTTCACCACAAAACGAAGGTTGGAGACCGGACGATAATTAGCCAACACTGCTGGGTCCAGGGAAGGCTTCTTGAGGAGAGGCCTCACCACCACCTCTTTCAAGGCAGCGGGGAAGTCACCCTCACCCAACGAAGCATTTATAATCCCCTGGAGCCAGCCTCGCGTCACCTCCTGGGAAGCCAGCACTAACCAGGAGGGGCACGGGTCCAATAAACAAGTGGTCGCGTTCAGTCTGCTCAGAATCCTGTCCATGTCCTCAGGGGTCACAGGATCAAACTCATCCCAAATAACATTCTCAAGACCTGCCCCAGTCCCTCCCCCTGAGACTATCCAGTCGGAGTCCAAATCTTCCCGGATCTGAGTGATTTTGTCATACAGATACTGAACAAAATCCTCGGCTCTACCCTCCAAGGGGTCCTCCCGTGCTTCCTGGTGGAGCAGGGAGCGGGTCACCCTATACAGGGCGGCCGGGCGGTTATCTGATGATGCAATAAGAGCAGCAAAATAGCTACATTTCGCTGCTTTTATCACCACTAGGTAATTTCTAATATAAGATCTTACCAGTGTCCGGTCCGATTCTGAAAGACTGGCCCTCCAACTACTCTCTAGGTGTCTTTTCTGGTGCTTCAACTCCCTCAGCTCCTCAGTGAACCAAGGAGCCAAATGAGATTGGCGCCGGGTCAGAGGCCGCAAAGGCACAACCCGATCCAGAGCTCCAGTGGCCGCCCTATCCCAGGCGGCCACTAGGTCTCCAGCCAAGGCGTGTGCTAGAGCCTCAGGAAATGGCCCAAGCTCCATCTGGAACCTGTCAGGTTCCATCAGGTGCCTAGGGCAGAACCATCTTACCGGCTCTGCCTCCCTGCGGCGGGGTGCAGCGGTTCGAAGGTCAAGACGAAGGAGAGAGTGAGAGGAGATAATACTATCAATTATTAATAGACATGCACTTCTCTAATAGTAACAGTACAGGTAATCCTTGACTTACGACCACAACTAAGCCCAAAATTTATGTTGTTACGTGAGAAATTTGTTAAGTGAGACTTGCCCCATATTATGACTTTTCTTGCCATCGTTGTTAACTGAATCACTGCAATTGTTAAATTAGTAACACGGTTATTAAGTGAATCTGGTTTTCCCATTGACTTGGCTTCTCAGGAGGTTGCAAAAGGTGATCACATGATCCCAGGATGTTGCAACTGTCATAAATATGAGTCAGTTGTCAAATATCTGAACGTAAACCATGTGACCATGGGGATGCTGCAATGGTCATAAGTGTGAAAAATTGTTATGTTTACTTTTTTCAGTGCCATTGTAACTTTGAATGGTCACTAATGAACTATTCATTGTAAGTTGAGGACTACCTTTATAGATTTCACATATTTTATTAATGATATATTTTATAGAGTATTCTTGCCTTCCTTGTGGATTTTTTAGGAAGCTTTGTGTGCAGCATAATATCAAGGAAATTTATTTTGTTTGCTGTTTAGCTTAGATAATAGTCACAGTTCATATAATGGTCTGAGCTCAAAATAATACCCTGCAACTTACTGATTTCTTGATTTAAGAAAGGTATTTTACTTGTGTTTCAATTCATACACAAAAACTGGTCACTAACAGTGCTTAAAAATATTAACACTACTCCACTTGTTCACAAATGTACAAAAAAATAATAGATTTACATTCAACTACTAAAGCTTAATGTCCACACTAGATAATAGTTGCATTGACATTTACATACATAAGCACAGAATAAATATTTTAGGATGCTTATAAGAGCATGTTGCATACATACAGTACTTTAATTTTACATAATAAGCAATAATTTGAAGGGTCAGAAATTCATAAAATCTTAGAGAAACTAAACCCAAGAAGATCATGTAGGCAAATACATCAAGACACTGAACAGAGCTAGCAGATTAGTAAAGTTGCTTGGTGAGAAAGAATTTTTTTCCACTTCCCCTGATTATCATCATCATCATCATCATCATCATCATCATCATCATTATTATTATTATTATTATTATTATTATTACAAAAGGAGTGTACTCAAAGTGCAGAATAAGGAAAGCAAAATGAGAGTAAGAAAACCTTGTATTTCTTTAATGCATGCAAGAGGCAGTCCCCATTCCCAATCTAGTGACCTGATATAATAAAGCGGTGATTGCCAGATATAATACAGTGTTTCAGGCATTTTTTCTAAAGCACTTTATTAGCAGCAATTATATTTTCTAATGGCTGTAAATTTACTTCGGTTTGGGAGTAAAGGACATAATATTTCTTCATTTACAGCGATTCTCCCTTTATAAATATATTAAATCACTAATAGCATGGATAAGACTACTTCCTTTTATATTTTTGCATATGTTTTATGGAAATACTCTGATATTTTCAGAGATGCTGTGTGCAAAGGAATGTTAAATAGAGTGGAAACAAGGACATAAAGGAAACATCACAGTCATTTACATTCCTGAGATGTCAGCCCTTAATTCCTTTGTTAAACTCTGAGAGCTTGTCAGTTTCATAACAGCCTTGGACAATGTCCCCAGAGGGACATTCAGTTATCTGGATTGTAGACACTTCTATCCACACAGCTGCACACAAGATGTGAAAAAGGAATCCCCACTCTCCAAAGTTACTTATGTTTTTTTTTCCAAGAGGGAGATTTTCCACACACCTTGTTTAGCTCTACAGTAGCGAGTCAAGGATATGGGAGGTTGCCATGCAGACGTTCCCTGAGGGACATCCTTGCTAGGAGATCAAAGGCCTTGTTGCGGCAATATGGTCAATGGCTTGGAAGCAGACATATCTCATGGTTTCTCATATGAGTTGTCTGAGTTAAACTTGTTTTTTTGCTGGAGTGTGCATATAAAATATAGAAAAGCTTGCGCTCACAACATACATGGATAAATCTGATGGAATACAAAATAATCACAAATTTAAGGTAGATCCTCGGGCACATTGATTTAACAAATAATTTGTTCATGTTTTGCGAGTGCTTTTGCATCATATTAACCTGACCTTGCATCACCTAACCAGCCATCAGTGCACCGGAGTTTTCAATCAGCTACAAGGTGCACAATAACAAAACTGTTTAACTCTCCACTCCCATATATGTCATCAGGATAGGGTTACAGACTCCAATTTTGCTTGGGCTATGTTGTGAAAAAATTCTTTTCCAGAGGTGGAGAAAAGAAACATCTGCTTTTTTATAATCTGAAAATAAGCCAGGGTGGAGAAAAATAGTTAATGTCAGGTGTGATAAAGCTTTCAAGACAAAACCTGTCAAGCAAAAGACATTGTGAATTCCCTGCAGTATTTTTGAAGTCTTGCACATACAGAAAATTAGTTAACAGTAGGAAGAATTTGGGAGTTGCTACATGGGAGAGCTCTTCTAAATTGCAAAAATTGGCTAAATTGATTGTTCAGTATAAACCCTTCACTGATCACTGTTGTCAGTGGTGCTGTTGGTCTTTTCTTTTTTATCCTGAGCCTTGTTTCCCTTCTTTTTTTTCTTCTTTTTCTTGGTCTCCTCTTTCTTGCCAAAGGTTATGAAGTCACTTTTATCAGTTTGGCTATTTGGTGGATCTTGACGAATGGAGATGATGGCAGGAGATCCTGGGATAATGAATTTGTCTGGCAACTCACTTGGGCCTGGCTGCTTGGAATTGCCAGGCCCATATTTGAAAGTCCAGCTGTTGCTGTTCACACCAGCTCCCACTGGAGGGGACACTTCACCAGCTTCAGGTTCTAGGGGAAAAAATAAAATAAAATACAATAAAGCATTAAAATATTCAGCTAGAAATATATGCAGGTAACTTGCATCTGTTAGTATTATGTTCTAAGAATTATTTCAAATAAGGGTCAAAATGATGTTACAGGTACATATCAAGTTTTCACAGGTGGGATTTATCTTCTCTAATCAAAAGAAATCACATTTCTTAATGTTTTTTCAAAACCCTGGAAATCTACAACTTGAATTGCCAAATTACAATTAAAAGTAACATTTTTAATTTTATATTTATATTGATTTTATATTGAAAAAAAACCACCTCATGCATCTATCAAATTGGATTCTACCCACAAAGGCTTGTGTCCAATAGGTTGAATATTATGGCATGTTAAAACTACCTCACAAAGATCAAAGCTGTTTCATTTGAATTATTAAGAGCTGCGGTGGTGCAGTGGTTAGAGTGCAGTACTGCAGGCTACTTCTGCTGACTGCTGGCTACCTGCAATTTGGCAGTTCAAATCTCACCAGTCTCAAGGTTGACTCAGCCTTCCATTCTTCCAAGGTTGGTAAAATGAGGACCCAAATTGTTGGGGGCAATATGCTGACTCAGTAAACCACTTAGAGAGGGCTGTAAAGCACTGTAAAACAGTATATAAATCTAAGTGCTATTGCTATTGCTATTATTTGTAATCTTGCATAGCTGATTAGTTAGAAATCAAATCAATATAAAATGGAAGACTGAAATAAATGCAATTATTTGCCTTAGCTCCTTGTGCTTGACAGACTTGGATTAAAACAAAAAGCTAAGTAGTTGGTCTATTGTTTATCATTAGGCTATAAATGGGGAGAAATTAATTCAGTTTGCATCTGTACATTTTGAACTAGTACATGATACAAACATGCTTTATTCCCCAGTGTTTATACTTCTCCAATTTTTGTGATGTGGTTCTCTGATTTTTTTAAAAAATATACATGTATACTATTTTGCTGGATTATAAGAATGGAGGGTGGGAATATACCATTATTCTGGCATATTGTATATAATTCCGCCCAGTGACATGAATGGTTGGGATGAGCAAGATGAGAGAAGAAAAATAGAGCCAAATGGAGACCCAAGAATGAATGAGAATGATTATGCGACAAGTATTCGCTTAGAAAAAGGAATATTTATTTCAAACAGTGGTTTAAGCATAGGTCTACTCAAACATACAAATAACAATGAAATGGAGATGAATCTAAAAACATGATTTATTTGATTGTTTTTAATAAAAGAATGAAAAGATACAAAGATGATGAGAGATTCTGAATATAGGACAGATCATCTTTTGGGCTGTATGAAATGTGAGTCTTGTGGGATTAAAAAAGAACACAAAAGTAAAAAAAAGAATACTGTAAAAATAGAATGACTGCAGGAAGAGAAAATACAAGTCCTGTGTGTGTGTGTGTGGGGGGGGGAAATTGCAGAATGAATGAAAAGTGAAAAAGAAACATGGAAGCTGCATGGAACAGAGTGAAATGTGTGTTACAGAATTGCCACAAAACTACATGAATGTGCTAATGAGAAATCAGAAAAAGGATGGTTTTCTGATCGTTATAAAGACATGACTATAATATTTAAAAGTTTGCATTCCTCTTGTAAGAGCATAATTGTAACTAATTCCTCTATAACTAAATATATTTCTTTTTGTGTTTTAATATGAATTTCTACAGAAATTCTTTTGTAATATAACATTTAATTTTTGCTAATATTACTTTCCAGAGTCCAGTGTTATTGAACTTGATGAAATTTCTCACAATAGCTGAGATCACTGCCCCTGCTTTTATGTGCCAACAACACAATTACTTTAGTATAATCTTTTTTATATGGCAGATTCTAGCTAACTACTTTATTCACAGAATCAGCAGAAAAGGTGAGGGAAGAAAGATAGGAGAAGGCAAGGAATAAAAAAAAACAGGATAGAAGATGAATAGATATCGCAGAATAGATAGGCTCTATGAAAATGTAGTTTGTTAATTATTTGTTTTGAAAAAAGTACAAATTGGGCAAAAATGGACAGCAAGACCTCTATGTCTTTTTGTGGCTACTTTATGCTACGTAGTTTCAATTTCTGCAGCCCAGCCTTGAAACCCCACCCTCAAGATGGCTGCTTATCAAAGAAAGAGCAAAGCATGAAGCAGAGGGTTAGCATTGCAGGATTATGGGAACAATGCCAGAAATAGATTTTTTTCCCCTGCTGCTCTCCCTCCCTCCTGAATATATCTCTTGGGGATGGAACAGGGCATACACTTGTCATCTCTGCACAATCCTAAATCCAGTCTGTTATTTCCTAAATAAGGTGAGGCTGCAGCACAGAAATTCTGTTTCAGATCCCTCTGGTCTTCTATGAATACCTTTCTCTGTTAAAAAATTGAGCTTTTCAAAATCTGAAAGACTCAGGAACCATGTATGGTAACATTCCAAGCAGATATATTCTTTAGTTCATTGATTTTATTCCAGAATGCACGTCTCCACATCTTTTTTCAAGTCATTACATCGTATTCCCTTCTCTGTCTCTTATATTGTTGCTATAGCTCCAAGAGGCTATCACCTTCTTACCAAACTACATCTAGAATTATATTAGGTAAAACCATAAACCATTTAAATATATGCCAATTTAAAAGGCATTTTTAAATCACAGAGGCAGCGGTGAGCAATTGCAAGAACCTGATTTTCCTATCTTTTCATGTTATGCTGGTTGCTGTTTTTTCCTCTGGTTGATATGATGAATATTTATTGTTACAAAGAAGTCATATATTGTCTGCATTAATTCTGAAAAGCTTGCAGAGCATAAACATAGCTGGGAAATGTGTGTGTGGTACATGGGCAATATGCAAATCAGTGAATGACTTTCTCTGCAAATATTAAAATAGTCTGACTTTTTCTCTGACTTTTCTGGATTAAATTATCCATAAAAACTGGTTGCATATAAAAAAAGTAATAAACATTGCAATTGACAGAAAAGAAGCTAAACATATTATGCTGCAATCTTATCACCCAGCCTTCCTAAAAAAGAGGAGCCTTTTTTTAAGCAGGTACTTTCTTCTCTGTTGTGATCTCATGTCTTGTTGCCTGAGTGACAGATGCCCTGAGGTCATATAGCTGTTTATGGGATTACAGGGAATTTATCCTCTGTAAACCATCTGGGTCAGCTTTCATGGCAAGGATGCCAAAGGTTAGGGCCTGCCATCAGTTAGGTTTTTACTGTCCTCCGTGGGATGCTTCAAATAATATTTGAAATAATATCTAGAATATTATGAAAATAATATTTCTGAACAGTTTCCAAGCCTCTCCTTACCTCATTCTCTCCAAACAAAATGTTCTGCTCATTATTTCATATTAGCAGCATGCATTGGATTGGAATGCATTAGATTGGAATGAAGCTTAAGGTTCAAACTAGAGTGGCTTCTTTGGAACAGATTTTTATTAGGCATCACTCCATTTCAATTCTGCGGTTACAGAAAGGTCAGTTATTGTCAAGCTCTATATGGTGTTCAAAGAGGGGGAGAATACAAACTGAAAAGAAAAACAGTTTCTCTCAACCAAACCTTCTGAAATATCTGAATTATTGCTCACCCTAGGAAGCTATTATCATAGTAAATTCATTACACTCTGTTTAACAGTAATTATTACAACAGAGATTTAGATTAGACTTCTAAAGCAAGTGCTTCAATACTTCCATAATGATTACTTTATAATTTGAAGTACTTATTCTTTTCATATTATTTTATTTATATTCCGTCTTTATTATTTTCATAAATAGCTCAAAGCAGGGAGCATATCTCCTATTCCTTACTCCTATTTTTTTTAACAAAAATGGGGGAGCTGAGAGTGACTGGCCCAAGATCATCCAGCCAGTTTTCTAATCCCTAAAGTGGGATTAGAACTTCAAGTTCTCTGGTTTCTAGCCTAGTGCCTTAAATGCTAGAACAAACTGGCTCTCTTATTTAGCAGAATTGGCCCCTTACAATTTGCTCTTTCCTGCAAATTTCATTCCATTATGATAAAAAAAACCCAGTCCCTGAATTTTTCCCATGAATAAATTAGATCTCTATAATACTTATCACTAAAGTCTCTAGGTAGGTAAATGAATTCTGCATCAGTACTGTTCAATATCTTCATAAATGATTTTGATGAGGAGATAGAAGGGGAACTTGTCAGATTTACAGATGACACCAGGCTAAGGGGAATTGTCAACATTTTAGAAGATAGACTCAAGAGAATCTAGACAGACTTGATCATTGGGTCCAATCCAACAAGATGCAATTCAGTGATGAGAAAGGTAAGGTCCTGCACTTAGATAGGAAAAATCAAACATACAGGTATAAAGCAGATGGTACCTGGCTCAGCAGTAATAACTGTGAAAGGGAAAGCCTCTCTAGTCTAGGAGTCTCTGGAAGCTGGGGACAGCAAAAAATGTCACTTCCTGTCCAACTGGAAGTTGGGAAATGGGCTGTTTCTGGCCTCCGGAGGGCCTCCGAGGAGGTGGGGAAGGCCGTTTTCGCCCTCCACAGAATCATAGAGAGGCTCTGGAGCCAGATGAGAGAGAAAAATGGGCCTACCAGGCCATCGTGTGCCGGGAGCAGGGGGGGGGGGGGTCATGCGCATATGCACGGGGATGGGGCGCATAGAATTATGGGTGTGGGCATGCGCGTGTGTGACCCCCCTGCACCCCCTCCTGGCACATGATGGCAAAAAGGTTAGCCATCACTGGTCTAGCCTATCGAAGAGAAAGGTTGGTGTTACATGATAGCTATCTTCTAGTACTTAAGAGGCTGCCTCCAAAGCACCTGAGGGTAGGACAAGAATAACAGATGTAAACCTATCAAGTAGAGATCCAACCTAGAACTAAGGAGATATTTCCTGATAGTGAGAACAATCAATCGGTGGAATGGCTTGTCTTCAGAAGTTATGGGTACTCCATCATTGGAGATTTTTAAGAAGAGATTGGACAGCCATTTTCCGGAATGGTATAGGTTCTCCTGCTTAAACAGAGGGTTTGAGTAGAAGTCTTTCAAGGTTCCTTCCAACCATGCTATTCTATGTTCTATGTTCTAATAAATTTCAAAGACCGTTAAACAGATGTATAATTAAATGAAGCAAATTTCTAATTCTGTTTAATGATTTTAATTCAGAATTATTAGATATTTTGTTCTGATGTTGTTCACAGTTTTATAATTCCCTGGCTTTATTCCATCACCTCATTTATATGGTGCCAATAAATAGAAAGAACCACAGAAATTCTGAAACTCATAAGTGCATTTTCAAAAGATGCATAAATAGCATATCAGTAAAATTGCCTCAATTAAAGAAAAGTAGAGTATAACATGCTAGATCTAACTTCCCATATTATTTCCAATGACAACTACTGACAATTTGGCTTAAAAGATCCAAATAAGACATTTTTAGAACAACGGTCTTTATCTTGCCTGATCAAGATAAGGCAACTGTTTAATTGTTCTTTGCAATCATTCAGCCAATATTGGTCCCAGTTTAGCAGGAAATAAAAATGGTGGAAGGTGCAGAGACAAATGACTGATCCACACTTTGCACAAGAACAGGCCACCATTTTGGGAAGGCAGACATGGATAACATTCTCAGCCTGCCCCTAGCCCAGTAAGAAGGCAATATTTACCCAGTTTTCTGGCTTCACATCAAACAGTATTTTTTATCCTGAAAGGGTCCCTGAAAGGATTAGAGCATATACAGAGGGTGCCTAACTTGACCTTTGACAGAGCTCTGAGTTATATGCCAGAAAATGTATTTCTTTCCCCTTCTAAGGTCCATTGTTTTCAGAGCGCTGAGAAAAATAATGAGGTTTGATTTGATATGAAATAATGTTTCTATAGCAATGATGATCTGTGCAACCTGTGTGAACTATAAGAAGTTTGGAAAAGTTTTTTTTGCACACCTGCTTTTCTCTCTCTGCCTGCTGTTTTAGGTGGGAGACTAAAATGGGTCACCCAGTTTTGCTTTCTGCAGAAAATAAAAACTGATTATCAGTAGCCTCATGTTCAGAGTTTCATTGGACTTATCAGATACTGAGCTGAATTCAAAAACCTTACAATCCTCTGCTGACACAAGCACAGCAATTTAGTTCACCCACTGTACTTCATTCTGTCCTACACAAGTCTCCTTGTTCAATGGTGGGATTGAAATAATTTAACAACTAGTTCTTCCTAATGACTGGCTGGGTGGCATTGCTGGGGGGGTTATGTGACTGAGTAGGTGTGGCCAACTTTATGTCACTTATGTGGGTGGTGCCTGTATGGGCCAGGCGGGATTGGGGAGGGAATCCAGGGGTCTCTGGTGGGTGGGGCAGGAGCAGGGGTGGGTTCTAAAATTTTTTACTACTGGTTCTGTGGGCGTGGCTTATTTTGTGGGCGTGGCTTGATGGTCATGTGACAATTCTTTAGGATTTAGCAGAGGTACTGGTCTACCGGGCTTTTAACTGGTAGACCAGTAGCCCAAGACCCCCTTGGAATCAACCTGCAGCCCTCCCCTGCCTCCTAAGGTGGTGAAGCATGTGGGGGGGGATGCTTTTCAAGAAGTCACAAGGAGGACTGAGAGCTGGTTTCTGTCCCACCAGTAAGATTTGGTCCAGAACCAACCCCAACATGAAGGTCTTTTATTTGCTCCTTGTACTCCTTGTCTTTGCATTTTTAACAGGTAATAAATTAAATTTCTGATGACATAAAAATAGCTCATAACTCACCTTTCTAGACAGCTATTATCATGTCTAAAAGCAAGATACGTTTCTCCATCTTTTGTCTGGAGTACCATTTAATCCAGAGCCTTTTAATTCCAGAAGTCCAAGTTTAAAGAATGGACTTCTGGAATTAAAGCTCCATTTTTTAGCTAAAACTTAATTCACACCTGTTAGTTTTGCTTGAGCAGTGTGAACAATTGACAGTGTGATCCTCCAAAGGTTAGAAAAATATATCATTGATTTTTCTTTGGCATTTAAACTAGATAACCAATGTGAAAAAGTGCATCAAGGAAGGACTGGAAAGCCAATTCTTACTGAACTGTATTGGGTTTTCTGTTTTTATTTGAATAAAATGAAAAGAAATCAAATAGTGGTACCTAGTGCGGAAAAAGAGACGAAATAATGGGTCATTCTCAACACTTGAATTCTCTACACTTAAAATATCTGGAAATTATTATGGTTAAGTGAATTTTGCCCCATTTTATGATTTTTCTTGCCATAGTTCAAATCAAAGATTTGATAGTTCAAATCAAAGATTTCTGAGACCAATGTTGAATACTTAAATTTCAGTAGTCACCAATCCCAGTCTTAAAATGAGTTTAGAATCAGTGGGAGTCACTGATAACAATGAACTAACTAGCTACTGATAATGAGTCCAGTCCTGCCTTTCTTTTCCTTCTGTCCAAGTTTTGCAAATACTTTTTCCAGGTATATGTTTTATTCCAAAGTATACAAACCATTAGGGAAAAAATGGGTCTTCCAAGCAATTTTAAAAGACACTATCAGAATGACTCTGCTCTCAGCCCCACTTGTGGCTCCTTGAAAAGCATCCCCCCTCCACATATGTAAATGAAAAGAATAAGCTTAAAAATCCTAGCCTTTTAAAATTGAAAATATGGAGAATTGGGAGGATGAATATGAGACACTAAGGGAGATGTTTCAAAAAGTAAGGGAGGCATTTAAGGGAAATAAAAAAACAGAGAATTGGTTAGCTTGCAAAAAAAAAAAAGAGAAAAGATGAATGAGAAGCAAGAGAAACAAGGAGATAATATTGAAAAGGAAATAATTGAAAAAAGATAAAGATGATTACACTGGGTTCAATAGAAAAAATGGAATAAGATGAAATATACTGCTAATAATTAAAAAGATGAGGGGAAATTTTGAGAAATACACTTGATAAATGAAAGAAAGACCGGGGACTCCATAATGGAAAATATAAAATTGAAAATGAATACAGCAATAGAGAGGGATGAAGGAAGGAGAAGAGAGATGGAAGAAGGAAGGAGAGAGAGGGAAGGAAGAGAAGGGATGAAGGAAGGGAAGGGAAATTAGGGTAGGAGTGAGGGTAAGAGAGGGAGGAAGAGAGGAGGAGAAGGAGAAAGGAAGAGGAAGTAGGGAGGAGAAGAAGGGGGAAGAGAAAGTAAGAAGGAAAGAAAAGAGAGAGGTGGTAGGTTTGAGGAGAAAGATTGCTGTACAATAAAAAAGATGAAATGGAAGAAAAGCAACCCCAAACAAATAAAGATATTAAGATTGTTTATTATTATTAATAATAATAAATAATAAATAAATAAACAATAATAATAATAAAGATATTAAGATAATGAATTGTTAAACTTTAAAGAATAAAAGAGAACAAATATGAATAAATAGCAATAATTAGAAACACACATCCAAACATACAATGTATTTTCTTTGAACAGAGTATTTGGCCGGTTCACAAATTTAAACAGTGTTTAGTCATTTCAATTAAATTTATAATTTCTATATTTCCTTTTTGCCATATTTATTCCTCATCTATTTTTTAAAAAAAACGAATATTACGCGTCATACTCATCTCTAATCTTAATCAAATTCAATTTTTCCCTTCTATTCTATATTATACCCCTTTCCATTGTCATCTATTTTTATATCCATCCTCACATTGGTTAATTATGTAATATTACAGTTGTTTAATACAAATTCAACATTTTAATATAAATCAATTAGTTATAAAACTATCTTTTTTGTATATTAATCAATATGAACATGAATATTCGTATTATTTCCATGCAATCCAATTTCTTACAAATCAATTAATTATATTTACCAATAATAATAAACCAAATAATTTCCCACATATATTCCTCCAAACCACAACTTAACCATTTCTGCTTTCAACATAATATACAATTAATAGTATCTCAATTATTACAATTCCCTAGTTAAATAGAGCTTTTTTTTCTTTTGTGTTTTAAAATCTTGAACTCTCCTCTTTTGCCCTAAATTTCCCATTGTTTGCACCTACCTTTTTTGGTGAGGAAAAAGAAAAGAAATCTGCCTCTGCCTAATTTTCCAACGTTGCAGCAAACAGCAAAGCCAACAGCCTGCTTTACTTTCAGTTTCGTTTTCAGCTTGATTTGCACAAGGAGAAAAAAAATCTGCTCCAGCAATTTAGCTCTTTGCAGCAAGCAGCAGAGCCCTGCGCAGAACAGCTGAGAGCAAATCAGCTGAGAGTCGGGAGGCCGATCTACTCAATGGGCTAATTAGCCTATGCTGAAGTTGAAAGGAGTTGTTTTTTCTTGCTGTTTGCTTGCAAAGAGGTAACTGCACAGGCCAAAAGGTGGGGGCCACCCTCCTTGCCACTTAGTGCCCCACTGCCGCCCCCTTTTGCCTCTAGCGCCCCCCTGACACCCCCTTGCCTCTTACCACCCCCCTAAGGCATCCCAATGCCCCCCAGGGAGCGGTACCACCCATTTTGGGAACCACTGGTCTACTCATTTGTTTTCTTTTAACACTGATCAGCTGTAGGGTGGCCCTTTGAAGCCCCGCGGCAAGAGTTTAAATAGTTTTTTCCCCTCTAGCCAATCAGCTTGGACTCAGGAGGCAGCAATAGATTGGGGGTGGGGCCAAATAAAAGGTAAGAATAACAGGGGGAGGGGAGGAGGGGGTGCCTAGAACCGGTTTGGTGACGTCATATCGTCACCGCTACTGGGTCGGCGGAACCGGCGGAACCCACCACTGGGAGGGAGGGAAGAAAGAAAGATCCAACCTCTCTCTCTCTCTCTCTCTCTCTGTGTGTGTGTGTGTGTGAGTGTCTGTGAGAGAGAGAGAGAGAGAGAGAGAACACCGCCGCCAGCCCTGATATAAGTCTCCAAGATTGGATCAGATCTCTCTCTCTCTCTCTCTCTCTCTCTCTCTCTCACACACACACACACACACACACACACACACAAACACACAGAGGCTGGATTGGAGATATATATATATATATATCCCTCTCTTAGAAAGTCTGCTAGGCTGAGGGAAAGTGCATGTGCTATGGCATGTTGCAGATGCCCCTCGCTCGCACCTTTGCCTGGCTTCCCTCCTCCTGCTGTCCCTCCCCAGTCTAGCTTGACACAGGTGGAAGCTCACAATTGCCCTTTCCAAGCCCACTGTTGGTGAAGCTGGGTGCCAGTGAGAGCTGGCTTTTTGCTAGGTTTGTCCTGACAGCTGGGCAAACCTGGGCAAAAAGCCAGCCCTGACCAGTGCCCAGCTTCAAATGCAGGCTTTTTTGTGACCTTTCGCCTGCATCAAGCTAGACTGGGGAGGGAGAGCACAAGCAGTGGGAGGAGGGAAGCCGGGCAAAGGGGCGAACGAGGGGCATCCGCAGCACTCCATTCCACTGTCTCTCAGCTTGCCTGCAGCTGCGCCAAACAAGCACCAGCACAGCACATCAGGATCGCCTGCCCCCCAATGCTTCTGCCTCCACCTGCTGCTGGTGCCAACAAACAGAAAAAGATGATCAAAAGTCATGCTGCCAGCTGCACGCAATTTGCTCCATCACCCAGCTAAGAAGGCAGAAGGTGGAGCTGTGCACAATGCCCACAAAACCTTTCCCACTCCTGCTGGGTTAACGTGCAGCTCCTTGCTTTCACTCTTGCTCCCCCTTGCTCACAGAGCCCTCATTGCCGCCCCCAACCTGGTCCTCTTTTGACTCTTTGGTTCTTCTGCAGCCAGAAAGGAGGTCGTGCTTCACTTTCAGCACATGGTGCTCTCCAAGCACAGCTGTGCTTGAGGGGTGTAGGCAGCACTTCCCCCAGCCAGGCTTGTGTGCCAGGCAAGGTGACCCTCCAACTTGCAGAACTGGCAGAAGCAGCCAGTTGAAGGAATGCCAGAAGCTGCATTTTTGGCACACAGTAGGATTTTGAGGAGCTTCATCCTCTTCTGCACAGAGAACTTATTACAGGTAGTGAGGCCTTACAGAGGGCGGAGGAACGCGCACCAGTTTCCTTTTCATGGCAACCAGCTAGAGTGCTGGGTGTGGGAGAAGAGAGAGAGAAATCCTCTTGATTCCTGTGCATGTCTTTTCTCTTTTCACTAAGTTTAAACATGTGTGTGTGTGAGAGCTGTTCCCAAGAAGAAATACGGAGATTGCTGTGTATTTTCAGGGCAGCAAGAAGACTCAGGAAGAGCTCCACTATACACACATATACTCCACGATACACACATATACACACACTCATACATTTACACAATGAAAAGTGAAAAGAGATGTATTGGAATCAAGAGGATTTCTTTCTTCTCCAACACACCCGCACTATGCTGCTACACATTGATCGGAGCAGGCCTCCCCCACCTTCTGAAAAGGAGACACCATGCATGCTTCCATGCTTCGAATTAGCAGTATTTGCATTGTCCCAAGAGGTGGAAATGCCAGAGAGGCCAGCGGGCAAGGCCGGTAGTTGGTGAGGGCTCTGCGTCCACCCACACAGTCAGGTTGTGGGAGACCCGGGGCAGAAAGACAGCCAAGCCTTGCCATGTCTCCCACCCAGGCGGCCCTTTGGCCGAGCACAGCGGGCCTGGAGCTGCTGGTCTCCCTCTCCCACTGTCAGCCTTACCTTCTCAGGCCAGGTAAGGAGTGGTTGGCTGGGCCTGGGAGGGGAGGGGCAAGGAGTGGCCATCTGCAGGCCACCACCCACAAAGAGGCTGCCTGGGCAGTCGCATAGCGCGAGCTGCAGCTCGTGGATCATGGCGCTCCACATGGAAACCAGCTCGCCCGAGCCCCTCTTCGCAGCAGGCCCAACGAAACCCCTGGCCTCCTTAGGACAGAGCCGGCTCTGGGCGCTAGACTGGCCCCCTGCAAAGCCCATTGTCTGCTGAGGAGCCCAGTCAAGGACTTGCCCGCTGCCCGCTAAGATGCACCTGGACTCCCATTGATGAGATGGGGTCCTTCAGGCACTTGTCAGAGCTGCCTTCGGCTTTTGCCTGCACGGACATTGCTTGCTTGGAGGGGGCTGGTAGGCCGGTTAGAGGAGCGCTGAGATGCAAAAATGGCTTCAGGAGAAGCCAAATGAGGCGAGGAGTGCTGGGGAGGGGCAGCCAGTGGTGGGATCAGCTGGTTTGTCAAACTGGGCCCAAAGTTAACAACTGGTTCAGACGAACAGGGCTGAATAGGCTGAATCCCACTTCTGTCCCTGTTCCAATTGGCTGGCTGGAAAGGCTATGCTTTGGGTAGTTTCATTTCGTATTGTTTTGTTTTTTTTAAGTCAAGGTTTTTTTATTTATATATAAGTATTTTGAATACAGTGTTTTCTGGCCATACCATTTTACAAATGGAAAGGGGAGAAAAAAGATTTATTATTATTATTATTATTTTGTCGCATTTCTATGCCGCCCAACTCCCAAGGGACTCTGGGCAGCTTACAACAAAGAATAAAACAATGCGAACAATCCCATAAAAAATGTTAAAAAGAAAAACATTAAAACATTAAAAACTTTAAAAACGTTAAAACACATGCACTCCAATTCATGGCCGGGTCTTGCAAGATCATTATAATGAGATCAACGGCCCCAGGCCTGCTGGAAGAGCCAGGTCTTCACTGCTTTGCGGAAGGCCAATAGGGTGGGGGCGGTCCGGACCTCAGGAGGTAATTGGTTCCAGAGAGCCGGGGAGCCACAGAGAAGGCCCTTCCCCGCGGGCCCACCAGCCGACATTGTTTAGCTGATGGGACCCAGAGGAGACCGACTCTGTGGGATCTTACTGGTCACTGGGAGCTATGTGGTAGAAGGCGGTCTCAAAGACAGCCTGGCCCTGAGCCATATAGGGCTTTAAAGGTAATGACCAACACCTTGAATTGCACCCGGAGACCAATAGGGAGCCAGTGCAGCTCGCGGAGAATTGGTGTAATGTGGGTGTATCTAGGCGCACCCACTATAACTCGCGTGGCTGCATTCTGGACCAACTGTAGTCTCCGAACACTTTTCAAGGGTAGCCCCATGTAGGGCACATTGCAATAATACAACCGTGAGGTGACAAGGGCATGAGTGACTGTGAGGAGAGCCTCCTGATCCAAGTAGGCTCGCAATTCATGCACCAGACGAACCTGTGCAAAGGTCCCCCTAGCTACAGCTGTCAGATGTTGTTCCAGTCTCAGCTGTGAGTCTAGAAGGACACCCAAATTGTGAGCCCATTCTGAGGGGGGCACTTTCTCACCCCCCAGAACAAAGGATGGACAATCGACATAGTCTTTAGGGGGCAATACCCAGAGCCATTCGGTCTTGTCTGGGTTAAGTCTGAGCCTGTTGACTCCCATCCAGATCCTCACAGCCTCCAGGCACCAGCACATCACATCTACTGCCTCACTGAACTGATGAGGGGTGGAGATATACAGCTGGGTATCATCAGCATATTGCTGATATCCCACCCCATGTCGTTGCATGATTTCACCCAGTGGTTTCATGTAGATGTTAAATAGGAGGGGAGAGAGGACCCCCTGAAGCACCCCGCAAACGAGGGGCCTAGGGGGTCGACCTCTGTCCTCCTACCAGCACCAACTGTGATCGACCAGAGAGATAGGAGGCAAACCACCGCAACACGGTGCCTCCCACTCCTAGCTCCCTTAGTCGCCCCAGAAGGATACCATGGTCAATAGTATCGAAAGCCGCTGAGAGGTCAAGTAGCACCAAGATAGAGGAATGACCCCTGTCTCGCGCTCGCCAGAAACCATCCATCAGCATGACCAAGGCAGTTTCCGTGCTATAGCCAGGTCTGAAACCGGACTGAAAAGGGTCCAGATAATCTGTTTCATCCAATGACCGCAGGAGTTGAAGTGCCACCACCTTCTCTACAACCTTTCCCACAAAGGGTAGGTTAGAGACTGTACTGTACTATACAGTACATATAACACATATACTGATAGCAATAATAATAATATAACAAACTAATTCTAACCATATTTATAATTATATTCGCTTGTTTCTGTTCCTATTAAATATATTGGCATGCATATAATTATAACCAACATTCATATTTTACTTAAACATAACAATACTTTCTTCATCTAATTTCTACCTCTTATCTCTAACCATTGATAAAACCTATTCCATGTTAAATAGTATTCTGTGTCTCCTTTATCTTTTATTTTCAATGTCAATCTATCCATCTCTGCACAGTCCAATATTTTCCGGATTATATTTTCATCTGGTGGAGTGTTCTCATTTTTCCGATATTGTGCAAATACGATTCTCACTGCTGTCAATATGTGTAACAATAAGTATATGATCCCTTTGTCATAATTTTCTGGTATTATACCTAACAAAAATATTTCTGGTTTAAAATCTATGTGTTGCTTAATCATCTTCTCCAACCATGTATGTATTTTTGTCCAATATTTTCTTGCCTTCACACATGTCCACCACATATGATAATAAGTACCTGGAGTCTGATTACATTTCCAACATTTGGCGGACATGTTGTTAAACATTTTTGCTAACCTAGCCAGTGGCAAATGCTGCCTGTAAAACATTTTGTAAAAATTTTCTTTATATGTAGTAGCCATTGTCAGTTTATAGTTTCTATCCCAAAGCTTTTGTCATTTGTCTAATTCTATCAAATAGCCAAAGTTCTTTGCCCATACTATCATTGTTTCTTTTACTTGTTCATCTTCCATTTTAAAATTTAGTAAATAATTATATATTTTCCTTATCAATTTTTCATCTGTCCTTAATAACACCTTGTCGAGTATTGTTGGTTCTTTATAAAAATCCCATGTTTTCGCATCTTTGTCGTATCTCAATTGTATTTGCAGGTGTGGCCACCAAGCTAAATCCACCCCTTGGTTTTGTAATTCCTGTTTTGTTTTAAGTTCCCCATTCTCATTTAAAATGTCTTTATAAGTTACATTTTTCCCCAAATTAACAACATTTGGATGTATCAATGCTTCCATTGTAGAGAGCCAGACTGGTATTTTCATTTAATTTTGTGACTTGATTTTTTCCCCATGCTAAAAATAAAGCATTCCGCACATAGTGTCTTTGAAAATATCTGTGTGCCATGCTCCTTCCATACCATAAAAAAGAATGCCATCCTAATCGGAGATCATGTCCCTCCAAAAATAGTAATCTTCTATGCCTCATATTTATCCATTCTTTTACCCATGCAAGTACAGATGCCTGATAATATAGTCCCAATCCAGTAGCCCAAAGCCCCCATGTCCTTTAAAATCCTGTAACATTTTTGTTAAATTCTGGGTGAAGAATGGAGGTGAGGCCAAAGTGATTTCTAACAGTTCTTTATTCAATACTGCCTATGAGGCAATAACACTCCCTGGCTGACACAGCTCCTTTATATGAAACTGATCAGCCAAACAACCAATTAGGAGAGAGTATTTTCCCATTCCAACAGAGGACCAGAATGAGAATTTCAACTGACAACTATACACTATATACAATACATAACACCCCTCCCCACCAAGATGGAGCATTATGGTGATCAAATAACAATTTAATATATGTAGTCTTTTAGGTAGGCAGGGAGGCGATATGTCCATCCTGACCTACAAGGTTCCGTCTCAAGACCAGTAGCTCTGGAGCCTTGTCTAGGCGGAGTGGCTGATGCTGCTTCGGGTGCAGCTTGTGGCAGCAGCAAAGGCTCGGTCAATGGTGCTTCTAACACAAAGGGAACCAAGTCAGTAGGCATCTGTGCCACACCACAGTCCCTTGTCAGTACCGTTGTTGTTGGTGGCTGAGTTGGCATATCCTTAGCTGGGGTTGTCTCTGGTGCAGTCCATTCTGGCTGGCGGCAGATGGTGGTTCCAAGGCAGCCGTGCAGTTGGTAAATGTGGTGGCACCACAACCTGCCATCTTCAAGCACCACCCTGTAGGAACGTGGCCCAATAATGTCCACTACCCAGGCAGAAATCCAGGAAGGGCCTCCAGCATAGTTGTGGGCATAGACAAGGTTACCTGATGAGAATGACCGGAGCTGGCTGGTTGAGCCTGCAGGAACCTCCAAGGAGTAGCCCGGGTGCAGCCGGTCCAAGTCGGTCTGCAGGTAATAACCAATTAGGAGTTCGGTCAGATTCCTGTTGGTGATGGAGTTTGGTGTGATGTGCTGAACCAGGAGATACTTGGCTATCCATGTTTGGCAGTTCCCTGGGCCCATCCTTGCTAGTGCTTCCTTTGCTGATCGGACCATTCCCTCAGCCTGCCAATTGCTAGCATGATGGAATGATGCAATCAGGGCATGACGAATGCCATAACCCACCAGGAACAGCTCGAACTGTGGTCCACCCGCAGCCTGCGGAGCTGGCAGCAGAGTCAGACAGCGATGAGGCTGAGGAAGAACATGGGCCAGTCCTGGAGGCTGAGGAAGGCCCGGATGAGGGCTCTATGTCAGAGACAGAGATGGGACCAGGGCCATCAGAGAGTGATGTGCGGACTTCAGAGCCTCCAGAGGCTGAGAGTAGAGAGGCAGAGGAACAGGAGGAGTCTGTTCCTAGTGCATGTATGAGAAGAGCTACCAGAAGGCAGGAGCAGATAAAGCAGAGAGGACGACTCGGGAGTAGGGCCAAGAGATGATTGGCCCCTCCCATAAGGCTTAAAAGACCAGCAACGGCTCTTGGCCTCTGCCAGAAAACAACGTTGATAGAATTGGTTCTTGTTTCACTGTCGGTGTCTTCTGCTTCTGAACTTTTGTCAAGAAAAGCCTTTGGCAGTTTGCCTAATTATCTAAAGGTCAGATGATAAATTGTGGAATGGTGTTTTGAAGAATTTGCTTTAATTTAGTTTGGACTATGCTGAGAATGAGTTAATTCTCAGTTGTTCTAATAAAGTCTGTTTGTTTTTGAACTGTTTTATTTAATACTAACTACTTGGGCCTGGGTCACAACAGTGAGCTATGGCCCATTGTCCAAAACAAAGACGTCTGGCAGTCCATGGGTCACAAACAGCCTCTTAAGGGCCCTGATCATGGCATCAGAAGTGGTCAATGTCATGAGTACCACCTCAAGCCATTTTGAGTAGGCATCCACAACCACCATAAAGATCTATCGATGGAAAAGTCAATATGCACCCTCAACCAAGGTGTCTTGGGTGCTTCCCACTCGCGTGTTGGAGCAGATGGGGGGGGGGGGGTCTGGCCTTGACTCTTGGCAAGGCTGACAAGATGCGACCCAATCAGCAATTGCCTTGTTTAAGTCAGGTCATCAGACATAACTGCGGGCGAGTGCCTTCATCCACACGATGCCTGGGTGGCCTATATGAAGAGCTTCCAAAACTGACCATTGCAGCCTCTGGGGTACCATCACATGACTCCCCCAGAGTAGGCATCCCCATTGAGCAGATAGCTCATGTTGCCAGGTGTGGAAGGGAAGGGACTCTGTGCTGACTGGCCCCTTCGGCTACCTCCTCCACACCCAGTTGAGCACTTAGGTGATGACATGGTCCTTGGTGGAGTGTGCAACAGTCTCTGATGCTGTAATGGGGCTGGACAGCAGGTCTTCAGTTAATAAAATAGATGATGCTGGAGCCGGATCCTCCACAACAGTCAGGAGCACGCATTGGCTGAGGGCATCAGCGTGGCTAAGTGTCTTACCTGGCAGATGCAGGAGGCAGTAGCTGTATGCAGCTAGGAACACAGTCCACGCAGCATGCGAGGGGACAAAACTTGTGGCATTTGACGGTCCCCAGTGAGCAGGCCCAGTAGCGGCTTGTGATCAGATTCCTGGATGGCTTAGAACTTTGCCTGTGTAGGGTGTAACCTAGAGGCATTTATAAGGTAGCCAAGGAACTCTACCTGTGGAAGAGCGATCTTGCACTTTTCTTAACTTTGAGGCCAACTTCCTGGAAATGGGTGAGTACCGCTCACAGACAGTTGAGGAGTTTGGCGTTGTTGGCTGCTGACACTGAGACATCATCAAAATAGGGGATGATACCTGGGATGCCTTGCAAGAGACGCTCCATCAGGCTCTGGAAAAGTCCCGGTGCTCGTGGATAAATTGGCTCAAAAATCCTCTTAATCTGTCTGCCAATACTGTCGCAAATAGGCTTGGGCAAGGTACAGTTTAGCGAAGATCTTACCCGCACCCAGAGAGTGCAGCAGATGTTGGACTACGGGCACAGGGTATGCATTTTGCTGTAACACTTTATTTAATGTACATTTATAGTCTGCGCAGATGCGGATAGAACTGTCTGGCTTCACAGGGGTCACAATTGGAGTCTCCCATTTGGCGTGATTGAGAGGTTCCAGGATTCCTTGGCTGATGAGCTTGTCAAGTTGCTCATCAACCTTTGAGCATAAGGCAAATGATACTCTTTGCGGCTTCATTTGGATTGGAGGAACCTGGGGGTCAAGGTTGAATGAGATCGGTGTGCCCATATATCTGTCCAGGTTTCTGTCAAAGACATCTGCAAAATCTGAGATTAAGGCCTCGATATCAGAATCACTGATGGAGTTGATGCCTGTGATTTCCAGACCCAGGGAGGAGAACCAGTCCAGTCCTAGGAGACTCAGTAGGGAGCCGTCCATTACGAGCAGTTGTAGTGGGCTGAGAAGTCCTTGAAAGATACTCTAAAGGTGCCAGTTCTGATGACAGGAATGCTGTTCCCTGGTAGTCTCGGAGGTGAATATGGTTGAGTCCAACTATCTTTTTGATATTTTTGGCACCAATCTCTTTAGTGTGCTCCAGGAGATGATGGTCATTGAAGATCCCGTGTCCACCTTCATGTGGCAAGGGAACCCCTCAATCAGAATGGTGAGATGGTCCTTCTTACAAGAGGAGAGACTGGCTTGACCAATGACTGCTTCTGCCTTGCAGGTGCCTCTGGAGATGGTGAAGCAGTCTTCTCCATGATTCTGTTGTCTTTTCTGCATTCTTTTGAGGCAAGTTTCTGGGCTCACAGTGGTAGCTATCGGTTGGTTTGCATGACGGACCCTGGCCAAATGTCCTTTTTTTCCACATCTTTGACAGATGGTGTTCTTGAGCGTACATGCCATTCGCGGGTGTTTGCCACCACAACCAACACATGCAGGTTGCCTCTTTTCTGTGACCACATTCCTCCCCTTGGAAGATTTGAGGCAATAGACATCATCGTCCTCATCTGCTGATTCACCATGGTTACTGTTGTGACCCAGGCCCACGTAATTAATATAAAATGCAAAACAGTTCCAAAAAACAAACAGATTTTATTAAAACAGCTGAGAATTAACTCATTCTCAGCGTATTCCAAATTAAATGAAAGCAAAGTCCTCAAAACATCATTCTTCAGTTTATCTCTGACCTTGGGATAATTAGACAAACTGCCAAAGGCTTTTCTTGGCAACAGTTCAAGAACAGAAGATGCTGACAAGAAAGAAATACAGCCAAACACAAAGCAAATCTCTCAACCACAACAGTTACTATCTTCATGGTGCACAGTGACTAGTTTCCGTGATGCTGGTGGGCTGTTTGATTTTTGAATCTCAGCTGTTGACTGATTGGACATCTCAGCTGCTTGTGCCTCATCAAGCATCTTCTGCAGGGTGAGGTCTGTTTTTGCAAGGAGGCACCATTGTAGCTTGGTGTCCCTCACACCACAGACCACTCTATCCAAGAGAGCATCATCTAAGTCCCTGAACTTACAATACAGGGCTGCCTTTCGAAGGGTGGCAACATATTTGTTGATGGATTCACCAGCAGCCTGATTCCGATGATGGAAGGCATGTGGACATGCAATTCACGAAGGTTTGGGCGCATAGTGAGTCCATACTTTGCTCTGCAGCACATCCCATGGTGCAGACTGAATGGCCAGTGGAGCGTGGAGAGCCCTTGCCATCTCAAAGATCTCAAAGACACCCAGGAGTCTCCACGCAGCCCATTTTGGATGCCAGGTAAGTGCAGGGCCCGTACAGAGCCTGGGGGAGGGTGAAAAATGGGCCTCCTGGAAGTTCCGGAAGCCTGGAAACAGACTTGTTTCTGGCCTCCGGAGAGCCTCCGGAACCTGGGGAAGGCTGTTTTCATCCCCCTGCCATGGTGCAGGTCAAGTAGGTCATGCCCACCATGGCCACGCCCACCCAGCAGCCAGGCAGAGAACCGGTTGCTAAAGTTTTTGCATGTGTGAGGGTGGGTGGTAAAGCGTGGGGGTTGTGCGTGCATGCGCGGGGGCTAGCATTGCATTACGGGGGTGGCATGCACGCACTCTGGTGCATGCATGTACCCGCTTTTGGCACACGAAGAGAAAAAGGTTAGTCAACACTGCTGTATACAATACATAACAATTTTCAATTTTATTCTTGCTTTTTTCTCTTGCCAAATATATTTCAAAGTCATTTTATTTCTTCAAAATATTTTTTCTTTAGTTTTATCAGTACTGTTTGAAATAGGAAAAATAGGAAATAGTAGTATGTTCATTTTTATAATAGTTATTCTCCCTATCATTGAGAGTTGTAAGTTCTTCCATTTCTCCAGACCCAACTTAATTTGTTGCATTAACTTTGTATAGTTATCCTCTTTAATTGTTACACATCTTGCTGTCAGATATATTCCTAAATATTTCACTTTCTTTACTATCTGAAGGTCTACCTTCTTTGCCAATTCATTTCTCTGTTTTTCTGTAAGATTTTTAACTACCGGTATTATTTCAGTTATTTATTTATTTATTTTCAATACTGCAACTTCTCCATACGCCTCAATTTTCCCTATCAGTCTGGTGCCAGTTTCTAATGGTTCTTCATCCGCAAATGCTTGTAGTTTATACTCTTCTTTTTTTATTTCCATTCCTTTTATTTCTGGGTCCTGTCTAAAATTTCAAGTTAATACTTCCAATGTTAATATAAATAACAGTGGGGATAATGGACATCCTTCTCTCGTGCTTTTTTTATATGGATCTTTTCTGTCATATCTCCATTCACGATCACTTTTGCTCTCTGGTTTGTGTAAATTGCCTTAATCATGTTTATAAATCTTTCTCCAAAGTCCATACATTTTAGTTGTTGCACCATAAATTGCCAATTTACATTGTCAAATGCTTCCTGATCATCTAAGAAGATTAATGTTAGTTGTTTTTCACAATATATTTCGTATTGGTTTTTAATAGGTTCAGCAGATGAAAGGATTTTATTATTTTATTTTTAATTGAGTAAACTTGATTGGACATCTGCCAATTTCCCCCTCCTAGCTCAAGTGACAGGTAGAATTGTAAAAAAAAAAAGTCTTCAAAAAACATGCTCATCGAAAGAAAAGCAATTAGCATTTGTTTTGCTGGCATGGTGAGAAAGAAAAAACAGGGAAATCCACCAATTCAGGGTTATGTTAACTGCACTCTGGGCAGACGCCCAGGTCATCAAAATGGAAGAAAGGCCTGAAATCCAGAAACCCTTCCCTGAAGTCAGCTTTACTGCCAGCTACTTTATGCATGACAGATAAACAGCAGAAGGCTAGAATGCAAAGACTCTAAAAAATTATTTCCTGACATTATTAGCCAAACATTTTCTCTGTTAGCTGACTGATTCTGTTTTTTCCCAGAAGGTATTTTATTTGATTTTATTACAGTTCAAACCAATATTGATTGAAGAGCTCTCCTAATAATTCTTTAAATAAAGATTAATTCCTCAAAAAAGTAAAGAAGTAAAATGTTTAAGATATTCTGTCCTCGACATTTTGCTCAGATGGTCAAAAAGGGAAGGTTAACAAAAATTTTAGTTGGAATAACATCAGGTGGCAATAAACATCTAAACTAGCTATCCTCCATCCTATATGTGAACATTAAATATTCTTTTTTAAACTATGTGAATTAAACTATGTGTTTAAATTACCCTGTATTTATTTGAAACAAATCAAGTTATATTTCTGTGGTAACATCACACTCCCTTGCCCTTAAATCTTTTCTAAAATGAGGCAAATGTTTCCACCTGAGCTAATAAAACAAGAAAATATTTCTGTACCATTCAATCCAAATTACAATTATTTGTAATATTGTATTATTTTGGGTCCTTTTGCAAAATAATTTATTCTTTTTCACATTTAAGAAATGGAATGTTACTTTGTAATTACAGCATATTTAGGAAGGGGGGTCTCCAATCAAAAGAAGTTTACTAATCATAAAAATATTTCCTTCAAGCAAAAATTCCTGCCCTGAATCTCCCCGAATTATCACCTAATAAGATAGTGAGATTTCATTCAGCCAGTATCTACTACCTATTATCTCCTACCCTGTTCCTTGCATTACAACCATTCATTTTGAATGGTTTGAAGTTACAATGGCACTAAAAAAAGTGACTTATGACCATTTTTCACACTTATGATTTTGTAGCATCTCCATTATGACATGATCAAATTCAGATGCTTTTACAGTTGCAATGTCCAGGGGTCATGTGATCACCTTTTTCAATCTTTCCACAAGTAAAGTCAGTGGGGAAGTCAGTTTCACTTAATAACCATATTACTAAGTTAACAACTGAAGTGATTCACTTAACAACTGTGGAAAGAAAGATCATAAAATGGTGCAAAGCTCACTTAATAACTGTCCTGATTAGCAACAGAAATGTTGGGCTCAATTGTGATTGTAAGTCGAGGACTACCTGTAGTTATTCATTTATGGACAAACAAGTGCATGCTTTTCAAATCAGTTCAAAAGTGCTCTTTATAATAGTAAATATATATATAGCATACTGCTATTTCCTTACCTGTTGTTGCACTGGATACTGTTGGCCACTGTTGCTCGGGTCCTCCTGATCCAACACGCAGGCCTCCTGTCTCTTCCATGTGTACAGCACTAAACAAATCACAAGGTTTAGATTATACACTTCTCAGAAAAACAGTTTCTGATATAAATAACCAATCTGTACTCGGTAACTCTATGAATCAACAGCTAACCACTTTTATTCTGACTCAGTTACAGTATAGTGCATCTAAAAGAATACCAAAGCTCTCTAGAGCATGTGCAGAGCACATTTCCCCACTTGCAAGAATTATTCTCTCACCAATTTTTCTGACTCCTGGGATTCAGATCTTTCAAATGGAAAGGTGCTTTGATTTGTAAATTCCCCCTCACAAGAATTATTTTTGTATGTTACCAGACAAATGCATGTAATAAAAATGGGGAGGGGTGTGTGCAATAATTTTCATTTTAAGTGGAGTGGAGTGGAAGGATTTTTCTCAGTGCAGGACCAGCATCAGTTTAGGTTGCAGTTCCAGCATTTAAAGGATGGCAGATTCAAAGGCTATTACAGATTATCTTCCAAGTGCTTTCAAGGAATTTGGAACTGGAAGTGTTAAACAGGTTGAAACAATTTCAACCTTCTTAAGCTTCATCGGAAAATTAGAAAGGGAGAGACCTAGCTTGCATGCCATAGCAGAAATAATAACTGTCAGACCATAAAAATAAAAATCCCTAAAACTGTTTTTCATTTATGAAAATACCATGTCTCCAAAGATCTGAAGCATTTCAAATTTCTAGCACAATATATTTCTTGTTATTTTTTTATTATTATTTTTTATTATGCAATTTCCTTTGTAATATATAAAATTTCCATATCCACAATGGCAGTGTACTGTCTGGGTACAAACTCTTTTAAATACAAATAATCTTATATACACAATAGTTATAACCTTTATTCTCAAAGCCTATTCACCATGATCTTCACTTACCCTTATTAAACATTTTCTGTTATTTAATTAATCACTCTATTCAGTTTTGTCTATAATTAGTTAACAATATTAAACATTATAAACATCATATAAACATCATATTTGTAACCATTATCCTCCAAGTCTATTAATCATAATGTTTACTCATCCTAATTATTCAATATTCATCCTAATTATTCAATATTCATTATTTAATGAATATTCATTTTTATCCTGCTTAATTCTAAATTTCTAACTTCTGCTTCTATTTTTTAACCATTGATAGAATAATTCCAAAGTTAAAAAGTATTCTGTTTCGTCTTTATCCTTAATTTTCAATGTTAACCTATCCATTTCAGCACATTCTAATATCTTCTTTATTACATTTTCCTCTATAGGTATATTTTCATTTTTCCAATTTTGTGCATACACAATTCTTGCTGCTGTTACCACATGTAAAATTAAATATGTATTTCTTTTATTATATTTCACTGGTAGGATACCCAACAAGAACATCTCTGGTTTTAAGTCTATTTGTTGTTTTGTCATTTCTTCTAGCCACATTTTTATTTTTAACCAATATTTTTTTGTAAAATCCGTACATTTCTGCATCTTTCTTGTATCTTGATTAAGGTGACCAGACGTCCCGCTTTTGGCGGGACAGTCCCGCTTTTGAGCAATTTGTCCCGCGTCCCGCGGCGTTTCAAAAAAGTCCCGATTTTTCTTGAGCCCCAGCTGATGGCTAGAAGAAAAAAAAACTGTTTAAACTCTTGCCCGGGGCTTCAAAGGGCCGCCCTACAGGCAATCAGTGTAAAGCAGTTTTTTTTTCCCCTAGCTAAGCTTCAGAAACGAAACCGAAACCAGGGTCTTTGGTGCAGCGTGACAAAATGAGGCAGAGAGAGATTTATTTTTATTTTTATTTTTATTTTTCCTCCCCAAAAAAGGTAGGTGAAAAACTGCAAACAATGGGAAATTTAGGAGGAGAGTTCAAGATTTTAAAACACAAAGGAAAAAAAGCTGTATTTAACTAGGGAATTGTAATAATTGAGATACTATTAATTGTATATTGTGTTGAAAGCAGAAATGGTTAAGTTGTGGTTCGGAGGAATATATGGGAGAAATTATTTGGTTTATTATTATTGGTAAATATAATTAATTGATTTGTAAGAAATTGGATTGCATGGAAATAATTGGAATATTCATGTTCATATTGATTAATATACAAAAAAGATAGTTTTATAACTAATTGATTTATATTAAAATGTTGAATTTGTATTAAACAACTGTATTACATAATTACATAATTAAACAATGTGAGGATGGATATAAAAATAGATGACAATGGGAAGGGGTATAATATAGAATAGAAGGGAAAAATTGAATTTGATTAAGATTAGAGATGAGGATGAAGGGTAATATTGGTTTTTTTAAAAAATAGATGAGGAATAAATATGGCAAAAAGGAAATATAGAAATTGTAAATTTAATTGAAATGACTAAACGCTGTTTAAATTTGTGAACCAGCCAAATATTCTGTTCAAAGAAAATACATTGTATGTTTGTATGTGTGTTTCTAATTATTGCTATTTATTCATATTTGTTCTCTTTTATTCTTTAAAGTTTAACAATTCATTCTTTATCTTAATATCTTTATATTTGTTTGGGGTTGGCTTTCTTCCCTTTCATCTTTTTTATTGTATAGCAATCTTTCTCCTCAAACCTACCACCTTTGTCTTTTCTTTCTTACTTACTTTCTCTTCCCCCCCTCTTCTTCTTCTCCCTACTTCCTCTTTCTCCTTCTCCTCCTCTCTTCCTCCCTCTCTTACCTTCACTCCTATTCTAATTTCCCTTCCCTTCCTTCATCCCTCTCTATTGCTGTATCCTTTTATGCATATGGACTACTCAGAGGGCTGAAAAAGTTATTTTTGACTGGTCCTCACACTTTTGACCAGTCCTCGAACTTATGACTGTCCTCACATTTTACATTTTTGCCCTATCTTGTCATCATGGTGAAGAGAAGCAGTTGTGAAATGAGTGACATGGTTGTTAAGAATGCTGCATGGGCATAAATGTGAGGATGGTCATAAGTGTGAGGACCAGTCAAAAGTGCGAGGACCTGTCAGAAATGACTTTTTTCAGCTCTCTGGTTAGTCCTTTTGTGCATATGGACTACTCAGAGGGCTGAAAAAGTTATTTTTGACTGGTCCTCACACTTTTGACCAGTCCTCGAACTTACGACTGTCCTCACATTTTACATTTTTGCCCTATCTTGTCACCATGTTGAAGAGAAGCAGTTGTGAAATGAGTGACATGGTTGTTAAGAATGCTGCACGGGCATAAATGTGAGGATGGTCATAAGTGTGAGGACCAGTCAAAAGTGTGAGGACCTGTCAGAAATGACTTTTCAGCCCTCTGAGTAGTCCCTATACACATAGCCATGGCCACCCGGTCACATGACCAGGTAGCCACGCCCACCCAGTCACATGGCCTCCAAGCCACGCCCACACAATAAGCCACGCCCACAATGGTGTCCTTCTTACCAATGTTAAAATCTGTTCACCTTACCCTATAGACATAGCCATGGCCACCCGGTCACATGACCAGCTAGCCACGCCCACCCAGTCACATGACCAGCTAGCCACGCCCACAAAATAAGCCACGCCCACAATGTCCCTCTTTACCAATGTTAAAATCTGGTCACCTTAATCTTGATATTTCTTCTTATTTTTACACAAATAAAAAAGACTACACATAAAGAGAAAAATAATCATTCCTCTTTCACAAGGCTGTTGCTTGTACATTTTACAATCTATTGGTCATCTTCTATGCTCTTTGTCATGTTTATAAAAATGGCACCATTTTTTAAACACTATGTTTCATAAAATTTGCTACAAGCTATTCATCTGAAATGTATCAAATTGATCCATGCAGAAAGGTATTTTGTAGCTACTTTTAATTTAAAACTCAGGAAAAAAATCACTGTTGTTGACTTAATAAGCAATCTTGTGGCACCTCCATCTGATTTTTTGCCACTAACAGGGGCCCCCTACAGCATTCTTGACTTCAGTGTTAGCCAGCAGGAAGCACATAAATTCAGATTTTTTAATTCAGAATTAGGTGGCCTCAAATTAAAACATTTTTCCAAATTATTATATTTCACATTTGTACTGAATCTGATGATTGGTACACACTTCTAATTTTCCAAACTTTTGCAGAGAAGCACAGATAGGAGAACTACCTAGGGAATTATTTCATTTAAAGTAACACAATAGCCAAAAAATTTTGTTGTAGTACATACCCTTGCATTCCAGTTCGTAAAGATGCAGAATAACGCCAATCGGGATTGGGTGGTTTTGGCTGCAAAGTGAAAACACAAATATTAGTCTTAATTTGTACTTGAACATGTTTTAAAGGCTATGCATAGCACACTTCAATTTGATCATTTGTTTTAGTTTTTCTTTGCCAAAGGATCAAATAAATGTACTTACTTTGTTGAATGCAGTAAAATCCGCAATCCTCTCATCCCCAATTCATTTAACAGAGAAAAACAGATGTTTTTAAAAATGCTTTTAGATTTAATTGGTTAAAAAAAGATGGAGAAGGAAAAAAACTGCTTTTCTAATTTTTAAAATTCTTTAATTAAATTATTTCTTTCCTCAAATCCATTCTGAAGTGGCTTTCAAAGTACGTAAAAAGAGTTAACAATATTTGAAAATGAACGGAATATTTAAAAGCAGGAATGGTAATTTTAAAAAGGACAATCAGCATCTAGTCAATTTAGGCTGATCTTAGAAAAACAAATCAAGGTCAGACATGATTAGTATTTGGATGGCGATGACCAGCAGATTCCAAAATTGTACACCTAATGTAGAAAAGGAAAAGAAAAACCTCAAGCAAAACAAACCATTTCCTTACTGGTGCCAGAAATATTCTGCATGAAACTCAGTTTAACTCTGGAGTTCAGGTCACCTGAAGGATTCCTTTATTTTTTTATTCCTATATGTTATGCTTTTGTTTTCAGAAAGGAAGTTGCTAAAAGATCCAGGCAAATCTTTTAAAGTGATAGGTTTTACTCATCAAGAATCTGCATCAGTTATACCATTTTATTTTATTTTATTTTATTTTATTTATTTTATTTTTATTTTATTATTTTATTTTATTTTATTATTATTTTATTTTATTTTATTATTTTATTTTATTATTATTTTATTTTATTATTTTACTTTACTTTATTTTATTTTATTATTTTATTTATTTTATTTATTTTATTTATTTTATTTTATTTTATTATTTTTTATTTTATTTTATTATTTTATATTATTTTATTATTTTATTTTATTTTATTTTATTTTATTATTTATTTTATTTTATTATTACTTATTTTATTTTATTTTATTTTATTATTTATTTTATTTTATTTTTTGTTTGTTTAAGAAAATAATAATAATTATACTCCAAGTATCTACAATTTCTTTTTCTTTTTAAATCAGGGTCCTGTTTTGCAATTTGTACAGGTAATTCTCAATTTGCCACCATGATCTGATATTATGACCTTGTTTGTGGCACCTATTAAGCAAACCAACATGTTAATTTTGCTGAAAATTAGAAGTAAATGCCACTTCTCAACAAAACACTTGTAAAACATGGTCATGTGACATGGAATGCCACAAACATGCTACATTCAGGATATCATGTGCCCAAAAGTCAGTCACATGTCCATGGGGGCTGTGACCATCATAATACTGAATCAGAGGTGGTATTCAGACAGTTCGGACTGGTTTGGGTGAACCGATAGCGGAAATGTGGACTGGTTTGCCGAACTGGCAAATACCACCTCTGGTTGACCCTGCCTCCACCCGCCCAGTCACCCAGTCACTGCTTGCCCTGTCCAGTCACTCCTCAGTGTGTGTGGGTCCTCGCTTGCGCATGTGCACAAGAGCATCTGCTCTAAGTTGCCTGCCTAAACTGCCTTCCCACGCTGTGCGTGCCTGCTGCGCCCCAATTTAGCAGCCCTGATCTGCCTGCGAGTTGCGCTAGCCCCCCCATCCCCAGAGTTCCCCCCCGTTCCTGGAGATTGCCTGGCTGGCTTCTCCACTGCACGGCTCCATCCCACATGGCGGTGCTGGCTGTGACCTAGCTAGCTGCCTCCCCATCCCCACCTGCCTTCCCCTACTCCCTTCCATGTGGCCCACAGCCCCGCCATGCTTCCCTGCCTTCCCTGTAGCCTTCCCGGCAGTCCCTGACTCCCCATGGCCAGGCTCGTTGCCCATGCTTGCCTAGAGAACCCTGCCCTAGCCTCAGTGTTCCTCCACCCCACAGCCAATTTACCCGGCCTGTGGCCTGCCACACTTAGCCAAAGAGCCACGGGGGGGACAGCGAGGGTGGGGGATGGGCAGGGCGGCACAGGTGCAGGTGGGCTGAAGCGGTTTGGAACCTACCTTACCGAACCATCTTTAAAGCGTTGCGGCAGAGAGAAGCAGCTGCTGAGCCGGAGAGCACATGGAACCGCTCCACGTGTTCTCCAGCAACCTGTTTTCTCTCCCCTGCAGCTCTTCCTGGGAAAGCGTCTTTCGCACAGAGAAATTTACTTTAACAACCAGGAGTTGCTGCTTTGGGTCCTGTAAGTCCCACTTCCATCCGGAAAATGCTGCGGGCAGCAGAGAGAAACAGGTGCTGGCTGCTTCTCTCTGCCGCCCGCAACACTTTCTCGATGGGAGTGAAGTCAGACATGAAGCTACATTTCACTGTGCTTTACAAGATGCTTTCCCAGCAAAAGCAGCAGGGGAGAGAAAACAGGTCACTGGAGAACATATGGAGCAGCTCCATGTGCTCTCCGGGTCGGTGGCTGCTTCTCTCCACCACTGTTCTTGCTGGGAAAGCACGAACATCTTTCACAGCACAGCGAAATTTAGCTTTGGGTCTGACTTCACTTTCATCGGGAAAGTGCTGCAAGTGGCAGAGAGAAGCATCCAGCACCTGTTTCTGGATGGGAGTGGGACTTACAGGAGGACCCAAAGCGGCAACTCCTGGTTGCTAAAGTAAATTTTGCAGCATGGGGTGGAGAGGAGCAGGGGAAGATTTAGAAAACTCATCTTCATAAATGGGAGAAAACAAACTGATAGGGAAGCAACATGCCAAGCGCAAAAAAAACAAAAACAAAACAAAAAAACCCCCCAATCCCACGCATGCGCACCCCTGGGTGGATGGGCATATACTATTTTCCTTCCGCTCTATGTGCGCGTTTCCCCCACTTCTCTGTCTTCTTTCTGTTCCCCCTGGGCTTCTTCTGCTCTGTCTATGTGCATGTTTCTCCCACTTCTCTGTCTCCTTTCTGCCGCCCATGCAAGCCTTGCCTTTCCCCACGCTGCACGGCTCCAAGTTTCTGCTGCCTGAGCCCTAAACTGCCTGCCTGTGCTTTTCCCACAGACTCCTATCCTCCCTGCTCGCTCTCTTTCTCTCTCCCTCCCTCTCTCTCTCTCTCTTTTGCTGATATCCATATCTATTTTTAAAATATGTCTTAAGTTTGTATTCAACCCTTATAAAAGTTGGTCTAGTGATGGGCTCAGTTGATTAGGGTTCTTTCCTCTGCAGGATCTGTCCCTGCATCTGAAAAGAAAAGGAGTGAATAAAGCCATGCTATGGAATTGTTACTTGTTTTTCAGAATTAAAACTGGACACTACTCTTTTTTTAAGTTTTATTTTTTTAATAAGCATAAAAATTCATTATCTACATATATAGTGTGTTATCTGGGTAGTTAATTTTGTATTTCAATGATAGTGATAATATTCATAACAATATTTATTTATTTATTTATTATTCAAACTTCTATACCGCCCTTCTCCTTTCGGACTCAGGGCGGTGAACAGCCAAGATAAAAAACATTTATACATAAGTTAAAAATAGATTTAAAATAATTAAACAAATTTGGCCCGAAATTTAAAACTTAACAATTTAAAAATCCATAACAAATTTTAAAACCAACCCTAAAATCAGGACAGACTGGCTAACTGAAAAAAATAAGTTTTTAGGGACCGACGAAAAGTCCGGAGGTCGGAAATCACTCGTATCTCTGGGGGTAGATTGTTCCAAAGGGTAGGTGCCACCACAGAGAAGGCTCTCCTCCTGGGGGCCGCCAGCCGACATTGTCTGGCCGACGGCACCCTGAGGAGGCCCTCTCTGTGTGAGCAAACTGGCCGGTGGGAGGGTATTGGTGGCAGAAGGCGGTCCCTAAGCCATGGAGCGCTTTAAAGGTGATCACCAACACCTTGAAGCGCACCGGAAGTCCACCAGAAGCCAATGCAGCTCGTGCAGGAGAGGAGTCACATGGGAGCGCCCCGTCGCTCCCATAATCCCCCGCGCGGTCGCATCCTGTACCAGTTGGAGCCTCCGGGTGTACCCCAAGGGGAGCCCCATGTAGAGAGCGTTACAATAGTCCAGACGAGAAGTGACAAGTGCTTGAGTGACCGTGCATAGGGAGTCCCAATCCAGAAAGGGGCGCAACTGGCGTATCAGGCGAACCTGATAGAAAGCCCCCCTGGCCACGGCCATCATATGCCCTTCTAAAGACAGCCGTGCATCCAGGAGGACACCCAAGCCCTCTCCATGGGGGCCAATGATTCGCCCCCAATAACCAGCGATGGCATCAGCTGGCTATACCAGGACGCCGGCAGCCAAAGGCACTCGGTCTTGGAAGGGTTGAGTCGAAGCCTGTTTCTCCCCATCCAGACCCGCACGGCCTCCAGACACTGGGACATCACTTCCAAGGCATTGTTGGGATGGTCTGGGGTGGAGATGTACAGCTGAGTATCATCAGCGTACTGATGGAACTCCACCCCAAAAAACCATGGATGATCTCACCCAGCGGCTTCACATAAATGTTGAACAGGAGGGGCGAGAGGACCGACCCTTGTGGCACCCCACAAACAAGGTGCCTTTGAGTCGACTGCTGCCCCCCTGTCAACATGGATTGCAACTGGTCGGAGAAATAGGAGGAGAACCACCGCAAAACGGTGCCCCCCACTCCCAGTCCCTCCAGCTGGCGCAACATGATACCATGGTCGATGGTATCAAAAGCCGCTGAGAGATCTAACAGGACCAGGATAGAGGAATAACCCCTATCCCGAGCCCTCCAGAGATCATCCACCAACGCGACCAATGCCATTTCCGTGCTGTACCCAGGTCTGAAGCCGGACTGGAGCGGATCCAAATAGACAGCTTCATCCAGGTACTGGGGAAGCTGTTGTGCCACCACACTCTCAACAACCTTCGCAATAAAACGAAGGTTGGAGACTGGATGATAGTTAGCCAAAACAGCCAGATCCAGGGATGGCTTCTTGAGGAGAGGCCTCACCACCGTCTCTTTCAAGGCGGCCGGCAGGACACCCTCACTCAAGGAAGCATTGATAATCCCCTGGAACCAGCCTCGTGTAACCTCCCGGGAGGCTAACACCAACCAGGAGGGACACGGGTCCAATAAACATGTGGTCGCGTTCAGCCGTCCCAGGATCCTGTCCACATCCTCGGGAGCCACAGGATCGAACTCCTCCCAGATAACACTCTCAAGGCCTGCCTCAGTCATCTCGTCTGAATTAACCCAGTCAGCGGCCAAGTCTTCCCGAATCTGAGTTATTTTATTATACAGATACTGTACAAAATCCTCAGCTCGGCCCTGCAAGGGGTCCTCCCGCGCTCCCAGATGGAGGAAGGAGCAGGTCACCCTGAACAGGGCGGCTGGGTGGTTATCTGATGACACAATAAGAGCAGCAAAATAGCTAGATTTCACCGCTTTTATCGCCACTAGGTAGGTCTTAATATGAGACCTTACCAGTGTCAAGTCAGATTCGGAACGACTGGCCCTCCAACCGCTCTCTAGGCGTCTTTTCCAGCGCTTCATATCCCTCAGCTCCTTGGAGAACCAAGGAGCTAAGTGAGTTAAGTGCCGGGTCAGAGGCCGCAAAGGCACGACCCGGTCCAAAGCCCCAGCAGCCGCGCTATCCCAGGCGGTCACCAGGTCATCAGCTGAGTCATGAGCTAGAGTCTCAGGAAATGGCCCAAGCTCCATCTGGAACCTATCAGGATCCATCAGGCGCCTGGGGTGGAACCACCTGGTAGGCTCCGCCTCCCTGCGACGGGGTGCGGCGGTCAGAGAGTCAAGTCGAAGGAGCGAGTGGTCAGACCATGACAAGGGTTCAATATTTATATCTCCTGTATCAAGGCCACTCAACCACTGACCAGAGATAAAAACTAAGTCCAAAGTGTGTCCCCCCCATGTGAGTAGGGCCGTGAATTACTTGGGTCAGGTCCATGGCCGTCATGGAAGCCATGAACTCCCGAGCTACCTCAGATGTTTCACCAATGGATGGCAGGTTGAAATCCCCCATGACCACAAGTCTGGGGGTATCAGCCGCCACCTCGGCTATGACATTGAGGAGTTCGGGCAGGGTCGTTGCCACGTGGCAGGGAGCCAGGTACGTGATCAACAAACCCATCTGCACCCCACGACCCCAGTTCACAAAAAAGGACTCACATCCAGCTATCTGAGTTACAGTGGTCTCCCTCGGATCAAGACCTTCTCTTAGAATGACCGCCACCCCCCCCGCCCCTGTCCTGGGCTCTCAGCTGATGAAATGCACAGAAGCCTGATGGGCACATCTCCACGAGAGGAACCCCCACCCTCATGGCCCAACCAGGTCTCCGTAATTCCTGCCAGGTCCGCTCCCCCCTCCTGAATAAGATCACAGATGAGGGGGGCTTTATTTACTACGGACCTGGCATTACACAACATCAGCCAGAAACTCGAGATCATAACAATAATGATCATATACTAATAATAATATTTGCCTATCCATTTTAGTGAACTTTCCTTATATAATTGGTCTTTTCTTTTATACTATGCTGTTACAGATAGTGAGTTGTGGTGAGTTAGTTACCTTAAGAATTAAGAGCTGTCTCCTTAAGAGATTGCATTGTGGGAGATGTAGTGAGAGATTGCATTATGGGAAATGTAGTCCATGACATGTGACCATATCTGTGTACCTGCTTGGCCACCGAGGCTCTCAGCCAGGGTTTTAGAACAAAGACCTGGCATATGTTGAATTACCTCAGAAGAGAGAACATGCTTTCTGAACAGGGGGACAAACTACCATCCTTTTACACTAGGAAATGGGATAGATTATGAAATATTGGATGAACCTCATGGTGACTCATCATAATTGTAAGTCTAAGTGTTCAAGGATTCCCAAATAAATATAATCTGCATGAAAACCTGTTTGCTAGAGTTTATCTGCCTGTTCCCAGTGGAGCCAGATGCCTGGGGAACAGAACATATACTATTAGATTTCTAACTTCTCTTTCTGTTAGTTAGCCATTGATAAAACAAATTCCAGGTTAAAAAGTATTCAGTTTCTTCCTTCTCCTTAATTTTGTTAATCTATCCATTTCTGTACATTGTAATATTTTTTTATTATATTTTCATCTATAGGGATCTCTTCATTTTTCCACTGTTGTGCAAACATAATTCTAGCTGCTGTTAACACATGCAATTAAATATGTACTCCCTTTATTATATTTTTCTGCTTTTCAACAAAAATATTTCTGGTTTTAAATCTATATGTTGTTTTTCCCATTTTTTCTAACCATGATACTACTATTGAATAGCTACTTGACTTGAATACAAGCTTAAGCATATAGAGATATAGAATATATGGAAATCATGTACTTATAAATTATCTATATATATAAACACTGGTAATGCACTAAGAATATGGCAGCATTGATGGAGAACTCTGGAGATTAATCTGACAGGTGGGGTGCAGACATTTCATTTCAGATTTTGGAGGTGGGTTGAATGAAGGGTAGGGTATCTTAGAAATATCTAAAGGCAATCCCTGGTTTAGATAGCATTTACACGAATCTTTTAAAATATTTTTTAAAAATATTGGGGCAATGAAGCACCCTCGAGTTGGGCACGCCCACCCAGTCACATGCCCACCAGCCACACCCACCCAGTCACATGGCCAACCATGCCCACCCAGCTATGCCCACCCAGTCACATGGCCACCAAGCCACGCCCACCAAGCCATACCAAGTAATAGTGAATTAGTTACCTTAAGAATTAAGAGCTGTCTCCTTAAGAGATTGCATTGTGGGAGATGTAGAGAGAGATTGCATTATGGGAAATGTAGTCCATGACATGTGACCACATCTGTCTGTCTGATTGGCCACTGAGGCTCTCTGCCTGGGTGCAGAACAAAGACCCGGCCATTATGAATTACCACAGAGGAGAGAAGCATGCTTTCTGAACAGGGGGACAGAACTACCATCAGAACTTACTCTAGCAACCAGGTTTTCATACAGATCGTTTATTAGGGTATCCTCAAAAATCATAGACTTACAATCATGATGAGTCATGGTGAGTCATGGTGAGATTCATCCTTATTTCATAATCTGTCCCATTTCCTAGTATAAAATACCACTAAAAAAGAGCCTTGGTAGTACAGTGGTCTAAAGCACCCTGTTATTAAGACCAGCTGCCTGCAATTACTGCAGGTCAAATCTTGCCAAGGCTCAAGGTTGACTCAGCCTTCCATCCTTTCTAAGGTAGATAAATTGAGGACCCAGTTGTGGGGGCAATAAGCTGACTTTGTATAAATATACAAAAGAATGAAGGCTATTGCTTAGCGCATTGTAAGCCACCCTGAGTCTCCGGAGAAGGGCGGCATATAAATCAAATTAAAAAAAAAAATGAAAAATAAGAGATCCAAGAAGAAACCAGCATGGTTTCATAAAGAATTCTGGTAAACTGTAAGACAAAAAGAACAAGAATAAAAAATGGAAAAAGGAATACATAATTAAGGCGCTGGAAATAAAAAGGAGGCTGATTGGAAAGAAGGATTCTGTCAGGTCCCCATAGATCCCTATTGGGATGCTGCCATTTTGGCAGAAGGAGCAAGCCTTGGTATTTTTATGATCTGTCACTTGCTTTGGTTCTTCTTTACTTTGATGTATCTTCCTGGAAAGGGGAGGGGGGAGGTATGAGCCTGGGGCCATCTGTTTTGTCTCAGCTCCGAAGAAGACAAGAGTGCAGCGCCTGAGAACAGCTTCTTATCATCTTCTCAGCTCAAAGTTCTCACAGCAACTCAACATCTGGTGATTGGCCCGCATCAGACTGAGCAGTGGGGAGGGGTTTTGATGAACAACTTTCAACCTAATGTTTTAATGCAGGAACTTTAGATCCTGCCTATTCTCTTTGCTATTACTGTCTCCCAATAAAAGTTCCTGTTGAAATGCTGTTTCAAGAATTCTGCTTTCTTGAGGGGACTGCTGAGGCAAGACCTTACATTAGGCAGGATCTGCAAAGTGGTCAACCCAAAGAGGTACCCGTATAAGGCAGCGAGCATGAAGAAGTGAGTGCTGGGGAGAGACCTCTACCAAGGCTCAACCCGATGCAACTTCCAGTGAATGGATGGAAAAAGTAGCCATCCTGGAGGACCCCATGAAGTCGAGATGGTCTGTCAGCATGGGGAAGAAGGAAGACTAGGGAGGAAAGACCAAAGGAGTCACCCTCACCTTAGACAGCCAGCAGCATGGCTGGAGATGGGAGATGGATGCATTATACAATGACAATGACCTGGATGAAGAGTCAGACTGCACTAATAGTCTCATGAAGCAAGCAATGCACTTCATGATGGAAGCTTTTCAGAATCTGAAGACCTGAGAGGCCATGGCCCGCATGAAAGAAGGCAATGGAGAGCATGGTGAAGCCACAGACGGAAGGGGAGAGTCCCCTGTGCTGGGGACGTCTGCGGGCACTACTGGGACTGCAGACAGAGCAGCCACCACACCAGTTAATCCCCCTCAGAGAGACCTAGATGGCGCAAACGTCCAGAGCTAGGGGAGGAAGAGCCCCACAGCTGGAACGAAAGCCCTCCCCAGGCATCAAATTTGATGGAGACCCCCAGAAACTGGGATTCTTCCTTGCCCACATCCTCACCTACATGCTGGAATATGGATGAGGCTTCCCCACTGAAGGGGCCAGGTGATCCTGCCTCATGGTTTTGATATGATTCCCTGGCCTTGCAATCAGCCAGAGGATCCTTGAATCTCATTCTTAGCATCATCATGAAATAGTTGAAGTTGTGGAGCTCTGGGGCATTGGCATTATGGAGGGTCACCATCCACCGTGCGGCAGCTCCTTTCAGGGCCAGGGTCATCACCATGACGATGCTGAGAATGAGATTCAAGGATCCTCTGGCCGATCAAAACCATGAGGCAGGGTCACCATCCTGTGGCCAACTATACTGAGGAGTTCTGGGACCTAGCCTGCTGCTTAAACAGAAGACATCTTAGTAAGCTGTTTCAAGGACAGCCTGAACGATGATTTGTACCATGCCTGCATTGCCAGAAGAGTCCTGAATCGCTTCCATGACTGGTACATCCTCACAGAGGAGGCTGAAATTGACCATTCGAGGAAACAAAACCACTCCGGCAGAGTGTGGAAGTGATCTCCACCCAAGAAAAAGAGAGAAGTTGCCAATTCCCAGACAGCGCTGCCGCGTTCAATGGCCTGCTTCAAGTGTGGTAAGGAAGGTCACCAGGCTGCCAAGTGCCACACAAAGACCCCAGCCAAAAAAGATCACCTGCCTGGAGGGAAGCTGACCAAACCCTCGCAACATGCCAAAGACACAGCCCTGAAGAGCACCAAGGTCATGGAGTTCTATCACTCCCCGAAAATGGAAGAGGGAACTCTGACCCCATCAGAAGAAGAAACAGGGCCTTTGGACAGTGATTTTGATGATGACCCCCTGGTAAGTGGGCTGATCAAACCAGTCACCCTGTTGATCCCCAACTTGGGGGAAAAAAAGTAATGCTAAAGGCCTTACTAGAGGTGCCTTATAAGCCCAACCCTGGTGGGAAAGTTGGGGGTCCACCTGAGGAGATTAAAGAACCCAATCGCTTTCTGCCAGCTAGATGGGCCTATTGCAGGGGGTATTCTGGCCCTGTTCACCATCGAGCCCCTGGAGCTAACTATGAAAGACCATTCCAAGACTTTGACTTTTGTTGTAGCACCAGGCATGGAATGTTCCCTTGTTTTAGGGCTAACCTGGCTAAAAAAGTGGAACCCATGGGTGGACTGTAGAGCGGGGCTTCCGAAATTCCCAAAAGGACAGTGCACCCCGTGCAGCAGCAATCCAGCTAGATGGGCTGGAGGGGTGAGATGGGCCCCTCAGAGAAGTGGTGGCTGCTTCAAAAGACAAGCAACTACAGGCCATACCCTGAAAATACCAGAACATAGCTGAGGTGTTTAGCGAAATGGAGCTCGGATGAGTTCCCACCCCACTGCCCTACAGACTGTGCCATCAAGATTGTCCCTGTGCCAATTTACTGAAACCAAACCTGTATTCCATGACTCCAAGGGAGCTAAAAGAACTGTGAAATTTTATAGACTAAAATCTAGAACAGGGTTTCATTCAACCTGCTAGACCCAAGATAGCTGCCCCAGTATTGTTCCGGGAGAAGAAGGATGGTTCTCTTTATCTGTTTGTGGATTATAGAAGACTGAACATGGTATGAGTGGAAGACATATACTCCCTCCCCTCATGAAAGACATGCTGGCCCACCTCTCAAAAGGCAAAATATGCTCAATACTAGACTTATGGGAGGCCTACTACTGGGTCAGAATTAAAGAGGGGGATGAATGGGAATCTGCCTTTAACTGCCCCCTAGGGTGTTTCCAATTCAAAGAGTTCCCTTTTGGACTATAGGGAGTCCTCACCATGTTCATGCAGCTGATTAATGAGGTGCTCTATGAACACCTATACAAGGCAGGGGTGAAATACTCCTGGCTTGGACTGGATCAGCTGATCCAGTAGCGATGATGGCTGGTAGTTCGGAGAACCAGTAGTGATGGCAGCTGGAAGCTCCGCCCACCTGCCCAGAAGTCATTACTTCCTGGTTTTAACCAGGAAGTAACCTGGTTTTTTGAGCCTCTGCACATGTGCTGGGGCCAAGAGAGGCAGTGGTGGCGGCACTGCATCTGCAGCCCCGGGACATATGCCCTCTCTCCCGGAACGCCGCTGCTGCCCCAGAGCTTGCCTTCGCCTCTGTACCCCACTGGCCCCTCTTGCCCTTCTCTTTCTGGGTGCAGCACTTCTGCTTGTTGAACCACTTCCCCGCAGAGCTTCTGCTGGTGCCACCATGCAAGCCTCCCATGAGGAAAAAGAGAGAAAAAGCAAAGCAGCTGGCTGCGGAGCTGTCAGCTTCAGGAAGTGGCCCAACAGGCAGAAGCAATGTGCCAAGAAAGAGACTCCGGCCTTGCCCCAGAGCCACCACCCACTCGCCGCCTGCTCGTCACCCACTCGCCCTTCGCCTTGGGTCGGGGGCCGGGGCCCAGGGTCGTGCCATTCCCCAAGGCCTTGGAGCCGCTGCCTCCTTGTCGCCTGCCTCAATCGGGTCAAGGAATGTACCATTCCCAGTCTCTGGCCTTGCCCCTGAGCTGCCACCTGCTCGCCACCCGCTTGCCGCACACTCGGCCTTCAACTTGGGTTGGGGGCCAGGGGCCAGGGATGCACCATTTCCCCAGGCCCCGGAGCCTCCCCCTGATCGCTGCCTGCCTCAACCAGGTCGGGGAATGCACCATTCCCTGACTCCAGCCTTGCCCCGGAGCTGCCGCCTGCTCGCCACCTGCTTGCCGCCTGCTCGCCCTTCACCTTGGGTCGGGGCCCAGGGACGTACCATTCCCCAAGGCCCCAGCACTGCCACCTGCTCACCGCCTGCCTCAACAGGGTTGGGGAATGCACCATTCCCCAACATCAGCCTTGCCCCGGAGCCACCACCCGGAATCCCTTCGCCACGCGGCGTGTCCTTACCTTTCTCCCATGGCTGGCTGCCAGGGAAGGCAAGCGCCGGAGGCGCTCTCCTTCTTGAATGTGCTGCCACCATTGCTGCTCTGGTCCATGCACCGGCTGTGCAAGCGCACACCGTTTATTTCATTCATTCATCAGCGGCAGATTGGGTGTGCGAGAAGTTTGATTGAACTCGCGAGAAGGCTTTCTTTTACAGTGTGTTTCCCTGGACACAACAGCAAGGAATGTGATGGAGCTGGAAAGGTAAGATGCACGTCCTGCTTCTCACCCACCCTACCTGTCACTGCCAAATTGCATCCCTAAAGGGGATGGGTGGCTAAGCGAGGGGCAGGAGCCCTGTCATGCCCAGCAAGGGGGGAGAAGAGGCAGCAAGGGGAGCCATGTCTCGCTCCACACCTCTCGCTTCTCCCCTGCCCCACCTGCCACCTCTTTCGGTAAAGAGACGGTGGGGAAGGGAAGCAGCCAAGCTGCTGTTGCCATTTGGGTGGGATGGGACGTGTTGGGCCACTTGGCCGGCGCGAAGAACAGGGAGGGGAGGGCATGTCCCCCTCCTGCCTCGCCTCCTCAATTCATTTTGGTTGTGCAGCAAGCAACCAGAGGAAATGGCAGGACTGGCTGCCCATGCGTGTAAGTAGTTGGTGAGGGGCCTTATTTTGCAGGGGTGGCTTATATTATTGCATGCGCTGAAAAGCCCAATCCAGACAAGTCTTATTTTCAGGAAAACACAGTATTCTCCAAAGCACCTGAATGCAAGACAGGAAGCAATGGATGGAAACTAATTAAGGAGAGAAGCAACCTAGAACTAAGAACTAAGGAGAAATTTTCTGACAGTTAGAATAACCCCAGCAGAGAAGCCTCCTCAGAGAGCTTTGGCTAGACGGCCCCTTTCAAAGCCTGCTGAAGTCACACACCCCTCAACTGGCAGGGGTGATTAAATGCTATCGGTGTGGACAACTGGGACATCGAGCTTCTGAGTGCCTGGCCCCTGCCCCAGTTCCACAACAACGTCTTGCCACAGCCGCTTGAGGCAGAAGGGCTCCAAGGAAGGCCCCAGACACCAGTCAATTCACCAGACAAGCCGTAGAGGTTCCCCTCCCCACTGAAGAGAGCAAGGAACCTCTGGCCAAAGAAGCCCCTCCCGACGAGGCTAGCAGAGATGAAGACCCGATGGTGAGTTCACCCATCTCCCCCTTTTCAATTAAAGTGAAACTGGTAGTGCCAGAGACAGGGGAGCAAGGAGAACTGCAATAATAGATACAGGCTGCATCAGATGTTTAATTGGACTTCCAATTGTTGAACAATTGGTGATCAGAACAAGAGCCTTAAAGTGCCCAATTAAATTTCACCAGGTGGATGGGACGTTAATTGGAGGGGTACCCGCCACCCATATTACAGAACTGGTTAGATTAGAAATTGGAAGACATCATGAATTTATACAATTTATAGTAACCCCAAAGATGTCAGAATCTGTCATACTGGGCCTGGCTTGGCTGGACAAATGGGCCCCCACCATCAAATGGGAAGATGGATACCGGAAAATCATAATGGGTGTTGGCCTACTACCCCCTGCCCCTCCTCCCAAGGAACAGCCTACTCATAAGGGCCAGCTGCCAGAAACAGCAGCTGCTTGTTCAGACAGGCCTCCAGGTGAACCCTAGATTCCTAAGGTATATACAGACTTAGCCGAAGCATTTTGCGAGGAAGAATGTAACCTCCTCTCCCCTCTTCGGCCCACAGATTGTGCCATCGAATTAGAACTGAGAGCCAAGTTGCCAAAACCCAAGATGTACTCCATGACACCTGCTGAAATGACCAAGTTGAGGAAGTACATTGACACCAATCTAGCCAGAGGGCTCATCGAGCCTGCGAAATCCAGGGTGGCTGCCCTCTTATTGTTTAAAGAGAAGAAAGATGGGGGGCTGAAATTATGTGTGGACTTTAGATGTGTAAACTGCATTTGCATACAAAATACCTGCCCCCTACCACTAATGAAAGACTTGCTGAACCATTTGTTAAAAGGCAAGATTTTCACCAAGTTAGATCTAAGGGAAGCCTACTACCAGGTTCGCATAAAGGAGAGAGATGAATGGAAGACTGCTTTTAAGTGCCCCTGGGCAGCTTCCAATTCCGGGTCATGCCTTGTGGACTCCAAGGGGCTCCCGCAGTCTTCATGCAACTGATCAATTAAGTTCTGCATGAGCAACTGTATAAGGGGGTCCTTGTTTACCTGGATTACATTCTTATATTCAGCAAAACTATAGAAGAACATGTCAAATTAGTCAGGCAAGTGCTGAAAAAACTCCTAGCGGCCAAACTTTATGCAAAGCGGTCAAAATGCGAATTCCACAAGGAGTCCTTGGACTACCTGGGATACAGCGTGTCAAATCAAGGAATCAAAATGGACCCAGGGAAGGTGAAAGTGGTGCTAGACTGGCAACCCCCATGAACCCATAAGCAACTTCAAAGCTTCCTGAGGTCTGCAAATTTTTAGACAATTCATCCCTTCCTTTGCTGAGGTTACTCTCCCCTTGATGGAATTACTAAAAACCGGTCCGTCTCCCACCAAGCCAACTCCTAGCTTGGACAATGGACTGTCAAAAATCTTTTGAACAATTAAAACGCCTATTCGCAGTGGAGCCGATCCTCCAGCACCCTGACCCAAATAAACTATTTGTGGTCCAGGCTGATGCGAGTGATGTGGTGGTGGCTGCTATTCTATTGCAAAGGAATGCCCAAAACGAACTAATGCCGTGTGCTTATGTATCGAGAAAGTTAACATACACTGAGCGCAGATGGGCGGTATGGAAGAAGGAGGTTTTTGTAGTGCAATGGGCTCTCCTATCCTGGAGACACTTCCTAGAGGGGATTAAGGAACCTTTTAAAGTGTGGACTGACCACAAAAATCTTGAGGTGCTGAAGACCCCACGGAAGCTTTCCCCCAAGCAGGTTCACTGGGCTCAGTATTTCAAATGCTTTAACTTCAACTTGAAATACATTCCGGGGGAGGGGGGGAGTAAAAACCAATTGGTTGATGCCCTCTCCCGTAAGCCCCAGTTTGACAACCAGTGGGAAGAGATAGTTCATGTCATGATCTCTGAGACTCAGCCAGCAGCCCAAGCCTGCACTAGAGCGCAAATGCGCCGTGGTTCCAACCTCCCTGAAGACAAATTGACAGGAGAGCTAAAAGCGGTCCTCTCAACCAATTCCTGGTTCAAGGAAAACCAGACGGACCTAACTCTAAGAGAGGGATTGGCTTGGAAGGGGAGTAAGATTTATGTGCCCAGCAGCATGCAACTCCTGATGCTAAAGAGGGCTCATGATTCTCTACTAGGGGGCCACTTTGGATTTTTAAAATCCCTTCATTTGACTAGGAGACAATTCTGGTGGCCAAGAATGAAAGCTGATGTAGAGGATTATGTTAAAAACTTCACCACCTGTGCCACCATGAAATCCAGATCAGGGAAGCCCCCTGGGCTTCTCCAACCCATGGCTGAACCCACCAAACCCTGGGAGGAGATTGCAAAGTACTTCATAGTCAAACTCCCTGACAGCGGAGGGAACAAGGTGATTTGGACTGTCATTGACTTATTCTCCAAACAAGCACACTTCACTGCCTGCAATGGACTACCCTCGGCCAAGAAGCTGGCAAAGATTTTTGTGAAGCATATCTACAGACTACATGGGGTTCCAAGGAGAATAATATCAGATCGCGGGGTCCAGTTTACTGCTAAGTTCTGGAAGGAGTTTCTGCGGTCCATTGGGTCATTCCAGGGGCTTAGCTCAGCGACTAACGGATCTGCTGAAAAATTGAACGCAATGGTGGAATAATACATTAGATGTATTATCTATTACATTAGATGTATGATCTAATTATCAACAAGAAAACTGGGCGGAGTTATTACCGTTCGCAGAAGTGGCTTCTAACAATGCAGTACACAGCAGTACTGGGTTGACTCCTTTTCAGATAACTACGGGCATGGATTTTGTACCGATGCCTGAGTTGCTTAGAGAGCAGCCCATTTCCATGTCCCTAACAGAATGGATGATCTCATTAAAAAAGGGTTGAGAGAATACTAAGAAAGCTTTAGCTGAATCAGCGGAAAAATATAAGGCCCAGGCCGACAAACGCCCGTCTCTCCAACCACCTTTCCGAATAGAAGATAAGGTGTATTTTGCAAACCAAATACCTAAGATTGAGTTACCTAGCAAGAAGTTTGGACCCAAATTCATAGGTCCCTTCCCTATAGTGAAAGTGATTAACCCAGTGACTGACCAACTGAGCCTCTCTCGCATATTAGGGAAAGTACACCTAGTTTTTCACAGTAGCTTATTGAAACCAGCAAGAGAATCTAACTTAAGGCCTTTACCAGCTGTCCCCCCCCTCCTTTGGTAGTATAAGGGGAGACTCATTATGAAGTTAAGAAGATCCTTGACTCTAGAATATACAGGGGTCGATTACAATATTTGGTACACTGAAAAGGGTACCCATTGTCTGAAGCTACTTGGGTGAAAAGTTGGGATGTGAATGCTGATACTCTAGTAAAGCAATTTCATAATAAATTCCCTGAGAAACCAAAACGTTTGCCTGGAGGGGGGGAGGGGTTAAGGAGTCCTGTACAAAGTGTTAACCCCTTCTTTTGTGTTTTGTCTGTTTTATTTTTCAGGGTATGTGTTTTTCTGCAGGGGAGGACACCTGTCAACTTTGGAAGCCATATTAAGCTAGAAGCTTCCATGCTGCTACCTTCTCATGTGTGGGAAAGTAGGAAGGGGGATTTAATAGAGAGGTTGTCTGAAGACATAATAGCACTCTTCCTGTCAGTCAAGGTCAGGGCGATCCTGCATCTGGAGAAGGAGTGGTTGGAGTGATGTCTTGAAATGGGATGGCAGTTGATTGGAGCATGTGATCGACTGAGAAATGAGGGCATGGTTTGGGAGGTTTTGATTTACTGAGGGAATACCCAGACCTCTCAGATTCAGGTATTCCTAGATGTGCCAGTTTACCTATTCTAGTAAATAGAACTTTGAAAAATGCTTGCTTCAGAATCTTTACTTGCAGTTGGGGTTTTTCTGGAACATTGACACCTTTACCTTAAATGCTGTGTGTGTGGAAATGTGTACCCCTGCCCCTGATGAAAGATATGCTAGCCCATTTGGCAAAACGTTCACCAAGCTGGACCTGAAAGGCCTACTATCGTGTGAGAATTAGGGAGGGGGATGAGTGGAAGACCACCTTCAACTGTCCTTGGGGATGCCTCCAGTTCAAAGTTCTCCCATTCGGCCTCCAGAGTGCCCTGGCAGTGTTTATGCAGTTGATAAATAAGGTCTTACACAAGCATCTGTATAAGGAGTACTGGTGTATCTAGATGACATTTTAATCTACATCAAAATAAAGACGGAGCATGTGAAACTAGTGAGGACCATACTCAAAAAACTGCAAGCCACCAAACTTTATGCCAAACTTTCCAAGTGCAAGTTTCACCAGAGCAAAATAGACTATTTGAGTTATTGCATCTCATATGAAGGCATTGGGACGGACCCCCAAAAAAGTCCAAGTGGTGCTGGACTGGGTTCTACCCATACCAGGAAGCAACTGCAGAGTTTCCTGGGTTTCGCCAATTTCTACCACCAATTCATTCTGTCATTTGCACAAATTGCACTCCCCATCATAAAGACAAAAGGGAAGGATAAACCTAAACCCAGCCAACCTCTTAAATGGACTTTAGAATGCCAGGCAGCCTTGAAAAAGCTTAAACAATTGTTTGCAGCTGAGCTAGTCTTGAAACATCCCGATCCAAACACCCCTTTTGTCATCCAGGGCGATGTGAGGGATGTGGCCATGAGAGCTGTTGTTACAGAAAAATGAGAGTGACCAACTGGAACCCTGAACTTACATTTCTAGAAAACTATCAGAGACTGAGCAACGGTGTGCAGCCAGCTCCAGCCTGGTTCCAAGGCCATCGTGCCCTGAGAGTGAACTGTTATCTCCCTAGCACCTCAGAATTCTCTAAACAACCTTGCAGCATCACTTTGGTCAGGGGGGTTGGGTTTGGGGAAATGGAATAATTGCTTTTTGCTTTATGTTCTGCTTTGCTCTGCTGCAACCACTTTTTCTCAGTAAAAGTTCTTTTGATTCAACTTAATGGATTCAAGAGTTTTACTTTCCTGAGGGACCAGCTGGGGCAGGTCCTTACAATTGCAGTGTCCCAGAGTCATGTGATCACCTTTTGTAACTTTCAGACAAAGTTAATGGGGAAGTCAGATTCATTTAAAAACCATGTTATTCACTTAACAACTGCAATGATTCACTTCACAACTATGGCAAGAAAGGTCATAAAATAGTTCAAAACTCATTTAACAAATGTCTCACTTAGCAACAAAAATGTTGGGCTCAATTGTGGTTGTAAATCAAGGACTACCTGCAAAATACTCTTCAGAGAATCTTAGGGGTTAAATTCAAAATAAAACTTTTGTAACTGTGTATAATTCTAAAACATATCAATAAAGATGAGATAATTATTAAGATGTATGCTATGGCTGCAAATGTTTTGTTCAATTCTAGAAAAAAAGCATAGCACTGATGCAAATGAACTTGGAGAAAATACAGCAATAGCAAAACTAAAAGTATACAGTACATACAAACACAAATTTAACTAAATTCAAGCTACAGTGGCTCTCATATATATTACACATTATGCAGCAAAGCAAAAATAAACATTTAGAGCATGGCTTCTAAAGTTTACACCAATAGATACTGCGAATTCATAGGAGAACAAAGAAAGGGAAGTTTTAAAAATCCAATATTTATTCATATTTATTTTGGTCTCCTCCCTCCTTTCTTTTCTTTTACTATTTATAAATAATAAGAGCTTTTGTTACTAAGCTCAAACTTTTATATTTCTCTTTTCTTTTTTAATATTATGAAAAAAAATATTTTGTTTGGTATCTTTTATTAATATTACAGTATTTACTCTCTTCAGCTTCTTCCTTCTAGTGTTCTGTTTCATCTACTAGGTACATTTCATTAATATAATCAGGCAGTGTTTCCATCACCATAATCATCTGTAGTCAAAGAAACAAGTTTCCTCGTCATTCCTTTTAAGACTCTCTTCCACCATTACCGTTGAATTAGTAGTGACACAAATATCTCCAAATGCCCATCAGCTCAAGTCTGCATCCTCACTCCCCACCATCTCTTCACTGTTACATGATCTGCACAAATAGTAAACACATGAATACTAAGAGTTGGGAGAAATTTCTGCATAACATTTGAAAATGTTTAAGGAACTGAAATGCAGCTCTAAATTTTCCCCTCAGTTTTAAAGCAGATCCATATTTTTTTCTACAAATTACTTTTGATATTTTGCAACTACAACCTAGTTGGCTCTTCCTAAGAAAGAGAACTGAAGATGGCAGCAGAAGAAGGCAGGAGTGGAACTGATTTGTATAATTTTAGATATGCTGTATGATAATATTTCACAATGCATCTTTGCAGAAATCAATAGTTTTAAATGAATTTTATTTGTCATAATAGTTGAGACAAACTGAATACAGTAGATTGAATTACAGGTAACCCTGAACAGAACAGAGCAGAATAACGGACCTTGGAGGTCTTCTAGTCCAACCTCAAGACAAAATCATTTAAGCAGTGGTGGGATTCAAGTAATTTAACAACCGGTTCTCTGCCCTAATGATTTCTTCCAACAACCAGTTTGCCAAACTGCTCAGAAAGTTAACAACCAGTTCTCCCGAAGTGGTGCGAACTGGCTGAATCCCACCACTGCATTTAAGTACTACAGCTGAGTACTTAAGTACTTAATGCTGAGTGGTAGGAGCAAGCCCTTTAGTCTTTTAAAGAGTTATGAATGGAGCAAAGCGCTGGATATGTGAGAAGCCCAACACTCAGGCAAAACATCTTTCCTCCCCCTGCAAGAGATGCAGATTTCAATCTCAAAATGTTTCACTACAGAACATTTGCCAGAACTTCTTGTCACTTGATGTGTTAATCCTGCCCTGATTCCCCTGTTCATCAGCAGTGATGAACTCTAATTCTGTTATCCTGAGCCTTGACTCTACCTGGTGGATCTTGACTATTAATGCCTCGAAATGCCTTTTTCTTCCCTTCCCTTTTCTTTTTTTCTTTGCAAATAAGCATCATGGTCTATTTAAGGCTATCATTCACAGACAGATTAAACACTTCAGAACCAATGAATTATATTCATGCCTGAGGGACATCATCACAAGAATTCACACACATGCTTAAGAAAAAGTATTTCTTCTGCTGTAGTTGATGCTAGGATTTAGCAAGACAAATCTAATTTGGAATTCTGCAAAACCAAAAATGCTTATTTCAATGGTTTTAACTCATATGCAATTATATATTTAGATACATATTTATTCATATGTATGTGTTTATGTATTTACATTGATGAAAAGTGCAACTCAACATTCAGAGAAGTGTGAAATTGTACTGACAGCTGAATTTGACTCTATCTTATTCTAAGGCAATGTGGATTGATGGCATTTTGCAAGTCACATAAAGCAAAAGCTGGTCTATTAATTTAGAAACTAGGTCAAGTCTCAAATTCAAAATAGTGCTGGTAGATGGAATTTGGTTGTTAGGATCGGTCCCTAATTCCCTCCGGCTCCAAGATCACAAATGCCATTAGCCCCCATCTCTTTCTCACACCTAGCAATGCTCAATATGACAGTGCTACAGTAGCAATACTGTGCTAGGTTGCATTAGCAAGATAAGGCTTTCTGCACTGGAATTTGCAAGATTCACTTTCCTCACAGCTTCTTGCATCCACCACTCCATTTCTACTCCCCAATCTTTTAAAAACAGTTTGAAAATTACATACACTGTTGCTGATCTAACAATGCTAACAGGAAAAAGCAAAAAAAAATCCTCATAGTTCCTGGAGAAACAAGCATTCCTTCCCTCCCTCCCTCCCTCCCTCTCTCTCTCTCTCTCTCTCACACACACACACACACACACACACACACACACACGGAGGGAGGGAGGGAGGGAGGGAGAGAGAGAGAGAGAGAGATGGGAGGGGGATAAATTGCTTGCAAAACATTTCCCCAATTAATGTCCTTGTTTCACGTCGCCCATATGGAAATTTTTATTTATATATATATTGTAACCTGTTTAGAATTACTATTCATTCTGATGTTGGAACTGCTAAATAGGACATTAGACAAGATAATAGAGTAAAAGGACTACAAATTAAAGCACATAAGCACAAACTCTGTGCTTTTGCTGATGGCTTGCTATTGATGGTACAAGATTCCCTAGATAATATTGAATATGTTAAGAGGAAGATTACAATTTTGGAGAGATGGCAGTTTAAAAATAAATAAACTAAAAATAACAATTTTGACTAAATATGTATGTGGAAGACAAGAAAAAATTGGAATGTAAAACTGGTTTTAAAGTTATGAAAAAGCTACAGTATTAGGGGGTGATTCTTACTAACAATATTTCTAAGTTATATAAAAAGAATTATGTTAAAATATGGAAGGAGATAAAGTTCGATTTAAGCAGATAAAGAGAACTAGATTTGTCATTGATAGGAAGAATTTCAGTAATTAAGATGAATGTACTACCTAGAATATTATTTTTATTCCAGACCATACTGATATTGGTTAATATCAAGGATACAGCTATAGAAGTGGTCAACAGTATTAAGTATCTGGGGGTGCAGATAACTAATAATTTGAATTGATCTCTCCACACTTCATCCTTAGTGAAGCATGCAAACCAGTGTCTGCATTTCCTACGTCGGATAAGGAGATCACATCTTTCCCCTTCTGTCCTGGCCACTTTTTACAGAGGCATGATTGAGAGCATTTTAACCAACTACATCACTGTTTGGTTTGGTGGTAGCAGTGCCACAGATAGAGAGTCCATACAGAGAGTGGTAAGGACAGCTGAGAAGATTATTGGAAGCTCGCTTCCCATTATTCAGAATACTGCTTATAATTGCTATGTGCTTAGAGCTCAAAGAATTATTAGAGACCCCACACACCCATTTTATGGTCTGTTTCTGTTGCTCCCCTCTAGGAGGAGGTTTTGAAGTATTTCTAGCAGAACTACCCAATTCTGTAACAGCTTTGTTCTAGGGGTGAAATCCAGCAGGTTCTGACAGGATCTGGAGAACCGGTAGCGGAAATTTCGAGCAGTTCGGAGAACCGGTAGCAGAAATTTTGAATAGTTTGGAGAACCGGCAAATACCACCTCTGACTGGCCCCAGAGTGGGGTGGGAATGGAGATTTTGCAATATCCTTCCCCCAGAAGTGGGAAGGGAATGGGGATTTTGCAGTATCTTTTCCCTGCCACGCCCACCAAGCCACACCACGCCCACCAAGCCACGCTCACAGAACTGGTAGTAAAAAAAATTGGATTTCACCACTGCTTTGTTTCCTATGCCATCCGTCTAGTAAACTTGCAAAATTCATTTTTCTGGCCATCTACATATATGTATCCAAACTAAACTGTGTTGTTTCTCTGTGTCATATAATATAAGTGGGTATGTGGGTATATGCATAATTTATTTATTTATTTATTTATTTATTTATTTATTTATTTATTTATTTATTTATTTATCTGTCATGTTTATGTAATATATATTGGAGGTGGCGACCCTTTGAGAGCTGTGTGCAACGAAATTTCATTTTAATGTATGCCGATTAGTGTACATTTAAAGTAACAATAAAGTTATTCTATGTCTAAGTCTAATTAGACAGATTTCCACATTCAAAATATTTATTTTATATAGCATTTTTGATAAATATGGTTGGTAAAGCTTATAACTATTTTGTTAGAGTTTGTAGCAATCCAACCAGGACACAAGTAAATAAGTCCGCAGGATTCATGTATAAAAGAAATTTCTTTTTTTTTTAAAAAAATTTTTTTTTATTGTAAACAAACATACACATATAGACATAGACGTTAAAACAGACTAGACATAAACTAACTATACAATGAAATCAAGTCATATAACTTGCACTTTGAAAGTAGAGTTACTTCGGTAATTATATATCAATATATCTATATATATTATCTTTCATCTTGTATCAATGTTTATATAATGATATTTCCTTTTATTTGCTTATTTTTGTGTCCTTGGGTGGTATTCTCTTTTTTCGTGTCTTTTTTATCTAACCATTTGTACCATTCTTGCCAAATTAAGTAAAAGTCTGTATCTTCTTTTCCTTGTATTTCTTTGGTCAATTTATCCATTTCTGCACATTCCATAATTTTTTGTATTATTTTCTCTTCTGGTGGTGTGTTTTCCAATTTCCACATTTGTGTGAAAACGATTCTAGCTGCGGTTAAGATATGTATTATCAAGTATTGTGTCTCTTTTTTATAGTCCTTTGTCAATATACCTAGTAGGTAGGTTTCCGGTCTGAGGGGTACTTTTTGGGCGGTAATTTCTTCCAGCTGACTTTGAATTGTTTTCCAAAATTTTTTGACTTTAGGGCATGACCACCACATGTGGTAGTAGGTCCCCTTCTGTATTTTACACTTCCAACAGTTCTGATTAGTATTGGGAAACATCCTTGCCAACCGTGCAGGGGGGAGATGCCACCTATAAAACATCTTGTATGTATTTTCTTTGTAGGGCACGGACATTGTCAGCTTAGTATTTACTTTCCATATTTTTTCCCAATTCTCTAGATTAATATTATATCCAAAATTTTTAGCCCAAATAATCATATTTTCCTTCACCACTTCTTCTTCCAATTTGTATTTTAATAGATAATTATATATTTTAGTTATTAATTTATCATCTGATTGCATTATAATTTTATCTAATTCATTTCTTTCTTTTTGGATTCCAAATTTTTCCATATAATTTTATATCTTGATTTTATCTGTAAATACGGCCACCAATCAATATCCGTGCCCTGTTGTCTCAGCTCTTCTCTTGTTTTCATATCTCCCTCTGTGTTCAACAATTCGTCATAGGTTTTCATCCTGTCTGTGTCCATTGTGTTCGGGTAGATTTGGGCCTCCATGGTTGATAGCCATCTTGGGATTTTGTCGTAGTGCTTTCTCCTTATTTCAATCCAAATTTTTGCCAGTGCTCCTCTGATATAATGTCTCCTGAAGTGTTCATGTTGTCTGGGTTTTTCCTCCCATAGAAATGCGTGCCAGCCTTTTGACAAATCAAATCCTTCTAATGCTAGTGTTCGTTTATCTTTGAGTGTCATCCAATCCTTAATCCAGGTTAAGGCTGTTGCAGTGTAATAGGTTTGCCAATCTGGTAGTCCCATGCCTCCCCTTTCTTTAGTGTCCTGTAGGTGTTTCAGTTTAATCCTGGCTCTTTTTCCTTGCCATAAATACTTTAATATCATTTTGTCAAGGTCTCTGAAGTATGATTTTCCTGGGTTTATCGGAATTGTTCTAAATAGATATAGTATTTTTGGTAAAATTGTCATTTTAATTGAAGCAATTTTGCCTAGTAGTGATAATTTCAATTTACTCCATACCTCTAAGTCCTTCTGAATTTGTTTGGCCAATTTGATGTAATTATCCTCTTTGAGGGATGATACCTTATTGGTGAGCCAGATTCCTAAATATTTTATTTTTGTTGTTGTTTGTATTCCTAATGTCTCTTCCAACTCTTTCTCCTGGGTTTTTGTCAAATTTTTGGTTAGTAGTTTTGTTTTTTGTCTATTAATTCTCAATCCTGCCACTTCGCCATATTGATCTATCTTCCTTAGTAAATTCAGTCCTGATTGTTTTGGTCGTTCTAGAATGAATACTACATCGTCCGCGAATGCTTGTAATTTATACTCCTGGTTTTTTGTTTTTAATCCTTTTATTTCATTGTCGTTCCTAATTTCATTCAACAGTGGTTCCAATGCTAATATATATAATATAGGAGAGAGAGGACATCCCTGTCTCACTCCCTTGGATATTTTGAATTGGTCTGTCGTCTCTCCGTTTATCCATATTTTTGCTATTTGGTCTGAGTATATTGTTTTAATCATATTTAAGAATTTGTCGCCTATTCCCATTTTTTCTAATTGCAATATTAAAAATCCCCAATTAAGATTGTCGAATGCCTTTTGTGCGTCAAGAAAGAGTAGAGCCATCTTTTCATTTGATTTTTGCTCATAATATTCCAGTATATTAATTATTGTTCTTGTATTCTTATTAATTTGCCTATTTGGAATAAATCCATTTTGATCAGGATGGATGTAATTCATGATAATTTTCTTCATTCTCTGGGCCATGATTGATGTAAATAGTTTATAATCTACGTTTAGAAGTGATATAGGTCTGTAGTTTTTGGTTTGGGTGAGGTCTGAGTCTTCTTTGGGTATCAGAGTGATAATTGTTTCGATCCATGATTTAGGAATTTTGGCTTCTAAGATTGCTTCATTTAGGACTTGTAATAAAATGTCATCTATTGGCTGGTATTCGATTTTGTAAAATTCCGCTGGAATGCCGTCTGGACCTGGTGTTTTATTGTTATTCAACTTCTTCTTTGCTTCCATTAATTCTGACATCGATATTGGTTTGTTCAAGAGTTCTCTTTGAGTTTCCTTTATTTCTTGAATGTTGGATTTATTTATATATTCTTTCACTTTTCCCAATTGAATTTCTTCCTGTGCATATAGTTCCTGATAAAAATTTCTTACGATTCGCTTTTTTTCTTCGTCCATGTGTTGCAATTGCCCTTGTTCATCTTGTAGTTGGTGTATTATTTTTTTTTCCTTTTCTTTCTTTAGTTTATAAGCCAACCAACGTCCTGTTTTATTTGCGAATTCGAATTGGTTTTGTTTTGCCATTTTGATTTTCCTAGCTATTTCTGTTGTTGTTATTAGATTTATTTCATGTTTGATGAGATTTATTCTCCCCTTGATCTCTTTCTTGTCGGGTCTATTCTGTAATTCTGCTTCCTGTTTTCTGAGCTCAATCAATAAATTGTTTCTTCTTTGCTGTTTCTCTCTGTTTTTCTTCGCCTTAAATGAGATTGTTAATCCTCTTATATATGCTTTTGTAGTGTCCCATAGGACTTGCAATGATGTTAGTTCCCTGTTGTTTATTTGGAAGAATATCTCCATCTCTTTCTTTATCATCTCTATATATTCTTTATCTTTAATAATCTCTCTATCCATCATCCATCGTCCCCTTTTTGGCTGGCCTTTCCAGACTATTGTTATAGGACTGTGGTCCGCCCATACATTCAGTGTGATTTCAATTTCTTTTATATTTTCTCTTAATTCTGCAGTCATCCAGGCCATGTCTAGTCTGGACCAGGACTGATGGGGATTTGAGTAATAAGTGTACTGTTTTTTAGTTTTATTCAGTTCTCTCCAGGCATCTTTCAATTGTAACTCTTGGGTCATGTCCTTAAAAGAATCAGGTAGTGTCTTTTTCCTAGAGTTATTTTTTTTGTTACTTTGGTAGTCATAGTCCATGTCCACAATTGCATTGTAATCCCCTATTATACATAGATGTTCGTAGTCTAATTCTTTAATTTTATCATGTATCTTTTTAAAGTATTCTTTTTGGCTCCTGTATACAGTACACAGTATACAGGGACTTAGATATTAAACCCTTGTCATGGACAGATCATTCGCTCCTTCACTTGGACTTTCCTACCGCTTCCCCCTGCCGCAGGGAGACGGAACCGACCAGATGGTTCCGTCCAGGCGCTTGATGGATCCTGAAAGGTTCCTGACGGAGCTTGGGCCGTTTCCTGAGACTCTGACACACGACTCGACTGAAGAGCTGGTGGTCGCCTGGGAGAGTGCGGCCGCCGGAGCTTTGGATCGTGTCGTGCCTTTGCGGCCTCTGACCCGATGCCAATCTCAATTGGCTCCTTGGTTCTCTGAGGAGCTGAGAGAGATGAAGCATTGGAAAAGACGCCTAGAGAGCATTTGGAGGATTAGTCATTCTGATTCCGACCGGACACAGGTGAGGTCTTATATCAAGACCTACCTAGCGGCGATAAAAGCGGTGAAATCCAACCATTTTTCTGCTCTTATCGCATCTGCAGAGAACCACCCAGCCGCCCTGTTTAGGGTGACCCACTCCCTTCTTCGGGGGGGGGGGGGGAAGTGCCGGAAGATCCCTTGCAGGGTTGAGCTGAGGATTTTGTGCAATTCCTGCACGATAAAGTCGCTCGGATTCGGGAAGGCTTGGACTCTGACTGGGTGAGTCTGGGGGAGGAGACGAGGGTAGGTCTTGAGAATATTACCTGGGAGGAGTTTGATCCTGTGGCTCCAGAGGATGTGGACAGGGTTCTGGGTAGGATTAGTGCCGCCACATGTTTATTGGACCCATGTCCCTCCTGGTTGGTACTGGCCTCCCGGGAGGTTACACGAGGCTGGCTCCAGGGGATTATAACTGCTTCTCTGAGTGAGGGTGCCTTTCCCGCCACCTTGAAAGAGGTGGTGGTGAGGCCCCTCCTCAAGAAGCCTTCCCTGGACCCGGCTGAATTAGCCAACTACCGTCTGGTCTCCAACCTTCGTTTTGTGGCGAAGGTTGTTGAGAGTGTGGTGGCACGACAACTGCCCGGGCACTTGGATGAAGCTATCTATCTAGACCCGTCAGTCGGGCTTCAGGCATGGACACAGCACAGAAACGGCATTGGTCGTGTTGGTGGATGATCTCTGGAGGGCTCGGGACAGGGGTTGCTCCTCTGTCCTAGTCCTATTAGATCTCTCAGCGGCTTTTGATACCATCGACCATGGTATCATGCTGCAGCGGTTGAGAGGGTTAGGAATAGGCTCAGACTCAACCCGTCCAAGACCGAGTGGCTGTGGCTGCCGGCGTCCCGATATAGTCAGCAGGTGCCATCGCTGACTATTGGGGGTGAATCTTTGCCCCCCACAGAAAGGGCTCGCAATCTGGGTGTCCTCCTGGATGTACAGATGTCTTTAGAAGAACATATGACGGCCGTGGCCAGGGGGGTCTTTTATCAGGTTCGCCTGCTCCGCCAGTTGCAGCCCTTTCTGGACCGGGACGCCTTGCACACGGTCACTTATGCCCTTGTCACCTCCCGGCTGGACTATTGTAATGCTCTCTACATGGGGCTCCCCTTGAAGAGCACTCGGGAGGCTCCAACTGGTCCAACTGGTCCAGAATGCGGCCGCGTGGGTGGTTATGGGCGCAACTCATTGTGCCCGTGTGACACCCCTCCTGCGCGAGCTGCACTGGCTCCCAGTGGTCTTCCGGGTGCAATTCAAGGTATTGGTCATCACCTTTAAAGCGCTCCATGGCACAGGACCCGGGTACCTTTGAGACCGACTTCTGCCACCAATAGCCTCCCACCGGCCAGTTCGCTCCCACAGAGAGGATCTCCTCAGGGTGCCATCAGCCAAGTTATGTCGGCTGGCGACACCCAGGGGGAGGGCCTTCTCTGTGGGAGCCCCAGCCCTGTGGAATGAACTGCTCCCGGAAATACGTAAGATCTCCGACCTCCAGGTGTTTCGTTGTGCACTGAAGACCCTGTTGTTCCGCCAGGCCGGGCTATCAATATAATAATTTCAAATTGGGGTATTTTAAATTTTTTTGGGGGGGTGGGTTTAAACCGGCCAAATCTATTTAATTATTTTAATTTTTAATCATTGTTGTGTCTTGTGCTTTTAAATTGGCTGTACACCGCCCTGAGTCCTTCGGGAGAAGGGCGGTATAGAAATAAAATAATAATAATAATAATAATAATAATAATAATAATAATAATAATAATAATTATTATTATTATTATTATTATTATATAAAGCGTTATGCATGTATACAATACCCATGCAGCAGAAGCCAGAACCAGAACTCAGAATCCAGAAGCATAGAAGCAATATGATCACAGAAACAATAATAATCCTTAGATGGACTTCCGGTTTGGTCTTCGCTGCCGCCAGACGGTCTTTTTTTAGACCGCCAGCCCTGCTGTCCGTAAAGAGCCGCTTCGAGAAAGGAGAAGCGGCTCAAAAAGCTCCAAATCCGAAGGGAATTGTGTGCAGAGCCGGCGGCATCTGGTTGAGCCCCTGTGAAGCCCCCAGACTGCTTTTTTTGCTTCTGGGGGAGGAAACAGGCATGGCTCCCTCTCCAGCCCGCTGAAGCGCCGGACCTTGGGGACGCTTCTACTTCGTAGAACAAGACGGCATGACCATCCAAACAAGCGAAAGTAAAGTAAATCTCCAAATTGAACAGGGCGAAATTGGGACTTGAACCTCAAAACCGCAAGTATTTTTGCTGTGCTGTGCTAGCCCTGTGATTAAGTTTAAGTGGGAGAGTGAAAGTTTCCTGAAAATGGCGCCCGGCTTCAGCGTAGAGGAATGCTGAAAGTGAAAGTGGATTTGCCTAGTTACTTTAATACGTTACAAAGTCTCACTGCTTGTAACAACTGAAGAGAAAGGACTAAAAGATTACAATAAGCAAGTTTGATTTTGACTTAATTTTATTTTTTAATCTGATCAAACCTGGGGGAATTCTTTAGAGGACTTTGTGGAGGAAGAAGGGAAAGAAGAACCTCCCTTTTTGAAAAAGTTAGGCTACGTGGCAGAATGGCTTCTAAACAGACAAAGCAAGACACGAAGGAGGCGGGGGGGGCTCTCCCACCCATAAGCCACAACAACAGCCTTCTAGCCAGCAGAGCCAGTAGAGCCAGAGAAAAGAGATTGATCTTGAAAGTTTGAAAGAGTTTATTGCCCAGGCTTTGATGAAACAAGATGAAAATTTGGATGAGAAGTTCAAAAAGTGACAACAGGAAATTAAGCAGGAGATTAAAGAAATTAAAGAGGTGGTGCAAGAAAAATATGAAAAGGTGACTAAAAAATTAATGACAGTTGTGACTGGATTGTCAGATGCAATTATTAAAACTGATAAAAAAGTGGAGGAACTTAGATCAGAAATGAATGATAAAAAGAAGGAGACTGACTGTAAAATCTTTGATGCTGACAATAAAATGCAGAGACTTGAAAATGAGATTACAATGATGCAGTTCAGGTCTATGGAATTTGCCATAAGGCTGAGAGGTATAAGAGAGAATGATAGGCAAGACCTGAGAAAGGTTTGTGCTGATGCATTAGCTGTGATGTTAAAGATTAGTCCTGAAGAGATTTTTTGTAAAATGGACAAAGTATACAGAGTGAATTCTTGGGTGGCCAGACAAAGACAATTGCCTAGAGATGTGGTGATATATTTTACAGACAGACAAATGCGAAATGATATTCTGCAAAAGTCCTTTGTCTCTGCTGTGCAATTGGATGGAAAGGAGATTGGAGTCTATAAAGAGCTACCACCCAAGATGTTGAAAGATAGAAAGGACTTTGGATTTTTAGTGAATGAACTAAAAAAACAACAAATTCCACTTAGATGGGATCTCTCTTTATATTGAGATATAAAGGAGAAAGATATCGATTAAATACTGTCGAGAAGGCGGAAGAATTCTATTCAAATATTTTAAAGCAAGTTCACCATCTCCACGTACATCTTCTGTGTTGGAGACAAAGGAGTGTGATAAGGAGAAGCAATCTCAGCAAAAGATGGAAGAGCAGTCTAAGCAGCTGGAATTGGAGGCAATGGAAATGCAGGGAGCTACAGGAGGATTTCTGGATGCGCCCCTGCTAGACTTTCCTTCAGAAATTGTAAATGTACCACCCAAGACTACAAGACAAGTGGCTTTGGATCTAGCTCGGATGTGTGAAGATCAGCGCATAACTCGAGCAGTTTCTAAGCAAATCAAAGAAAAACAACAACAGGAAAGGCCCAAACCACAGCAATATAAGAAAGGAGTTAAGGGCAATATACAAGAATCTGGAGCCATGGGAGGAGCAAAGCCGAAGACTACTGATTCAGAAAATCTTCAGCACGAGCTCTTGTCGCTTCAAGAAGGTGTACATGACGATTAAATTTTTATCTTGGAATGTGAATGGATTAAACTCACTACAGAAAAGGAAGAAAATAGTTAACTACTTGAGACAATTTAATAATGATATAATTTGTTTACAAGAAACTCATATTAGAATACAAGATCAAAAATACCTGATAAACTCAAGATTAGGAACACATTTTATAACTTCGAATCTGGAAAAAAAGAATGGTGTAGTAATTTATATAAATAAAAGACTGTCAGCTAAAATTATAGAAGCAGATGACTATGGTAGGTTTATAGCAATCGAACTCTACACAGCAAATGGTCCAATTCTGGTGATTGGAATTTATGCTCCTAATCAACAACAAGAAAATTTTTACAAAATTTTGCATTCTAAAATATTGCAATGGCACTATAGATCTATTCTAATTATGGGAGATTGGAATGGAGTAATTGATTCTAAAATAGACAAAAAGAGTTTGGCAAAGTCAAGGATTAGATTACCACATACTTTTTTTGATATGAAAGAAGATTTGGAATTAAAAGATATTTGGAGAATACATAACCCAAAAGATTTGGACTTTACTTTCTTTTCAGACAGACATAGATCCTTCTCTAGGATTGACTTTATTTTATTATCATCTGATCTACTTGTAAAAACGAAAAGAACAAAGATTTTTCCAAGGACTTTAACTGACCATAGCCCGGTATGGATAGAAATTGAGATGGGAAAGAGTGAGAGAAGATCATGGAGAGTAAATGAAAATTTGTTTAGATATGAAAAGAATATAATAGAACTTAAAAAGCAGATGAAAGAATTTTTTGAAATGAATTTGAATAAGGGTACCCCTATTGAAATTGTGTGGGATGCGAGTAAGGCATATATGAGAGGGGTACTTATTCATATGAACTCTAAACATAAATTAAACAGACAAAAGAAAAGAGCTGAAATGGAAGCAGAAATAAAGAACAAAGAACAGTTACTTATAAAAAATCCAACAGATGAAAGAATACGAGGAGCTATAAAACTTTTGAAAGACCAATTTCAAATGCTTATGGCGGAACAAACAGCAACAAATTTACAATTTGCGAAACATAATACATTTTGCAACGCTAATAAACTGGGCAAATGGTTGGCTTATACATTAAGGAAGAAGCAGAGTGCACGGATCATTGATAGTGTTGACAGCGGAGGGAAGGAAGTTTCTCAGCAAAAATTAATGAAAGAAATTTTTTTAGATTATTACACTAAATTATATGCCAAAGATGATATACAGAATGGACTTATAGAGAAATATTTAGAAAAAAGAAGAGTTACAAAAATTTATAGTCAACAAAAGGAGAGAATGGATCATCCTATAACAGTTGAGGAGATTATTGCCGCAATTAAACAATTGAAAATAGCTAAAGCACCAGGGACAGATGGTTTAACTGCGGTGTATTATAAAATTTTACAAGCAGAAATGATTGAACATCTTAAAGATCTATTCTGTAGTATACAACAAGGGGGTAAAATACCCTCTTCATGGAAAACAGCTTATATTTCACTGATACCGAAAGAGCAAGTAGGTCCTAAAAAACCTGAGAACTTTAGACCAATATCTCTTCTGAACAATGATTATAAAATTTTTGCAAAAGTATTAGCCAACAGGTTGATGCCAGTTATTCAAGAGGTGATTCATTGTGATCAAGCGGGATTTATAAAAGGCAGATACATGAAGGATAATGTAAGGCAAATTATAGATTTATTGGAATATCTTGAGAAGAATAAATAGATCTCTGCAGTGCTGGTTTTCTTGGATGCGGAGAAGGCCTTTGATAGAGTGGATTGGAACTTTCTATTAAAGACTTTAAGAAAGATGGATTTTGGGGACCAATTTCTACAGGCGGTTTCAGCAATTTATCAAGAACAAATGGCACAAATTATTATTAATGGAAGTTTGACAACAAATTTTAGTATTGAAAAAGGAACAAGACAGGGTGTCCGCTATCCCCATTGCAATTTATTTTAACATTAGAAGTCTTGCTGAACACAATACGGGACTCGAGTACCTTGAAGGGAATAGTGATAAGGCAAGAGGATTATAGAATAAGGGCATTTGCAGATGATCTGGTTGTTACCCTAACACAGCCGATGGAATCAATAATCCAGATGAAAGACATTATAGAACAATATGGTATGGTATCAGGATTTAGATTGAATCAGAGAAAAACTAAGATGATAGTCAAAAATATGACACAGGATCGAAAACAGGAACTTGAAAGCAAGACAGGTTTTGAGATAGTACCAAAGGTTAAATATCTAGGAGTTCAGGTTGCAGAATCAAATATGAAATTGTTTCAAAATAATTATGAGGTGTTGTGGCGAGAGGTACAGAAAGACATGGAAATTTGGAAAAAACTGCAGCTGTCTCTACTTGGAAGAATAGCAGCAGTTAAGATGAACGTTTTGCCAAGATTTCTTTTTTTGTTTCAAATGATTCCGGTGCTTAAAAGTGACAAACAACTAAGAGAATGGCAAAGTGGAGTGAATAAGTTTGTATGGAATGAGAAAAAACCGAGAGTTAAGTTGAAAATTATGCAAGATGTTCCAGAAAGGGGAGGCCTTAAACTTCCAAACCTACAATTATACTATGAAGCAGCAGCTTTGACACAAGCAAGTGATTGGTTTGGAAGAAAAAAGACTGGAATATTGAATATAGAAAGTCATGATCTTGAATTTGGTTGGCATGCATACTTATTTTATGAGAACAAAGTGGATAAAGTATTTAAAAGCCACATACTCAGAAATTCTTTGATGAGAGTCTGGAGGAAGCACCGATTCAAATGGGATTATAAAATACCGTTATGGCTGGATCTTGGTCATATCATGTGGAATACAAATATAATGTCACTCGGGGGGGGGGGGGGTTATATAAAGAAGTTCTTTTTACAGATGCGGGCAGATGGCAACTGAAGACATTAGAAACGCTGTTGGAAGAAGGGATTAATTTAACTTGGTTGCAGTATAATCAACTTCAATTGAGATGGAAAGAGGACCAAAAAACTGGTATAATGATGCATGAAGAAGAATTGGTTAGACATATAAAAGAGAAAGGTCCAATGCATATTAAAAGGGTATATAATGTTTTGTTAGAAAGGGATTCAGAAACTGAATTGGTTAAAGATTGTATGATAAAGTGGGCACAAAATTTTGCAGAACCAGTGATGTTGGAAACATGGGAAAAATATGGGTTCAGAATGTTAAATTTACACAGTCGCAGAATTTGAGGGAAAATTTTTATAAAATGTTTTATAGATGGCATTTAGATCCTAAGAAATTGTCGTTTATGTACCCTAATGTTCAACCAAAATGCTGGAGATGTGATTGCCTAGATGCCACATATTATCATATGTGGTGGACTTGTAAAAAAGTGAAGGCTTTTTGGATAAAAATTTGGTGGGTTATGCAAAATGTTCTGAAGAAAAAAATTCAGTTCTCTCCACAATTGTTTTTATTGGGTATAGTTAAGGGTTTTACAATGGGTGAAGTAAAGTTGATATTGTATATGATAACAGCAGCGAGATTACTGATAGGTCAATGTTGGAAAAATGATGCTATGCCCACTATTGAAGAATGGACTTTGAAGATGGCTGGTTTTGCAGAGATGGCGAAGATTTCAGCATATCTAAAAGATCGGACACAAGAGACTTATGTATGGGAGTGGAAAAAGTGGATAGATTATGTGCAGAATAAATATCAAACTAGGAAATATCAGATAGCTTTTAATTGAATGTATTATATAGTGATAGAATAATTGGATTGTGAAAATGTGAAGAACATATAGTGGGTGGAGGGGTTCAAGTTTTATAAAATATGTCTTTGATTTGGATTATACTCTGCGGAAGTCCGGGGGGGGAGGGAAGGGTTAGGGGGGGTTTGGGAGGGTTAGGGGGGTGAAATTGGGGAGAAAATATATTTGTAAAACTTTTTCAATAAAAAAAAATAATAATCCTTAGATATATAAAGGTCAGTCAAGCTAAATCACGCCCGGCTCTGAGCCATCTCCCCTGGCTCACAACAGATCATGTTTCTTAATCATCAAACAGTTCCAATTGGCTGACTTGTTGTTATGGCTATCCCAGCTCATAATTTCTTACACACTGACACTCCTTCCTTTATGACTGGAATAGACATAAAACCAAATAACTTAATATTCTTCCCATGGTGTACTCCACCCAATGGCTTGGCCATTATATCTGCCAGATTGTTCTCTGAAGAACAGTGAAGCAAGCTAATTAATTTACATTTGATGGCTTTTCTTACAATGCAGTATTTAATAGCCACATGCTTGCTTCTATTCTTTACTCTGTCACCTGATGCCATTTTAATGCAAGCACCATTACAGCTTCAGTTACTTTTATATTTAAACCCTTTAATAGCTGTATGTACCAAGTTAACTCTGAGCAAAGCTCAGAGCAATAAATTCTAAAACTGTAGAAATGGCTACAATTGTTTGTTTTCTGGACTTCCAACCAATTAAAGTCCCTCCAAAAAATACCACAATCCCAGAATTGGACTTTCTGGTTTTCACATCATTGGCATAATCGCTGTCAACATACTGTGTTTCTCCAAAAAGATGACCTACCTTGAAAAGAAGCCCTATTATGTTTTTGAGTGCATGCAATCAAATTAAGCCCCACCCACAAAATTAGCCCTAATTAAGACCCCGCTCACCCTGGGGTACAGGGGGTGGGGTAAGGCACATAGATAAAAAATAAACTAGGGTGAGGATGGGGTGGAGCTGCCCTATTTACCAGGCCTCGCACACCCCAACACCTGCCTCACCTTCTTCTGCAGCCGCTTGCTGCTACTCGCACGCATCGCCCTGGCCTTCGTTTTGCCTTCAGATGTCTGCCAGACGACATCTGCAGCCGATAACAGAGCTCTTTATTTACTTTATTTTATTATTTACTATTTATTTTATTATATAAACATTCCCCCTTTTGTTATTTCTATCACTTATTCTAACTTTTAATCATGTCACTTTTTATTGAAAAACATTTTTGTTAGAATATTCATGACTGGGAAGACATGGTAACAAGGTCAGCCAATGAATAGGCATAGCAACTAAGTCAGCCAATTGGGAGCTGAGACAGACTGGAGCCAGGGCATGTCTTAGTCTGCAGCTTCTGAGTCTGCGCAGAGAAAAGAGAAACTGAAACCAGTGTGTGTTAAGCTCTGAGCTGTGAAGCTGTCTCTGTAAACTTGTCTGCTGATCTGAGCTAAAATGAAACTGTGAATCTGCTGTTGGTATTGTAAATTTACTTCATGTATTATTTTGAATATAAAGAAGTTAATGAATCCTGCTGCATCAGTTTATCTGTGTGTGCTTCTGGATTTGATTTTTGCAAGAAACTCTGACAATTTTCCTTCTATCCTACCTGGCTTCTAGTCGTGTCACCTATCTAAAACAAAGAAAAGAAAAGAAAAAGAAAAAGAAAAGAAAAGAGAGAGAAGGAAAAGTAAATCAGAACAACAACAAAGAAAAGAAATCATTTATCCATCGTCTCTTGCCCGCTTCAATACTTTAGTTGCTATGCTTTTTTTAATTTGCCTCCCACCTTCCTCTCTAGGATCTTTTTTAAAAGTTTTTTATTAGTAATACAAATTAAAAACATTGGACATGGTGTGGCATCTCCAGTTTAAACATTTTTGTCAAGTTTTACCTTACAATTAATATGGAAAACTGCGTTTAACTACCCACTGGGATGTTTCCAGTTTCGAGTGCTCCCTTTTGGACTACAAGGAGCCCCTGCTGTGTTCATGCAATTGATTAACAAAGTAATGCATGAGCACCTGTATAAGGGGGTGCTGGTTTACTTGGATGACATTCTTATCTACTCTGAGAGCATGGACGACCATGTGAAATTGGTGTGAACTGTCCTGAAAAAACTCAGGGCTGCTGAACTATATGCCAAACTCTCTAAATGCGAGTTCCACCAAAGCAAAATTGACTTTCTTGGATATCGCATATCGCATGAGGGAATAGAGATGGACCCTGGAAAAGTTCGGGCAGTATTGGAATGGGCCAAGCCACGCACCCGCAAACAACTACAAAGTTTCTTCGGTTTTGCTAACTTCTATAGACAGTTTATCCCCTCGTTCGCCAAAATCGCACTGCCAATAACAAATCTTCTGAAAACAAAAGGTGAAGTAAAACCAAAGCCCTTCCGGGCCCTTGAGTGGACTATGGACTGTCAGGCAGCATTCGAAAAACTAAAACGGTTGTTTGCTGCTGAACCAGTCCTCAAACATCTGGACATGGAAGAGCCTTTTGTAGTACAGGCTGACGCAAGCGACGTAGCAGTAGGAGCAGTACTTCTGCAAAAAAATGCAGAAGGGAAATTACAGCCCTGTGCCTATACATCCCGGAAATTGTCGGAGACTGAAAGGAGATGGGCCATATGGGAGAAGGAAGCTTTTGCAGTGCGATGGGCATTGTTAACGTGGAGACAATTTCTTGAAGGAGCTAAGCATCCTTTTGAAGTTTGGACTGACCATAAAAACCTGGAGGCTTTGAAAACATCGCGTAAGCTGTCACCAAAGCAAGTTCGCTGGGCTCAACATTTCAACTGTTTTAATTTCACTTTACGCTACCTTACCTGGTGGAAAGAACTTCATGGCAGATGCACTTTCCAGATTGCCTCAATACAACAGTACCAAGGAGGAAGTGGTTCGGCCTATCATACCTGTGACACAACTAGCAGCGCCAGTAACTACCAGAGCACAGATGAGGGCCGATCCAGCCTTCTTGGGCGATTTGCTTCAGGAACTACAAGAAGCTCTAAAGACTGATGAGTGGTTTCGAACCCACTCAAATGAATGTACACTCCGTGATGGACTAGCTTGGATTGGGGCCAAATTGTATGTTCCAGCCAGTTTAAGAGTAGTGGTGTTGCAGCACGCTCATGACGCCAAGACGGCGGGACACTTTGGATTTGTTAAAACTCTACATCTCGTTAAAAGACAATTCTGGTGGCCTTCACTCAAAAAGGACATAGAGGCATATGCAGTTAGCTGTCCGGTGTGTGCCTCAGCTAAGAGACCTCCGGGGAAGCCACCTGGTTTACTTCAGAGTCTGGCAAGGCCAAATGCTCCTTGGAAAGAGATATCCATGGATTTTATTGTAGACCTGCCGGAGAGTGGGGGGTGCACAGTCATTTGGGCAGTAATGGATTTGTTTTCCAAACAAGTGCATTTCATCCCTTGTTCTAAAATCCCTTCAGCTAAAACCTTGCAAAAATGTTTATTCAACATGTTTATCAATTACATGGGGCTCCAAAACATATAATCTTGGACAGGGGTGTGCAATTTACCTCCAACTTTTGGAAGGAGTTTTTAGGGTTAATAGGCTCCGCCCAGGGGTTAAGCTCCACCCACCACCCCCAGACAAATGGGGCTTGTGAGAGAACCAATTCCATGTTAGAACAGTACCTGAGATGTTACATAAATTACCAGCAAGACAGCTGGGTAGACTTATTGCCATTTGTGGAGGTGGCATATAATAACTCCATACATAGCAGCACCGGTTTCACTCCGTTTAAGGTGGCCTCTGGCCAAGAGTTTGTGCCAATCCCAGAGCTACCATAGGATAACCCACAGAACCCCTCTTTAATTGAGTGGATCGAACAGCTACCGGGTACTTGGGCAGTAACTCAAAAAGCTTTAGATGATGCACACTGAGCACATAAAGCCCAAGCTGACAAAAAGGTGCCTGGCACACGTTTAAAAGTGGGTGATATGGTTTATCTTTCCATCAAATATTTACAGACTTCCCAGAAATCAAAAAAGCTCGGACCCAAGTATGTGGGCCCTTTCCCAATCACTAGACTCATCAACCCAGTCACAGTTGAATTGGAATTGCCAAAAAATTTGAGACGAATCCACCCTGTGTTTCATGTTAGCTTACTGAAACCGGAACATTCATCCCCTTTGCATCCAAACCAGGACTCTCCTCTGGTCCCCATACTGATAGAAGGGAAACAACATTGTGAAGTTAAGGAAATCTTAGATTCTAGGAAGCATCACGGTAAAGTGCAGTATTTGGTGGCCTGGAAGCATTTCCCATTATCTCAAGCTGAATGGGTGAATAAACATGATGTCCGGGCGCCAAAGAAAGTTCAGTTGTTTCACACCAAATATCCTGATAAACCCTAATTTCTGTGTTGTGTTGTTTTCTCTTTCCCTATTTAGGACTAACATCTCTTCTGCAGAGGGGCCGAATGTCAGCCTCCGCTTTTACTGCTTTGGCTGCCATAGTAACGGGAGGGGGGAGAGCTAGGTAGCATGGGGGGGGAAGCGTGCTGGAGGAATCTGGAGGAATCGAAAGTGATAGTTAAGCCACCGGACTGTATCTTTGAAGCTGCTGTCGGGTCAACGGTCATGGCATTCCTGATTGATGACGCTGCCAGACGTGTGCTTCCACCTAACCCCTGGGAGACCTTTGGATTGGATGATTTACGGTGGACAGTGGGAGGGGATGCTTTCTATATGCAATTTTCGCGCTTATTGCCTTAGATTCTGCTTTCCTTTGGTTGCGTTCACTTCATTTTCTAGTAAAAGTACCTTTCTCTATAAACAATGGAGTTTGGGTCATTCTTTCCTGGACTTTGAAGGAAGCACATCTGACACAGCATTCCTCCTCCTGTCAAGCCAGTAATAGAATTTGTTCCAGATTTCATAATACTCTGTTTCATTCTTATCTTTAAGTTCCAGAGTCAGTCTGTCCATTTCTGCACAAGTTAATATTTTAACTAACACTTCTTATTCTGTGGGGGTCTCTTTATTTTTCCATTTTTGTGCAAAAGCCAAACTTGCTGCTGTTAAAATATGTAACATTAGATAAATTGTACATTTGTTTTAGTTGCCTTCTATGATGCCCAGTAAAAAAAATTCTGGTTTTGATTCTATATTTTGCGTTAATATCTCTTCTAAACATTGTTTTATCTGATGCCAAAATTTTATAGCTTTGGGGCATTCCCACCATATGTGGTAAAAGTCCCTGGCACTACCTCACACTTCCAACACACTGATGAATATTTTTTACTTATTTTTGCTAGTCTTGTGGGTGGGAGATGCCACCTATAGAACATCTTGTATAAATTTTCTTTGTATGTAGTAGCTAGAGTAATTTTTATATTTCTTTCCCATAGATTGTGCCAATTGTCTAGATCCGTAATGGCGAACCTATGGCACGCGTGCCAGAAGTGGCACGTAGACCCATTTCACCTGACATGTGAGGCGCCGCCCATTCCTCTTCCAGGTTTCTGGCACACACGTGCATCGGCCAGCTAGTCTTCAGGTTACTGGTGCGCATGCGCGCGTGACAATCAGCTGACCTTCATGTGTGCGGCAGTGCCAGAAACAGAAAGATCAGCTGGCCAGCTGATTGTCATGCATGCATGCGTGCCAGTAAACAGAAGACTAGCTGGCCGGTGCACATGCGTGCCCCAGGACATCCACCCCCTTGTCAGCCAGGAGCACTCCCCCAGTCGCTCCCCTGCACCTGCTCGCCTGCCTGCCTACCTTGAAATTGATACCACAAGGAAAGGCCCCGAAGCTACACTGCCTGGGATCTAAATGGGCTGCCGCAGGGAGGAAGGGAAGCCCTGGCCTGCCCGGCCTTACCGCCGCCACCCTCTTGCCCCTTCTCTGGCAGCAGCAGGAATAGTGGCCTGGGGCTTCCCTCCCTCCCCGCTGGAGGCTTGGGGCCGCTCAGGCGGGGAGACAGGGAAGCCCTGGCCTAACCGGCAGCTCTGCTCCTTTTCCGCTTCTAGGTTCCAGCATGCCCCCTCACCCCTCACAGCCAGGAGAAGGAGAAGCGAGCTGCCCCCAGGAGGACCGGAGGAGAGTGTGGTAAGTGGTAAGAGGTGCGCCAGCTGGGAAGTGGGTAAGAAGTGGCTGGAGAGGGTTGCACCAACCTTTGCCAGCCTGAATGACCATGCTGGATGCTGCCTGGAGCTCGAGGCTGGCAGGAGTAGGAGCAGCGGTGGCAGACTGTTCGTGTCAGCAAAGTTTGGTGCAGGAGCCTTTCCAGGCCCAAAATGGGGCACAGGGGGGTGAATGTGCAGGTGGTAGTGGCAGCATCTTGACCGGGCAACTTCACCCTCCGAATGCGCGGCCTCTGCCACCCTGCCTGGGCTCCTCCCACTGGGAGCCGCTGGATGAGCAGGTGCAGCTGGCGGGGCTTTGGCGGACCAGCAGCCGGTGAGGGTGGGGGAGATGGGCTGCCTGAGCAGGTGACCACATGGCCGCCATCAAAGCAGGACTGAGGGACTTCCGGTTGGCTCTGCGAGCCTCGTTGACGCTCCTCCGTGGGCGCCTGATCCCCGGCACCGTAAAAGCCTCCAGAACAGTCGAAAAACAGCTGTCTGGCGGCTTGGAAACCCTCTCCCCGGGCAAAGGGGAGAGAGAAGAGCCGACAGGTGGAGGTAGAGCCCCCCAAGCGCCCTAGGAAAAATCTTGGGGCGCGAAGGGTGAGAGCTCCCTAGAAGCTCAATCTGTCAATCTGCTCTGGACCTGGGACGACTCCGCTACTTAGCGGAGCTAGAAGCCACGACCAATTCTGCTAATAACAAGTGAGGGGATTTTTAACATCTTCAATTGCTGCAGGCAGAACAAGCCAGGAGAAGTCAGACTGCAAGTATTTACACTTAACTCCAATGTTTATAGCCTCCTTCGGAAGTTACAATTTAGCAATTTGCAACAAAATGGCGATTGAGGCTTGAAAGGGCATGGAAACTGAAAGTTACAAGAAAGTTTCATTTCGCTGATAGTCTCTCGCCTGGAAAGAACTTTTGTGTTGAGAGAAGGAGGATTTTAAACATTAATTTATGATTGGGGAAATCCTTTGACTTTGAGGAACTTTTCTTTTTGGCTTCTGATTAAAATATAATGACCAATTTAAACTGAAAATGGCCTCAAAATCTGTAAAGACCGTTCCTATTAAAGGAACTGGGAGCGCTGGAAGCTCCCCAGCTCATACTCCTAGATTGCAAGCCTGTGCCCCTCCAACAGACCCACAGACTTTAATGTTTGAGATGATACAAGAAGCCCTACAAGCCACACAAAATAAAATTGCTACTGTGATTAATGAAAAAATTAATGAAACTAATGAAAAAAATTAATGAAACTAATGAAAAAATACAGGCTGTTTCAGAGGAGATCTCAACTCGGAATTGGCAAATTAGAGAAGACATATTATTGGCATTTAAATGATGGATGATAAAGTTGAAGAAATTAAGCAATCCACGGAAATTTTGGATAATAAATTAGAAGAGACTCAGAACAGACTTGAAAGGGCTGAAGTTGATGTAACGATGTTACAATATAGAGATATGGAATTTGCTTTAAGATTCAGAGGGGTGAAGGAGAATAAACAAGTGAATTTGAAAGAAATGATGTCAGAGGCATTGGCACAGCTGCTGGGGGAGACGAAAACTGAGCTGGGCTGGCAGATTGACAAGGCATATCGTGTCAATTCTTGGGTGGCCAGACAGAAACACTTACCAAGAGACATTGTAATATATTTTACTACAAGGAGATTATGTAATGAAATTTTGCAGGCTACTTTTAAAAACAAGCTTCAGATTGAAGGCCAGGAGGTGATGACAATGAAAGAAATCCCCCCCAAGATGTTGAGAGTCAGAAGGGAGTATGCTTTTCTGGTGGATGAGCTGAAAAAACATCAATTACAGTATAGATGGGAGGTGCCAGCCAGCCTAGTGGTGACTTATTCAGGAGAGAGATATCGGCTTAACACAATATGGAAAGCAAGAGATTTTCACATCAATGTATTAAAGGCTGGGACACCCAAATCACCAGAAGGAAAAAGAAAGAAGGAAGTAATGGAAGGAGAGAGAGAGGAGCTACTGACAGTAGTTCAGGGGGGAGCCTTGACTGGTCAAGAAGAACCACTACAAATTCAGATGGCTGTTCAAGATTTGGATTTAATTGATATATTAGAAGAACCAAAGGATCAAAGACTGACCAGAGCAGCAACAGCTAAGCACAAGGAAGAATTAAGACAGCAACAACTTCAGATGGCAACCCAAGAAACTACTAAAACAGAAGCTGTGGGAGGAGCAAGACCTAAAGGTCAAATGAGGCAAGATCATCAGAAATTGCTCCAGATGCTTCAGAGGCCCAGAGATGGGAACTAGATTTTTGACTTGGAATGTCAATGGTTTGAATTCTCCACAGAAGAGAAGAAAAATATTTAACTATCTTAAACAATTCAAGAATGAAGTAATTTATTTACAAGAGACTCATATTAGGATACAAGATCAAAAATATTTGACAAATACAAGATTAGGTACACATTATGTAGCAGTAGCACCAGAGAAGAAAAACTGTATAGTTATATATTTGAAAAGAGACTTAATTGCAAAATTAGTTGAAGCGGATGATCAAGGAAGATTTTTAGCGATTGAACTTTTAATAAAAGGAGAAAAAACACTTGTAGTTGGAGTATATGCCCTGAACCAACAAGAAAAATTTTATAACTTACTACATTCAAAGTTGACACAATGGAGATATAAAACTTGTATCCTATTGGGGGATTGGAATGGTGTTTTGGACGTAAAAAAAGACAAGAAGGGACCTAAACAAAATGTTTTGACAAGAGCAAAATTGCCCAAACCGTTTTGGGAGATGATGGACGACTGGGAGTTGAGGGATATTTGGCGTGAAAGAAACCCAGAAGAAAAAGACTACTTTTTTCTCGGATAGACATCAGTCTTTTTCAAGGATTGATTTTATACTAATTACTAATGATCTTTTATCTAGGGTGAAGAACACGAAAATTTGTTCAAGAACATTGACAGACCATAGTCCAGTCTGGCTGAAATTGGAGTATGGAAAAGGGCCTAGGAGGTCTTGGAGGTTAAATGATAATTTGTTTAGATATGAAGTAAATGTAAAAGAGTGTAAAAAATTTATGAAAGAATTTTTTGCTATGAATATGGAAAAGGGTACATCTATGGAAATGGTATGGGATGCAAGTAAAGCGTACATGCGAGGAATTTTGATATATTTGAATAATAAATATAGAAAGAAACGGGGGGGGGAGAAAAGAATTAGAAGATGAGATCAATAAACAGGAATGGCCTTTAATAGCCAACCCAACAGATAAGAAAATTAAAGAGGCAATCAATTTATTGAAGGGTCAGTTTAATATGTTAATAGCAGATCAAGTGGCAACGAATTTACAATATGCAAAACATAATACTTTTTGTAATGCTAATAAACCAGGCAGGTGGTTGGCATATTTGTTAAGGAAAAAGCAGAAAGCAAGGACAATAGAGAAAATAAAATACAAGGGTAAGGAGGTTTATGAGCAAGAATTGATTAAAAAAATCTTTTTTAGAGTTTTACTCAAGGCTGTATACTGGTGATAAAATTCAAGATACAGATATAGATAGATATCTGCAGAAAGAGAATATTTATATAACTTCAAAAGAGCAGAGGGATAGCTTAAATCAATTGATAACTTCCGAGGAAATTTTGTTTGCAATTAAGCAGTTGAAAGTGGGTAAAGCTCCTGGAACGGATGGTTTGACAGCTACTTATTATAAAAGTTTACAGGAGGAAATGGTGGAACCATTGAAAGAATTATTCAATAATATACAACAGGGAGGAGAGGTACCTCCAACTTGGAAGACAGCATTTATTTCGCTGATCCCTAAAGATCGGCAAGACAATACAGATCCTAAAAACTATAGGCCGATTTCACTTTTAAATACAGACTATAAGATTTTTACTAAAGTTTTAGCAAATAGATTAATGACAGTTATGCAGCAAATGATTCATCATGATCAAATTGGTTTTATAAATGGTAGACAAATGAAAAGTAATGTAAGCCTGGCTTGGTGGTGGGGGTTGGGCGGGGGTGCTGTGCCACCTGCGATTGGACCCGTCACCTGATTTCCACCATGCCCATTTCTGCGCTGCCGGCCGATCCAACGCTGGAGAAGGAGCAGCAGGTGGAGCAGCTGGCCACCTTTCTGCTCCTTCCCCGGCGTTGACTCAGGGACACAACTGCAAAACCGTCCGGAGTCGAGAAGGGACTTTGAGACAGGGACACAATCATCGCCCTGCATCCTCCTCAGCTTGCAACAGATGGCTCGGGTGGGCGCAAGAAGGCAAAGCCGGTAGAAATGGCTGCTGAGCGCACGGTGTGTGTGTGTGTCCTTGGGACACGGAAAAGCCAGTTGGGTTTGGATTGCGGGATGCTGAAATGTTACCCCTCAACTCTCTGCAGATCCCCCCTACCCACCAACCAGCACCTGGATAGGGATGCTGAAAGTAGAGGCGCATGTAAATTAACGTGCGGCTGCAGTGCAGGTTCAGTTCATGTCTGAAGGCTACTCAAGAGAGATCGTTGGCTCAGCTGGTGACGCAGTGGCAGACATGGTGGAGGTCGGGCGAGGGGCCCAACTGCAGGTGGCACAGCACCCCACAATGCTGACCCCCACAACGCCGGGGAAGGAGCAGAAAGGCGACCAGAGTTTCTCCTTTTCCATGTCCTGAAATCTTTTGAGACTAAACTAAAACTGATACCTGAAGAATCTGAATCTCTCTCTCTCCTTCCCTCACCCCCCTCCACCCACCTCTCTCTTTTCTTTCTGAAAAATTGATTCGGCAAATAAGCATCCCGGTCCTGATCTCTCCTGAGTAGCCTTCGGACATAAACGCACATTAATTTACAGGAACCTCTACTTTCAGCAACCCTATCCAGGCATTGGTGGGTGGGTAGGGGGGATCTGCAGAGAGTTGAGGGTTAACTTTTCAGCATTGCACAATCCAAACCCAACTGCCTTCTCTGCGTCCCAAGGAGACACATACACACCCTGCACTCAGCAGCCACTTCTACCGGCTTCGCCTTCTTGCGCCCCATCCGAGCCATCTGTTGCAAGCCAAGGAGGACACGGGGCGATGATCGTGACCCTGTCTCAAAGTCCCCTCTTGACTCCAGATGGGTTTTGCAGGTGTGTCCCTGAGTCAACACAGGGGAAGGAGCAGAAGGGCAGCCAGAGTTTCTCCTTTTCCATACCCTGAAATCTTTTGAGGCTAAGAGGAATCTTAAATCTCTCAGGAGAGATCGGGACTAGGGTGCTTATTTGCCAAATCAATTTTTTCAGAAAGAAAAGAGAGAGGGGGGTTGGGGTGGGGAGGGGAGGGGAGGGGGGGGAGAGAGACAGATTCAGATTCTTCAGGTATCAGTTTTAGTTTAGTCTCAAAAGATTTCAGGATTTCATGCCTCCGTCTGCCTGTCTCTCGGCGAGGAAGCTTCCCGGAGAGGCGGCCGAAAGCTCCATGTGGAGGCTGCCAATCACAAGCCCTGGGGGCACCTGCTTCCAAGGGAATGGCTTGGCTATTTCAAAGCGAGAGGCCAGGAAGCCGAGAGACAGGCAGACGAACGCTGTGTGTGCTCTTGTCTCACTCGCCGATTGAAAACAGTGCTGAACTGCGGAGAGCGGCAAACTCCAGAGCTGAAAGAGGCTGAGGAGAGGAAAGGCAGGGCCAGGATTGGAGTCAGCCAGGGGGAAAGGGAGGTGTGTGGTGTCACTCCCCACTACAAGCGCAGTGTCCGTCTGCCCCTCTCTTGGCGAGGAAGCTTCCCGGCCACTCGCTTTGAAGTAGCCGAGCCGTTCCCTTGGAAGCAGGTGCCCCTGGAGCTCGTGATTGGCAAGAGACAGGCAGATGTTCTTGCCTCACTCACTTGCTCGCTCGCACTGTGTGTGGAGAGACCGGGAGCTCCGCTTCAGCTGCTGATTGAAAACAGCGCTGAGCTGCTGAGAGTGGCAAACTCCAGAGCTGAAAGAGGCTGAGGAGAGGCAGGGCCGGGATCGGAGTCAGCCAGGGGGAAAGGGAGGTGTGTGGTGCCACTCCCCCCTACAAGCACAGCGTCTGTCTGCCCCTCTTTCGGTGATGAAGCTTCCCGGCTGCTCGTTTCAAAGTAGCCAAGCCGTTCCCTTGGAAGCAGACATCCCCGGGGCTTGTGATTGGAAGCCTCCGCATGGAGCTTTTGGCCGCCTTTTCCCAGGGCCCCGAGGCATAGCAGCTGCATGTTCCTCCTTCTCTGCCTCCTGCCCACCCTCAGCCCTGCACCGAAGTTTGGGAAGCATCGGGGAAGGCCTGTACTTTAAAATTTTCTTTCTTAATTTCTAAACCTTTAATTTGGTCATCTTCCCGAATTATTCTAGTCAAAATTTCTAATGATAGTATAAACAATAGCAGTGATAGTGGACAACCTTGTCTTGTGCCTTTTTGAATTTGAAAATTTTTAGTTGTTTCTCCATTAATTACTACTTTGGCTTCCTGTTTCAAATAAATTTCTCTAAACATCTTTATAAAATTCTCACCAAATTCCATATAATTTAGCTGGTTCAACATAAACTCCCATTTAACATTGTCAAACGCTTTTTGTGTGTCGACAAATATCAACACCATTTGCTTTTCATTGTGTACCTCGTAGTTTTCTAAGATATCTAATATAGTCTTAATATTATTTCTTATTTGCCTATTGGGCAAAAAGCCATTCTGATCAGTATGAATGAATTCTTCAAAAAAAATTTTTAGTCTTTTGGTCATTACTGTCATGAAAATTTTGTAGTCTGAATTTAATAATGATATGGGCCTATAGTTTTTAATAAGTGTTAGATCGGGATTCTCCTTGGGAATCAGTGTAATAGTCACTTCTCTCCACGAGGCTGGTGTTTTTGCATCTTTCAATACTTCATTAAATACCTCTAGCAATATGGAGCTTAATGTCTCTTGATGGTTTTTGTATATTTCTGAAGGTAGTCCATCGGGGCCTGGCGTTTTGTTAATTTTTTGTTTTTTGATTGCCTCCATTAATTCTAAAGGTATTATTTCCTTATTCAGCATATCTTTAACATCTTCTGAAACTGGGTAATCCTGCTTTCCGAAGGTATTGTAAAATCTTTTCTTCACCTATACATTCCTCTTCTTTATACAATTTTTTAAAAAAACTCATATGTCACATTTTTCTTTCCTTCGTTCTGGTGTATTATGTTTCCCTCATCATTGCATAGTTTACTAATCCATCTCCTATCTTTCTGGTTTTTCAATCTATGTGCCAGCCAACGCCCGTTTATTCGCATTTTCAAAAAAAAAAAAAAATATTTAGTACTTTTTATTTCCTGTGCCAAACTTTCCTTCTCGATAATATTCAGTTTATGTTTAATTACGTCAATTTGTTGTTTCACATCCCAGCTTTGTGGTTCCTTTTGTAATTCTCAGATCGACTAAGTTCTTCTTCCAAACTTTTCTGTCGTTGCCTTCTTTGTTTGTTTTCCTTGGCATATAGGCTATTGCAATACCTCTCATAAAAGCTTTTGCTGTATCCCATAGATTTTGGTTATTAGTATCTTCTTTCTTATTATCTTGAAAGAACAGGTGCATTTGTTCTTCCATCTTTAATTTGAATTCCTTATGATTCAAAATTGCCCTTTTTAAAGTCCATCTCTTTATTTTCTTCTGTCCTTTCCATTTAATTTTGATAGGATTGTGGTCTGCCCAAGAATTTGTATTAATTGCAAGTTCCTCAACTTCTGAATTTAGTTCTGTTGACATCCAAATCATATCAATTCTAGACCATGATAGGTATTGATCCGAATAGTATGTGTATTGTTTTTTCCCCAAATTTCTCTCTTTCCAGCTATCTTGAATGTTCAGTTCCTCCACCATTTTAAAAAAGGTGTTAGATAGTATCCTTCTAATTCCTTTCCTTATTTTATCATTTCTATGGTCTAGATCTCTGTCTACTATTGCGTTGAAGTCGCCCACTATACAAATATTATCATTTTCAATCTCCCCTATAATATTGTGTAACCTTGTAAAATAATTTTTGTCCCTTGTTCAGGGCATAAATCCCCACAAGAACCACTTTTTTAAAATTCAGAATTACCTCTATTATTAATATCCTACCCTAATTGTCCTTATAAATTTGTTTTGCCGAAATTTCCTCCTTGATATATGCCACAATTCCCCCTTTCTTTTGTTGGGATAGTGATACAAACATATTCCCCAACTTGAAGTACTTTAATAAATGTTGATGCTGCCTCTTTATATATGTTTCTTGTAGTATTATTATGTCCAAATTCATCTTATTAAGTTGATGGGGAGTTTAAACTATTAACATTCAAAGATAGAATCACTATTTCTTCTTGTGAGTCTCTACCTATATCTAGATCTTGTCGTCCTTGTTGGTCTAGCCTCTTTAAATTCTTTGAGTCTACCTTCATCATATTTTCCATTATCTACTTTTTCTCCTCTTCCATTTTCCTTTTCTCTAGTTTGGGGTTCCTTTACTTCTGTTGCCTGTACTCTTATTTCACCTTCTTCTCTTATCTCTCTGTCTTCTAACTCTTCATCACTACTGAAATTCTGCCTATAAAACTCTTCTGCTTTGTCTATCGTGTCTAATCTGAATCTTTTTTCTTGCCATAACACCATAATTCCTTCCGGTGTCAACCATCGAAAATTGATGTTTTGTCTTGTTAATTTAGAAGTTAAAGGTTGATATGGCTGTCTTAAATCTCTCACCCTTCTAGGCACTTGTTTGAATACCACTAATTGTCTTCCTCTGTATTCTAATGGGTCATCTCTTGTTCTGTGTAATATCTCATCCCAAATTGATTTCTTGACAAATCTAATGTGAACTTCTTTGGGTAAGTTATGTCTTCTTGCATAATCTCGTCCATCTCGTTCGCCATCTCCTCTTTTCCAATTCCTAGGGCTCTTGCTAATAAGTCCACCATCATCTCCAGTAGGTCTTCGCCTTTGTCTTCTCTCATGTTTTGGAAGCGTAAATATTGGGCTGCCTTTTCTGTTTCCAGGAAGATAACTGTCATGTCTAACTCTTTATTTGCTTGTATTAATCTTTCATTCATTTCATCTACTCTTTTTTCCTCCTTTCCCATTCTCTCTTTCATCTCTTGTAGTTTCTGCTCATTCTTCATGATTTGTTGTTGAAAGCATTCAAATTTCCCATCTATCGATTTCATCTTTTCTTTGAGTTCTCCAGTGTCACTCCTCACTTCCCCTATCTCTTTTTCCAAGTCTTCATGATTTTTAACATTATGTCCTGCATTGATTATAGCATGAGTTGTAGGTCTTTAAACGAATTAGATCTTTCCCATTACATCATCTTTTCTATACACCTTTGTCCCGCCGAGGTCAATTCAACTGTTGTAGTTTGGGCTGCCTGCCTCCTTTCTGTACCAATTCTCGTTAAATTAGGAATACTTGTCATCTTTAACACTAATTTAAACCAACTTCTCCACTTGTTTGCAATCCTTGTATTTCCTTCCAGCACTCCCAAACTATCAATTAATCTATTTCATGCCTACTCACCACAAAACGTATGTTATTGTATCTATCAATAAATTCTGTACAAAATATAGTAAGTCTTGTGAAACCAGATTGTATAATGCGTGGTACAATAGATATTGCTAAATATAAAACACTATTAACAAAAGATACTTAAATGGCTTATAGGTTTTAAATATTTGTATCAAACTATAGTTCTAAATTGCCTATCTATTACAGCAATCAATAGCAGGAGTAAGTTGATAAAGGTATATATTGTAGAGTCATTTATATTAGTGATAATGTTAAGAGTAATAATAATAATTTCTTCTTGATGCAGCATCCACCGTCTTATTTAAGATGCTGTATTTATTTTCTTAGGCAAATAAGTTTTAGTCCACAGTCTTTCCTTCTTTCTGGAGCAGAGTTCTTCTAGTTCTTTTATTTTATTAGTTTTAAATGTCTTTCTTCCTCTGTAGTTTATATCTGATTTCTTCTTGACCAGTAGGTGTCTCCCTTGCCTCACTTTATGTTAGCATTCATTCCTTATTCAAGATATCCACCTCCTCTGATTTTTCAGCACTTTCGCTTTCCAACTTGGAATTGTTTTAGTTTCTTAGTATAAGGTCGTTGAAAACAAGAGAAACCACCCTTAATCTTTTTTTCCTTTCACAGCCAATAATGACACACATTGCAGTAAACCCTTCTAAGCCCAAACTTGCCTTTCGCCACTATATCACGGAGAGAAAAACTTACTTCCCTCCTTCTTCCTGGGGCCCCTTTTCTCCTCTTCCCTTTTCAGAAATCCTCCGGGAAAGTCTCTTGCCCCAGATCACCACAAGAGGTTGCCAAGATCAAATTTCACCAGATCTGTCTCACCGTTATCCCGCTACTTCACTGCTATCTTTGTCCAGCTGTCTGCTGTCATTTTTTCATGGCCACCATTCTAGGCCTTCTCCTTCCCCCAACCAGCTTCTCCAAGGCTTTCCTGCCGACCGCTGTCCCAACCACTGTCTAGCACAGCTCTGCAGGGCACCTCTTTCTCCCGATCCCCCTCTGAGGGACCTGGGACTCCAAAAAGTCTGCCGCTCAGTTGGAAGCAGCTGTAAAAGTGTCTCTCTGAGTCAGAGAGTCGTCTTACACAGCCTTTCTCTTTGACAGCTGGCCCCGCCTCCTCTCTAGGATCTTTATCTCTATCTGTAACTGCTTCTTGACTATTCAATCTAGGCATTTCTCCCACCTCTATCCTCTTCCACTGCCTAATTTCCAAAATTTCTGCCCAAGCCCCTACCTCCCTTCCAAACGTATTTTCCAACTCTCTTAATACATTTTTCCCCTGGTTTAATTCATCAATCACTGTTATTTTCATTGTTGTCCCTTTCTTGTTTTCTTCTTCTTTCATTTCTTCTGTTGACTCCTCCCTTTCCTGGACATCTTGATCTTTACTCATCATCCCTCATATGGCTTTTTCCATTTTTTCTGTGATCTCCTTAAGTCCTTTCTCCATGATGTCTTTTGTGTTTTCAAAAAGTAATACCATCTCCTTTGAAAGTTCACTCATTTCTTCCTTAAAATGCATCTTATTTTATTTTTTAAAAAATCAAGTTTTGTCCAACTGTCCAAAAACTATTTATTCAGTCCTTGAGTTGTCCTTTAAAAAGTATACTAGTCCCAGTTCTTTATATCCCATAGGTTAACAGTCAGTTCCATTTAGATAATCCCAGAAGTTATCAAAAGCCTTTTTGCATCTCCTTTACAAGTTCAATCTTCTAGTATAACATTCATGGGTCCCTTTAGTTAGAAAACTTCCCTATTTTTATACCTGGGTTTCTAATAGTTCAGAAGTCATAGGATAGTTAAAAGTAATCCAATAGTTATTTTCGCAAATCTTCATATAAGAAATTTCCAAATTTGTAAATTTCCCTTTCATCAGCAGGTGGCACTCTCAGCTTAAATTTCAATATTGCCACAATTCCAGGGTTTAGTCATAGAAGAATTATAAAAGCAGAATAAGTATTGTAAATAAATGGTTCCAGCATTTTAAAATGCCTTCCCAGTACCACATCTTCCCAGCTTAAAAAACCAATTTTCTTTATATTTCAAAGTTTCAAAGTTTATTGTTTTCTCACCTGCACCCTCCTGCACCTTTCACTTCCAGTCTGGTGGTTTCTCAGAATGCCTAGACATTGCTTTAAGAGATAATTCTGAGCAAATAGTTCTAAATTGTTCCTTGGGGTTGAATTTAAAGTGAAAGAAAATCCTTTCCCCCAGTTCCACTCACTGTTCACCTACTTCACTCCAGAACCAGTCTTAGATATTCATCGGCTGTCCCAGCTTTGTGACAGCCATCTTTAGGCTGCCTCTTCTTCTTGCTGTGGCTGAGAGGGAGAAAGAACCCCGGGGCTGACAGGAGATCTGCAACTCTCCTCGATCTCACAGGGTGCCCCTCTTTGCTTCACCACCCATACAGGGCAGCTTTGGCTCCTCTTAGAGCCCATGAACATGGAGAAGTCAGCACAGGGAACACGGAGACCAATTCCCTGTGTCTGTATTGCCATGACATCAACCAGAAGTCTCTAACTGATATATCTCTTTATCACAGGCTTCACTTTTGTCCCCACCCAAATTGTTGTGAAAATCTGTGCTCATAAGTGTTGCAGCAGAATTACAATCCTTCATGTTGTATCTCTCCAACAGCTGTTCAATTTTCCTTCCTTGACTGAGAACATAATCACCTTTCTCAGTTTTTTGTATCTCTACACCAAGATAGTTTTTTATTTCACCCAAATCTTTTAATCCAATTTTTTTCTCTAATTGATTAGCAAACTCTTTTACCTGTGACAGATCTTTTGCAATGAAACAAAGATCATCCACAAATGCTAATAATTGACAATCTCCACCTTGTAACATTCCAGTATATATACAACCATCAGCCTTGCAACTCTTGAACCCAAGATCCTTCAATGCAATATCTAAAAAGATAGTCCAATTCCTGGCTGACTGCTTCAGCCCATAAATGGCCTTGTTCAATTTATATACAATGTTAGGCTTTTTGCTTTAATACCCTGGTGCTTGAATCAGTGGTGAAATGTAAAAATTGTCGCTACCGGTTCTGTGGGTGTGGCTTGGTGGGTGTGGCCAACTTTACATCACATACGTCACTCACTATTAGAGCCAGGAGCTGCACATTCTGAAGCACATTCTGCCCTTCTGAAGCCCCCAACACACAGAAGGTGGAGGGAAAGGCAGTTTCCCTCCGCCTTCTGGTTTGACTCCCCAAGCAAATCTCAGAGGCTTCTCTTGCCTGGCTCTCCATCCCAGAGGGCCACATATCCCGCTCAATCCTCCGTACAAACTGCCCATCCCGATCTGCAAAGGCAGAGCCCCCCCCTGCAGGGTGATCCAAAGAGGGGAGGGGGATGCTACAGAAAAGGCTGCCTTCCACCCATGCCAGCTCCGTGGGGCTTGGGACTCTGAAGCAGCCCACTGAATTCCCACCCGGCCACCTGCCTGCTCTCTTTGCAGATCTTTCCCTTTGGCCTGGGCGGCGGCGCATACCCAGGCAGGCCAGTGAGGTTAGCCCTTTATCTTGGTGCTCCCTTACCTGCCAACTCCATGCGCTGCACTTGGAAGGGGCTGCAGCCATGCCAGGAAGGGCCTAGCATTTCCCTCAGCTGCAAAGGCTGAGATTTGAGATCTACAAATCGTGTTAAAGCAGGGGTGAAATGCTCCCAGTTCGGACCGGATCGACCAATGTGGTAGCGATAACAGCGGGTGGTTTGGAGAACTGGTAGCAAAAATCCCTGCCCCCCCCCCATGCCCGGCTGAGCTGTGCGATCATCAGAGGCTTTTTTTTTACTTTTAAAAGCATTTTTTCTACAACCTCTTTGGCCGAAAAAATGCTTTTAAAAGTAAAAAAAAAAGCCTCTGATGATCGCCTGGCTCAGCTGGGATCATCAGAGCCTTTTAAAAACATTTTTTCTACAACCTCTTGGGCCGAAAAAATGCTTTTAAAAGTAAAAAAAAAAGCCTTTGATGATTGCGCGGCTCAGCTGGGATTGTCAGAGACTTTTAAAAGCATTTTTTTCTGCAACCTCTTCGGCCTAAGTGGTTGTAGGAAAAAAAATGCCTTTAAAAGCCTCTGATGATCCCAGCTGAGTTGCCTGATCGCCAGAAGCTTTTAAAAGCATTTTTTTCCCTGCAACCTCTTAAGGTTGTAGAAAAATTGCTTTTAAAAGTAAAAAAAAAAAGTTGGCCATGCACACCCAGTCACATTACCCACCACCACCACCCTAACCCTAACCATGCCCACAGAACCGGTAGTAACAAATTTTACATTTCACCACTGTGTTAAAGGATGAGGTATTGATGGTTGTGTGGAAGGAAACGAACTGAGCATGGGATGGAGAGAGCACGGGGAAAAGTCCAGGCAGATTGAGAAGGAGCAAGAGGTGGGATATGGGAAAGTGGACAGAAGCATATGGGCAGAAGGGCTCGTTTTTTAAGTGTGCTCAAGGCTGCCTAAAGAAAGATTGGGAAGCTCAGCCCCGGGCCCTTTCCTCCTCGGTGGCCAGTCCCATTCTAAACTTCCTGTAAAATTCCTGAGGTCGAAGAGCTTTAAACGGGGCCCAGGAACCCAAAAGCTGGCTTTCTCAGAACTCGCACAGGACTCCCTGTCGCCCATCAAATTTACTTAGGGGGAGGGTTTGAATCCTGAAGTGATGGGGAAATTAGCGCCTTTTAGCTCTTCGCCAATGCCTCAGGGTTGAAGTGCGCACTAGCTCCTCACCTGAAGCCCGAGACCCTCGTTCAGCGCTGCACACAGAGCCGAATACTTCATAGGCGGGCCACAGTGGGATGATGCAGGTGGCCACAGCCAGGGCCAGCCCCGTGCTCTCTCTGTCCCATGCTCAGTTCATTTCCCTTCCACGCAACCATCAATAGCTCACCCTTTAACACAATTTATAGACCTCAAATCTCAGCGTTTGCAGATAAGGGAAACACCAGGCCCTTCCTGGAACATCCCACTGCCCTCCCTCCCTGCCTGGCTGCAGATCTCCATCTGCCCTCCCGAAAGACCACTGTCGCCATTTACTTTCATTTCATGGCAGGAGAAGGAAGAAAGCGAATGGCGGCGGTGCTCCTGGAGGGGAGGTGGAGGCTGCAGCCAGGCGGGGAGGGAGGGAGGGTGGCGAGAGAGTCAGTGGCAGTGGTCCCTTCCATGTGCAGCGCACAGAGGAGGCGGCAGGCAAGGCGGCCCCAGCGCGCCTTTTGCTGGGGAGGTGCAGCAATCGCTTGGCCAGGGCAGCCTCAGGGGGGACTGCATCGGCCTCTCTGCCCACACCATGTCCCACTGTGGCCGGCCATGAGACCAAAAGGACGGCGACCTGGTCCTTACCCTGGCCCGCCTGGGTAAATGCCGCCACCCAGGCCGAAGGGAAAGTACCGCGGGCTCTGCAGTGGTGCAGGTGGGCCTGGCCCTCTCCCCACACAGGGAGCTGCCACCCAGCTGGCAGCTTCTGTGCCTCTCGCTCCGCTTCTTCGCCAGTGGGAAGCCACTCTGTGGGCCAAGTTATTGGAGTGGTGCTGGCAGTCAGCCAGACCGATCTGCAAAGAGAGAAGGCAGGTGTCTGGGTGGGAAGCCAGTGGGCTACTTTGGGGCCCCAAGCCCCATGAAACCAGCACAGGAGGCACGCAGGCCTGGGTGGAAGGCAGCCTTTTCTGCAGCATCCCCCTCCTCTCTTTGGATCGCCCTGTGGGGGGGGCTCTGCCTTTGCAGAAATGGGGCAGGCACATATGCAGCAGCCACAGCCAGGATGTCCTCCTGCCCTCCCAGAGCACCACCGCAGCAGCACCATTCGCTTTCTTCCTTCTCCTGCCACAAAACGAAAGTGAACGGTGGTGGTGCTTTGGGAGGGCACTGCATGTGCAGCACCATCTGGGACATCAGCTTGCCCTCCTGGAGCATAGCTCCAGCGGTGCTGCCCCTCTCAGCCCCAGAGAGCAGCTGCATCTCCACCAAGGGCCACCCGCCCCCCCACTGGCCAGGCCAGGCTGGACGCCAACCTCAGAAGGCAAGTGAGTGTGGGGGACCACTGGGAAGGCAGCGTGGAAGACAGGCAAACATGGCAGGCCTCCGGGGAAGGGAGTAGACTGCTAACTCCCTTCCCCGCAGCCCTGCTATGCTTGCCTGCCTTCCATGTGGCTTTCCACTTGCCTGCCTTTGCAAGCTGGCCACAGGGATGCCGGGTAGGCCACATGGAAGGCAGGGAAGCATGGCAGGACTGTGGGCCACGGACCGGTTCAGCTAGCATCACTACCGGTTCAGCAAACCAGCCCCAATCTCTGCTATCAGTTCGTCTGAATAGGTCCAAACTGATAGAATTTCACCCCTGGCTTGAACCATGTAAATTTCTTCCTTTAATTCAGCATTGAGGAATGCTGTGGTTATATCAAAATGTCAAATTTTATGGCCAGATGCTGCTGTTAATTCTAGTGCCAACCTTATGCTTTCACTCTTTACCATTGGTGCGAATACCTCATTATAATGCACGTTTTTCCTTTGTGAAAAACCTTGTGCCACTAATCTCGCTTTATATTGGACCTCATTGTTGGGTAGTACTTTCTTTTTGTATACCCACTGATATCCTACGGCTTTGCAACCTTGTGGCAAAGTCATACATGTGAACAGTTTATGTTCACCCATGGATTTCATTTTTTTGTTCATAGCTCCTTTCCACTTCACTTGTTCAATATTGGACAATGCCAATATTTCCTGATAGTTTCTTGGCTCATACCACACATTACACACCTTAACCTCACCAGCAGAATACCTATCAGTGGAATCCCCTTGTTCCATCTCTCTGACCTGCGTGGCATTGACTGCTCCTGTGTTTCAACCCTCTCTTGCTTCATATCTGAGTCATCATCTTCTCCTAACTCCTTTTCTTGTTTTTTAGTTTCTCCTGAATGCTGACACCATCACTAAACAAGTTACCGTCACTAAGTGGTTCACCATCACTAAGTAGATCATTCCAAAAATTTGCAGCAATTCTGTTTCAATTTTGCTCTGCAAAGCTAGCAGACCTGGAAATCACTATTCTTTTGCTCCCATCACTAAAGCGACAGCTCTTTGAGCCAAGCTCATAGCCTGTAAACTTGAACTTTCTAGCCTTTGGTTAACCTTTCCTCCTGATTGCTTGTGGAATATGCACCCATGCATTGCTTCCAAACACCCTTAAATGTGCCAGAGATGGCTTTCTCCCATATAACACTGCATATGGAGTATCATTAATAGAGGAACTCACAGCCTATTGATTAAATAATTAGCAGTCAATATGGCTTCACCCTAATATGACCTGCTCATACCAGAATCCTCCAGCAGTGAGTCCCTCATTATTTGTAAGACACCATTCCACCTCTCAACTACACCCTTCTCAGCTGCTGTGTATGGATTTGTGCATCATTTGTTTTATTCCTAACTGTCCCAACCACTGTTGAAAACTTGTTGACATGAATTCTGAACCTCTGTCAGTTTGCAGCTGACACATCTGTTGTTTATATCTCCTTTCTTCAAAGCTTATCCATTGCTTAAATTTCTGTAGCACATCTATTTTACTCTTTAGTAAATAGCAGAAACCAAATCTGCTGTAGTCATCTACAACGACCAGTGCATACTTTGCTCCTCCCAAACTGGCTTGCATTGGCCCCACCAAATCTGCATGTAGCAGCTCTAGAGCTTTTGCTGTCTGCCTTGTGCTACTCTTGCTTACTGGGAATGCCTTGGATTTTGATGATTTACATACTGCACAGTCCAAGTATGCCTTATACCCTTTCAAGTTTAATTCTTCTCCAAACTGTTTCATCTTTTGAAAAACTTTGAAGCTGGCATAGCCATGCTTTCTATGCAAGAGATGAAAACATGAATCATGTTGTGCCACATTTCCAAATGTTTGGGCACATTGAACCTTTTGTCCCTGCAACACATATGGCTGAGAGGCTGGAGAGGAGACAGCTTGCAAGGTAAGTGACCCGGCGCAGCAGGGTGGGTGGGTGGGGGAAGCAATTGTGGGGAGCATGAGGTATTTCAGTGGGTCGGGGAGGCCTTGGGTAATCTTAAGCAGGTGGCCTATTCCATCACTAGCCCCCCCCACCCGATGGGCTTCCTCACCCTGAAATACCTCTTGTGCACTTAACCAACCTTGCATTTGATTAGCGAATACGTGGGTGAAAGGAGAGAGTGATCGTGTTCAAAGTACGAGATTTACTCCCACGAATCCTTGGGTAATGAATGGAATGGGCAGGCTCCATTACATTCGTAACTCGAGGACTATCTGTATGGTATTGATAGCTTTGGTCTGTGATGGCAAACCTATGGCACGGGTGCCACAGGTGGCACACAGAGCCATATCTGAGGGCACACGAGCATTGCCCTAGCTCAGCTCCAGCACACATGTGCCCACCAGCCAGCTGATTTTCGGGCCTTCCAGGCCCACCGGAAGTCGGGAAATGGACTCCAGGGGGGATTGAGGAAGGCTGTTTTTGCCCTCCTCAGGCTCCTAGAAAGCCTCTGGAGCCTGGGGAGAGTGAAAAACGGGCCCACTGTGCCATCACATGCCAAAAGCAGGGGGAGCGCGGGGAGAGCGCGGGAGGGCGGGGCACAGGTGAGCATTGAATTATGGGTGTGGGCACACATGATCCCCCACTCTCCCCCCGCTTTTGGCACGTGACAGCAAAAAGGTTAGCCATCACTGGCTTTGGTGGTGTTTCCACCATTCAATTTTGTCTTTAGCACTTTTCTTAATCTTAGCATGTATTATTTACTAATTACATTTTTAACTTGTCCATGCTTGATGTTATCCAAATATAAAATGCCCAGTAACGTGTAGGCTTCATCCTGATAGTTCTTAATCTTTATGATGACAATTCATTATATGCTTCTGTTTCAAGGCAGCCGAGTAGGGATCTTCAATTATTTTATCTTCATATTAAACTTGCAATATGATGACTGGTTCAAAGCCAGCTGATTAGCTACATAGTCAAGTAGAAATTTGAACCTGTGGGTCCCAGGCAGAGGTGGGTTTCAGCAGGTTCTGACCAGTTCTGGAGAACCGGTAGCGGAAATTTTGAGTAGTTTGGAGAACTGATAAATACCTCTGACTGGCCCCGTCCCATCTATTCTCTGCCTCCTGAGTCCCAGCTGATCAGGAGGAAATGGGGATTTTGCACCCCCTGGAGTGAAGTGGAAATGGAGATTTTACAGTATCCTTCCCCTGCCATGCCCACCAAGCCATGCCATGCCCACCAAGCCACACCCACAGATCCGGTAGTAAAAAATTTTGAAACCCACCACTGGTCCCAGGTACTAATTCAACACCATAACTACTAACAAAGCACATAATTTTTACACTGCAAGTGCTATTTTCACAATGTGAAAAACATATCTATTTACTTTTGATATCTCCTTCTACAAACAACACATGGAAAACAGTGTCCATTGACAGCACTAATCCCCCAAGAGGAGATTTCATGAGGAATAAACAATCATCTGCATCCTCCTCCCTTTTTCTCCCACCCTTCTTTAATTATCACATCCTGGTAAGATTTCAGTGCCAGCTCCCTCATTTGGAAGGCTCTTTTTCACCCTTATTTTGCAGTATTTATGCCCTTTTTCATGTTGAAAGCTTACTTGGCCTATGGTTCTGACCTCAATTAAAAGTGTTGGTTTTAGTCTTAAAGTCACAAAATAGCACAGAATATAATTATCTACCTAGGCATTAAGAAGTAACTTGTCTGGATGATAAATTGTACAGAGAAGCCCCTTCTGAAAACTGCCCTTCAATAGGTAAGGAATGCAATTTCAAAATTATAGAACGTATTTCCTCTGGAACTATATTTGTTTTTTACATGCTCTGCATCCAAAGGATGCATAATATTATCTATTCTTCCTGCTGAAATGGTTTAATCAAAAGCTACTGTAAAGTTTATTAATTTTGTTTTAATTGTTTTTATGATTACAGCCATATTCATATTACTGCAGACTATTCAGCCATATCTCAGATAGTGAGCTGACATTCACTTTCAGTTAAGCATGACTGGGGGTCATTTACAAAGGAGGTTTTCCAGGGCCCGTCACTCTTTGCTAGAAATAAGGACATTATGAGTCCTTTTAAAGGTAAAGGAAAAAACCATGGGCAGGACCAGGTTTGGGAGCTCTTTTGATCTCCTTTGCAGCCTTGGCTTTAACCTGCTGAAATTCCAAAAAGTGGAAAAGAAGGGATTTTTGTTTAGAAAGCTGCTATCTCTGAAAAGATAGACAAAATGTTTAAGTAGGAATGTTGTGTTGACTTTTATCATTGTCATTTTATTGTCATCATTATCAAGCACAGTTACAGTTACAGTTTTACTTAGTGACTGCTTTCCTTAATGGTTCAGCTACCAGTTCCAATTGTGGTCGCTAAATGAGGACTACCTGTATGCTATTTAAACAGCAGGTTGCATTATAGTGTTTTGGTTTTCTTAATTACCTTTTCAACTCTGAAAAGGCAGTACAGGTTGTGAGAACTCTGTCTCTATCACACACCTATCTCCTTGGAATGATCAAGCCACAAAGGAGATGGAGTGAAGAGTCAGAGGGCTTCTGGGGAAGGCATGTGGATTCAGCCATTCCAGTACTGTTGCATTGTCATTGATTTATTACACTTTATTTTCATGTACCATTAATGTACTAATGTTTTTTCTTTGGGTAGAACATCCACCCAAATAAAAATCAAGATGAATGATAATTGTGGATTATTTGATATATTCAAATTAATAAAATACATTCTATGTAATAAAAACAATTAACCAAGTTAGTTATATATCTAATACCAATGCTTAATACTCCTCAACATTTTGCTCTCTTTTATTAGCAGGATTCCAAACAATGTGCAAAAGATACGTATCTGCAGGAGGATATCTGCTAAAACTTATTTGAATGCAAATGCTATTACTGCAAGACAAAGTTAACAAAATGCTTTAAGATTCCAAAGGACTGATTTTCCATACCTAATAGAAATTTCTATAAATTTTGAAAAAACCATATAGAACACAATTTCTCATTCACGTAATATTCAAAACTCAAAGATATTTAAATGCTGTACCTGCAACAAACATTAATGCAGAATATCCTTGTTTAGGATTTCAGCTAACCAGACTCCAAGATACTCAGTTTCATTCCCACTCTATCCATTAGTTTTCAAGGTTTTCCACACTGAGTGCCCTATGACCACAAAATTTATGTTAACTTCTTTCTGAGTTACTTTTGGGTTTTGTTTTGCCCCCTAAGAGGTTTCCTCAAATATTTATTGTATTTCTGCAAACATTAAACTTGAGAAATCAGTTTGTTGCCTGATCCTGATGTCATGGAGTGAGAGACTGACCCAAAATCTCCCAGCCATGCCTAAAGTGGAATTAAAACTCACTCTCCTGGTTTCTAGCCTGGTGCCTTAACCACTAGACCAGCGGTTCTCAACCTGGGGGTCGCAACCCCTTTGGGGGTCGAAGGGCCATTTCACAGGGGTCGCCAAAGCCCTCTCTCGCCCCCCCACGCCTTCACTCACCCTCACCCTCTGCCTGTTGGATCACCGTTCGCCATTCGCTTACCCCGCCCACTCCCAATCTATTGCTGCCTCCGGGGGCCCAGCTGATGGCTAGAGGGAAAAAAACTGTTTAAATTCTTGCTGCGGGGCTTCAAAAGGCTGCCCTACAGCTGATCAGTGTTAAAAGAAAACAAATGAATAGACCGGTGCCTGCAAAAATAGAAAAAACAGCCCTTTTCAGCTTCAGCATAGGTTAATTACCATAAATTGATTTGATCAGCCTCCGGACTCTCAGCTGATTTGCTCTCAGCTGTTTTGCAGAGGGCTCTGTTGTTAGATAGCTGCAAAGAGGTAAATTCCTGGAGCAGATTTTTTTCCCCCTAGCTATGCTGAAAAAGAGAAATTGAAAGTAAAGCAGAGTCTTTGCTGCAAGGTGACAAAATGAGGCAGAGAGAGATTTCTTTTTCTTTTTCCTCACCAAAAAAGGTACGTGCAAAACTGCAAACAATGGGAAATTTAGGGCAAAAGAGGAGGTTCAAGATTTTAAAACACAAAAGAAAAAAAGCTATATTTAACTAGGGAATTGTAATAATTGAGATACTATTAATTGTATATTGTGTTGAAAGCAGAAATGGTTAAGTTGTGGTTTCGAAGAATATATGGGGGAAATTATTTGGTTTATTATTATTGGTAAATTTAATTAATTGATTTGTAAGAAATTGGATTGCATGGAAATAATTGGAATATTCATGTTCATATTAATAGTTAGTTAGTTATAGTTTATAGTTTATTTGATTTGTATACCGCCCTACTCCCGAAGGACTCAGGGTGGTGAACAGCCAACAATAAAATACATAGATACAAAAAATTTAAAAACCAGATAAAATCAAATTAAATCATTTTGCCCCAGACAGATTAAAACACCCCAATAATTTAAAAACAGATTAAAATTTACATATTTAAAAAGGGAAGAGATTAGGCCAAGCCCGCCTGATGGAATAAAAAGGTCTTCACAGCGTGCCGGAAGGTGCGCAGATCCGGGATCCTCCGTATCTCCGGGGGGAGCTCATTCCAGATGGTAGGTGCCCCCACAGAGAAGGCTCTCCCCCTAGGGGCTGCCAGTCGACACTGTTTGGCTGACGGCACCCGGAGGAGTCCCTCTCTATGAGAGCGTACTGGCCGGTGGGAGGCTATTGGTGGTAGTAGGCGGTCCCGTAGATAACCAGGTCCTAAGCCATGGAGCGCTTTAAAGGTGGTAACCAAAACCTTGAAGGGCACCCGGAAGACCACCGGGAGCCAGTGCAGCTCACGCAGGAGAGGTGTTACATGGGAGCGCCATGTCGCTCCCGTTACCACCCGCGCGGCCGCACTCTGCGCCAGCTGGAGCCTCCGGGTGCTCCTCAAGGGGAGCCCCATGTAGAGAGCATTGCAATAGTCCAGGCGGGAGGTGACGAGGGCATGAGTGACCGTGCGTAACGAGTCCCGGTCCAGAAAGGGACGCAATTGGCGAATCAGGCGAACCTGATGAAAAATCCTCCCGGTCACGGCCGTCAAGTGCTCTTCTAAAGACAGCCGTGAATCCAGGAGGATGCCCAAGTTGCGAGCCCTCTCCGTGGGGGCCAATGATTCGCCCCCAATAGTCAGTGATGGCGTCAACTGACTATATCGGGACGTCGGAAACCACAGCCACTCGGTCTTGGATGGGTTGAGCCTAAGCCTGTTCCTCCCCATCCAGATCCGTACGGCCTCCAGGCACCGGGACATCACTTCAAGGGCATCGTTGGGGTGATCCGGGGTGGAGATGTACAGCTGGGTGTCGTCAGCGTACTGATGGTACTCCACCTCGAAACCACGGATGATCTCACCCAGCGGCTTCACATAAATGTTGAACAGGAGAGGCGAGAGGACCGACCCTTGCGGCACCCCACATATGAGGGGCCTCGGGGTCGACCCCTGTCCCCCTGTCAACACAGACTGCGACCGGTCAGAGAGAAAGGAGGAGAACCACCGCAACACAGTGCCTCCCACCCCTAACTCTTCCAACCGGTGCAGTATGATACCATGGTCGATGGTATCAAAAGCCGCTGAGAGATCTAACAGGACCAGGACAGAGGAGCACCCCCTGTCCCGAGCCCTCCAGAGATCATCAACCAACGCGACCAATGCCGTTCCCGTGCTGTACCTGGGCCTGAAGCCCGACTGGAACGGATCCAGATACGTCGTCTCATCCAGGTGCTGGGGGAGCTGTTGCGCAACCACACTCTCAACAACCTTCGCCACAAAACGAAGGTTGGAGACCGGACGATAATTTACCAACATTGCCGGGTCCAGGGAAGGCTTCTTGAGGAGAGGCCTCACCACCGCCTCTTTCAAGGCGGCAGGAAAGACACTCTCACCCAACAAAGCATTTATAATCCCCTGGAACCAGCCTCGTGTCACCTCCCGAGAAGCCAGCACTAACCAGGAGGGACACGGGTCCAATAAACAAGTGGTCGTGTTCAGTCTACCCAGAATCCTGTCCACGTCCTCAGGGGTCACAGGATCAAACTCATCCCAGATAACATTTTCAAGACCTGCCCCAGTCCCTCCCCCTGAGACTTCCCAGTCGGAGTCCAGATCTTCCCGAATCTGAGTGATTTTGTCATACAGATATTGAACAAAATCCTCGGCTGTACCCTCCAAGGGGTCCTCCCGCGCTTCCTGGTGGAGCAGGGAGCGGGTCACCCTAAACAGGGCGGCCGGGCGATTATCTGATGACGCAATAAGAGCAGCAAAATAGCTACATTTCGGCCTCTGACCCGGCACCGAACTCACCTAGCTCCTTGGTTCTCCGAGGAGCTTAGAGAGATGAAGCGCCGGAAAAGACGCCTGGAGAGTAGCTGGAGGACCAGCCGCTCCGAATCTGACCGAACACGGGTGAGGTCTCATATTAAGACCTACCTAGTGGCGATAAAAGCGGCGAAAACTAGCTATTTTGCCGCTCTTATCGCGTCATCAGATAATCGCCCAGCCGCCCTGTTTAGGGTGACCCGCTCCCTCCTCCATCTGGAAGTGCGGGATGACCCCTTGCAGGGTCGAGCTGAGGATTTTGTGCAATATCTGTATGACAAAATCGCTCAGATTCGAGAAGGGCTGGCCTCTGACTGGGTATGTCCGGACGGGATGACTGAGGCAGGTCTTGAGAGTGTTATCTGGGGGGAGTTCGATCCTGTGACTCCCGAGGACATGGACAGGATCCTGGGACGGCTGAACGCGACCACATGTTTATTGGACCCGTGTCCCTCCTGGTTGGTACTGGCCTCCCGGGAGGTGACGCGAGGCTGGCTCCAGATGATTGTTAACGCTTCTTTGGGTGAGGGGGTCCTGCCGGCCGCTTTGAAAGAAGCGGTGGTGAGGCCCCTCCTCAAGAAGCCCTCTCTGGATCCGGCTGTTTTGGCTAACTATCGTCCAGTCTCCAACCTTCGCTTCGTTGCGAAGGTTGTTGAGAGTGTGGTGGCGCAACAGCTTCCCCGGTACCTGGATGAAGCTGTCTATCTAGACCCGCTCCAGTCCGGCTTCCGGCCTGGGCACAGCACGGAAACGGCATTGGTCGCATTGGTGGATGATCTCTGGAGGGCCCGGGATAGGGGTCATTCCTCTATCCTGGTCCTGTTAGACCTCTCAGCGGCTTTTGATACCATCGACCATGGTATCATGTTGCACCGGTTGGCGGGGTTGGGGGTGGGAGGCACCGTTTTGCGGTGGTTCTCCTCCTACCTCTCCGACCGGTCGCAATCTGTGTTGACAGGGGGGCAGCGGTCGACCCCGAGGCACCTTGCTTGTGGGGTGCCACAAGGGTCGGTACTCTCGCCCCTTCTGTTCAACATTTATGTAAAGCCGCTGGGTGAGATCATCCGTGGCTTCGGGGTGGAGTTCCATCAATACGCTGATGACACCCAGCTGTATATCTCCACCCCAGGCCACCCCAATGATGCCCTTGAAGTGTTGTCCCAGTGCCTGGAGGCCGTGCGGGCCTGGATGGGGAGAAACAGGCTCCAACTCAACCCCTCCAAGACCGAGTGGCTGTGGCTTCCGGCGTCCCGATATAGCCAGCTGACGCCATCGCTGACTATTGGGGGTGAATCACTCGCCCCCACGGAGAGGGCTCGCAACTTGGGCGTCCTCCTGGACGCACGGCTGTCCTTGGAAGATCATTTGACGGCCGTGGCCAGGGGGGCTTTTTATCAGGTTCGCCTGATACGCCAGTTGCGTCCCTTTCTAGATCGGGACTCCCTACGCACAGTCACTCAGGCCCTCGTCACCTCCCGCCTGGACTACTGCAACGCTCTCTACATGGGGCTCCCCCTGGGGTGCACCCGGAGGCTCCAGCTGGTCCAGAACGCGGCCGCGCGGGGGATCATGGGGGCGACGAGGCGCTCCCACGTGACACCTCTCCTGCGCGAGCTGCACTGGCTCCCGGTGGTCTTCCGGGTGCGCTTCAAGGTGTTGGTGACCACCTTTAAAGCGCTCCATGGCTTAGGGCCGGGGTACTTACGAGACCGCCTTCTGCCACCAATAGCCTCCCACCGGCCAGTACGCTCACACAGAGTGGGCCTCCTCAGGGTGCCGTCCGCCAGGCAATGTCGGCTGGCGACCCCCAGGGGGAGAGCCTTCTCTGTGGTGGCGCCTACCCTCTGGAACACCCTCCCCCCAGAATTACGCATAATAACAGACCTCCGGATTTTTCGTCGGGCCCTAAAAACCTATTTATTCCAACAAGCTGGGCTGGCTTGACCAAATTTTTTAATTTTTAAATTGATTTTAAATTGGAAATGGTTTTAATTCGGCCAAAACATTTAATTATTTTAAATAGTTTTTTTAGATTCACCATGTTTGTATATATGTCTTGTTTTTACCTTGGCTGTGCACCGCCCTGAGTCCTATTTTGGAGAAGGGCGGTATAAAAATTTAATTAAATAAATAAATAAATAAATACATTTCGCTGCTTTTATCGCCACTAGGTAATTCCTAATATGAGATCTTACCAGTGTCCAGTCAGATTCAGAAAGACTGGCCCTCCAACTGCTCTCTAGGCGTCTTTTCCGGCGCTTCAACTCCCTCAGTTCCTCAGTGAATCAAGGAGCTAAATGAGATCGGCGCTGGGTCAGAGGCCGCAAAGGCACGACCCGGTCCAGAGCTCCAGCAGCCGCCCTATCCCAGGCGGCCACTAGGTCTCCAGTCGAGGCGTGTGCCAGAGCCTCAGGGAATGGCCCAAGCTCCATCTGGAACCTGTCAGGTTCCATCAGGCGACTGGGGCAGAACCATTTTACCGGCTCCGCCTCCCTGCGGCGGGGTGTAGCGGTTCGAAGGTCGAGACGAAGGAGAGAGTGATCAGACCATGACAAGGGCTCGGTGACTATATCCCCTATCTCGAGATCACTCAACCACTGTCCAGAGACAAAAACCAGATCCAGCGTGTTTCCCCCCGTGTGGGTAGGGCCATGAATTAACTGGGTCAGGTCCATGGCTGTCATGGAAGCCATGAACTCCCGAGCCACCTCAGATGCCTCACCGACGGACGGCAAGTTGAAATCCCCCATGACCATAAGCCTAGGGGTCTCAACCGCCACCGCGGCGATGACGCTGAGTAGCTCGGGCAGGGCTGCTGCCACATGGCAGGGAGCCAGGTACGTGATCAGTAAACCCATCTGAACCCCGTGACCCCATTTCACAAGGAGGGATTCACAGCCGGCCGTCTGAGGAACAGTGGCCTCCCTCGGTCTCAGACCTTCGTTGATAATAACCGCTACCCCCCTGCCCCTACCCTGCAACCTCGGCTGATGGAATGCGCGGAAACCTGGTGGGCACATTTCAACGAGAGGGACCCCCCCCCTTGGCCCAGCCAGGTTTCCGTAATACCTGCCAGGTCCGCTCCCCCCTCCTGAACAAGATCACAAATGAGGGGGGCTTTATTTACTACAGACCTGGCATTGCATAACATCAGACGGAGGCCAGGGCCCTGAGGATCTGTGCCACCTGGAGAACGAGTGGAGCTTTGGGGGCCGGAGCGTGCCACCGCTTGAAGACAGCGTGTGCGCGCTCCCCTAACATGATATGGCCCCCTGCTCCCGCCATATCTACCCCTCCCACCCACAGTACTGATGGTAAAAACTTTATCTGGATGAACTTTAGCCCCCCCTTTGACCCCGGGCCCCCCACCCCCCGTGCCGTGCTCCACAGCCATACCTGGCCCTCCCCTTAGTGGGTCATCCCCCATACCCACGGCCTTACTTCTGATCCAACCCTCCCCCCCCGGAACCCCTTAAGACATTTGTTAAAACTTTATATAAAAAACCACTCAACCCCCTCTTCGCGACATGCCACCTCTCTGGGTTCCAAAGCCCTTCATCGAGGTAGGCCTTCGATAACGTGGAAGGCCAGGCTTGCGAGAGGGGGGAGTCTCGCAAGGCAAAGAGCTCAGCCGGTGAATACATTCCTGCAAGTCCGCCTGGGGAAATGGAATAAGGCTAAGGATTCAATGATGGTACATTTAAAGGTCCAGGAGAGACAGTTCACCATTTTGGCGCGGATCAAAACTGGGACTCCACTGTCCTCTCACAGCAGTGGAGAGGAGTCTCAAGCCGATGCCCCGAAAAGCAATGACCAAGCCACCCTCTCACGGCGGCTGGTATCGACAGGTCTAATTCAGTGGCAATAACAGCAAGGTGACTCCCTCGGTGACCACACCCAGGCTTAAGCCTCTCCACACAGCAAGGTATTATAAATGTGACTGGGACTGATGATATAGCCGGAAACCGGGGGTCAATTATAGTCAGGTCAGGTCAGGGGTCCAATAAGTCCAATGCAGTCCAGTGCCGGTGCAGATAAGGTCCAGATCAAATGGCCATAGCCCCAACAACGCCCATAACCAGGCCGTGGCGGGGAGGGGAAAATGGATACAGGCCAGGGGGAGGCAGGCCAGTCACCCAACTTTGCCAAACCCCCAGTCTCCATTAAGTCTTCTAATCCCCTTTAAGTCCCCGGTCTTCAGGGGTCTTCAGGAGTCAGCAACCGGTCAGACTGCGTTCTTCCCTTCCTCCCCTCCGCAGTAAATAACCGACCCTGGTAGAAAGGTCTAAAGTCTGTCTGAAAACAGCCAGGGCAGCGCCGTTCCACCCAGCACCGCCCCAGCGGGCGTCGTCTCATCCCCAGCCGCCGCAGCCGCCGCTCCAACCGTCGCGGCCGCTGCTGACAGCTGGGAACCATGTCGGGGTGCTTTTCCGGGGGGGGTCCAGGGACGCTCCAACGAGCCGCTTTCTCCCCACACCCCTCCCTGCTCCGGCCGCTGCTGGAGGGGGCGCCAAGGCAACCCGGCCGCCGCTGGGGGGGCGCCAAGGCAACCCGGCGCTGCCCCGACCCTGTTCCAGCCTCCCGTTCACCGCTGCCATAGCCTCGCGGCCTTTCTCGGCTCCAGCCGCCCACGCCGATCATCCAGGGAGCTCAAAAGCTCGCAACAGGCCGCCCACACATTTCTCTTGCTGGGCCAGGGCCAACAGCTGATATTCGGCCCCCCGAGAGTTCTCAGCAGGCCCTACTTCTCCCCCGAGGCATCGGAGCTTCACCTACAAGCCGCCATCTTCGCGCATGCTCAGAAGAATAATATAATTATTTTTATAATAATATAAACAAAGATAGTTATATAACTAATTTATATTAAAATGTTGAATTTGTATTAAACAACTGTATTACATAATTACATAATTACATAATTAACCAATGTGAGGATGGATATAAAAATAGATGACAATGCGAAGGAGTATAATATAGAAGAGAAAAATTGAATTTGAGTAAGATTAGAGATGAGGATGAAGGGTAATATTGTTTTTTTAAAAAAATAGATGAGGAATAAATATGGTAAAAAGGAAATATAGAAATTGTAAATTTAATTGAAATGACTAAACACTGTGTTGGAAGAAATATCCTTCCGGGTTCTGCTCCAAGTGGGGAAAAAGACACTGGAAACATGGAGACTGCTTGAAAAGATGGTTTAATGGTGGACAGGATCACATGGCTTGAGTTCCTGAACAGAAAAGGGGCAGATACAGTAAATCCTCGGGTTTTTATGCTCTCTCTGGCTTTGCATTTCTTGGGGCCCCGAAAGAGTATCCTGATTGGTTGTCAGACTCCCAGGGGATGGGGGTCTTAGCTAGCCTTGCTGGCTGATGGTCACATGTGCTTCCCAGGTCACGTGTGGTGAGTGCTAGATGGGGCCCATTGTGTTAGTTTCTGTTGCTATTGTGTTGCAAATGTCCTTTGACAAAGGATTGACTTTCTGCCTCTGGCCCATTAACAAAGGGTGGGGGGCAGGAAGGTGGGAGCTGCTTTGTCTGTAAAATATGCTTCTCCATTTCTCATCCAGGGAAATATAATATTCTGCCTTCTGGAACCTGAAATGTGTCTTACAATGTCAGGAACGATTTGGGAATCCCTGTTCACCACAATCATGATTGACACAGAGGAAGATAAGGGTGGCTCTCCGTTGTCCCTCACTATGATGGTAAGATTGAATGTAGCCTCTGTTGTCTCCCTCAGTTTTTGAGTAGTCCAAATTTCCCCACTGTGAACCACTACTCTAAAGGTGTCTGGAACAGAGGTTTGGGCTAGATGAAAAAACAGCCATGCATTTTGTCCCGAGTCTCCATCAATGGCTATCACTTTAGTGATTAAGTATCCAGAACTGGCTGACTGAGGAATCATCTCTATGGCTGTTCAATTATTTATAGAGATGGGATACAAAATTTGTGGCACATGATAATTTTGATCCAGCACATAGATGTGCACGGTGGCTGTGCTGCTGAGAGATGGCATCCCTGAGTCTTGAGCCTGCACAACAATCTGGAATTCCCTCAGCGTTTCATAGTCAAAGGATCTGACAGCATAAATGTTGCCAGTTTCAGACTGAATTGAGACATAGAAGGACACAAGTAGCCCCTGAATTTCTCCCATTATATATATATATGATGCATTAGCATCACAATCAATGGCCTTTGTTGTGCACAGAGAAGATCCAGGAGCATTGTTCTCAGATATATAAACAGAGTAAGAGAGTTCTTCAAACTGTGGTGAGTTGTCACTGATATCAGAAACATCTATTTTAATTATTTTATGGGAAGAGAGTGGAGGTGTTCCAGCATCTGTGGCAGTGATTGTAATGTTGTAACTAGAAGTTCTTTCATGATCAAGGAACTCCTCAGTGACAGGAGTATAAGAATTTTTGAAAGAATTAAGTTTAAAAGGAAGGTTGGCAGGAATGTTTATATCGACTTGCCTGTTCAGGCCAGAATCCAAGTCAATAACACTCAGCATAGCTACTACAGTTCCAAGCTGAGCATTCTCAGAGACTGGGCTATACAAGAAAGTCAGCACCACTTCAGGGGCATTATCATTGGCATCCACAATGTTAACAAACACCTTACAGTGACCAGTCACAGGAACAGAGCCCTTATCTGTGGCTTGCACGTAGATTTCATAGGAGATGTCTTCCTCGTAGTTCAAAGATCCATTGACCCTCACCTCTCCTGATACTGGATGCACAGTGAACAGTTGACACACTTTCTGTGGAGTGTAATTGCTAAAAGAATACAGCAAATCACCATTGGAGCCCTCGTCTGGATCCAAGGCCTTTAGTTTTACAACTAGCATGCCTGGCTCTGTTTTCTAACAGAGTCACCATGTAAATGTTACAATCAAATTCTGGGTGGTTGTCATTCATATCTAAGACCTGTACAGAGATTTGGGCAGTGGCAGTGTTGTGGCCCGCCAGTGGCCTGCGCGAATCGTGGCTGATCCCGACGATGAGGATGCTGATGTGGTGTTGCACCAGCAGCCTGCGCAGAACCAATCAGAGGGATTCCTGCATGAGGGACCGAGAGCGAGTCCCCCCCTGCTTGTTCACGTGAGCCTTGGCCGAGCCTTTTTCTGTGAGGACCAGGACGTCTCGACCAAGGACATGAGGCTCGAGGCTTAAAAGAGCTAGGTAGATGGCCCTCAGTTCCAGTATGTTGATGTTGAGGCTCTGTTCTTGCTGAGACCAAAGGCTCTGCGCCATGTGAGACTCCAGATGGGCGCCCCATCCTGATAGGCTGGCGTCCATCGTGACGACAATCCTGTGGACGTCCCCGAACGAAGATCCCCGGGATACCGCTTGCGATGTGCACCAACGCAGAGAGTCGACTACAGCTGGAGGCAGAGGAATTCTGGAGGCCGAAGTGCCGTTGGTATGGCAGCAAGAGCCACTTTAGCTCCCTGCTGTGGAGGCGAGACCACGGTACAATGCCGTAAGTGGAGACCATCTTACCTAACAGACTAGAGAGCCCTAGGAGAAATGCGGAACCTCGCCTCCAGAAGCAGGTTGCCATGTCAGAGAGACTAGATTGGCGATCCTGCAACAGGAAAATCTGCAGGCCTACAGAATCAATGACTGCCCCTAGATGCTGGAGGCATGTGGCCAGTGATAAATGGCTCTTAGACCAATTAATGGAAAAGCCGTGTCTTTGCAAGATGGAAATAACAGAGGAAATGTCCCAGAGAGCTTGCGCGTGGGACTGGGAAAGGATGAGAATATCATCCAAATAATATAGGGCTCTGATAGGAATGGAACCTATATGGCCCATGAGGGCAGCCATTATTTTAGTAAACACCCTGGGGCCGAGGAAAGGCCAAAAGGTAAGGCCACATACTGGAAATGGTGGCCATTATAAGAAAATCAAAGAAATTTGCGATGGGAAGGGAGGATGGGGATGTGGAGGTAGGCCTCGGTTAAATCGATGGAAGACATAAGGTCCCCCTGCCTGATGCAGAACAGAATGGTGTGAAGCAACTGCATCTTAAACTGGCAGTAGACTATGTGCCGGTTTAATGATTTTAAATTGAGAATAGCCCTCCAACCCCCTGAAGCCTTTGGAACTAGGAATAAACGGGAATAGAACCCGTGACCATGTTGAGAAGGAGGTACCGGTTAGATGGCTTTAATGGCCAGAAGGTGTTGGATGGCCTCATCAACCTGGGCACGTTTGGAGGGGTCCAGGGACATGGGACAACGAAGGAAGAGCTTCGGGGGAGTGGAGCGAAATTCGAGCGAAAGGCCAAATCTAATAGTGTCCCTGACCCACGAGTCAGAGACAGATAAATCCCATTGATCGGCAAAAAATGATAAGCAGCCGCCAATCAAAGAATCGGGAGGGCGATTACCGAGACCGCCGGAAGGGGCGGCCCCTCCCACCTCGAAAGGGCCGTTTGGTGGCAAAACGGGGCCTCTGTCTGACCTGGCTGTCATGCTGCTGAGGTCCCCTGGAGTGGAAGGAACGCTGCGGGCGTTGTTGGAAGTATGTAGAGTCGAAGCCTCAAAAGAAAGAGGAACGAAAGGACCCCTGAGGTGATACTCCGACCGACGGGAGAGGGAAGGCAGAACCTTGCGGTGATCCTTCGTCTCAATAAGCAGGGGATCCAACTGCGAGCCAAACAACTTGTCACCAGAATAAGGCGATGAGGCAAGGCGCCATTTATTCCTGGCGTCTACTTGCCAATTTCGGAACCAAAGAAGTCGTCGGGATGTTACCGATATGCCAATCGCCTTGGCGGAGAACCTAGCAGCGTTAAGGGTGGCATCAGCGGAAAATTCCACAGCCACTAGGATCTTGTTGATATCCTGATGAGTGTGCTGGTCAGAAGAAGGAATCCACTCTTGAAGCTGGCGCAGCCATAGCATAGAGGCCCTGTTGAAAAAAGATGCTGCCGAGGATGCCTGGACCGCCCAGGCTGAAGCCTGATGACCCTTGATAAGAGTCCTCTTGGCTTTCTTTTCCTCTGGTCGCAAGTATTCCTCCGGTGGGCCCGTAAGGGGAGAGGAAGAGGAAAGAGCAACAACCAGAGAGTCCATGGAAGGAACTTTTAACAGGCTGGAGAAATCTGTGGCCATATTGTAAAACCTTCTGTCCAGATTATTAGGGACCGGACCAGAGCTTGGAAAGGACCACTGCCGCTTCACCACATAAGAGAATAATTTGGGGGCAGGGACCACTTCTGCGTGAACAGTGGGCTCCTGGAACAAAGCTGAAGTTGGGTCAGCAGGGGGATGGAGAGAGTCTGGGCCAGAGGCTCCACACCCCAAATGGGTGGTGGTCTGCGCCTTGTACAGGAGAGAATGAAACATATGGGGCTTGAAGAGGCCCACAAAGGCTGGCTGAGCAGGCTCGAGCCCCTCGTCCTCTGAGAGGTCCTGTTCAGGAGCGGTCTCCTCCTCAGAAAGTGAGTCTTGGCTGGCTGAATCCTGACCATAAAGATTGGCCGTAGAGTCCTCAGGGTGGGAACGAGATCGTGGCTGTGCTGGTTGAGCCCTTTGATCAGAAGGTGCAGCCGCAGCATGGTATTGGAGGCCCTGGGCGATGCCGATGGATTGCCTCGGAAATGAGATCAGCCAAAGAAAGCTGCACATCAGGAGTGAGCTGGGAGCCCAGTGGCGCCTCCAGTGAGTGAGGAGCAGAGGAAGACAAATGGTCACTGGGAGCGGGAGACAAGGCCCGCTGGACCTGCATCCGCAGTTCCTCAGATTCAGATGGAAACACTGAAGCCACGTCAGTGGCATGTGGGGCATCCCCATGTAGAGACCTGTCAGGGGATAAGGCTGGTGTAGGAGCAGACTGCGCAGAGGGAGGAACAGGGCCGGGAGGAGGAGGAGCTGAAGAGGTAGCTGAAGAAGAGGGCCTAGGCTCTTGCAAAGCCCTGGAATGAGCCTTCTGGAATGCCTTCTTCATGGTCCTATGGCATCTGTCTTCAGCCTTAAATGAAGAGGATCGCCTGGGCAGGGAAGAATTGTCAGAACCCGTTGCCCTGAGCTTGCCCTTATGGGAGGAAGAGGTGCCTTCCCCAGCGTCGTCTTCGCACTGCCATTTGCTCTTAGATTTGGTGCGGACCGATTTTTGGGCGGGAGCGTTGGCCATTTTGATTTCAAATTAGGCGCATCGAGAAGCAACGGGCAGCCGATAAAATGGCGAAGCTCCGGTAACAAGGAAAACCTCCCTTTTCGACCAAGCCTGGGCCCCAGTACTTGCGATTAGAGCCGCTGCTGAGATAGGATGAAATGCGGCTTGCCCTGTGCTCTCGCTAGCCGTCTGGCTTGAGCGCAAGATAATTAGGTGCGGAATGCGACTTCGCGCCGATCAGCTGCTGAGCGGAGTCTTCAATGCAGCAATTCTCAACTGCCGCAATGAAAGCGGGCGGGAAGGCAGGGCAGAGTGCGGCAGAGCAGGCTTGTGCGCGCTATGGTGGAAGATCTGCCAGCCAACAATCCTCGCCGCTCCGCGGCCTTCAGCGGAATCAGGCAAAGCCCTTCGCGCTGGAACGGTGAAATCCACGATGACTAGATGTGGAGAAAATCGCTAGGAACAAGAGAGAGAACTACAGACACATCTGTCCAGAAACAGACCAAGTCGAAAAACTGGACTGAAGCAGGAAGAGGCAGTGCTAAAGTTCCAGTAGACTCGATCCTAATGGATACCAGATGTGTCACTTCCCAGTCGTGACTGCCCTGGGTGCCAAATAGGAGAACAGCGACCTCGAGGCGGGTGGGAGGCAACCAAGACAGACGATCCAGATCGGCAGTGCGCAGGCGAGACACAAGAAGGAAAGACAGGCAAGGCGGTCATTCTCTCACTCTCAAAAAATACTAGGCAGGGTCCAGGATCCTGTCTCTCCGCTCACTGCACCTTGCCAAATTATTCCTAGCCTTGGTCTTGGGAAACTTTTAAGCTACAAACAGCATGAGTTGAAGAGGAATCCTTGCCTACCAAGAGCTTTAGTTATAGCAACTCCATGCTGCGGACCGTGAAAGCCACCCCCTAGCACTTAAACTGCAATTTTGGGTGGGAGATGCCGATCTCCAAACATTTCTTGTTCCAGAATCGACTCCAAATTTGGGATTCAATTAGTACATATTTTCTTTTTATCCTGCATTAGGATACCAATATTAAAGCCAAAAACATAATATTTCATTTCTGACAGATAATACTTAACAATTAAGGTTCTGGAGTAGTATAGGGAAATGCAGTTCCAGCTCACTCTCAGCTTTGGGCCACGCACTCTCTCAGTCCAACATTTCACTGGGTTGTTGGGGAAAAAAATAGGAGAAGCCTTGAGCTCCTGAATAAAAGCTTGGATATAAATCTAATAAAGAAATAAAATATATATTAAACAGAGACAGCACATAGAAAAAGGGAGTATCAAAGTAAAATAAAAAGTATTGAAGTACTGGTACTTAAATTAATTTTCTGTTAATTTATTTAAAGCTTTAAATAAATAAATAGATTCGGTTAAGGACATATTATGTGCACATCACCACCCAATCTATTCCAGGCAATTGAAGGGTCCTGCAGTAAGAGAGGGAATGCTCACAGAAACATTCACAAGTTATTGTTTAGGAATCTGAGAAACATCCTGGGTGCTTTTAAGTCAGACTTGAAGTTTTGTTCCAGCATCAGGACTAAATGGGACAGCCATGTTGCTGTCTCTCAATCCATTTTCATTTCATTTCCCTAACCTTGGGACTTAGGAGAGGATATTAGCCAATAAAGAAGGCATCAGTTTAATTACTGCTGCTATGGAGAAATTGGAGTTATGGTATAACCTTGCTATCAGTTATGCCTTATTTAGGGAAGTACATAGTTAGACAGATAGGAGGATGCAAATCTGTACATTGTCTGGCTACAAAGCTCTTGATTGAACTTTATGATGGCTAATATAAAAACCCTCTGATTTTGTTTGTTCTGAATTTGCCAAATGTACAGGTATGCATTGTGTGTGTTAACACTGTTGAGCTTTTGGATAAATAACTGCATGTAAAAACTATGTTGCTTTCTTTCTGTTTGTTACCCTCTGCAGAAAGGCAGTCAAATGTTATTAGGAAACAAACAAACAAACTCAAGCCAATAGCTAGAGAAGTATAGCTTATGATTGCAGTGTTCATGGACTGTGTTGAAGTGACTCCATTTCTGTTGCATACAATCTGCAGAGCTCTCTTCTGTGGCTATCTGTGCAGAGAAGGCTACAAAATAGCATCTACTGGATTTTTTCTCTTCCATTGTAAAATCCGTTGGGAGGATTGTGAAAAGAATTTTTTTTACAAAAACCATCATTCCTTGAGCCAATTTTTTTTTTTACTTGAAATTACCACATCACCTACTTTATGGTCAGAGGTTGAAAAATTAGGTGGCATTATTTTTTCCAAGTTCTCTTTGTCCCTCTGGCAGAACCAGCAAAGTATTTGAGATTTGTATTCTGTCAGAATAAAAAAAATTGACATATTCAGACTGAACGTCTGCTTTACTATATACTTGGGAAACAGATTCCCCTCCTTTCATATCTCATTCATTCTCTTAATACTCCTGAAATCTATGAAAGATAAACATGCAAAATTTGTTGTTTTCTACCACCATTCTAATTTTTCCATGATCATTTTAAGACTTTTCCACATTTTTATTTGGTTTGTATAAAGAGGTAGAGTGGTGCATATTAATCCTGCAGGTGATACTAAAGTGAGCTAATGTTCTAAAACACAGAAATATTTTTTTGTGAAATTAAAATAAGGGCAAATAGAAAGAGGTAAATTTTTATAGGTCTACAGGCTGCATTATCAACAGGATTAGCATTCCTAATAATTGGATTAAAAAACCTTATTAGGTTTTTTAAAATAAAACCTTATTAAGTGTCATCAATGATGCGTCCTCAGCAAAGTGGATGGAAGTATTATCTGGATGCCACAATCAAACATTTTCACTAATTATTTGGATTAAAGATGGAAACAAATCTTCACAGTTTGTGCTAATTGGTGTAACTAACATCTTTGAAATTAGAAATAAAATGGGAAGCAATCTTGATGAATTAGAGAAAGGGCTGAATATAACAGAATTAGATTTTGATAGAGAAAAATGTAACACTCTTCATTTAGGAAATCAAATTCAAAGGTATAGATCAGGGACAGTGGATTCCTGGTTTCATATTCTACTGGAAAAACTGAACTGATTCTGTTGATCACAGAGTGTGAGTCAGCAATATAATGTGGCTTCCAGAAATGCAAATACAATCAATGTAGTTGATAGGAAATAAATTATAAATCAATAATTATTGATTTATAATTCATTATTTGTAAATTAACTCTTTTGTGCATAGTTTAGATTCCTCCCAAACTATTTTGCCAGTTATGGGCCCCCATGCTTTAAGAATTCAGAGAAATTGAAATTATCTAATCCAGCATACTATAGTGGCCAACAAAGTATCATAACAGCTTTCTCCCATCCAAATCTCCGTCAACTGATATTGAGAATAATGCAGTCCAAATACAGTATATTCATTACATGTAGCAACCATGTAATTTTTATAAATAACATTTTTAAAAAAGTATATTATTTATGATGTCATTAAAATGCCAATAATCAATGAAACAAATTATTATATTTATAGATATCTTAGCTCCTATAATATTCTTGATTATTTTCTTTTTCCCTATGTGTCCTTTATTAGAAATGAGAAGCCGCTTGTGAAGAAGCAATTTTTGGCCATGTACTGTTGTACAGGGAGTAATATTGCACATTTTATGACCTAGTTCCTGCTATGATGGTATACAATATCTGCATCCAGTGGTGGGATTCAGCCAGTTCGCACCATTTCGGGAGAACCGGTTGTTAACTTTCTGAGCAGTTTGGCAAACTGGTTGTTGGAAGAAATCATTAGACCAGAGAACCGGTTGTTAAATTACTTGAATCCCACCACTGTCTGCATCTATCTTATCAAGGTTCTGTTAGGTAAAACCACACAGAAATGCTCTTCCACTTAGAAAATAGATGAGAAATATGTTAGCTTTTCCTTGACAATTTTCTTCCTTTCTTTATTGTATTTTTTTATTGCATTACTATATTATTTGTTTACAAGCCATTATTTTCCAGGTTCCTTTCTACATGTATCTGAAACAAAGGTTTACACTTCAAAGAAAAATTGGAGAAAAGTCTGTTTCCCCATGAATCTAAATAGCCTCAAAGTGTCATAAATAATAATGGTTTTCATTAAGATTTGGTTTAAGAAGTTATTGTAGAGTACCAGGTTCAGCCATATTAAGCAGCTAGGGTTGCCAGGTCTGCTTTCAAAAAATAGCGGACAAGCGGGGGGGGGGGTTAAGTAGTAAAAAAATAAAAAAAAATTTACAATTAAATTATATATTTTCTTACAAACATTTTAACACGTATTAAAATAATCACTTCAAAACTTTACTTAAAATTCAAAACATCAAATATATTATAATAATATGTAAAATATTAAATTACATTTTACTTTGCTGTCGTGTGTATTTTTTATTTGACTGCGCAGCTTTGATCAATTCTTTGTGTTTAAGGAATAATTCTTTAATTTCAGTACAACGTTGAGAAATATTAAAAAATATACAAAGTTCACTTCGAACTGATGGTACAAGCAGTCGGTTACGTTCGTCAGTCCACAAATTTCCCATGACGCTGAAAATTCGTTCAACGTTTGCATTTGATACCGGAATTGATGCACAATACTGGAACAGTTTCAGTAAACTCGGAGCTGGCTCTTTCTTGAAAAAGTACGTCCACTTATCAAGGGATGAATCGCCCTGCAGATGAACATAAACTTCTTCTAAGGCAGAAATTTCATCGAAGAGAGTGTTGGGTGGAAGTTCTTCTCGCCATGCTGATAATAACCAGATGTTCGTCATTTCTTCTAAAGTTGGAGGATTATTGCAATCAATTAGATTGAAACAACTTAGCGTCTCATATACTGAATCGGTGAAATTATACCACTTTTCTAGGTACGCAATGGCTCTTTGATACACGTTGATGGCTTCTTTCTTGAACTTTTGCACGGCATTCTCAGGCAAATGTTTTTTATGTAAGGCAAATAAAACTTTTCATTCCAAAAAACTGCTCATCGTATTTTTTTGCAAAGAATCACGCAGCTTACACATGATAATGTGAAGATCACATGCAAGAATTTTCTTGCTTTCCAGCTTCAGTAGGGTGTCTTGCATTATTGACATAAAAAAGTGCGTGAAATATAAATACAATTCTGAAATTGTTGGTTCATCGTCCTTTGCGAGTTCATTTTCCTGATCCAAAATAAGGTTCCAGATAACCTTATGGCACTCATCAGATCCAAGAGAAATAAAATACGATTTTAGAGGTATCCAGTTTAAAAGAAGTCTTTTGACCGCTTTAAACAAACTTAACCAACGTGTTGGAACATGGCGCAAAACTTCATGGAATTCTGACTCGCAAAACTCAACAAATGATTTCAACTCTTCTTGTTTCTTCGCAGAATTCAAAAATTCGGCAAAAACCTTCAGCACTACATTTTCAATATCAAAAGATAACTGCTTTAATGCATTTTTTGCACTGTTGTGTAAAATGTGATTATTGCAATGAGCAGCTACAATATTGTCATTTTCCAGCAATAATTTTTGGTAAACAGATTTGTTCACTCCATAATTGACCGGTGCATTATCTGCTGAGTAAGCTGAAACATTATTTATTTCCAATTCGTTATCACTAAGAACTCGACACAGCTGATTTTTTATTGATGTAGAATCTTCGAAAAAATCCTCATAAAAGTCTAAAATTTTCACACACAGTCCTTCTTCACAAGTAAAATATTGTGCAACAACGGGATACATTTTGCGATTTCCCTTGTTTGATGCGTCAGTGGAGAGAGAAAATGGAATTCCAGTTTTAAGATCATTGAGAACCAACTCAATAGAAAAAGGATACAAAACCTCATTGACAATAGCTGATGATTTGGTTCTTCCACAAGACATCTTTTTTACAATTTCTGAATCATCAAAAATTTGCTTCATTAACTTAATACCGCAATCTTGAGCCAGGAAAGAAATATGGTGTTTGATCCCATGGTAAATTTCAGCCATTTCAGCTACAGTCACTTTCTCACTGAAAGAGGAGTCTTTAACAATGAAAAACAAATTGATTCGCTTGTTGTTGGAAGCTATTTTCTCCTTATCTAAATTATTTTTTGTGCTTGCATGCTGTGTGACAGCTTTTATACCATTATATTCAATTGTGAACGATTTCTGACACAATTTACAGTAGGCCGTCGTATTTGTTCTGTCGGTTTCGTTGTTGGTAATCCATGCAAAAGTAGCTTCTCAGTCTTTGGTGTATTTGCACACTCCTCTCTTTTGTTTTAAAGAATTCGAAATCTCGCCGCTGTCACTCTCATCACTCAACGCCATTTTAGGTCAGTCAACACAAGCTGCAATACATTTTAAAAATGTGAACTGTACATAATTTTATAATATATTTTTATTTTAATCTCATCATTAATTTTTTCGGAGAATCGAGTTCAATGGATATTCGATCTTTGTCTCATTCTAACTTATGAAAAAAAAGACAAAACACGATTCTCCTATCCTTATTCTCTTAGACTGAACAGCTTTAGATTACGTACCATTTCATCATAAAGCTTTTGAATAAAAAAAATGTCCACTATTTTGTGAAAAAAAATAGTGAACATAATGTGAAAAAAGCGGACTGTCCGCTCAAATAGTGGACACCTGGCAAGGATATAAGCAGCATAAATTAAATTTGGAGCTAAAAATTTTCTTATACTAGCACTGTAGAATCCTTGCATCATTTTTTTCCCTCAAAGTATCTGATCTTAATTCTTTCCTCTTAAATTGCGCATTAGCACTAATCTCTTCTCTCCTTATTTTTTATCTCAAAGCTCATCTTTAGCTATTACCTGAAAAAAAATCACTACAGTTACAATGTAAATTATTCATTTTGGGAAATCCTTTTATAGTATGAAGTATGAAGATTCCATGCTCTTGTCCTTACATGTATCAACCCTTATGTTCAGCATATATGAGATTGATCTTAACTTCTAACTATAAATTAAGCTTTCAGTTACAGGCAATAGAATCTGAGTTGATAAAATCTAAACCTGTCATTGAGTTGTGATGCTGCACTAAAAAGCATTTGAAGGAGAAGATAAGCTATCCCTAAAACCCTACTGTCTTACTGTTCCTTTCTTCAACCCTTTTCTCACATATCTTGTTCAGATCATGTGGTGCTCTATATTCATTTTCTGGTTGCATTAAGGATAAAACATAGCTTATTGAAACTAAGTACAGAAGGTAATAATAATTTCAGTCATGAGCCATGAATTGTTTTCATTATGGAAAATGATTACGGTAATTTTCCTAGTCAAAAAGTACCAGTAGAATATTACAAATAAATATACTGTTTATTTACAAATTTAAATGTAATCATAAAACATCAAATATTGTCATCAAATATTGCTTAACAATTTAGTTTCCCATACCCTTCTTGTGTCTTTTATTGGCAGAAGCATTACTGAGAGTATTTTAACAATAATCTGAACAAGCATCAATTATGATGGTGGCTTTTAAATCCCTGCCTTGATTTCTATATAATCTGGAATCTTTCCACTCATAAATATCTTACATAAAAATGTTTCTTGCAGATTTCATCTCCTGCCCTTCTTGACACATATGCGGAGCAAAAAAAGTCTATGGAGCTAGAGTATTCATAAACCAGATTGTAAGGAATGAAATTCAAAACCTCTGCATCTATTCTTAGGACATCTGAAATTGTAAATTTATCTGGTGATGATCTAAATGATAAAAATATAAATTGTTCTTTGAACTGAGCCTTACTATTGATGATTTCTTGGCAACAGGAAAGAAATGGTTTGTTGCAAAGAACTTATTCTAAAATATTTTTTTGACTTTTCACCTAGCCTACAACCCTGGGACTTCCTGGTAGTTTTCTATCTGAGAATGAAGCAGGCCTGATCCTGCAAGTCCCAGCAAGAACAGTCAAATGTTGTCATTGACTAAGATAGTAAATAATCCAACTTTCCTGCAACAATAAACAATAGACAAAATAGACAGACATGTTTATATTTGGCTCATGTTTGTTAACTGAAAGGTAAAGTGCCAGTTTTCCTGAATAATTCCAGAAACAGGACCAGATTTGGATGGCCTATAAACCTCTGGACTGACACAAGATGGGTCCGGCTATTTTCCGAGCTGAGGATTTGGTTGCAAAGTGAGTCAGTCTATTTTGCAGAGCCCTACAACTTTTCAATTCAGAATTCCAAATAAGATAGTTAATGCAAATAAATAAGACAATGAAAGCCATTGGCTTGTGGGCAGCATAAGCCTTTGTGCAATATGTCAAAAGCCATGCATGATCATGGTTGACTTTGGTCTAGCCCAGTGGTGGGTTTCAAATTTTTTTACTACTGGTTCTGTGGGTGTGGCTTGGTGGGCAGGGCATGGCTTGGTGGGTGTGGCTTGGTGGGCATGGTAGGGGAAGAATACTATAAAATCTCCATTCCCACACCACTCCGGGGGAAGGATACTGCAAAATCCCCATTTCCAAAATCCCAGATCAGCTGGGACTTGGGAGGCAGAGAATAGATGGGGGCAGGGCCAGTCAGAATTTTTACTACCGGTTCTCCGAACTACTCAAAATTTCCACTACCAGTTCTCCAGAACTGGTCAGAACCTGCTGAAACCCACCTCTGGTTCAGCCACTGTCTCTCAGTCTGCCTACCTCACAGTCTGTGTGAAAAATCTGAATGCCTACTGAAGGTCCCCACCTGGGTTCAAAATTGAAAGAGCAAGTCCCCAATGAAAGAATAAATCCCACTCTTGTGGCCTTCCAGAAAGCTTTACAGACATTGATTGATTGATTGATTGATTGATTGATTGATTGATTGATTGGTTCAATTTATATGCCGCCCTTCTCTGGAGACTCAGGGCGGCTTACAATGCGTTAAGCAATAGCCTTCATACTTTTGTATATACCTGCTTAGTAGGGCTTTCGGCCCCCCCTAAGCGGTGTTCTTTTTTATACAAAGTCAGCTTATTGCCCCCACAATCCGAGTCCTCATTTTACCTACCTCGAAAGGATGGAAAGCTGAGTCAACCTTGAGCCTGGTGAGATTTGAACTTGCAGTAATAGCAGACAGCTGGTGCTACTTAACAGCACTTTAGTCTGCTGCGCCACCAAGGCTAATTTAAAGTATATTATTATATTTTATAGTTAGTATTTCCATAGTCTATGACTGCTGCTTTGCTACTTTTGCATATTGCTTACTCACCTTGACTGAACCAATTTATAAATTAAATAATAAATATAATAAAAATATGTAAAAATATTAAATAAAAATATTAAATAAAATCCTCAGAACAATTCAGAAATGAGCTTGCGGGCCTAAGTACGTATATAAACTGATGACTGGAGAACAAGCAAATTATTAATTAAAGATTGCACCTTTTCTAGTGAAATACTGTAACTTTGAAATAATAGAGAACATGTTATATTGTTTACAATAAAAATAGAAACTCTTTCTGACTGAACTTCAGTTCTATTATAGCTTTATAATTCATGGAAGCAAAATGTCATTATTAGAAGGCTTTCATTACATTTAAATAACATTTCTAAAGAAATAATCTAAATATTATTAGATAACATTTCTAAAGAAACAAAATTATTTTTTAATGTAATAATCAATCAAAACTTAAACTGTGTAGAATTGCATAGGCGCATGGTCCAAGGCAGTCCAGTCCAGTCTAATGTCTGTACACACTACAGCTCAGCCTCAGCAAACTTGCTTTTCTGTTGCTTGGCCAAGAAAAGTGGCAAGGAAAGCCTGGCATGGAACTGACTAGGATTAGGTTTTGCCCATATCAGCCAAGCTAGAAAAGACGGAACTTGTGTCTTTGCAGTCAACCAGATTGTCTAAGCAAAGGTGGCATACATTTATTCATTTATTACATTTATGTTTTTCTTATATCTAGCTGTATTAAAAATACTGGGATTTAAGAACAAACTAAGGAATTTAATTTCTCTTCCTTTGCTTTTAATAGAATTTGATGTCCGTATTTTGATTTATGGGTGAAAACTTCTCTTTTATATGTATATTGTGTTATATGTATATTGTTATATGTATATATGTATATTGTGTTTCTGATCTAGATCTCAACTTCTCATTGGGAGGAATCATAACAAGTCACTACAATGTGCCATTTCAATGTCTTTTTTTTTCTCCCCAAAAATAACCATTTTTGGAAAATTATTTTTTTACAGTCTTATTGCTGCCCAGTTCCTGAATATGACTGTAAAAAAAGTACACTGCTCAAAAAAATAAAGGGAACACAAGCAGAAAACATCTGAGATCTGAATGAATGAAATAGCCTTATTAAATACTTTGTTCGTTACATACAGTAGTTTTGTGTTCCCTTTAGTTGTTTGAGCAGTATATAAACTACTGTATGTAAAGAACAAAGTATTTAATAAGGCTATTTCATTCATTCAGATCTCGGATGTCTTCTACTTGTGTTCCCTTTATTTTTTTGAGCAGTATATTTTCAAATATGATTACAGTAGATAATAATAGGTGAATAAGTGAAGATGTTTTATATACAAAACAAGATTAGCATTTTAATCGACTTCCGGTTGGCGCCGCCGTCATCGCTAGACGGTCCCTTCAAGACCGCCAGCCCCGCCGCCCGTAAAGAGCCACCTCTACAGCTGAGAGGCGGCTTGAAAAACTCCGTGATCCACAGGAATCGGGAGGAGAGCCGGCGAGACAAGGTAGAGCCCCCTACGAAGTCCCCAGACTGTTTTTCTGGGGAGGAAGCAGGGTAAAGCTCCCTATCCAGCACGCCGAGGCTCCGGACTCCGGGGGGCAACTCTGCTTTTTGCAGAGCCAGACAACGCGACCAACATAACGAGCGAAAGCCAAAAGAACCTTTCAAAATAAGCAGGGTGGAATCTGGACTCGAAATTTAAATCGCAAGTATTTTGATTAGCCCTGTGAATGAATCTAACAACTGAGTGAAAGTAATCTTGTTAAAATGGCGTCCGGCTTTAGCAACAAGGAAAGCTGAAAGCAAAAGTGATTTTGCTTGAGTGTCTAAGGCGCTACAAAGTAACGAAAAGTAACAGCGCTGGCCAGAAGAAAAGGGAAAAGTTCTTTTAAAAGTGATTTGATCTGTTCCCTCTCCCTTGGGACTTGACTAAAGCTGGGGAAATTTCTGAAAGGTTTTTGTGGTGGAAAGGGAGAGAGGACATCTTTCTTAGAAAGAATCAGGCTGCGTGGAAGAATGGCTTCAAAGCAGACAAAGCCAGCTAAAGCTGCGGGGGGGGGGGGTTCCCCCACTCACAAGCCACAAGAGCAGCCTTTAAGTTCGCACACACAGAGCCAAATGCAAGAGTCTGGATTTAAAGATTTGAAGGAATTTATTGCTGTGGCTTTGAGGAATCAAAATGAAGTTTTAGACCAGAAATTTGAAAAATCTCAGCAGGAATTTAAGGAGGTGGTTCAAGAAAAGTATGATAAGATGAAACAGGACATACTGACAGTTATGACTGGTTTGTCAGAAGTTGTGGTCCAGATTGATAAAAAAAGTGGAACAACTTAGCTCAGAAGTAGAATCCAAAATGAAGGAAGCTGATCATAAAATTTCCAATGTTGATAATAAAACGCAAAGGCTTGAAAATGAAGTGACAATGATGCAATTTAGATTTATGGAGTTTGCTGTAAGACTCAGAGGCATAAAAGAGAACAATAGAGAAGACTTGAGAAGGGTTTGTGCTGATGCTCTTGCTGTAATGTTAAAGGTTGATCCTGAGGAGATTTTATGCAAGATTGATAAGGTCTATAGAGTGAATTCCTGGGTGGCAAGGCAAAAGCAATTGCCCAGAGATGTGGTGATATATTTTACAGATAGAAGAATAAGAAATGATATCTTACAAAAGTCTTTTGTTTCTACTATTCAAGTGGATGGAAGAGAGATTGGGATCTACAAAGAGTTGCCACCTAAGATGTTAAGAGATAGAAAAGATTTTGGATTTTTGGTGACTGAATTAAAGAAACAACAAATTCCATTCAGATGGGACACTCCAGTTGGTATAATATTGAGGTATCAAGGAGAGAGATATCGGTTAAATACTCTTCAAAAAGCGGAAGAATTTTATTTCAATGTTTTTAAAACTGGTGCAGCATCTCCACGTACTTCCTCAGTGTTAGCTATAGTGGAGGGTGAGAAAGAGAAGCAGTTTGAACAAGAGCTTGAAGAGCAGAGGAAACAGATGGAGAGGGAGGCAATGGAGACTCAAGGAGCAACAGGGGGTTTTTTAGATAAACCGTTGCTGGATCTTCCCTTAGAGCCTATAGGTGAACCACCTAAAAATACAAGAGAAGTGGCAGCGGATCTTGACCTGATGTTGCATAGTGCTAAAGATCAGCGTATAACTCGAGCAGTTTACAAACAGATTTTAGAGAAACAACAACACCAGAGCTCTAAGCTACCACAAGACAAACAGGGAGTCAATGGTAAAGCACAAAAATCCGAAGCCATGGGAGGAGCTAAGCCGAAGACTACTAGTTTGGAACAGCAACTTCAGCAAATGCTCTTAACGCTTCAGGAAAATACAAATGACAATTAAGTTTTTATCTTGGAATATGAACGGATTGAACTCACCACAGAAAAGGAGGAAGATATTTCATTATTTGAGACAATTTAATAATGATGTTATTTGCTTACAAGAAACTCATATTAGAACACAAGATCAAAAATATTTGATAAATTCTAGATTAGGAACACAGTTTATAGCTTCAAATTTGGAGAAAAAGAATGGTGTAGTGATTTATATAAATAAAAGACTGCCAACAAAAATTATAGAAGCAGATGATTGTGGAAGATATATAGCAATAGAACTTCTTTCAGATAATGGTCCAATTTTGGTGATTGGAATTTATGCTCCTAACTAGCAACAAGAAAACTTTTATAAATTATTGCATTGTAAAATACTACAATGGGACTATAGATCTATCTTACTTATGGGAGATTGGAATGGAGTAATAGATCCTAAAAAAGATAAGAGTTTGGCAAAATCATGTGTTAAACTACCACAGATCTTTTTTGATATGAAAGAAGATTTGGAATTGAAAGATATATGGAGAGTGCATAACCCAAAAGAATTGGACTTTACTTTTTTTTCAGATAGACACAGATCCTTCTCTAGGATTGATTTTATTCTACTTACGGTTGACTTACTTTTAAAAACAAAGAAAACAAAGATATTTCCGAGGACTTTATCTGACCACAGCCCGGTATGGATAGAAATAGAAATAGGAAAGAATGAGAGAAGATCTTGGAGAAATGAAAATTTGTTTAGATATGAAAAGAATGTAAATGAACTTAAAAAACAAATGAAGGAATTTTTTGAACTTGAATAAGGGTACCCCTATTGAAATTGTTTGGGATGCGAGCAAGGCGTATATGCGGGGGGTACTGATTTATATGAATTCTAAACATAAATCAAATCGACAAAGAAAAAGATTAGAACTGGAAGGGGAGATAAAGAAAAAAGAGCAGTTGCTTATAAAAAATCCAACAGATGAAAAACTACAAGGAATTATAAAACTTTTGAAAGATCAATTCCACATGCTCACAGCGGAACAAGCAGCAACTAATTTACAATTTGCGAAACACAATACATTTTGCAATGCCAATAAACCGGGCAGGTGGTTGGCTTACACACTGAGGAAACAGCAGAGTACTCAGACTATTGGTAGTATTGAGTATAGAGGGAAGGAAGTATTTCAACAAAGACTAATCAAAGAAGCCTTCTTAGATTATTATACCAAACTATATGCCAAAGATGATATACAGAATGAACTTAAAAATAAATATTTAGAAGAAAAGAGAGTTATAAAAATTTCTAGTGATCAAAAGGAAAGAACGAGTTTACCAATAATAGCTGAGGAGATTATTGTTGCTATTAAACAACTGAAAACAGCTAAAGCTCCAGGAACAGATGGTTTAACTGCGGTGTACTATAAAACTCTACAAGCAGAAATGATTGAACATCTTAAAGACTTATTTTGTAGCATACAACAAGGGGGGAAAATACCCCCTTCATGGAAAGTAGCTTTTATCTCTTTGATACCGAAAGAGGAGGCAGGCTCTACAAAACCGGAAAATTTTAGACCAATATCTCTCCTGAATACAGATTATAAAATTTTTGCGAAAGTATTAGCCAACAGATTAATGCCAGTTATTCAAGAGGTGATTCATCATGATCAAGCAGGATTTATAGAAGGCAGATATATGAAGGATAATGTGAGGCAAATTATAGACTTATTGGAATATCTTGAGAAGAATAAACAGATCTCTGCAGTGCTGGTGTTTTTGGATGCGGAGAAGGCCTTTGATCGAGTGAATTGGAACTTTCTATTAAAGACTTTAAAAAAGATGGACTTCGGGGATCAGTTTGTACAGGCGGTTTCAGCAATCTATCAAGAGCAAACAGCACAAATTATTACTAATGGAAGTTTAACTACAAATTTTAGTATAGAAAAAGGCACAAGACAAGGTTGTCCATTATCCCCGTTGTTGTTTATTCTAACTCTAGAAGTCTTGTTGAATACAATATGGGACTCGAGCACTTTGAAGGGAATAGTGATAAGGCAAGAAGATTATAGAACAAGGGCATTTGCAGATGACCTGGTTGTTACCCTAACACAGCCGATGGAATCAATAATTCAGATGAAAGACATTATAGAAGAATATGGTATGGTATCAGGATTCAGACTGAATCAGAAAAAAACCAAGATGATAGTTAAAAATATGACAGTTGATCAAAAGAAGGAACTGGAGAGGAAGGCAGGCTTTGAAATAGTATCAAAGGTGAGATATCTAGGAGTTCAAGTTGCAGATTCAAATATAAAACTGTTTCAAAACAATTATGAGGTGTTGTGGCGAAAGGTACAAAAGGATATGGAAACCTGGAAAAAACTGCAGCTGTCTCTACTTGGAAGAATAGCAGCAGTTAAAATGAATGTTCTACCTAGATTTTTATTTTTGTTTCAAATGATTCCGGTGCTTAAAAGTGATAAACAGCTGACGGAATGGCAAAAAGGAGTGAATAAGTTTGTTTGGAATGAGAAAAAGCCAAGAGTTAAACTGAAAATTATGCAAGATGTTCATGAAAGGGGTGGTCTTAAACTTCCAAACCTGCGATTGTATTATGAAGCAGCAGCGTTTACACAAGCAAGTGATTGGTTTGGAAGGACAAAGACTGGAATATTGAATATTGAGAGCTATGACCTTGAATTTGGTTGGCATGCATATTTATTCTATGAAAACAAGGTGGATAAAGTATTCAACAGCCATATACTTAGAAGCTCCTTGATGAGAGTTTGGAAGAAGCACCGACTCAAATGGGATTATAAAATACCGTTGTGGTTGGATCTTGGTCATATTATATGGAATATAAATATAAAGTCACTCGGGGGGGGGGGTTTATATAAAGAAGTACTTTTTAATGATGGGGGCAGATGGCAATTGAAGTCATTAAACACACTGTTGGAAGAAGGGATTAACTTAACTTGGTTACAGTATAATCAACTTCAATTGAGATGGAGAGAAGATCAAAAAATTGGATTAATGTTGCATGAAGAAGAACTGGTTAGACATATAAAAGAGAAAGGCCCAATGCATATTAAGAGGGTTTATGTTTTGTTAGAAAGAGATTCAGAAAATGAATTGGTTAAAGATTGTATGATAAAATGGGCACAAAATTTTGGAGAACCAGTTATGATGGAAACGTGGGAAAAAATATGGGTTCAGAATGTTAAATTCACACAGTCGCAGAATTTGAGGGAAATTTTTTATAAAATGTTTTATAGGTGGCATTTAGATCCTAAGAAATTGTCATGCATGTATCCTAATGTTCAACCAAAATGCTGGAGATGTGATTGCTTAGATGCTACATATTATCATATATGGTGGACATGCAAGAAAGCAAAGGCTTTTTGGATAAAAATTTGGTGGGTTATGCAAAATGTTTTGAAGAAAAAAATTCAATTTTCTCAATTGTTTTTATTGGGTATAGTTAAGGGCTTTTCAGTGGGTGAAACAAAATTGATATTGTATATGGTGACAGCAGCTAGGTTATTGATTGGTCAATATTGGAAAAGGGATGATATGCCTACAATTCAAGAATGGACTTTGAAGATGGCCAGTTTTGCAGAAATGGTGAAGATATCAGCATATTTAAAAGACCGGACTCAGGAGACTTATGTATGGGAGTGAAAGAAATGGATAGATTATGTGCAGAATAAATATCAAACTAGGAAGTATCAGATAGCTTTTAGCTGAATGTTGTGTAGAAATGCATAGTATATAGGGGTTAAAATAGCATATTGTTATGTAGAAATGTATAGTGCACAGGGGGGAGAATAGAGGGGTGGTAAAGTATGATATAATATAATGTGGACGGATTTCACCTTGGGGAAGTCATGGGAAGAGGGGAGGGTTAGGGAGGGATGGGGGGGAAATGGGGAAAAATTGGTTTTTGTAAAACTTTTTCAATAAAAAAAAAAAAAGATTAGCATTTTAATCCTTCACTCACCAAAAAAGTATACATTATGACCCAGCTTTTTCATCAAAATAGATGCACATTATTTAGAATGAAATATATTTATTTTGAATGCAATCTTGTTTTTATGTAAATAAGGACACCTATACAGGTGTTGTATTTGCTAGTGTACGTAATAGGAGGAGGGAAGTGTGTTTATATGTTCACCTCCTTGAATTATTTGTAAAAATAATAAAGGAGTGATATCAATCAATCAATCAATCAATAATAAACACTGAAACAAAATGTCTGATATGTAGTTCAGAAGAAATAGTTTAAACTTCAGGAAAAAAAACCATTGCAGGTTAAAAACGTTCAATTTGTGCAAGCAGTGCTGCAAGTTCAAAATCCATCCAAGAGTTATTGTTCAATTGTTTAAAACATCTGCCCAGAAGAAATGGAAACCCCAGACTACCCAATTCTTTTCATTTGATATCTGGAATAAATATGCTTTATTCTTCCTTCATACAGCTTTAAAGAAGTCTAGCACTGAATATGGTCATAAATTGTATCTGGACAGTTCAGTGCAAACACTGAAAACCTCACTATGAATTGCTTAGAGGCACACACACAAAAAAGGCAAGGAACATGCTGTATCAACAAAACTCATTCCTGACTTCCAGCGGTGACGTCAACGTGTTAGGGACGAAAGGAACGGTGCTCCGTTTCCAAAGCCCCTAATATCCTCGCTGCGGGCGCTGATTTCGGCGCTACCGACCCCGTAGAGGTCGGTAGAAGAAGGGGAAATTTCTGAGGACCTCGGGGAGGGCGGCAATCCCCCCGAAGGTTCAGGATAACTCCTTTAACTCGGAACGAGGAAGAACCAGCCATCCGGCTGACCAGAAACGCTGACAGCTGTTAAGAGGGAAGCGAAGATTGAAAAAGAAAAGCATCGGTGAAAACAGAAGTGAGGATTAAAGATTGAAAAGGTATATCTGCATTTTCTAACAGTTGGGAGAAAGCGGGCGGAAGGAACCCTTGAGTAAAGAGGAGAAAGAGAAGCGGCGACCGATAAGTGGAGTGAAGGGGAGGAATCCATATTGAAAGTGACAGCACGTAATCTGGTAGTCAGTGGAATCCGAAAGAATCCAGAGGGAATACGGTTGAACGAAGTGTGTGATTGATAACCAAAGCTTCATAACAAAAAGCTGCGAGAGCGAAGGTCTCTGAAAACTTAAAAGACTTAACGGGAGGACTTTTAGAGCCCCGGATATCCATAGAAGAAAGGACGGTGAAGCCATATTGAGCAACGGCAGGGAGAACACAGTCAACTTAGAACTTATAACATTGTTGCCGATACTTACTGGACAATCCAGATAAAGGCTTCCTTAACAGGATCGAGTTTATTGATCAAGTTAATTGGATAATTGGATAATAAAGTAACGGGACTATTGGATTGAGTTATTTGGGGAAGCAGACGCTTGATACTTTTGGTGCACGATAGGTGTGTATTGGACAAAAAGTAAAGTAAAGGGAGGAAAAAGTACGATCGGACGTGAAATACATAGGATTTATAATTTTTGTTTCTGCCACGGCTTATCCCGGTGAGGACTTGAACTGAGGATTACAGAACAAGTGGATAATACATGGATATATTATATTGAAACTATTGACAGTTGAAAGGAAGTGGACTTGAACTATAATTGGATATTTGTTATAAAGATTGCCAGAATACAAGATACTACCAAGACCAACTACTAATTACCAACAGTGACTAAGAAGTAACTTTTATTTATAGTTCTGCAAATGGCATGTTTAATATTTATTTATTTATCTATTTATCAGAATTGTCTTTTGGTAATGAATGATAGCAAGAATAAATCAATAATTCATCTAAAAATATATGGTCTGTATAAGGTATAAAAACTGCACAATCCATGCAAAACAAAATGCATTTCCCATTTATTTTCATGGAAAAGAACAGCACATGCTAAAATCTGCCCCACATCTTAAAGCAATGAAAAATAAAAATAAATGAACACCCTGATTCTTGGAGAGATTTAAATATACATGAACACATAGCTCATCAGTCAGATTCAAAATATTTATTTCAGTCACAGACTATAACAAATGTAAATAAACACAATTGGAATTAAACAAGAAATATGATAACAATACATAAACATAAAGTTATTAATCTAAATATATATAAATTATAAATAAATAAAATTATCAGTATCATTTCAGTGCCAGACAGCTATAATGATATAGCAACAAAGATACCGAGTAGTGGCAATAAAAAACTTTGAATCTTTGTTGCTGGAATACCTTTATACAGATTCACTGTACCACCATCACGATTCACTGTATTTGCTATTAATAACTATAATAGAGACTACTACTATCTTGTAATAATATCAGCACATGGCCTTTTATGCTCTTATTATCTTGTTAATCTTGGATTAGCCTTAAATCTACAATTGAAGAATAATAGAAGTAGGTGTATACTATTTTAATGTAACTGCAATCAGTTAAACAAATAAATAAATCACTAAGAACATATTAAAATGTCTTATATGAATAAATAACAAGTGCAATGCATATTAAAAACATATTTATGTGTCAAATCAATTATGAATTTTCTTGGAAATCTATTTTCTTTGCCAAAGCAGGGAGGGTGCGGATTCTGGGGGTAAGGGGGACATCAGAGTCCATTCTGTCGAGGGCTTTTCTATCAATGTGTTGAGTGGGAGGGGCAGATATGGCGGGAGCAGGGGGCCGCATCATGTGGCGGGGGCGCGCACTCGCTATCTTCGAGTGGTGGCACGCCCCGGTCCCCATAGCCCTTCTCGTACCCCAGGCTGTTCAGACTCTCAGGGCCCGAGCCTTCGGCTGCTGTCATGCAATGCCAGGTCCGTGGTAAATAAAGCCTCCCACATTTGCGATCTTATTCAGGAGGAGGGAGCGGACCTGGCAGGTATTACGGAGACCTGGTTGGGCCATGAGGGGGGGTTTCCCCTCGTGGATATGTGCCCACCAGGTTTCCGAGCATTCCATCAGCCAAGAGCTCAGGGCAGGGGCGGGGGGGGTGGCGGTTATTATAAAGGAAAGTCTTGATCCGAGGAAGACCACTGTTCCACAGATAGCTGGATGTGAGTCCCTTTTTGTGAAGTGGGGTCATGGAGTACAGATGGGCTTGTTGATCACGTACCTGGCTCCCTGCCACGTGGCAACGGCCCTGCTCGAGCTGCTCAACGTCATAGCTGAGGTGGCGGTTGGTACCCCCAGACTTCTAGTCATGGGGGATTTCAACCTGCCATCTGTCGGCGAAACGTCTGCGGTGGCTCGAGAGTTCATGGCTTCCATGACGGCCATGGACCTTACTCAGTTAATTCATGACCCTACTCACACGGGTGGACACACTCTGGACTTAGTTTTTGTCTCTGGTCAGTGGTCGAGTGGCCTTGATACAGGGGATACAGTCATCGAACCCTTGTCATGGTCTGACCCCTCGCTCCTTCGATTGGACTTTCTAAACGCTGCACCCCGCCGCAGGGAGGCGGGACCGACCAGGTGGTTCCGCCCCAGGCGCCTGATGGACCCTGATAGGTTCCAGATGGAGCTTGGGCCATTTCCTGAGACTCTGGCTCATGACTCGGCTGAGGACCTGGTGGCCGCCTGGGATAATGCGGCTGCCGGGGCCTTGGACCGTGTCGTGCCTTTGCGGCCTCTGACCCGGCACCGAACTCACCTAGCTCCTTGGTTCTCCGAGGAGCTCAGGGAGATGAAGCGCCGGAAAAGACGCCTGGAGAGTAGTTGGAGGACCAGCCGCTCCGAATCCGACCGAACACTGGTGAGGTCTCATATTAAGACCTACCTAGTGGCGATAAAAGCGGCGAAATCTAGCTATTTTGCCGCTCTTATCGCGCCATCAGATAATCGCCCGGCCGCCCTGTTTAGGGTGACCCGCTCTCTCCTCCATCTGGAAGCGCGGGATAACCCCTTGCAGGGCCGAGCTGAGGAGTTTGTGCAGTATCTGTATGACAAAATCGCTCAGATTCGGGAAGGGCTGGCCTCTGACTGGGTATGTCCGGACGGGATGACTGAGGCAGGTCTTGAGAGTGTTATCTGGGGGGAGTTCGATCCTGTGGCTCCCGAGGACATGGACAGGGTCCTGGGACGGCTGAATGCGACCACATGTTTATTGGACCCGTGTCCCTCCTGGTTGGTACTGGCTTCCCGGGAGGTGACACGAGGCTGGCTCCAGAAGATTGTTAACGCTTCTTTGAGTGAGGGGGTCCTGCCGGCTGCTTTGAAAGAAGCGGTTGTGAGGCCCCTCCTCAAGAAGCCCTCTCTGGATCCGGCTGTTTTGGCTAACTATCGTCCAGTCTCCAACCTTCGCTTCGTTGCGAAGGTTATTGAGAGTGTGGTAGCGCAACAGCTTCCCCGGTACCTGGATGAAGCTGTCTATCTAGACCCCCTCCAGTCCGGCTTCTGGCCTGGGCACAGCACGGAAACGGCATTGGTCGCGTTGGTGGATGATCTCTGGAGGGCTCGGGATAGGGGTTGCTCCTCTATCCTGGGCCTGTTAGACCTCTCAGCGGCTTTTGATACCATCGACCATGGTATCATGTTGCACCGGTTGGCGGGGTTGGGGGTAGGGGGCACCGTTCTGCGGTGGTTCTCCTCCTACCTCACTGACCGGTCGCAATCTGTGTTGACGGGGGGACAGCGGTCGACCCCGAGGCACCTTGCTTGTGGGGTGCCACAAGGGTCGGTCCTCTCGCCCCTTCTGTTCAACATTTATGTAAAGCCGCTGGGTGAGATCATCCGTGGCTTCGGGGTGGAGTTCCATCAGTACACTGATGACACCCAGCTGTACATCTCCACCCCAGGCCACCCCAACGATGCCCTTGAAGTGATGTCCCAGTGCCTGGAGGCCGTACGGGCCTGGATGGGGAGAAACAGGCTCCGACTCAACCCCTTCAAGACCGAGTGGCTGTGGCTTCCAGCGTCCCGATATAGCCAGCTGACGCCATCGCTGGCTATTGGGGGCGAATCACTCGCCCCCACAGAGAGGGCTCGTAACTTGGACATCCTCCTGGACGCACGGCTGTCTTTACAAGACCATTTGACAGCCGTGGCCAGGGGGGCTTTTTATCAGGTTCGCCTGATACGCCAGTTGCTTCCCTTTCTAGATCGGGACTCTCTACGCACAGTCACTTAGGCACTCGTCACTTCCCGCCTGGACTACTGCAACGCTCTCTACATGGGGCTCCCCCTGGGGTGCACCCGGAGGCTCCAGCTGGTCCAGAACGCGGCCGCGCGGGGGATTATGGGGGCGACGAGGCGCTCCCATGTGACACCTCTCCTGCGCGAGCTGCACTGGCTCCCGGTGATCTTCCGGGTGCGCTTCAAGGTGTTGGTGACCACCTTTAAAGCGCTCCATGACTTAGGGCCGGGGGTACTTACGAGACCGCCTTCTGCCACCAATATCCTCCCACCGGCCAGTACGCTCGCACAGAGTGGGACTCCTCAGGGTGCCGTCCGCCAGACAATGTTGGCTGGTGACCCCCAGGGGGAGAGCCTTCTCTGTGATGGCGCCCACCCTCTGGAACAACCTTCCCCCAGAGTTACGTACAATAACAGACCTCCGGATTTTTCGTCGGGCCCTGAAAACCTATTTATTTCAACTAGCTGGGCTGGCTTGAGTTTAATTTTAAATTGATTTTAAATTGGGTTGTTTTAATTTACGGCCAAAATATTTAATTATTTTAATACTGTTTTTAAATTTTGTATGTAGTCCTTTTTGGAGAAGGGCGGTATAGAAATTTAATTAATAAATAAATAATTAATAAATAAATAAAATGGGGGAGGGCATTAATTTTGACCAGTTTTCATGACTGCAGTAGTAAGGATTATTGAGATTTTTAAAAGCCTATCTTTATTACTTTCAAAGTTAAAGCAGTGAACATATCTAATACTCCTTCCCCTTCCCATTTTCCCCATAACAACATCCCTGGGAGGTGAGGTGAGTCACCCAGCCAGGTTTCATGCCTAAGGCTAAACCAGTTTCTAGCCTGATGTTTTAATCACTAGACCAAAGTGGCTCTCTTTGAATAAAATTTTGAATGAAATGAGACTTCCGGTTTGGCGTCACGGCGAGACAGTTGGGGAATTAGCGGGCTCCGATGAGCTCCGCGAAAACCCCAGTTGATGAACCGCTGCCAATGGGTCTGCGGACCAGAACCGTCCTGCAGGGACGGGGAAGAGAGAGGCACCTCGGACGACCAAGAGGTACAGGCAAGTTCCTCGAAGGTCAGAGGGAACTCTCTGTGACTCGGCAGCAGGGGATGGCAGCCATGGCAGCTGCCATGAAGCTGGGATGACCGGACTAAGTATAGAGCTGGAGAGAGAAGAGGAACGGAACAGAGTTTTTTGAAGCCAGGTGAGTGACAGCCAACCCAGGCATGAAATAACAACAAGGGAAACATCTTTTAATTATAAGACCCCTAATGATAAATAACGGCTAAGGAGCATGGGGGCAAAGAAGATTTTGAAACGTAACTTTAAAGAGACGAATATCCGATAGAAAATAGATTTTTAAACAAACTATTTGGAAACCTTAAAACATTTGAGAATGGTCAAAGGATTGGAAAGAAATAAAGAGATCCTTTTTTTCCCCTTCTCTCTTTTTAAATTTCAAAAAAAATAAAGAGAATGGATAATAAGCTTTAAAAAAGAAGTGATGTACAAATAAAAGGGGGAAAAGGGGGGGAAAGAAGTGAGAAAAGATATTTAAATTTGGACTGGACTTTAAATATGATTTGGTACTTTTAAACCTAAAAGAAAAAGAGAAGCTAAATAAGACTGTTATGTAATTGAAACAAAATGGATACTTTTTAAACAACCGGAAATTGTGGATTGCAGAGAGACACCATCTGGAGTAAAAAGGAATATTGCAGCTTGGTTTTTGTTTTGGAAAATTGTGGACTTTACAGATAACATCCGTGAGAACTTGCGGGGGAGGATTTTCTTGTCTACAAGCGGTTTGACTTTTGGAGAAAAAATAAAAAATAAAAAGAAGGGAACACAATAGAACTCTTATAATTGGAATAATATTAACTTAAAAAGAAAAATGGTGCAGGAATTAGAGAAGGAACAAATTGATCTAGACTTGGACAATGGAAATAAGAGAAATAATTATAATGTTGCACAGAGGACAAAAATTTGAGGATACAGAAGTTGAAATGGAGTATATACAAATGGACAAGAAAATTAAGATGGAGGAATAAGATATATAGGTGGAGAATAAAGAAGATAAAGATAATGTGATTAAATATGAATAAGTAACTGAACATGTGAATAGTAATAATAAAAAGGAGGTCTCTAGAGATTATATTGAGATTAACAATAACACAATGATGATTATACTGGGATTAACAGTGAATGATAAAAGAATAAAAGGTTGGAAAATATTAAGGAAAATAAAAAAGTCCAGGACTTGGATTTATAAAACTATATTGAGATTAATAAATGTGAGAAGAAATATGTTACAGATACTTAGAAATGAAATATGGATTGAAGTTAAAATATATGAGCAGTAGACTATGTTAAAAGAAAATATATTAATGGATATGATGAAGCAATTTTTATTAAGATGTTGGATGATATTATTTGAAGAAATTGATAGCTATAATTGGGATACTGTTTAAATATTTATAGAGATTACACTGGGATTAACAGTGAAAAAATAAAGATGATTACACTGGGATTAACAGGGAAAAAAATAAAGATGATTACACTGGGATTAACAGTGGCATAAAGATGATTACACTGGGATTAACAGTGGAATGATAAAAGGTTGAATTAGATTATGTAAAAAGAAAATATATCAATGGATATAATGTATCAATTTTTATTAAGATGTTGGACGGTATCATTTGAGAAAATTGATAGCTATAATAATTGGGATATTATTTAAATATGTATAACAATTGTAATAATTTGAACATTTTTCACTTAAGCAAAAAAAGAAAATTGAAATAATATATGATTATGATTTACAATCAAAAATTACTTAATTTGTGTTTATATAAAGGGTATGGTTAAATATATAGAATTTAGGGAAATAATTGGGAAACTATTAAATAGCATTATTTGAATTAAGAACTATGTTTAAATGTTAAATTGCTATATTTTTAAGATTAGTGATAAGATTTAAATTTGATAAAGTAATAATGGAATAAAGATTTAATGAGCATTACATGAAGCAATAAATAAATGTAAGGAAGTTTTAGAAATGGAAATAATTTTGGAATATAAACATGTTTGAACTGTATTGTTAATAGTGAGGATTTAGGGTAAGAATTGTGAAATGTATTATGAGGTATTAATTGAATTAAGATTTAAAGTGGGTTAATAGAAGGATAATTATATTGATTAAGTAAATATGAATAAACTTTTTCTAAGATGGTATTAGTTGAAATATGTGATTTAAGATTAAGAAATAAGTGTTATGGCAAAATAGAATACATAAAATTTTGTTAAAGATGACAAAAAATTGAACAAATTGATGACCGGATCAAAGCTCTGTTCCGAAAAGATGTAATTTGTATGTTTGAAAAAACAAAAACAAAAAACTTTTATATATATATAAAAAAGAAATTTTGAATGAAATGTATACCTTCATTTCAATGCTGAGGATAATTCTTATTGCTAGTGTAATCTAACATCATATTTTCTGTGAATATTACACAAACTTATTTCAGTTGTGATTATAGCAATTCTCTTGTTCAACAAGATAACTTCAGTGGATGGCACACAACAGACTCTTTCAGGAAGTTAAACTAAGAATATTAATGTTTTAAAATTATTAGATTTTATTTAATGATATATTAAATAAATATTATTTATCTCTGTTGATGGATGAAAACGCAACCACCAATCCTAGATTGGTGCAAATGTGGAAGGGCCCTGAGTTTTATCCTAAGATAGCTATGTTTTAATTTCGTAAAGTTAGTGTTAGTAGACATGATCTTACCAAGGCAACACAAAATTGAAGGACAACTAATTTTTGTTTTATTCAAGCCCTTTATTGATGAAATATATTTCACCTTTTGTCCAAAGTTCTAGGAAAGTTGTAACTGTAGGGAGTCCAGATCTAATACTCTGATAATAGCCTGCCTAGCCCTAGATTCATCTGAGATTGCAACTCATTCCCATTTCTGGAATTTAATTTAGAAAATGCAACTTCATTCTTGCTGGGAGGATTCTTGCCGTATAATTTAAAAAACTCATCCTCCCTAGAGCTGTTTCTTTACATTATTCTTCAAGAGAAATTATTGGAGCCCAGTTGCTATATACAGTCAAAACCATTTTTATCCCTATCCATTTTTTTAAAAATTAGGAAAAGAGTCTTCTAAATCTTCAGCATGAGCGTTGCACAATGTCTCATAACATCTTGTCCTGAAATATTTCCTTGCTGTTTGGCCACAAGAACCTACATGTTTGAATCACATACACAACATTTTCAAAGCAATCAGTAATTATTTCTGGGTGCAATTTGACTGGTCTTCTGAAAGGTTTGCTGGTTGATCTCCTATCCTACCCAGTATCAATTCTATTATCATAATCTCACCAGCCATCCCAAAAAAGGGTTGGTCTGAGTTACATAAATCCAATAATGAGTAGATCTAATTGCCTTCCCTCCCTTACCCTTCCCACCAAGGAATTTTGATAGGCACATACCAAAATCATGTTGTTGCTTTTCAGTGCTTTGTAACACCAGAAAAACCAAAGTTATCATGGAATCAGTTAACATCTAATGAGAATTCTAAACAGTACTACCGTGTTTTCCTGAAAATAAGACCCTGTCTTATATTTTTTTGAACCCTGAAATAAGCGCTTGATCTTATTGCCATGCGCTCAAAAGCCTGATTGGGCTTATTATCAGGGGATGTCTTATTTTGGGGGAAACAGGGTATCATGAAAGGGGGGGGGATATAAAGGAGCATATTCTATTCATCACTGGGTCATTAGAGTAATGATAATATTAGGCCCTAAATTTAATGATCTTATTTCAGTTTGTTTTTCTCATTTGCAAATAGACTCTTTTGTTGCAGAAAGAATAAATATTAAAATGAGCACTTTTCATTATAATCAAACATAAATATTGGAAGAACATCTACTCCAACTCTTTGCCCAGGGAAGGAACCCCATACTACAGCATTTCCAACTGACAATAATACAACCTGGGTTTAAACATCTCCAGGAAAAGAAAATTCCAGCATCTCCCCAAAATAACCCCTACTGTTACTATTTTGTATGTGTGTGTGTAATTTAAAGCGATTGGTTCTTAGTTCTCTTGGAATAACTCTGAACAATTCTACCTCATTTTCAATATGACAAGAAACTTCCAGAAACTTGAAGATTGCAATTAGGTTTCTCCAATTTTCTTGTTTCCAAGTTGAATATACATAGCATCTTGAACTGTTCATCATAAGATTTTCTTTAAACACACTGTTTTGGACCCACTCCAATATGTACACCCAGTTTTTTCTTATGAAACATTTCTAAAAATAAGAAAATATACTGAGGGAAGAGTTACACTTCCATCATGACTCTTGTCAGCTCATAGGCTGTACCTATGCCCATCCTGTTTTTTGGATTATCATTTTAGGTATTGGTTACTGCAGGACATTGGACTTCAAGCTACCCCATTTCATTTATTTTGTTTTTAATTTGCAAGATGTTGGGAGGACAAACCATCTTCCTTCTGCAAATGAAATGACATCCATTCCAGCCCTTTTTTCTCTAAATCATTTTCTTAATTTTCATTGTTGGATCAAGACATGCTTTTTGGTATTTACTTTCCCATCCCACCCAATACCAAGAGAGGCAATAGATATTTGAAAGCACTGCTTACCACCAAAATGGCATTAAAATGGTCACTCTTCACCTTCTGTACTTGAATGCAGGATGCTGGCACTTGCAATAATCCCGCCCCCTTGGAAAGGTTCCCGGCATCTCTGTTGGACATCAAGTTGTTATTGCTAGTCCCTACACCTAGGGCTGCCCTATATAAATAGGTGTGTGTAAGTTTCCCCATCCCTGCAATCTCAACCATCTCTGGGGTAAAATGAGAGCTTGGGAGCATGCGCACATTGTACCGATAATTTTCATACTCATCCGTGGGGCAACAACAATTGCAAGAGGGGTTAGTTCTACAGTGGAAAAGTCGAACAGCAAAAAGGAAAATGATAAATCCAAAAAAGACAAAGGAAAGGCAGCCCAGAGCAATGATCAAGTAGAAGTTCAAGCTAGACAGCTGCTGCCCGTGTGTTTCCAGGCTGTCATCAAAGTCTGGGAGTGCTTGTGGGAGAGTGTCAGCTAGTAGGATGCCCAAAGTTACAGTAGAGGAGAGGGAAGGATCCCCACTGTCTGTCACCAAGATCACCACTTTGTGCTTGATAGGGTCACTAGATCTCATTGAACGACTAGTCCTAAGTTCCCCGGAATTTGGTAAAACCTGAAATAGGCTTGTGTCAGAAGAGTGCAGAAGGTGGTAAGAAAGCCAAGCATTCTGCCCACTGTCTGGGTCATGGGCCACCACCTTAGTCACTAAATAGTTGGTATCTGCCAAGCGTGGCACAATTTCAACTGCCACTGAAGCATTTCTCACATCTGGATACAAGATGACTGGGGCATTGTCATTTTGGTCTAAGATGGTAACACTGGCAATAAAAGTAGCAGTCAGAATTGGGAAGCCATTGTCCTTTGCCTCTACTTGGAAATGAAAATTTTGGAGTTGCTCAAAGTCAAAAGTGTCTTTTGCATAGATGATTCCATTGCCTGCATCAATGGCTAAATATCTGGACAAGGAGCTGCCCTGGATGTCAATGTCCCTGAGAAAGTAAGATACCCGACCATTCTCCCAGAGATCTGGATCAGAAGCTGACACCTGGAAAACAGATGCCCCAGGCTTATTGTTCTCTGCTATGTAAATTTCACGCATCTGGTTGAGGAATTTGGGAGGATTGTCATTCACATCCGCAATCTGCACCCACAGTGCTTTCTGAGTGGCAATGGGAGGGGAACCCAGATCAGAGGCAGTGACTGTAATGTTGTATTCACTGACCTGTTCTCGATCAAGAAGACCACTTGTGATCAGGCTGTAGTAATTATCAAAAGAGGACTTGAGTTGGAAGGGGATGTCAACAGGAATCTTACAAATGATTTTCCCATTCTCACCAGGATCTTCATCAGTAATACTCAAAAGAGCTACCACCGTGCCCAGCAAAGAATCCTCTGGGATGGGGCTGGAGAGCGAAGTGAGTGTAATCTCTGGGGCATTGTTGTTCACATCAGTAATTTCCACCAACAGTTTGGATACAGTGGACATGCCAAAGACTCCTTTATCCCTTGCCTCAATGAACATCTCGAGCAGGGGCTTTTGGACATTTAAAGCACCACTGACTTTTATCTCTCCATTCTGGGGGTTGATGCTGAACATCTTCTGTAGCTCAGGGGATGTGCTGTTGCTAAACGAGTAGAAGACCTCTCCATTCTGACCTTCATCTAAGTCTGTGGCTTGCACTCTAGTGACCAGAGTGCCTCTAGGAGAGGTTTCCAACACGCTGGCCCTGTAGACAGAATGCTCAAAAGTAGGGGCATTGTCATTTGTGTCCAGGACGGTTACCACAACCTGGGCGTCTCCAGACCTCTGGGGGCTTCCTCCATCTTTAGCTGTGATAGTAAGCCTGTGTGTAGCCAGCTGCTCCCGATCCAAGGGCTTTTCTAATACCAGTTCAGGATATCGGCTCCCATCCCCACGAGTCTGCATTTCCAGTCTGAAATGCTGGTTGGGGCTTAGAATGTAGCTCTGGACACTGTTGATGCCTTCGTCGAGATCTTGGGCGACCGGGAGAGTAAACCGAACTCCCGGAGCCAGGAACTCGGCGACATTCACATGATATTCCTCTAGCAGAAAAGTAGGAGTGTGATCGTTCACGTCCAATATTTTAAACTGCAGTTTATAAAGTTCCAGGGGGGTTTCTAACACGAGTTCGTAATTCAGAGAGCAGATAGGTTCTTGTGCACAGATCTCTTCCCTGTCGATGCGCTCGTTAACAGACAAAGCTCCGGTGCTCACATTCAGGTTGAAATATTGCTTACTTGAACTGGTGATCATGCGGAATCTGCGGGAGGGCAGCCTAGCCGCATCAATACCCAAATCCTGTGCTAGGTTCCCGACGGGCGCGCCACGCTCAGTTTCTTCGGCGATGGAGTACTCTACTTGTCCACGCACGGTGTAGAAAACAAGGCAGCACACCATTAAATAGACCCGCATTCTTTTTCCCTGGCTTCCTTCCCGCTCACCTCCCTGCAGATCGAGTTAGTCGTAACATAATCCCCCGTTTTCAACAAAGAGTTGAAGTAAGCGATGCCGCAGCTGACGGGAGAAAAGGCCAAGCCATGAAGCCCGGTTGCTTAAACGCACGGGGAATGCACGGGCTCTTCCAGGCGCCGGCCGAAGACATGGTTCGCCCTTGGCCCTCCCGTTCTGAGCCAGCTCGAACTAGTCCTCCGCCAAGGCAGCCGCCGCTGACGCCGCCGGCTCGAGATGAGATCATGTGTAAAGAGGAATGCTGTACTGGAGCCGGCACCACCCTGGGCCACAGCGCCGCTTAGAGGCCTCTTTCACAACGGCGAGATCCGTAGCCCTTCCTACTGTATCACGAGGTCTCCAGGAAATGGAGAGGCTCCAGAGCGCCGAATCTGCAAAATCATGTGGTGCGGGTGAGAGCGTCCTCATCTTCTTCTCCGGAATTGACAGAAAATGGAGCCGTTTTAGAAAAGGAAAATATTTCTCCGACCGTGGGTTCTGGTTACTTCCTCAGCTGGAAAATGACGGAGCGGCATGTAGAAGGGACGCTTATCTCGAAGGAGCAGTGGCTCGAAAGAGATCCAAGATCAGTCTTCTGACGGGACTTCGTTCAGAAAAGCTGCCTGAAGAAATAACGGATTTTTTAAAATAAAGAGTCTCTGTTTCCTCCACTGTCTGCGGCATATAGTTGACGCCGAAGTAATTATACGTTAAGCCTAAAAGCCAAAAAAGACCAAAGGAAATAATAGCAGCTGGGAAATGTCCACTCATTGTAATTCTGCCAAAAATGAACTGCTGATAAAACATAAACATGATTCTGAAATGGGTTGAAATTATCCACAGAAATAAAATTAGTTGAATTGGATTGCTACTTTTGTTGTATTATTTAGAAAAACAGATTGTATTGAGTTAAAAATGGGTCCTTTAAGCCACTGAATTCAGTGTAAGCATCCAAATTGAAGTGTCCCTGATAGATGATTGTCCAGACTCCAATGTTTCCAGACACTGAAGGTTTTCAAAAATGGACTGGACAACCATTTGACTGGGATGGCATAAGGCTCCTGCCTTGAACAGGCAGTTGGACAGAAGATCTCTGCAGTCCCTTCCAGCCCAATGATTCTGTGATTTTATGATCACCTTCATAAGCACATCCAACCAATGTTCAATCACAATCTATTGTTCTATAACTTAAAATACATTATTGTACATCCTACCAAACAGAATGAAACAGAACAAGTCTTGGGGTCTTTTTCCACTTCCACCTAACACAGCTCCTGCAAAGTGTTATTTTTCCATCCCCTGCTGACAACACACACACACACACACACACACACACATCAACTCCATCCCATGCGGAGGACAGTGAGATGGGGAATATTTTCCAGCTGGCTGGTGAGTTTAACATGAGGAAAGTGAAACAAAGGCAAAGAAATTCACCAATCTCTGTCCTTAATATGCCCTGCACAGAGCAAAGAAGAAGAATACCTTTTCTTGGTTTATGCTGTGAAAAGATAGGGATTGACAGTGGAGTAATGAATATTATGCCAATGTAATTTTCTGCCAGCTCAAAGTTAGTAGTTTTCAACCAATTCATGAGAAGACTCCTTAGACTTCTAGGTAACAGTGTCACTTGTACTTGAAGACCATCATTCTGTGTCCTGCACGCTGAAATACGTCATTGACTTGAACAGGTATCTCGGGGTGTCAAACTCAAGGCCTGGGTGCTTAGATCTGGCCATGGGGTCGCCCTGGAAATAGCAAAGGACTGCCCCGCAGTGCCTCTGCCAGCAAAAACAGAGTTTAGACATTTTTGTTGGCAGAGGGTTGCAGGACGCTGTTGCAGCCAAAAACGGAGCTCGGGAGCCTGTTTCGCTGGCAGAGCGCTTGGGCCACCACAGCCTCCCCCCCTCCGACACAAGTGGTGTCGAACTGGCCATGCCCACCCTGGCCCCCCAAAATCAAACACAACCCTGATGTGGCCTTCAGTGAAATTGAGTTTGACACCCCTGAGATATCTCATCTCAAGTTTCATCTCAACATTCAGTTTCCTAAATATTCTCATAGCAACTATTTGCAAAATTGCTGACACACTATCTTCTTACTTTCATAGTTTGCAAGATATTTTAAATGCAAGAGGAATAGATGTTTGTGAAAGATATCTTCCTTTTTTAACTACCACTGGGGGGGGTGTTTTTGTTTTTACAAAGCAAACAAATGCACATAATGTATCAGAAATGAGAACTGGAAGGGCAGGTACTAATCTTTTTTATTTCTCTTTGTTTTTGCTGCTTCGAAATTAGTAGATTGGGGTGGAGCACTAACTAAATGATATCCTTTGCATTTTCCTATTGGTTAGCTCAATAGAACATTGTTTGGCTCATATTTCCAGATTGATAGGAATGAAGATGATTGTAGTCCAGTTTTAATCTGATTTTGAGGAACTGAGATTGTAAGTAATAATGTGTGCACCTTTATTTTCCAGTTTACTAATGATCTTCATTACCTTTTTTGTATTCAGATTATCTTAATCCCTCTCAATATGAAATCCTTAGAAGTGGCCACAGTATTTGAGATAATCTAATTAATGAAAAATAGTGTAGAATTATTGCTTCCATAATTTGGAAATCATATTTTTTTTTTTTTAATTTGATTTATATGCCGCCCTTCTCCGGAGACTCAGGGCGGCTTACAATGTGCTCAGCAATAGCCTTCATACTTTTGTATATTTTATACAAAGTCAGCTTATTGCCCCCACAAACTGGGTCCTCATTTAACCTACCTTAGAAAGGATGGAAGGCTGAGTCAACCTTGAGCCTTGGAGAGATTCGAACCAGCAGTAAATTGCAGGCAGCTGTGTTAATAACAGGGTGCTTTAAACCACTGTAGTACCAAGGCTCTTTATTTTAATGGTGCCTAAAACTACATTTGTCTTCACAGCTACAGTATGTTATGACTCATATTCATTTTACAATAAATTACAACTCCAAAAGGTTTTTCACATATGCAGGTATTCTCCTGTATTTCTGCATTCTCTTAATTAAGAATTTTTATTTTTCTCTGTAAAAGTTCATTCTCTTACTTTAGTTCACTTTTAAAAACTTATAGTAGATTAAATTAATCAAATGAAGATTTTCTTTCTGTCCTCCATAGAATTAGTTATACTGTTCATCTGCTCCTTGATATGCATTCCTTCCACTTCCTTACCCAACTCAAAATATTAGGCCAAGAAATAAATCCTCTGATTCCATATTTAATACTGCATTCAAATTCAGTTAAAATCCATTGATAAACAACCTGTAAGAATGTTTTTTAAACCAGTGAACTAATCTAAATAAATATGTCCACATTGAATGTTAGATGTGAGCCCCACAAATGTTAGGATGGCTCAGAATAGAAGGATGGGCAAAAAATTGTAATGTAATTCCCCTGCCTGGAACAATGTGTTATATATGTATAACAACAGGGAGATAGCTGCCTAACAGCCCATTTCCACCTATCATTGTGAGGTTACTTTTTAACAAGCATGGAAAAAATGCTATTGTGTAGTGGAGATGCACAATAAAAATATTTGCAAATCATATTAATCCTGGTGACAAATTTATAAAAAAGAAATCGTCAAATCTCTCTAGGTAATTTGCATGCATTGTTTAAGCCAGAGGAAGTTAAAAGAACATTCAGTTGGTTATATTTTAGATACCTTAGTTATCTTATTTCTCCATTTTGAAAATATATCTCTAATTCAAAATTTATGTTACTGGCATAACAGGTACCTTTATTTATATGTTATATAATACTTTTGCTCCAACATTTTATTAACAAAAAACTTTATTATATTTGATTTTGAGTTGTACAAATACACTTCCTGTTCATATTTTTAAATCTCATCCATTTAAATTTTCTCTTTAGTTTTACAGGTGCTCAACCTTTTCTATCCCAAGGGCTACATGCAAGACCAGGTGATGGAATAAGGGTAGCAAAAAGAGAGCCTTTCTGCTAGTATCTCAGGGCAAGTGAATTAGTTGGAAAGTGAAATTTTACATGTTTGTTGTAGTGAGATTCCTAGAACAGAGAACTTTTACTTTCAGAGCAAACAGGAACAAAATCATATGGGGAGGAGAAATATGGCTTTACCAGAAATCCCATTGTTTTTCTGGTGCAATAACCTCTCCAGCAGTTCATCTGTTTGTATTTAGGGCTATCTTCTTGTCCTATAATTTGGCTTATTTATGACTATCAATATCTAATTATTTTTATTAACTCTTTTCATTTTTTTTCATTTGGACTTTTAATGCAAGATCCTTTGCACTGCTTTGAGATGAGTGAGTTAGCAATTGTTCCTTCCTGAAAATTCCAATATTTTTTTTTTAAAAAAAGCTTCCTAAAAATGTTGGAACAAATGTTGATATTGGCACTAAGGTTCATATAAGAAGGAAATGTTTTTTTCTGATATCATTAATGCAATTAATTACACATGAATATCACAGAACAGAGACAGGCTGTCATTAAACAAGGGCTGCTATTTTAACTGCAGAGCTAGATAGAGAAGGGATTTCCATCCCTTCACTATCATTGCAGTCCAAGGGGCCATCACTCCAATCCCACATCTAGTTTTCCATTTCAAAGATCTCTTTAGTATTCTAAATAATATAACAGAAGAAGCAACATATTCAAATAATTTTAAGGCCGTTACATTTTCTATTTCCTTTCAAAATCATTTCCAAGTCTTGGGACTTCCGGCTTGCTTCTCGTCGCTGTCAGACGGTCCCTCGGGACCGCCAGCCCCATCGCCTGTAAAGAGCCGCCTTTACAACGGAAAGGCGGCTCAAAAAACTCCATTTCCAGGAGGAAATGAGAGATAGAGCAGGTGAGTGTAGGTAGAGCTTTCCGCGAAGCCCCCAGAGTTTTTTTTTTTACTCTTGGGGGCGAGCGGATGAGGCTCCCTATATCACTCGCCGTTCGCTCCGGGCGTTGGGAGACCTCTGCCTTTTTGCAGAGCAAGGCGACGAAAACAAGCTTTTCAAGATAACTAACAGACTAAGTAAAGAGGATGAGATCTGGACCTGGACCTGTGACCCTAAATCGCAAGTATTTATATTTATTTTGCAAAGGATACTGAACAAAGTAAAAAAGAACTTTTAAAATGGTGACTGCCGAAGTTTGAGCAGGGAAGCTGAAAAGGGAAAGTCCTTCCGTTTCTTATTAAGCCACAAAGTAGTGGAATAAATACTCCTGGCTACAATTGAAGAAAAAGCTCCACTTTTGTGTTTTCTCTTTCCTGGAGATTTGGTATTGATCTTGTTTGGAAAGAAGCTTTTTTCTCTTTCTTTGTTTTTCTTTTCTTTTCTAAGAGAGTTTGTCTGTGTGGAAATATGGCGTTCAGACTTACAAAGCCAGACAAACAAGCAGTGGGGGGGGGGATTCCCCCATGTATAAACTACATGAACAAGTTCTAAACCTACAGACTCAGAAAACTGATTTTAATATAATTGAATTTCTCTTGGAGGAGATTGTAAGAAGGGATGAGATTGTGAATCAGAACTTTGAAAAATTTAAGCAGGAAATTAAAGAAATAGTGCAATTAAAATTTGATATTTTGCAACAAAAGATTGCAAAAGTGACTAATGGTTTTTCAGAAATTGTTATGAAGTTGGGTACAAATATTGACTTATTAGAGTCTAAAATGGAGGAAATTGAGGATAATTTGGACAATAAAATACAAAGAACTGAAAATGATTTGATAAACACTCAAGATAATAGCCTAGAAGAAAAACTTAAAATGGAAGCTGATTATAAGACTTGTAATGCAGAAAATATAAAACAACGGATTGAAAAAGAAGTTTTAATGATGCAATATAATCTCACAGAATATGCGATTAGACTGAGAGGATTACAGGAAAACAACAGAGATGACTTAAGAAAAATATCTTCTGAAATTCTGGCTGGGATCTTAAAGGTTCATCCTGAGGAAGTATTTTGTAGGATTGACAGAGTTTATAGAATAAACTCCTGGATTGCAAAGCAAAGGCAATTGCCAAGAGATGTGGTGATTTATTTTACAGACAAAGAAATAAGAAATAATATCGTGCAAAAATCTTTTAATTCTACTCTGCATTTGTTTGGAAGAAAGATTTGGATATACAAAGAGCTACCACCTAAGATGTTATTTGAAAGAAAGAAATTTGGGACTTCCTGCGGTGACGTCAGCGTGTAAGGAGCGAGGGGAACGAGGCTCCGTCCCCGAAGCTTCAATTTTCTTGATTGGAAGCCGTTTTTGGCACTATCGACCACGGAGAGGTCGACAGAAAAAGGAGGACTCTCTAGGACCTCGGGGGCGACAGCAATCACCCTGAAGGTTCAGAGGAAACCCTCCTAATTCCAGCCAGGAAAAAAACCAGCCACTTTGGCTGGCCGGAGCGCTGTCAACCGATAAGTGTGGAAGCGAAGATTCAAGAGAAACATCGGTAAAGACTAAGTAGATTGAGATATAAAGGTATAATCATAAGGACCTAAATACACTGGCGAGAATAGGACTCCAAAAAGCGGCGGCAAGATCGTCAAGCAAGCGGCGAGAGACAGTGATCGGAGCGAAGCTCAATACACACAATGACAACGCAGATCTGACAGGCGAAAGGAACGAGTGACAGACAAAGAGGATTATAAGTAAGCGGTGGATTATAACCTTAAAATAACACAATTTGACTTAACAGAGGAAAAAAGGATTATTTAAGAGAAAGATTGTAGAAAGTAAACCTAAAGAACTGAGACTTTTTTAAGATCGTTGTGAGCGGAAGGAAACCAACTGAACAGTAGCGAATGGCGGACTGAGGATTTGGAGAAGGAAACTTTCACTTTGTATCCAGCGACAATAGTAAATTCAACTACAGACACGAGACGTGTAGTGAGACATTAGATACATTGACGCTGTTGCCAAAGGAGATACAACCTGCTACACAGGAATATTGGAACAATTGATTTACTTGATTTACTTATGGATTTAATAGAGGATATTGAAACAGAACTGGGACAGCTGAGTGAAAAGAGGGCGAACTGAAGAACGAAGGAAGAAGGAAAGGAGAAGGAAGCAACCCCAATTGGTTTGAGAGTGATATACTTGAGAACTTTAAATATTAAACTACTAAATTTCATCTATTTTAAAACTTACTTAACTTTGCTTAAAGAATATTAATATCCAATTTGAAATTATTATAATACATAATAAGGAATTGATTTAACATTACTATTATTATTATTATTATTATTTTCTCTTATTGTCTTACTATTTCCTACCCTATTGAAACAACTATATAGATTGCAAAATAATATATTGATTAAGTGGAATTATATTGCATATTGACTAGAAAGTTAGATATTAATATAGACATTGCATAGAGATTGTTATAGATATCATTAAGGAATAATAATTGTAATAATTAATATAGGTAGCATATATTGGTAACAGTGATACAACTCAATAGAATACTTTAGATGATTTATAGAGAACTTTAATCCCATTGATCTATTATAGAAAGGTTATATAGAGATTGTTTAATTTTAAAGTGAATTTAAGTATTGTGATTATTTAGTATTTAAGTATTAATTGCATTATACTGTTTAGGGATAAGAATAGAAGAATGAATTGTTAAAATATTGTTTTTTCTCCCTAACCCCTTCGAATTAATTATCCTGATCCTTATATAACGATATTTCACCCACCCCCAACCAATTAGTATATGAAAATTTGGGGAAAATTAATACAAAAGACAACGATGGCAACATCTTCACTAACAATAACTAAATCAGGGAAAAAATTAACAACAAACCCAATACCTACACAATCTTCACCCGCACAACAAAAAACTATAGACACGATGTTAACGACAGACAAAGAAAAAGCTGCTAGTGCACACAGCATACAGAATATACAGTCTATACTAGCTATGATTCAGGAGGGGATGAACAAAACCCAAGAAACAATTGCTAATAACCACGAAGAAACAAAAAAGAACCATGAGGAATTGAAATCAGAAGTAGGACAAATAAATGATAATATTAAAAAAATGGACGATAAGATTGAGAGAATACAACAAAACATAGTTAAAAACGAAGAACGAATCCAAAACATGGAAGCCAAAATGATTCTAACGGAGAAAAAGATGGACAATATCGAACAAAATCAAATGGAGTCAACTAGAGAACTCGAAGAGTCAATTACCCATTTAGAATTAGAAAAAGCATCATTCTTCTTACGATTTCAAAATATTGCAGAAACAAAAGGAGAAGATCTAAGAGACCTGATGACAGATATATTAGTAGAGGCTACCCAAAAGGAAAAAACCGAAATTAGTAGGGAAATTGACGAAATATATAGAGTCCATACAAACTATGCTCGTAGGAACAAACTACCTAAAGAAATACATGTTAGATTCGCACGTAAAACTGTAAAAGAAGAGATCTACACGTCCATGAGAGAGGGAAAACCCTGCTACCAAGGGAAAGAAATAATAACCTTAAAACAAGTTCCAAGAAGAATAAGAGAATACAGAAAAAACTACAACTTTTTGACAACCCTACTGATTCAACACAAAATAATGTTCCGCTGGCTGGTGCCAGAGGGAATCTTAATATCCTGGGACGACAAAAAATATAAAATCGATACGATAGAGAAGGCACAAGAATTCTTTGATACTCACTTTATAATAGAAGAGGAACAGGAAACTAGACGTGATTCAGATAATGTAAACCAGGAATACCCCACGGGGGAAACAAAAAAAGGGAAGGAAGAGAAGGAGCCTAGGGAAAGGGAGAAGATGGAGAGAGAAGGGGCTAGGGAGAAAACGCATATGGTAACAAGAAACACAAGTAAACTTAAACTAATAAAGAAAAACTAAAGGAAATGGGACGAGAGTTGAAATTAATCTCAATTAATATAAACGGCCTTAATCTACCAACCAAAAGAACACACACTTTCAGAAAACTTCAAAAATTAGACATAGATATTATCAACCTACAAGAAGTACATATCAAAAAACAACATCAACAGTTACTAGAAAACAGAAAACTTGGAACACTATTCACCTCACTATCAGATAAAAAAAAAAGAGGTATCGCAGTATACATTAAAAGCCACATCCAGGCAAAACAAATCTACACAGATGAAGATGGCAGGATACTAATGATAGATATTAAGATGGAGACCCGAAATATGTTATTGATATCAATATATGCCCCGAATGGGAGCCAAAAAGAATATTTTAAAAAGATACACGATAAAATTAAAGAATTAGACTACGAACATCTATGTATAATAGGGGACTATAATGCAATCGTTGATATGGAATATGACTACCAAAGTAATAAAAAAAATAACTCTAGGAAAAAGACACTACCTGATTCTTTTAAGGACATGACTCAAGAGTTACAATTGAAAGATGCCTGGAGAGAACTGAATAAAACTAAAAAACAGTATACTTATTATTCAAATCCCCATCAGTCCTGGTCCAGACTAGACATGGCCTGGATGACCGCAGAATTAAGAGAAAATATAAAAGAAATTGAAATCACACCGAATATATGGGCGGACCATAGTCCTATAACAATAGTCTGGAAAGGCCAACCAAAAAGGGGACGATGGATGATGGATAGAGAGATCATTAAAGATAAAGAATACATAGAGATGATAAAGAAAGAGATGGAGATATTTTTCCAAATAAATAACAGGGAACAAACATCATTGCAAGTCCTATGGGACACTACAAAGGCATATATAAGAGGATTAACAATCTCATTTAAGGCGAAGAAAAACAGAGAGAAACAGCAAAGAAGAAACGATTTATTGACGGAGCTCAGAAAACAGGAAGCAGAATTACAGAACAGACCTGACAAGAAAGAGATCAAGGGGAAAATAAATCTCATCAAACATGAAATAAATTTAATAACAACAACAGAAATAGCTAGGAAAATCAAAATGGCAAAACAAAACCAATTCGAATTCGCAAATAAAACAGGACGTTGGTTGGCTTATAAACTAAAGAAAGAAAAGGAAAAAAAAATAATACACCAACTACAAGACGAACAAGGGCAATTACAGCACATGGACGAAGAAAAAAAGCGAATCGTAAGAAATTTTTATCAGGAACTATATGCACAGGAAGAAATTCAATTGGAAAAAGTGAAAGAATATATAAATAAATCCAACATTCAAGAAATAAAGGAAACTCAAAGAGAACTCTTGAACAAACCAATATCGATGTCAGAATTAATGGAAGCAAAGAAGAAGCTGAACAACAATAAAACACCAGGTCCAGACGGCATCCCAACGGAATTTTACAAAATTGAATACCAGCCAATAGATGATATTTTATTACAAGTCCTAAATGAAGCAATCTTAGAAGCCAAAATCCCCAAATCATGGATTGAAACAATCATCACTCTGATACCCAAAGAAGACTCAGATCTCACCCAAACCAAAAACTACAGACCTATATCACTTCTAAACGTAGACTATAAACTATTTACATCAATCATGGCCCAGAGAATGAAGAAAATTATCGTGAATTACATCCATCCTGATCAAAATGGATTCATTCCAAACAGGCAAATTAACAAGAACACAAGAACAATAATAAATATACTGGAATATTATGAGCAAAAATCGAATGAAAAGATGGCTCTACTCTTCCTTGACGCACAAAAGGCGTTCGACAATCTTAACTGGGGATTCTTAATACTACAATTAGAAAAAATGGGAACCGGCGACAAATTTTTAAATATGATTAAAACAATATACTCAGACCAAATTGCAAAAATATGGATAAACGGAGAGACAACAGACCAATTTAAAATATCTAAGGGAGTGAGACAAGGATGTCCCCTCTCTCCTATATTATATATATTAGCATTGGAACCACTGTTGAATGAAATCAGGAACGACAATGAAATAAAAGGATTAAAAACAAAAAACCAGGAGTATAAATTACAAGCATTCGCGGACGATGTAGTATTCATTCTAGAACGACCAAAACAATCAGGACTGAATTTACTAAGGAAGATAGATCAATATGGCGAAGTGGCAGGATTGAGAATTAATAGACAAAAAACAAAACTACTAACCAAAAATTTGACAAAAACCCAGGAGAAAGAGTTGGAAGAGACATTAGGAATACAAACAACAACAAAAATAAAATATTTAGGAATCTGGCTCACCAATAAGGTATCATCCCTCAAAGAGGATAATTACATCAAATTGGCCAAACAAATTCAGAAGGACTTAGAGGTATGGAGTAAATTGAAATTATCACTACTAGGCAAAATTGCTTCAATTAAAATGACAATTTTACCAAAAATACTATATCTATTTAGAACAATTCCGATAAACCCAGGAAAATCATACTTCAGAGACCTTGACAAAATGATATTAAAGTATTTATGGCAAGGAAAAAGAGCCAGGATTAAACTGAAACACCTACAGGACACTAAAGAAAGGGGAGGCATGGGACTACCAGATTGGCAAACCTATTACACTGCAACAGCCTTAACCTGGATTAAGGATTGGATGACACTCAAAGATAAACGAACACTAGCATTAGAAGGATTTGACCTGTCAAAAGGTTGGCACGCATTTCTATGGGAAGAAAAGCCCAGACAACATGAACACTTCAGGAGACATTATATCAGAGGAGCACTGGCAAAAATTTGGACTGAAATAAGGAGAAAACACTACGACAAAATCCCAAGATGGCTATCAATCATGGAGGCCCAAATCTACCCGAACACAATGGACACAGACAGGATGAAAACCTATGACGAATTGTTGAACACAGAGGGAGATATGAAAACAAGAGAGGAACTGAGACAACAAGGCACGGATATTGATTGGTGGCCGTATTTACAGATAAAATCAAGATATAAAAGTGATATGGAAAAATTTGGAATCCAAAAAGAAAGAAATGAATTAGATAAAATTATAATGCAATCAGATGACAAATTAATAACTAAAATATATAACTATCTATTAAAATACAAATTGGAAGAAGAAGTGGTGAAGGAAAATATGATTATTTGGGCCAAAAATTTTGGATATAATATTAACCTAGAGAATTGGGAAAAAATATGGAAAGTAAATACTAAGCTGACAATGTCCGTGCCCTACAAAGAAAATACGTACAAGATGTTTTATAGGTGGCATCTCCCCCCTGCACGGTTGGCAAGGATGTTTCCCAATACTAATCAGAACTGTTGGAAGTGTAAAATACAGAAGGGGACCTACTACCACATGTGGTGGTCATGCCCCAAAGTCAAAAAATTTTGGAAAACAATTCAAAGTCAGCTGGAAGAAATTACCGCCCAAAAAGTACCCCTCAGACCAGAAACTTATCTATTAGGTATACTGACAAAGGACTATAAAAAAGAGACACAATATTTGATAATACATATCCTAACTGCAGCTAGAATTGTCTTCGCACAAATGTGGAAATTGGAAAACATGCCACCAGAAGAAAAAATAATACAAAAAATTATGGAATGTGCAGAAATGGACAAATTGACCAAAGAAATACAAGGAAAAGAAGATACAGACTTTTACTTAATTTGGCAAGAATGGTACAAATGGTTAGATAAAAAAGACACGAAATAAGAGATTACCACCCAATACTACAAAAATAAGTAAATAACAGGAAATATCGTTATATAAACATTGATACAAGATGAAAGATAATATATATAGATATATTGATATATAATTACCGAAGTAGCTCTACTTTCAAAGTTCAAGTCATGCGACTTGATTTCATTGTATAGTTAGTTTATGTCTAGTTTGTTTTAATGTTTATGTTTATATGTGTATGTTTGTTTACAATAAAAAATTTATAAAAAAAAAAAAAAAAAAAAGAAAGAAAGAAATTTGGTTTTCTGGTGACTGAGCTTAAAAAGAGAAATATTATATTTAGGTGGGATACTCCAGTTGGTATAATATTGAGATATCAAGGAGTAAGATATCAGTTAAATACTGTTGAAAAAGCGGAGGAATTTTACCAACAAATTTTGAAAATGAGTTCAACATTTTTATGCACAACACAAGATAAGCAGAAGGAGTTGGAAATAAAGGAAAAATATCGAGCTACAGAGGCCTCTGCAGATGAATCGCCTTTGGATTCTTTAGATACCTCAGCTGGATTATCCACAAATAAAAGAGATGTGGCATTGGATTCTAATGTGATGATTCTAATGTGATGATTCATCAAGTCACAGACAAGCATGGAAATCAATTAGTTGATACACAACTTATAGAAAAGAAATACGAGTCACAAAAGCAAAACCAACAAGATCAAGCTATAAATCAGAATGAAAACCGATCAGTTGTAGAAAGGAAATTAGGATGGAGATCAAACCCACAACAAGTCAAGAAAAAAAGAAATAGATCTCGCAAAAACAAAAATTTCTAAATTAGGCAACAGTGAAGCCAGTTATTTAAAAGATGACTGAATACATGAAAAGATAGTTGAGGCGAAATATTGGTCAATATTATCCTGAGGAGAGTGACAGACCTCTGCAATGCTGTAATTTTGGGATGTGAAAAGGGCCTTAAATTGTTGGATTGGAATTATCCATTTTGGATTTTTTTTTTTTTTGATAAATATATCATGCTTATCCTGAGCTATATGGCAAGAGAGCTATGCTGGGGCATGCAGAAGATCTGGTTGTTACCCCATTATGATGGTGGGAATTAATAATCCTGAAGAAATCCACTACTACAGATATTATATGGAATATAATTATAATGTCACTCGGGTGGTTGTTTTCCTTTTTTATATACATGAAGATATTTATTGTTGATGGGGGCAGATGATAACTGAGGACTTTTTGAACATTCTGTTGCAATCAGGATGCTATGTTACCCTAATATGGATGATGGAGTTAACAATCCAGTGGAGAGACATTAAAGAAGATATTATATTATATGGATTATAAGTTTAAAGTCATTGGTTTTATCTATATAAGGGAATATTTTTTTTAGTACGATGGGCAGAAGAATAAAGATATTAAGAATTGTTATGTATGGTAATTTTGTAGGAAAGTGGGTGGAGACAGGTTAGTTTATTGATTGTTTAGTTTAAGAAAAGGGATGTTTAAGAGATACATTTATGGGAGTGGAGGAAATGGATAGAGCTGAATAAATGTTAAATTAGGATTTATTATATAGCTTTTTAGGGGAAGGCTGCTTTGAAATGTTATATTAATATACATTAAAGATTAAATGTTAAAATAGGATTTATTATATAGTCTTAAAGTGGAAGGTTGTTTTGAAATGTTATATTAATATATAGATATATGTATGGGGGAGGAGAAAAAGGGCAGATTATTGCTAAATTGGGAGTTAAAATAATGTTATTATGCTAAACTAGAAGTTATTATACAATGTTACAGTAGAATGTTATTTTGAAATGTATGGTAAAAGGGGGATGTAATAATATTATTAGAAAGAAAGGGTCAGTATTTGAGGGATGGAGCAAGGGGATGGTAAAATATTATATAATCTGTTACGAAGTTGGATTTTATTTTGAAGAAGTCACAGGGGGGTGGGTGGTGAGGGGGGGTTAGGGAGGAGGGGGGAGAAAAAAAGGGGGAAAAATTTGTATTTGAAAAACTTTTTCAATAAAAAAAAATCATTTCCAAGTCTCGTTTACATGGGCTTGAGTCCAGTAATTATATATTATGTCCAATGGCTGTTCTTGTTCTCCCTTGTAGAATGGTCTTTTGATAGAAGAAAAAAAACATCCTGCTTAAAAAAAGCAGTATTTTAGTCCATTAAATGTTTTTTTACTTAAACATAAATTCCAAACTATAGAAAAATGTTTCCTGGGTATGTTTTGAGGATGTTAGATATAAATTCAGGTTATGAGGTTAGAGACTTATTATGGGCAGCACAGTAGAAACTGTGGAAACATTTCTTAAAGCTTCACATTGGATTTCACATCTTTTTCCAGGCATATTTTTAAAAAGTAACCATGTGAAACTGCAGTTTTTGATTTTGAAAGGAAATTAAAACTAAGGGTAGTTAAACATGGATCTTGGAGCTCAAGAAATTGAATTTTAATATAGTCAGATCAGCAGGATTCTGTGGCAGCAGATGCTAATAGGAAAAGGAGCTCAAACTGGGTGCAAGCTCCTAACGAAAAGAATATTAAAAGCACAAATGCAAAGTTTTTTCCCTTGGAGGTACTATTACCAAGATGGTAGGTATCCTGTATATATATGTATGTAAATATAGACATATTTGTCATTCCGTTATTTTCAGCTAGTTTTTCTCTGCTATCAAATTCATTTTGAATTTTCTTTCTGACATCTAGAGAACTACCTATCCCACCCAATAATGTTTCTCTCCATTTCTTTATCAATGATATTAATAAAAATATTGAAGTATAAAGAACTCAGAGCTAAATCTTGTGGCTCCCCACACATTAACTCACTCCAGTTCAATGTGGAGTGATGAAAACTTTTTGAGTATGTTTTTTGAACCAGCTAAGTTTTCATTTCAGTGTTATGCTGTCCAGCCACCTGTAAAACAGATGAAATACCAGATATGAGAGTCGTTATCCTGATGATTAGTACCACAAATCTGACTTTCATGCTCAGCCTCTTTGCCCTCACCATAATTATTGTTGTGCCAGCGGCATGAGTGATTAGGGGAAAATACAACTATCAGATAAACACCAACTTACATAGAAAACCTACTGATTGTTATACCACCTTACATGTTTTCTTATTGTAAATCATACCATAAAATCCATCATGGTCATTTAGGCCCTTTGATTAAAACCACATCTCTATAGTCCGAACTGACAGGGATATACTAAAGCAGGGGTCCCCAACCTGTGGGCCACAGCCCACTAGTGGACCAAGAGGGATGAATGGCAGGCACTTGTGCATGCCGCTCATGTAAATGGATCAGCATGCGCTTGCCGCTCATGTGGAACCCCCACCCCCTGTCTGCAAAGCTGGAAATGTTTGGGAACTCTGTACTAAAGGATTCAAATTTACATTTATAGGTATATTTATTTATTTGCTTATGTATATAGTTTTATTAAGGACTTTTTAAAAGTATATAAACAATACAAAATGAAATAAAGTCATATGTAAATTTTAAAAATTGCCAAGAAAATATTCAAAGAATACAAAAGAAAGGAAAATAGAAATGATAAAGAAGCAATTTGCAATCTTAATAGTAATGACAAATGCATTAACCTTTTACCTTCTCTTATCAAACCCTTAAATCACAAGTTAATTTTTGATATAGGAAAAAAAATCCATAACAGGTTTTCAGTTTTATAATAATAAGGCTCAATGGTGCAGTGGTTAGAGTGCAGTACTGCAGGCTACTTCTTCTGCCTGCCGGCTGCCTGCAATTTGGCAATTCAAATCTCACCAGGCTCAAAGTGGACTCAGCCTTCCAAGGTGGGTAGAATGAGGACCCAAATTGTTGGGGGCAATATGCTGACTGTAAACCGCTTAGAGAGAGCTGTAAAGGACTGTAAAGCAGTATATAAATCTAAGTGCTATTGCTATTTATTGCTATTTATTATTTATTTATTGTACTTATAATAAAAGTTATTTATTTTTCTTTCCCTAATCAGACAACTGAATTTTGCCATCTCTGTTAATTGTGTCATTTTCACAAATCATTTTTCTACTATAACCAATAAATATAGCTAGCGGCCTCAATCAGTTGAGCCTAAATGTTCTCTGAACTGGAGGCTGGTGATGTTTAGCTGGATATCATACCATATTCATGAAACCAACCACAAATTGACAGATGATCCCCCTCCCCCCAGCATTTTTATATGCATATTGAAAAGCAGGAAGAAGAAGATTAAACCCTACTGCACTTTCCATTAGGGTAGCTGCTGGACCAACTGCTTTCCACCTCTGTAGGAGTGGAGGCCCTAACTACAAGTAGTCCTTGATTTACAACAGTTCATTTATTGACCATTTGAAGTTACAATGGCACTAAAAAAAGTGACTTATGACTGTTTTCACACTTACGACTGTTGCAACATCCCCATGATCATGTGATCAAAATTAAGAAGTTTGCCAACTGGTTCATATTTATGACAGTTGCAGTGTCCTGAGGTCATGTAATCACTTTTTGAGACCTTCTGATAAGCAAAGTCAATGGGGAAGCCAGATTCAGTAACCATGTTACTAACTTAACAACTGCAGAAATTGACTTAACAACTGTGACAAGAAAGGTCATAAAATGTGGCAAAATTCACTTAACAAATGTCTCACTTAGCAACAGAAACTTAGGCTCAGTTGTGGTCATAAGTCAAGGACTACCTGTACAATGAATGTCTCAAAAGGCCAGATGTGTTCTAAAGGGGGCTGGAAGAATTTGTGATTGGTTCCACCCATTATTATACTACTGCCTTGGTTGAAACCTAGAACAGGAAAGTCATTTGGTTAATTGCCACGGGGAACTAAATTTATATGATTTGTTGTTATTAGTTGCGAAATCGTGTCCAACCCATCATGACCCCATGGACAATGTTCCTCCAGGCTTTTCTGTCCTCTACCATCCCCTGGAGTCCATTTAAGCTCACGCCAACTGCTTCAGTGACTCCATCCAGCCACCTCATTCTCTGTCATCCCCTTCTTCTTTTGCCCTCAATCGTTCTCAGCATTAGGCTCTTCTCCAGTGAGTCCTTCCTTCTCATTAGGTGGCCAAAGTATTTGAGTTTCATCTTCAGGATCTAAAGAACAGTCAGGGTTGATCTCCTCTAGGATTGACCAGTTTGATCGCCTTGTAGTCCAAGGGATTTGCAGGATTCTTCTCCAGCACCATAATTCACGGGCCTCAATTCTTTGGTGCTCAGCCTTTCTTATGGTGCAACATTCACAGCCATTGCAACTGGGAAAACCATAGCCTTCACTATATGCACTTTTGTTGGTAGGGTGATGTCTCTGCTTTTTAGTATGCTGTCTAGATTTGCCATAGCTTTCCTCCCCAGGAGCAAGCATCTTTTAATTTCTTGGCTGTAGTCCCCATCTGCGGTGATCTTGGAGCCCAGGAAAATAAAATCTGTCACTACCTCCATTTCTTCCCCATCTATTTGCCAGGAATTGAGAGGGCCAGGTGCCATGATCTTTGTTTTGTTAGTATTGAGTTTCAAGCCAACTTTTGCACTCTCCTTCTTCACCCGCATCAAGAGGCTCTTTAGTTCCTCTTCATTTTCTGCCATTAGAGTGGTATCATCTGCATATCTGAGGTTGTTGATATTTCTCCCGGCAATCTTAATTCCAACTGGTGATTCATCTATCACCGCCTTTCTCATGATGTGCTCTGCTTATAAGTTAAATAGGCAGGGCAACAGTATAAAGCCTTACCGGACTCCTTTCTCAATTTTGAACCAATCAGTGGTTCTGTGTCCAGTTCTCACTGTTGCTTCTTGATCCACATATAGGTTTCTCAAGAGACAAATAAGATGGTCTGTTACTCCCATCTCTTTAAGAACTTGCCACAATTTGTTGTGATCCACACAATCAAAGGCTTTAGCATAGTCAATGAAGCAGAAGTAGATGTTTTTCTGGAACTCCCTAGCTTTCACCATGATCCAGCATATGTTGGCCATTTGATCTCTAGTTCCTCTGCCTCTTTGAAATCCTGCCTTACTTCTGGTAGTTCTCAGTCCACATACTGCTGGAGCCTAGCTTGTAGGATTTTGAGCATAACCTTACTAGCATGTGAAATGAGTGCAATGGTGTGATAGTTTGAACATTCTTTGGCATTGCCTTTCTTTGGAATTGGAATGTAAACTGACCTTTTCCAATCATGTTGAGTTTTCCAAATTTGCTGGCAAATTGAGTGTAGCACTTTTACTGCATTGTCTTTTAAGATTTTGAATAGCTCAGCTGGAATACTGTCACCTCTACTAGCTTTGTTGTTGCTCAGACTTCCTAAGGCCCATTTGACTTCAAATTCCAGGATGTCTGGCTTGAGTTCAGTGACCACTCCATTGTGCTTATCAGGGATGTTAAGCTCATTCTTGTATAGTTCTTCTGTGTAATTTTGCCACCTCTTCTTAATCTCTTCTGCCTCTGTTAGGTCCCTGCCATTTCGGTCCTTTATCATGCCCATCTTTGCATGAAACGTTCCCTTCATATCTCCAATTTCTTGAAAAGATCTCTGGTCCTCCCTATTCTATTGTTTTCTTCTATTTCTTTGCACTGTTCATTTAAGAAGGCATTCTTATCTCTTCTAGCTATTCTCTGGAATTCTGCATTCAATTGGGTGTATCTTTCTCTTTCTCCCTTGCATTTCGCTTCCGTTCTTTCCTCAGTTATAGAATAGAATTCTTTATTGGCCAAGTGTGATTGGACACACAAGGGATTTGTCTTGGTGCATATGCTCTTAGTGTAGATAAAAGAAAAGATACATTCATCAAGAGTCATAAGGTACAACACTTAATGATAGTCATAGGGAAACAGTCAATATAAATCTTAAGGATACTAGCAACAAGGTTACAGTCATACAGTCATAAGTGGGAGGAGATGGGTGATAGGAATGATGAGAAGATTAATAGTAATAGTAATGCAGACTTAGTGAATAGTTTGACAGTGTTGAGGGAATTATTTGTTTAGCAGAGTGATGGCGTTTGGGAAAAAACTGTTCTTGTGTCTAGTTGTTCTAGTGTGCAGTGCTCTATAGCATTGTTTTGAGGGTAGGAGTTGAAAGAGTTTATGTCCAGGATGTGAGGGGTCTGTAAATATTTTCACAGCCCTCTTTTTGACTCGTGCAGTATACAGGTCCTCAATGGAAGGCAGGTTGGTAGCAATTGTTTTTTCTGCAGTTCTAATTATCCTCTGACGTCTGCGTCTGTCTTGTTGGGTTGCAGAACCGAACCAGTTATAGAGATGCAGATGACAGACTCAATAATTCCTCTGTAGAACTGTATCAGCAGCTCCTTGGGCAGTTTGAGCTTTCTGAGTTGGCGCAGAAAAAACATTCTTTGTTGTGCTTTTTTGAAGACGTTTTTGATATTGGGTGTCCATTTTAGGTCGTGAGATATAGTAGAATTTAGAAATTTGAAGATCTCTACTGTTAATACTGTGTTATCTAGTATTGGTACATATGGTAGTATAGGAGGGTTTCTCCTAAAGTCCACCACCATTTCTACGGTTTTGAATGTGTTCAGTTCCAGATTGTTCTGGTCGCACCACGAGGCTAGTTGTTCAACCTCTCATCTATTTGTAAAGCTTCCTTAGACAGCCATTTTGCTTTCTTGCATTTCTTTTTCTTTGGGATAGTTTTAGTTGCTACCTCTTGTACAATGTTGCGAACCTCCGTCCATAGTTCTTCAGGCACTCTGTCTATCAGATCTAATTCCTTAAATCTATTTGTCACCTCTACTGTATATTCATCAGGAATATGATTTAGTTCATACCTGAGTGGCCTAGTGCTTTTCCCTACTTTCTTCAATTTAAGTCTGAATTTTGCAACGAGAAGCTCATCAACTGAGCCACAGTCAGCTCCTGGTCTGGTTTTTACTGACTGTATAGAGCTTCTTCATCTTTGGCTGCAGAGTACATAGTCAATCTGATTTCTGTGTCCATCTCCAGACGGTCATCTCTTGGGATGTTGGAAAGGAATGCTTGCTATGACCATCATATTCTCTTGACAAAGTTCTACCAGCTGTGCCCTGCTTCATTTTGTACTCCAAGGCCAAACTTGCCTGTTATTCCAGTTATCTTTTCGCTTCCTACTTTAACATTCCAATCCCCCATGATGATAAGGATGTCAGGGTATGAAAAGTTAATAGCAGGGGTGAAATGCTCCTGGTTTGGACCGGATCGCCCGATCCGGTAGCGATGGAGGCAGGTGGTTCGGAGAACCGGTAACAAAAATCTCTGCCCCCCACCCCCCATGCTCAGCTGAGCCGCACAATCATCAGAGGCTTTTTTTTTACTTTTAAAAGCATTTTTTCTACAATCTCTTCGGCTGTTTTAAAAGTAAAAAAAAAAAGCCTCTGATGATTGCGCGGCTCAGCTGGGATTATCAAAGGCTTTTAAAAGAAAAAAACCCTTTTTTTCTTTTAAATGCCTCTGACAATCCAAGCTGAGTTGCCTGATCGGCAGAGACTTTTTTCTTTAAATGCTTCTAACGATCAGGCAACTCAGCTGGGATCGTCAGAGCCTTTTGAAAGCATTTTTTTACAACCTCTTTGCCGAAGAGGTTGTAGAAAAAATGGTTTTAAAAGTAAAAAAAAAAAAAATTTGGCCACGCCCACCCAGTCACATTACCCCCCCACCAAGTCACGCCCACAGAACCGGTAGTAGCAAATTTTAGATTTCACCACTGGTTAATAGCTGTAAACTGATGAGAAGTTATAAGCGGAAGCAACCAGAAGCTGATGCAATGGAATGAAGCAGCAGGGTTACTGACACTTTAAGAAGCTGGGTAAGGGAGCTGCCTATATAAGGGAAGCCATTAGAGGGCATTTCCCTTCTTATCATGCATTCTACTCATGTTCTCTCATCGTGTATCTTATTGCTCTCCGTGTATCAGTAGCTGTAAAAGTATTTAACCACGAATAAGTTTGTAAATATTTAACTGTTGATAAAATCACTGTTATTTATCTAAAAGGGGCTGTATGCTGTGTTTTGCTCTTGGGTTTATCTCATAATACTAGCTACGCTGCCTAAACTCTGACAAAGGACATCATTTTTTGGTGTTAATTTTAGAAGGTGTTATAGGGCTTCTTAAAACTGGTCAACTTCATCCTCTTCAGTGTTGCCGTAATTCGAGGATCGGACTCAATAAAGAATTCAGAATTATATTATTCAAACAAAGTAATGTTTATTTACAGAAGGCATTCTATATTCACTGAGTGATTGTAGATAGAAGCAAGTAGAAGGAGTGTGCATCCCCTTTTATATTATTGAGGCGGGATTAGGAGGTAGGAGTGGTTACAGAGGAATACATTAGGGAAGGGAGAATAAATTAACCCTTAGTACTCTATGAGCATATGTCTCTTTCATTTGAGAATAAGGCATTTATCCATGACAAATCCCCCTCTAAATGCCGATTCGACATACAGCAATAATTACATACAGATTCAGATTCAGGACAATATAAAACATGCAGTTTTGAAGTTAAATATTTATGTTGTTTTGTTTGTAAAGGTTTAGTCAATATATCAGCTATTTGTTCTGTGGTTTCACAGTGAATAGCTTTAATAAATCCATTTTGAGATAATTGTCTTACATGTTTGTATTTAATATCTATATGCCTAGATCTCTGACCAACGGCATCTGCTCTGGATATCTCTATAGCAGCCTTGTTGTCTTCATGTATAATAAATGGTAGTGAAGGACTTTTCCAAACATTGGTTAATAGATCATTGAACCATATGAGATTATTGGAGGCTTTTGACAAGCATATATACTCTGCCTCAGTAGTTGATGTAGCTACTAGATCTTGTTTTCCAGTATACCAGTAGACTGGACAATTGTTAAGAAAGAATATATAGCCGGAAGTACTCTTCCTGCTTTTAGTGTCGCCTGCCCAGTCAGCATCAGTGTAACAAGTGAGAATAGGCTCATTAACATTGTTGGGCTCTAATAATAGGTAAAAATCTAAGCTGTGTTTCAAATACCTTAACACTCTTTTAATAGCTTCCCAATGATAATTCAAAGGCTTACTGACATATCTGGACAACAAATTGAGGGGTAGAGCAATATCGGGCCTGGTCCAATTAGCAATATATAAAAGGGAACCAATAACTGATCTGTAAAGTGTATTATCATTAAACTCAGGGGATGATTCATTCATATTCTTTAGAAAGTCAGCATGCATTGGAGTATCACAAGGTTTTGCATCATTCATATTGCATCTATTCAAGAGTTCAATAATTTTGTCCTTCTGGGACAACCTAAATCCTTTTTTAGTTTTACTAATCTGTACTCCAAGATATTTATTCACTTTCCCCAATGATTTCAATGAGAAATGTTCTTCTAATTTTGTCACAAATGTATCTCTCTTATCTTTATGTTTACCAATATACAAAATGTCATCCACGTAAATTAACACAAATTCTAATGAATCACCATCTCTTCTAACAAAGAAACAATTGTCTGCAGTTGTGGCATTGAAGTTCATAGTTTTGAGTACGTTGACCAAACATTCATACCAACGTTTACCGGATTGCTTTAATCCATATAAACTTTTGTTTAGTAACCATGTTTCGTTTCTATTTGTGTTCTGACTATGAGGAGCTCTTACATATATTTCCTTATCGAGTTTTGCATGTAGGTATGCGGTTTGTATATTGTATTGAAAGACTTCAAGATTAAGGGCTGAGGCTATTACTAAAGCTGTCTTAACACTTTCAGTTCTTACAGTGGGAGAATATGTGTCGGTATAATCCTCAGGATATCTTTGGGCAAACCCCTGTGCAACCAGCCTTGCTTTATATAAAGTGTTACCCCCTTCTAAATTCTTAATTTTAAATATCTACCTAGTGCCTATAATTGTTTTATCTTTTGGAGCTGGTGATGGAGTGAATACTTTGAGTTCTCGTAAACTGTCCATTTCTTTGGCCATGGCTAATTCCCATTTCTTTCTTTCTTCTGTGGGAAGTTTCAATACATCTTCATATGTATTAGGTGTTGATGTATCATTATTTATATGCATTATGTAATCCTTATATCTTTTTGGTACTTGATTCCTGTTACATCTAATTGTTCTTTGTGGTCTGCTGTCGTTATCATGTAAATATCTTGCTTCCTTTTGTGTTAATGAGTCTGTTTTGATTTTGGGACAATTTCCCATCCATGTTTTGGTGTTGCCCATTTGTGTACTGTAGTTTTGTCCTTCTCTTTCTGTTTTATTTTGTGTCTTAGTATCTGGTCTTGCTGTTGGAAGTATCTCATTAAGATGTATCTTAGACCAATTGGCCTGTTCGTGAAATACAGCTGTCCTAGAAATTATGAATTTGTTATTATTGTCAATAAATCTATATCCTTTTGTGCCTGTTTCATAGCCCATGAATCTGAGCCTCCTAGATACATTATCTCCCTTACGTCTCAATTGTTTCGGTATATGTACGTCTGCAGTAACTCCAAATACATGCATGTGGGCTATCTTGGGTTTTTTATTATACATCAATTTGTATGGTGTTTTATTTATGACACTAGACCAAAGTCTATTAAGGGTATAATTGGAATATATTAGCGCTTCTGACCAGAAATGTTTGCCTAAACCAGCATCTTCTAATGTACATCTAATCATGGTTTGTAGTGTCGAGTTTCTTCGTTCTACTACTCCATTTTGAAAAGCAGAGAAAGGACTAGAGGTGAAATGTAGCATCCCTTTGGCCTTTAGCCATTGGGAGAAATCCTTTGACATGAATTCAGATCCTCTGTCTGTCATAATCTGTTTTATTTTTATGTTGTGTTGTGTTTCTACACGTTTATAAAATTCTTTAAACTTTTGAAATGTTTCATCTTTGTGTTTTAAGGTGTAGACAAAGCCATAACGACTATAGTCGTCTACAATAGTAAGGAAATATCGTTTTTTGTATGTAATTGATGGAGTTAATGGGCCAACTAGATCCATATGAACCAGGTTAAAAATATGATTTAATGTTCTTGTTGCCTTTTTGGGTCTGGGCTTGATTCTGAGCTTTGAGGACTTACATACTGAGCATTCCAAGTAATTTTTACAATCTTTTATTTTAACACCTTCAGCATGTTCAATCATTTTTTGTATTACAGGAAAACTGGCATGTCCTAATTTTCTGTGTAATATATGTGCACATTCATCATGGATTGGTTTTCCAATTATTGGTCTTTTGTTAGTATGTGTATTACTGATAGATAAGGTTTCATCATTATGTTCTGGTTCGTGTTCCTCATTGTCACTGTCATTGTCATTTTCATTCTCTATGCTATTGTCATTTTCTATGTTTGAATCAATGTTGTGTAGCCATCTTTCCTCTGTGATTAAATATGGTAAATCTCCTTTGGTAATTATATTACCTATGTTTATTTTGTTTTTCTCTAGAGTTACTTTTCCCTTTGAGAATATTATATTTATGTTAGAGTCCTTGCTTAGCTTTATTGCACTAAGAATGTTGTGAGGTATTTTGGGTATTAATAGGACCCCCCCTATTTTCCCTAGACCGGGTAACTCTACATTTCCTCTTCCAATGACTTGGACTTCTTCTTGATTAGCCACTTTAATTACAAATTTATCTTCTACGAAGGAAGATAATATTTTCTTATCATGTGTTGTGTGATTTGTTGCCCCTGAATCAATGAGCCAGGCATTATTCTTTGATTCTTAGTTTTTGGTTATAGTGTACTTGTCTAACCCATATAATGATCCAGATTTCCTATCTCTTGAGTTATCTCTGCCCCCTCTATGTTCTCTAAAGTTTGGTGAGTTTCTGTGTCTGTATCTGTCAATAGATGATTGCCTGTCGTGGTATCTGTTTCTAGTGTCATGTCTTTGTCTTTCCCTAGGAGGTTTTGGACAGTCCCTTCTATAATGTTCCTTGGAACCACAATTATAACACTCAATTGATTCTTGATACCTGTCTTGGAATACCACCCTTTTGGTTTGTCTGTGTTCTTTGTATGTACTGTAGCGGTTTCTTCTCGAATTATCTTCAGCTATTAATCTATTTGACAAACTCTCTATAGATAGATATCCTAAATTGATTGTATCCAAATGTGATATGTAATTGTTCCATGATGGGTCTAATGAATTAATGATAACACTTTTCATTGTCTGATCAGATATTATTTCTCCCCTTAAATGAAGTTCTGCTCTAATTTTGTTTAGTGATAATAAATGTTCACTTATGGTAGTTCCAGGTTTTATCCTGGCTGAGAAAATTTTTTTAGACATTCTAGTTGTGGTTGCCACACTTTCACTATGAAACAGTTTAAACATACAATGAATTATTTCTGAGACAGTTAGATTGTGCTTAATACTATGATAGATAGCAGGTGATATACTAGATATTAGTAAATAAAATGCTCTGTGGTGTAGGCAGTACAATTTTAGGGTCCATGATTTTTTAGGAGGGTTAGTTATAAAAAATAATAAATTCTCTTTTAAGAAAACAACCTGGAGTTGTTGACTCCATTCCTGCAAATTAATACAGTCTATTCTCAATTTTGGAAAATCATTAGGCAAGTTTCCAATGTTATTTGTTGCATTACTTACAACTGGAGGCTGTCCATGATCTTGTACATGTTGATAGTTGCAGAATGGTGTAGGTATACTCGCGATTAGTCTGAATGGTTCTCTCTGTTCTTTATTGTCTCTGTATTCTTCTGGGCGTATTTGCGCATGCGCGTTGTTCATTTCGTTCCTGAAGCTGTCAGAAGAGGTTCTCGTCGCCGTAGCTCCCTCGTAGTGCTCCTCCTCCGATGATTCGCTCTCCGGTTCGACTTTGGGTGTCCAGGTGATGATTGGTGCTTGCTTCTTTCCATCGAAGTCGTCTTGGTTGAGGCCTCTGGCTCCCGGAAGCGTTTGTGGTGTGGGCGAGTACTTGCAAGGCTCTCTGGGTTCGGGGGTTGGTGTTCTTGTCGTTCGGGTTGAAGTGGATAGATGCTGAGATGTTTGCTTGCTTGCTTCTGCGTCTTTGCTTTTGGATTGTGCTGCTTGTCTTTTCTTCGCTGTTTGATCGGCTGTCTTTGGTGTTTTCGTCGATTTCTTTGATATTTTTAAATTCGGACCGAAAGTTGCAAAAAGCGTTTTCATAGCTGTTTCGATTTGTAATTCGGTTGGTGCTTCTTCGGTGTCTGTATCAGATTCTTCTGAAGAATAGAATTTTTCTTTTTTATTTTTCACGCTGTGTAAAGCTTTTCACGCCAGCCATTTTGAATTCTGCTTTCTGATTGGTTCTGATCCGGCCATTTTGCTGGTCTGGCGAAACCAAGATGGCTGCCATTCAAAATTTTGCGCGGGACAGTTAGTCCTTCCTTTAGTTACACTCTCATCTATAGGTAATTCGCTTACCATTTTGTGATCTTTAGATTCTGGTGCGTTGGTGTGATTTTCTCTCGCTGCTCCGCTATCTTTTATGATGTCTTGGAGATTCGCGATGAGATTTTTGTCGTCTTTTTGGCTTTTCAGCAGTCTTAGTATTTCTGATCTGAGAGTGTTGTTTTCTGTCTCGCTCGCTTCTTGGTCGTCGGATTCATCGATTACCTCTTCGTTGTCTGTAGTGAAGTTTTCAGATTCTCTTGTCATTATAGTTGTAGATTCATCGATCATTTCTTGATCTGTTTCCATTTCTTTGTTGTGTGCCCTGGTGTTGGGTCTTTCTCTTTTGTTTCTGAAGTTTTCTTTCTTTGGCATGTCTGTTTCTTATTGAGTCAGCCAACCATCCTCTGCTACCAGATTGTTGCCGTAATTCGAGGATCGGACTCAATAAAGAATTCAGAATTATATTATTCAAACAAAGTAATGTTTATTTACAGAAGGCATTCTATATTCACTGAGTGATTGTAGATAGAAGCAAGTAGAAGGAGTGTGCATCCCCTTTTATATCATTGAGGCGGGATTAGGAGGTAGGAGTGGTTACAGAGGAATACATTAGGGAAGGGAGAATAAATTAACCCTTAGTACTCTATGAGCATATGTCTCTTTCATTTGAGAATAAGGCATTTATCCATGACATTCAGCACCAGTCGCTGGGACATAGACTTGGACTACTATGATGTTGAATGGTTTGTCTTGGATTTGAACTGAGATCATTCTGTCATTTTGGGGATTGTATCCCAGTACTGCTTTTCCTACTCTTTTATTGACTATGAAGGCCACTCCATTTCTTCTGAGGGATTCTTGCCCGCAGTAGTATACCTGATGGTCATCTGAATTAAATTCACCTATTCCTGTCCATTTTAGTTAGATGATTCCTAAGATGTTGATGTTCAGTCTTGTCATCTCTTGTTTGACCTCGTCCAGCTTGCTTTGATTCATGGAGCTTACATTCCAGGTTCCTATGGAGTATAGATCTTTACAGCATTGGACTTTCCTTTCACCACCAGATACATCCACCGCTAAGTGTTCTTTCGGCTTTGACCAGTCGCTTCATTCTTTCTGGCGCTACTAGTACTAGCCCTCTGCTCTTCCCCAGTAGCATATTGGATATCTTCTGACCTGAGGGGCTCATCTTCCAGCGTCATATCTTTTTGCCTTTTGGTACTGTCCATGGGTTTTTCATGGCAAAGATACTGGAGTGGGTTGCCATTTCCTTCTCCAGTGGATCACGTTTTTTCAGACCTCTCTGCTATGACCTGTCTGCCTTGGGTGGTCCTGCACGGCATAGCTCATAGCTTCATTGAGCTGTGCAAGGCCCTTCACCATGACAAGGCAGTTGATCCATGAAGAGGTTTATATGATTAGGCTGGATAAATTTTTATGTATGATACTCAAGTATATGTCAATCCATTGGGTGTTGTACATTGTATTGCTGGTCTTTACCTAACATAGCCTGACCCTTTGTTAACAAATTGTAAGATATATGTTAACAGTATTATAAATGTCTCATGGATGAATAGGAGGTATATACTTCCTTTTTGGTTAAAGGAAATGATCATTCAAACTTCTTTTAAGGAATTTTTCAGAAATGGCAACTATAGATAATCTCCAAGGTGACCTTGAAAGTGGTAATTTCTCTTTTAGAGGCAATCCTGGACCCATTTCAAAATGGCATTGGACTCATTTCAAAATGGCATTGGAGCAGATTTTGGGATTCAGATTATCTTGGTCAGCCTGGTGGATGATTTTTATCTGGAGTTCAGTGTTCATGTATTTATTAAACTTATATGTTGCCGAAATCACAATGACTCTGGCATATTTCTCTTCTTGAGCTTTTGGTGGCATTTAGTCTCACTAATTGTGCTATTCTTTTGGATTTCTGGGAGATACGTATATGGAACACATTACTTTCCAGAGATTCTCTTTTTCCCTTTCAGGGCATAACCGCACTACCAAGTTACTCTGCTACAAGCATTAGCCACCACTGTCACCTTAAACCACTCAAATGCATAATCAATTATCTACAACCCATTCTAAATAATAACATCATTGTTTCACAGGTTGGCCTGTATTTGCTCATAGAATTCATAAACTCCCTTTCCTGATACCTCACTTCTTATTGCTGGTGAAAGTACAGTATCTTTATTGGTTTTACTGCCAATAATACTGCCAATTAATATGATTGTTCCTGTCAGATCCCTAAAAGTGATACTGCCATTCAATTGGAGAAGGGGGAGACTTGGATTCAATTTACTAGCATTACCTGTGTCAACAGATATTTTACAACCTATATCCTGGCGCCAAAGAGCCCTGAGATCCTCTTTACTGGGAGGAATTTTTATGATAGCCATGTGGGTTGTTTCACTTTAAAGGATAACAGTGGGAATGCATGGTTGTTCGGGTTCTCAGGGAAACTAGTAAAGAAAGCATCTTCACACTTGTGTATTGGTTAAAATCTGCATTCTGATTTAAAGGGAGGGGTCTCTACTGCTTTAATCCTACTTGTCTTGCCTAAGGGTATTCAGATCTTGCTTTAACTGGGTGGCTATCACTTCTGCTTAATAAAAGGTCTCTTTTGAACAACCACGTTTCAAGAGTTCTTACTTTCTTAAGTTGGAAGGAGAGGCAATCCTTACAAAAAGCAAGATCTGCAAAACGGTCAACCTAGAGAAGCAATCTTCACTTTACTGAGGGGACCTTGCAAACCATGTCTGAACGAAGCAGAGTACTGGGAGAAACCGATTGCTGGGGGGAGACATCAACCGCCACCCAGTCGGATGCCTGATTTGTACACCCCATCGGAGAGGATGAGGTAACCCTGGAGAATCCTGAAAAGCCCTGCTGGTCAATTGGCATTGGGAAGAAAGATAGCTGAGGAGTCATCCTCAGCTGTGGCAACCGAAAACTGGGGTGGAAACTGGAACTAGAAGCCCTTGCTGACCAGGGGGGACTGACTGAAGCACCACTGAGGGAGGATTATCTGAAGAGGCATATAACCCAATTGGTGATAGAGACATTGGAAAATCTCAACATCCGAAGGGAGCCAGGACAACAACCAAAGGGCGCGGAAAGGGCAGCAGTCACGGATGATGCCACGGGAGGCACCCCTCTTCTGGAGCCTGCCTATCAAGCAGATGGCGCAGCAGCAGTGGGAGAAGACTCAGCAAACCCTCCCCCCCAAACAGCACGCACACCGGCGCCCATTCCCAACCAGCCCTGAGTCCCGCAACTGGAAAGAGAAACTCCCTCCCTTGGGGTGACGTTTGATGGGAATCCGCAACAATTAGGATTCTTTGTGGTACATGTGCTAACCTACATGCAAGAGTATGGACGTGATTTCCAAACCCAAGGATCCCGAGTGCGAGTTGTGACCCTAGCCCTAGAGGGTGCCGCAGCCAGATGGATGGTGACCCTGCATAACGCCAACGCACCAGAACTGCAGGATTTTGACCGTTTCATGATGGCCCTGCGACGTAGGTTTGAGGACCCACTAGCAGATTGCAAAGCATGTGACCGCATTAAGGTGGTGAGGCAGGGGTGACGGCTAGTAGCAGAGTATACTGAAGAATTCCGGGACCTCGCATGTTGTGTGCATGGGCCGGAAGATATTTTGGTGAGCTGTTTCAAGGATGGGCTGAGTGATGATTTATACAATGCCTGCGTGGCCCGAGATGCACCGAATCACCTACATGAATGGTATGTCACCGCCGAAGAAGCTGAGATCGATAAGGCTAGAAACCAGTATCGAGTGGGGTGAGCATGGAAGAAATCCCCACCCCAATAGAAGCAAGAGCCTCTCAAACCACAAACCGTATTCTCTCTGAGATCTTCAGCCTGTTTCAAGTGTGGAAAGGAGGGGCACCGAGCTGCAGAGTGTTGTTCGCAAACACCCGCCCGGAACCACCTACCGAGGAAGAACCCTGCAAAACTGCGCTGGCATGGGAAGGAGACTGCCCTGAGGAGCAGGGAGACCGTAGAAGTTCCATAAGCAAACCACTTAAACTACTTACCCTCCCTTTAAGACTATTTATCCCAAACCGGGACAGGGAGATAAATATCTCCACTCTAGTGATTCAGGGTGCACCGGTTGTTTCATCAGCCCAACCCTAGTAGGGAAGTTAGGGATTAATGTAAGAAAGCTGAAAAATCCCATCGCTTTCTGTCAACTAGATGGGTCAATAGCAGGAAGGGAGCCAGCTTCTTTTGCCACCGAGCCTCTACATATAGGCATCAGAAGCCATGAGG